>NC_086341.1:16349040-16997241 GCF_032445375.1 Bacillus rossius redtenbacheri | reverse complement strand
GAAAATATCTCAGAGATCTCACAGTGGTGTCTGTTTGCGAAAAGCATTTAAGAATAAGCTGATGACCGAGTAGTAGTAGTTTTGTTATCGTATTTCGTTTATAAGCTGTAATTCTAGAAGAGTGAAAAATATATTTTAAAAAAAACGTGTGAGTAATGTTCAGATGTGGGACACCCCGTACAGGTTATCGAGATCACTCAAGGGAAGTGCATTACAACTGCAACTCTATTTCTCCGCCATGTAGTATTGCGGGAAGCCTTCATTTCACAGACAAAGAGAGCCAAACGCGCGATCGTGCTTCTTCGGTTTTTTTTTTTTGTTCATTGTAAATAAATATGGCGGTGTAGATAAAAGGAAAGACCATAAACAAGGCTAGGTTAGGTTAGCTACATTATAAATATTTTAAAACATTGTGGACGGTTGATTTGGTTAGGATAGCTACATTAAAGATACTGTGAAATCATGTAAACGGTTTCCTAGCGCTGGATAGCTACATATTAAAAAGTTATTTGCTATTTTAAAGTATTTTTAATGTGGCTATACTCATCTAATATAACCAACCATCCACAATGTTTTAAAGTATTTATAATGTAGCTAACCTATCCTAATCGACCGCAAAATTTAATGCCACGCCGGTTTATTCAATGAGATAGAACGGCGTATGACGTATGAGTAAGCTAAATCCCAAATAAATACACCTGTTTAGGTACGGAAAAAAAAAGCGAGCATGAACTTCGGGGAACTTCGGGTGTGGCTCTCTCGTCTGTGAAATGAAGGCTTCCCGTAGTATTGCAGTTGCACTCTCACAGACGCCATGTGCGAGACGAGAAGACTGCGCACCAGCTCACAGCCTGGCACTTAAGGCCCCTGCCTACCCACACACACACACGGTGCGCGGAGCATCAGGAAAAATAACGCGATTTCTAAACCACTCAAGATATCCGAGTGGGGTCTGCTTACGAAAAGCATTCAAGTTTACGCTGAGGGCCGAAAAGTACTTTGGATTTCGGATTAAGCTTTTTAAACTGTATTTTTAGAAGAGTTAAACTGACTAAACCGCATGTGTTCAGAGTAATTTTTAGGCGTAAAACAACCGGTGCAGATTCTTGAAATCACTTAAGGGACTTGCATTACACCTTTATCTTAATTTCTCCGAAAAATAATGTTACGGTCACCGCTCAAATTTCACAGTTGTCCTGTGACGATGAGAAAGACTGCGCGCCAGTCCAGAGGAGACACCGCGCTAGAAGCACCAGCAAGCGTCGCGCTTATCATCCCGCCTCACTAACACACATACACCCCTGACGAGGCGGGCACCTTAAGGCGACGAAGCGAAGTTGGGAGAGGTTCCTCCATCGATTACGGCCATCAATGATCCTGATAGGTGGGCCCGGATTCGGCCGTAATTAATTCCGTGCAATCAACGTCATCGATCAACCCCCCCCCCCCTACCTATATCGTGTCCGCCCAACTGAGCTGCCTCTGCCGATGCCAGCGGCCAATCAGCGACGTTGTTAGGTAGCAGGTGACCGTTTACATGTCACACGCGTTCGGTTCCACAATGCGATACGGCGTGAGTCCGAATTCAAACAACAAAATATGCTGAAAACATCTATTATGAATTATGGTCTAAGGTGCTTGCTAAGGCTGGTATACGTCTTCCAGGGTGAAACTGAACCACATTTTAATTGCAAACTAGCTTAAAACCGGCGGCTTCGCTCATGCAAATTCATGGTATTGTTGTAGTGACACAAGAAATTGTTAGCCCAAATATATTCGACGCCATAAAAAATAAAATAACTTCGTGATTTAAATTTTATATTAAATCTTAAATGTTGAATCGGCTAACTTAGGTTAAGGTTTGTTTGTAGGAAGTATCCAAATACTGATTTCTACCGATTAAGCAAAACCAATGATACATACCTAAATATTCTTAGTGTTAAAATATGTTTCTTAAAATTTTACAGTTAAATATTTTAGTGATTCGAATGAAGGATAACTTAAAACGTGTGTACCTAAGTCACACTCCTTTTTTTTACTGTAATAGATAGCATTAAAAGTCACGTAATTGTTCTCAAATACGATCACTCGGGTAACCATTAACACCTCAAAAATAAAATTTACTAAACATACGGTGAAGATACTTTGTGACAACGACAAATGCAAGAGAGTTATTAGAATGATTTGAACAGAAAAATGCCTAAATTAATCATGACAAAAAAATGTAATAACAAACTTGGCGTGACACCGATCCTTTGTTAGTAGTACATAACATTTCCTCGGGCGTGTATCGAGGATTGTTGTACGCCATATTGGATTGTGAAACAATCCAAAACGGCCTCCGAGGTCAAGGTGAAGGGCCGCCGTGAAGTCACAATCCAATATGGCGGACACCAATTCACACTCCTACTCTGATAGCCGGAGGAACCGTTATACAGTAGCTACTTTTGTTCGGAAACCACACATAACTTAGAAACACAACTTAGAACTGTCATAACTTAGAAACCTTAAAAAAATACACAACTTAAAACTGTCATAAGTTAGAACGATCATAACTTAGAAACACGTAACTTAGAAACACGCAACGCCGAACCACATAACTAGAGAACTGCAAAATTCGAGGATTCATTAGTGATATGCTACAATTCAAATAATTATACCTTAGCGCTGCTTCTACCACTGGTTCACTGTTAATCTGGAGTAATGAGGGCCAATTAGAGACCCTCACTCATAGAAGTGTCGAATCCCAGACACTCAGTCGAGACGACTCACAAGTCAGCAGCCAATGAACAGTTGGCATTTGCCCGAGTGTGTAGAGTGTAGTAGAGTTTATCCTAGAGGTCATTGAATCCGCGAATTTCGCAGGTCTCTACACATAACTTAGAACTATCGTAACTTAGAAACACACAACTTAGAACAGGTATAACTTAAAAGATTCTATATTGTGTGTTTCTAAGCTATGTGTTTCCAAGTTGTGACTGCACCCCCTTTTTGTTCAACTAACCCCCAAAAATAATCAAGCGCGACAATTTGTTATTTTTATTTGTTGTTGCTCGTTACAACCAACAGTCCGTCCCATTTTCTTCGTGTCCTCCTCCCCCCACCACCATCCGTCGGTCTCCTTTCCACCGGGCGAGCGTCTGGCCAGCTCACAGGGACAGGAAGAGAGGAGGAGGAGTGAAGGAGAGCGATACCTCGTAAAAACTCGCGAAGACAAAGGAGACCGGCCATTGAAACCCTCGAACCCGGGGGAGAAGTGGTCCGGACAGACCAGGAAGCTATTGGAGCGGGTTCGAGTCCCGAGAACTCCATGCATCCGTTACTTAAACTAAAAAAAAAATGGGTGCGTGTACTTAGGTACGCGCGTGAGAAATTATACTTCTTTGGCATCATTAAAAAAAAGTTTTTAATTGCATGCAAAAATAGTGCGTGGAGTCCCTCCGCGCGGAAGAAGTGAAACTTCGTAATGTGGAAATGAAAATAGGAAGGGGTAAAAAATTGATTTTTAGTGAAATCTTATTGTATCAAATCAAACTAAAAAAAAAAAAAGGAAATAAATTTGTAACGATTTATAGATTGATTTTCAGAGAGAGAGAGCTATTGAATGTCTATAAAACTAAATTTTTTATGAGAGCATATTTTCATGAAATAAATCATGAAATCATTCAACGATAAAGGCTGTTTATTTAATTAAGCGGACGGGTTCGCCCCAAGGAGAAAATTGACGCGGCGAGACCTCGTGGACATAGAGAAATGACACACACTCACTATTTATGTGTCTATGAAACATAATTTTTTTCTGCAATTTAAATTTGAATATACAAAAAGGGTATTGAAAATTGAAACAAATATGGCGACACTACAAACTGTCAGGATCTTAATTTTTTTTTACTCTCTACTTAGTTTCTTACAATAGCATTCACTCTCGCTCTCTCTCTCTCTCTCTCTCTTTCTATTCCCCTCCCCAGGAGATTTAAACGTTTAACGCAACCTTGTTGGAAGTCGCATTAAAAGTATAACTTCAAAAATATATATAATGCATTCGTTTTTCATCTACTGCACACCACCGCGCTTCCACTGTTAGAGTCTTTCAGTACTCGGCAGAGATGTGTGACATTATCACCGTCGGTAATGACCAAGTTTCACGTGTCATAATGTTGCAAATACGTGTGTATAATTCCGAAACTCGTGACAACGAAATCATAACGTAGAATTCTTTAAAATAATGCCGAGCGCGACAACTTTACGCGAATTGTGTTTTTTCTGTTGCATTTCTGGGCGCGAGTCACACGTAGTTTCCGCAACACGTCGCGTCGCTAGAATTCGACGAATCATTCTATTTGCAGACCGAAATTTTAACTATATAATCAAACGGCTCTGATAAAAGCGAAAAAGACTTGAACATATTTAACCCCTGGTTTTGGACCTGAATTTCAACCAGGAATTGTATTAAAATACGGCCCATCTTGTTAAAATTCACTAAAAAAAAGTTTATACTCTAACTTTTTACTTTGTATTTGTGAACTTTTACTTTTAAAGTCAATTTCCCTGGCTACTATGTGATATGGTTTAATTTCTTTCAGAAAAAAATAATATTTAATTTTAGCTAGCCTATTAAAATCCTCTGAATTTTTATGATTTTAAAAGGTTAAATTTAAGTAAATAACTTTTTCTGAAAGTTATTTGAACCATACCACGCAGTAAGCTACCATTATTGATTTCAAAACCCCAATAAAATATAAGTTATTTATTCAATTTGGTTTTCATTATCCATATTACACAAAAATGTTAAAAATACAATTTCGCCAACTAATTACGCAAAAAAATGCATTACTTTTTTTAATTTGTTTAGGTTCGACCACAATAAAAGGTTAACAAGTGTAAACATGTTAAATTTAAATATAAAATAATGACGTGGAACGGGACAAACATCTTTAACCAACAAATTTATGTGGTGAATATGGTGTCAGGAAAAAGAACGCTTGAGAAAAAAAAGTATATGAAAAGAGGCATCAAATCAAGTTGGGAAAACTTGGAGAAGAAAAAAAATATTCTGCATGAAAATGAGTGAAAGGATTCTCGTGTTTAATTTGTCGGAGTTTTCCTCCGAGCGCTGTAGGACGCCAGCGACCTAAAAGAAAAAAATAAAGTTACCAAATACTGAAATTTAATACAGACCACTCATGTTTGTGCTCTGGAAAGTAATTCAAGTCATTTCATTTTCCTTTTATTTATTTCCCATACCGAGAGCAGTGCAAATCTCAGGCGGAAATATTACACCGTTTTTAAAGAAGGAAGACAGTGCTACGTTGCCTGATGAAACTGAAACCTGTGTAGAAGAATTTTATTTTATTATGAGAGTAAGTATGAGATGGCAGTACATGCGAAAATTTTCCACCTAATTTCATAAGGCAAATTGGCTCTTTGAGAACGTTCTTTTCGGCTCGGTATACACACGCAGGTAGATTTCAAAACTATATATTCATCTTGGAATCTTCTGGAACATTCTAAAAAAGTTGGAAACGTTCTGACAATTTCGAATATTCCATGCAGCCAAACTGATCAGCAGTGTTGTCGAAAAAGTTTATAACTAAGAATAATTTAATACTAATTTTAAGAAAGTACCTAATAGTAACAAGTCCGTTTTTTTTTTTCAAAAACATCCTCTATTTATACCTTTTTAGTCTTATTTTTCCCATAAATAAATGAAACTAATATTTTCCATCATTATATTTTTAGATCACATGGAATGTTATTTGTAAAAAAATAACTTCAATAATTTTGTCCATAAGAACAAGTCATATTAACATATATTACACATCAAAATTAAGAGTTTACAATGATTTTGGGGTAAAGAGGCCATGAAAGAAAAGCAAACATTAATTTTCCAAAAGTCGCATTATTTTATTGAATACAATAGTCAGTCTTTCTTAAAAACCCAGCTCATAATATATTCAGCTAACGATATCAATGAGTAACTTTTATTATTACGCGTATCATAAGATTTTTGACGTGACAACGTCTAATAAATCGATGAACGCCGGCTGCACGCACGAAAAAGGATGACTCATTGTCCCGTTACGCTCATTGTCCCGTCACGCTCATTGTCCCGTCACGCTCAGTGTACGCTTGCGCCGCATCTATCTCTCTTCTACTCGATTGGAACAACCATCGATTTGACTTTTTCGAGGCACATTAAACTTGAAACACTCCTATTCGTTTTCTACTTTTCCTATCATCGTCCTATCCTTACAGAATAACACAGATTGGAAGAAGTTAAATAGCAAACATGTATAAAAGTTAAAGTTAAAATAATATGTTGGTTAAAGTAATAAACATATTTAAATTAATGAGTGCAAATAAAAGTAAATTTATCAATTAAATTGTAGATTTCATTTCACTCCTTCTTTGTATCCATACAAAATAGTGATAATTCAATAAAAATGATTAAATTTTATTTTTTCAAGTATCTTCTCTACGTAAAGCTAAAAAAATAATATAAATAATAATATTATATTTGTAAATGCCCACTTACAAGGAAAATAGTACGTAGATTTCTGGTAGTTTTTGATGTGTAAACATCTTAGCACTTAGTGTAGTGGTAGGAGTAATTTCGTGAATGGAACGAGGTTGCATGCAACGGAAATACGTGACCACGGTGCTGCTATCTAAGGCGGAAGGCGCGAACTAATGTTCACATTATATATATGCACTAGCTGCCCGATCCGGCTTCGCACGGTTGTATTAATTGGGGGGGGGGGAATGAGACCAAATCTCTTATTTACAGTTATAATAAATGAAATAAAATAATAATTAATTACTCTTGACAAAAACTTAATACAATGCTTTGTAATGTACCGAAGAAAAAACGAATAGCACCGATGGTTTCCCGACTCTCGAGCACGCAACGTTGTCATGGAGACGAAGTACCCACTGTTTCCCGGGCTTAAACACCAATCAACATTGATGATCAGTTTATTATTAATAATAAATTTTTAAGACCATTGATCGAAATAAAAACTACCCTATCTCTCAAGTTGGAAAAAATTACACATAAATGCCCATTTTCATCGAAATCATTTGACTTGGTGAAGGGGACCTTTTTAGAAATCAGATGTAGTTAGTAATTGTCTTCTTAATTTGAATAATTTATATCACTTTCAAATCCCGACCGACTTTGTTCTACCAGTGTATAGTTATTTACCTGTATATATCTAAAAATTGGTGGTCTGTATTTAATGAGTGATGAGGACTACACTAACAATGAAATAGTCGTTGCCATGGAGACGAATGAAGCATCAACAATGCTACAGCCGTTGCCGTGGTGATTTTCTGCCAACTCATACATACATCACATTAGAAAACTCTAAAATTATAAGATTAAGACCATTAATCGAAATAAAAACTATCCTATCTCTCAAGTTGGAAAATATTACACCTAAATGCCAATTTTCATCGAAATCGGTTAAGTGGTTTAGGAGTCCATTGAGGACAAACATTGTGACAGGAGATTTATATATATTAAGATATGAAACATAAATATAGATGCGACTTATGGCCTACAATGATTCCCAAGGTTGGTATAAGACCTTTATGTTGGAAATGAATACTAGATTATCACAATTAATAGCGAAAATAACTAAGCGGCTGGATATTGTTTTAATTGAATCACGTTAAACCAACATTGCAAAAAATTTCGCTGCCGTTAAGTGATTTCATTGAATAAATGGTATAGTAAGAATGCCACATGAACATTTATGGGAAACAAGATTGAATTTGTGTGAGCTTTTCTGAGTTTAATTAAGCTTTTGCAGCTCGGGTAAGCTCAAGTGAGGTCGGGTTAGTTTAAATGAGTTTTGCTGAGCTTATAACTAAATTTGGCTTGGATCTTAAATTATTTCTCTAGTATTTTTTTTCAGCCTCAACTTCGAAGGCGTGTATCAGCTTATAAATCACTTTGTACCAAATTCGACTAATTTGTCAACTTTTTTTTCCATAATGTACATGCAGCAAAGGTTTTTTCGATCGAATTCAGACTCATCCTGTACATTCTTTTATCTCACGTGGAAATTGGTATGGAAAATGCACAGACTCTGTACCTGTATTACTAAAACGAGATATTTTGGCAGCTATGTTTACGAAACACTTTGTTTGGAAACGTAAAAAAAAAAAAAATACCTTGGAGGTATTATTTTTTAGAGAGGTTGGCACCACGAGTGCCTGCGTCACCTCGTAAACTTCGTGACGTTGTGTGGCGCCCATTTGCGAACGAACGGGCGACGCAAGTTTCATTAACGCGCCTGGTGTGTGGCTTGGGTTGGGACAGGATGTTTTGGGGGGAGGGAGTTGGGGAGGGGGGGGGGGAGAAGAGGTTTCAACGAGACCAGGGTGCGTAGCGATAGTGAAAACGCCCCTCCCCTCCCACCTTTCCCCCCTCCCGCGTGTGCATATTCATGAGCGGGAGTGCCTTCAAGCTTCTGGGCCGGAGAGGTTAAGAGAGCCCTGCTTTCCAGGGTGGCCCAAAGCTCGGAAAGCCCTCGTTCCACCAAAGAGTAGCTCAACTCTGTGCTTTACGTGTCGCTTGAAAAACATTTCGAGGTGCATTCGACTCTACACAGTTGGTATGCGGGTACAGCCACCTCGCTCTAAAGCCCCCCATCACACCATGGAATTTCCCTTGGAAATGTCTTCCGTGGCAGATGGTCTGGATGGTCCTGAGGAAGAATAGACAGACGGAAGTTTTCGTGGAAGGTGAAAAATTTTATCCAATCAGAACGAAGTGGGATGTTCGCACCCGTTGTTGTTAAAACCGGTAATTTATCTGGGAAGGAATTGAAGTTATCTTGACCACTGTATTGAAACTCGGTGGGACATGTAATCTGTTGAAGCAGTTGCAGTATCAAGCGACAATTTTGCGAGAAACGTCCATGCTTATACAATACAAAACGTATTTATTATCACAGGAAAAATAATCATTCGTGCAAACTAGGCTTACACCAGTCGCAATTCTACCGTGTGATAGTTTCTTCCGTGGAAACATCCCGTGTTTGCTGCGATGGAGGCTCGTATAGCAGTTTTGCTGGGAGCATCTAGCGGATTCTTCCATCGTGTGGCACAGTCTGCACTGTCAGACTTCAAAACACGGCGTTCACATTTGAATATCTTCTTTGCCTGCTGACCAGCAGTCGGTAAAATAGGACCAGTTAACGTGCGGTTGTCTTAAGGGGGAGATGACAATGTATGTATAGAGACCGGAAAAAATTGCGGATTCATTTCGTGAAAGGCTGAAATTCACATTGTGTACAGTTCTGCTGGTTCTGCTATTGGTTCGCAGTTTAACTGGATCTCTGTGGGCCAGTGAGAGACCATCGACCAAAGAATCATCGAATCACAAGCTACCAAGTGGAGACGCCTCACAAGTTAGCACCCAATGAGCACGCGTGTTTGCTTGAGAAATGCAGAGGATAATGGAAGCTATCCTAGAGGTCACTGAATCCGCGAATTTTTCAGGTCTCTATGTATGTAATCTTTATATATATATATATATATATATATATATATATATATATATTTCTTGTGTGCGTGTGTATGTCACTGAACTCCTCCTAGACGGCTGGACCGATTTTGATGAAATTTTTTGTGTGAGTTCACGGGGATTCGAGGATGGTTTAGATTCACAATTGGATATTTTATCTCGATTCTCAGTTAAGAAAAAACTAAAAAAAAAAAAAACACGCTTTAAAAGCAAAAAAACTAAGCATTGTTGATAATTAGCCTCCATGGCAACGGGCTTTTGCATTGTTGTTGCCTTCTGCGTAAACATGGGAAAGGTTTTTGGTAACGGCAGTGGCGTGCCCAAGAGGAGGGGTATGTATAATGAGAAGATACAAAATGTCCAGCGTAGAAATACTTACCGCCATATGTACATTTGGGCAGGACAATGTCTGTCGGGTCCGCTAGAAAGATATATAGAGATATATATGTAGAAAGATATATAGAGATAGAGATATAAATAGAAATATAGAGAGAGTTATAGAGATAAACATAGAGGGATAGAGAATTAGAGAGATAAGGATAGATGCTTAGTATACGTTTAAAAAATTACAAAAAAAAAATTGATTGAGGCATTGCAACGCATGCCGGGAATTATCTAGTACTATATGTATTCCTTAAGGGGGGGAATGGGGCAAAGATTTGGTCGAATCTTGATTTTTGCATCATGGAAAAAAAAAAAAGATTTTAAGGACTATATTTTATAGTAATGAGTGTTGATGTGGCTGAGTGGTAAGAATACTCGTCTTTCACCGAGGCGGATCGTATTTAACTGACTTTCATAATTAATGGTTACATCAACGAGTTTCATTTCTACGTCTTCTCCTTCCATACTGGCTCTAATCGTGGACAGAAGCCAACGTGAAAAAGGGCGAGACCATGTTCGCGATGTCGGACAGACGCGTGCTGTGGGATTCGAGTGATGATTCCGACGATTATTAATATTCCGCTGGCTCTCGCAGTTAAGTTAACGTAAACGTAAAAATTAAACGGGTTCATTTAAAGAATACCATCATTACATGAAGGCAGTTGCGTGTGAGAAAAAAAGCGAAATTTACGTATTATTTCAGAATAAATACAACGAAGTTTGATGGCATTCCCTTGAAATCCAATTTCAGTCTGCATGTCCTGCCTTCCATATTCTTCCATCGATTTATTCCATAAACGTGGATATTTCCTTACTTCTTCAATGAATTTTTTCCGTCGGCATGACTATTTAAAGCGCAATATCGAGAAAGAGAAAAAAAAGCTTAATGCAGTGGTGCAAACCGATTAAGCCCAAAAAAAAATTGGTTGTCTGTAAAGTTCGGTTTACGGACGATAGTTTAACGTGACGTCATAACAAAACATTGATGAAATGATTGCATACTTTTATGAATAAAATTTAATCATTTTTATTGAATTATCACTATTTTGTATGGATACAAAGAAGGAGTGAAATTAAATCTTCAATTAAATTGATAAATTAACTTTTATTTGCACTCATTAATTCAAATATGTTTATTACTTTAACGAAGAGATTATTTTAACTATAACTTTTATACATGTTTGCTATTTAACTTCTTCCAATCTGTGTTATTCTGTTAAGGATAGGACGATGATAGGAAAAGTAGGAAACGAATGGGAGTGTTTCAAGTTTAATGTGCCTCGAAAAAGTCAAAAACGATGGTTGTTCCAATCGAGTGGAAGAGAGATATATGCGGCGCAAGCTTACAATGAGCGTAACAGGACAGAGCGTAACGGGACAATGTGCGTTACGGGACCCTTTTTTCGTGCGTGCAGCCGGCGTTCATTGATTTATTAGACGTTGTCACGTCAAAAAAAAATTGTTTTGCTATCTGCGCATGCGCGAAGTCAGTGACGTTCAGGAAGAACGAGCCGAGAAGAAAACACGCGGTGACGTCACCAGGATCGCCAACATGGCGAACAGCGAGCACGGCTTGTAGCGGCCAGTGACACGTGAGAGCCAGCTGGCACAGGGGTGGGTGCTGAAACTGCGTACAACTCGCTTCCAGAAATTTGGTTTAAAATAAAAATTTGCATATATATTCATCACACTTTGCAATATTTCAAACAATTCTAAGTTAACTTCCGAGTTAGAGATTCGTATTATAAGTTAATTTGAAACATGAAAAAAACACGAAACTTCTGGTCACCGGTGTTGAATGTTACACCACATTTCTGGGCGCGAATCTCATGTAGTTTCCACACCCGCCGCTAGAATCCGCTGCCGGAGCAGCTGCGTCGACTATCGAATCATTCCATTTGCAGAGCGAATTTTTTTAAAACTATATAATGAAAATGCTCCGATAAAAACGAAAATGGCTTGAAAAAAATTTACCAAACCCCGGCTTTGGGCCTGATTTTCGACGAGAGATTTTACTAAAATGCTGCCCAACTTGTTAAAATTCATAAAAAGAATTGGTTGTCTGTAAAGTCGGTTTACGGACGATAGTTTAACGGGATAACGTCATAACATAACATTGATGAAATGATTGCATACTTTATGAATAAAATTGAATCATTTTTATTTTAATAATAAAAGAATAAATACTTGAAATTATACTAGTAATCAGATTTTTAAAATGCAAGAATAAATAACCTTTATTGCCGAAATTTTTGTTGTAATAAGCAATGGAAACCACATTAACTTTTCACTTCACTTTATAAACAGTCGAGTGGAAGAGAGATAGATGCGACGCAAGCGTACAATGAGCGTGACGGGACACAGCGTAACGGGACAATGTGCGTAACGGGACACTTTTTCGTGCGTGCAGCCGGCGTTCATCGATTTATTAGACGTTGTCACGTCAAAAAAGTTAATGCCATGAAGTTTCCCTTTGTCTTTGTGAACCTTGGTTCGCGCCACCCGCCACAGATGGCGGCACCGTGGTTGTTACGCATCTCTGTGGCACTCACGGAAATGACTCATACTAAATGCCTAATACCGAGAGATAAGATGTTACACATGTCCTGCCCTAAATTCGTGACCCCTTGCGAGCAGGCTCATAAACATGGGCGCATGACCGACCGGGCTCTAAGACATGAGGCGCCCCGGGTCTCGTCGCGGGCTCTTTGACGTTGTGGTTCGGTGCTCGGTTGCCCGATAAACATCCGTGGTCGCCGAGTCAACTCGCTGACCCAACTTCTTAAGCTCGTACGAGCCTTCTGTCGTCTCGCCACGCACGTGCGCAAGGGTTTCCACGCCGGGTTGCAGTCATAACTTAGAAACACACAACTTAGAAACACTCAAATTATATATATATATATATATATATTTTTTGACGTGACAACGTCTAATAAATCGATGAACGCCGGCTGCACGCACGAAAAAGTGTCCCGTTACGCACATTGTCCCGTTACGCTGTGTCCCGTAACGCTCACTGTACGCTTGCGCCCCATCTATGTATCTCTTCCATTCGATTGGAACAACCATCGATTTGACTTTTTCGAGGCACATTAAATTTGAAACACTCCCATTCGTTTCCTCCTTTTCCTATCATCGTCCTATCCTCAACAGAATAATACAGATTGGAAGAAGTTAAATAGCAAACATGTATAAAAGTTATAGTTAAAATAATCTATTCGTTAAAGTAATAAACATATTTGAATTAATGAGTGCAAATAAAAGTAAATTTATCAATTAAATTGTAGATTTCATTTCACTCCTTCTTTGTACTATCCATACAAAATAGTGATAATTCAATAAAAATGATTCAATTTAATTCATAAAAGTATGCAATCATTTCATCAATGTTATGTTATGACGTTGTCACGTTAAACTATCGTCCGTAAACCGACTTTACAGACAACCAATTTTTTTTTAAATTTATTCCTGTTCTAGTTGCCGACGATTCTAAGTTGTGTGGTTGGGCGTTGTTTTTTCTAAGTTATGTCCGTTATAAGTTGCGTGTTTCTTAATTGTTATAGTTCTAAGTTATGGCTTTTTTTTTAATTTGCGTGTTTTGGAGTTGTATGTTTCTAAGTTAATTGTTTCTAATTTATGATCGTTTAATTTTACGACAGTCATACTTTATGTGGATCCCGTCCATGCCTTCAGTAGAATCACTGCCTTACGCACACGTATCCTTGAGCACAAAAGTTGTCCGTAGGTGAAACTAAAACTGTGAACCAGTTATTATGCTGCTACTATAATAAGATTAAATAAACATATATATTACATACGATACAAGACAAATTTTCTTTTGAGAGAGAAAACCATTAAATCTTTTAAAATGCACCACTTCAATGGTCAAAATTATTTCTGAAGTAAAAAAATTTAATAATCGTGTCACTGTGCCTTAATTAAATTTATGCGCAGTGTTAAAAGAATTTTTTTTTGGAACACACAAAAACAACTATCCAGATGCACCCCAATCGTGACCATAGAATTTTTCATTTCGTTGTGAGGTTAACAAAAAATGATATAAAATAATACACCTAACTCTACCGTATTTTGTTCAGCTAGCATAATAATGACTCCCGTGTTTCAGAAATTGAATGTTCTGGAGGTTTTAGAGAAAAAAAAATTCTCTGAAGGCTTTTAAAACTGAGGATTCCGTTCAAGAGGTTTTTTTTTCCTTCTCCTTATCAAGTCGTGGTCTCCGATTCTCCGGCATGAATAATGTTACTTTACTTTGAGCCTACGTAATCTCCTCTGCGTGTTATTTTAAATAATAATAAAAAATGTTCCACCTGGGAACTACTCAAGCAGGCTTTAAATCCTAGGGATTTTTTTTTTGTGGTAGAGGAACAAAAGGATGATAATTTCCCTCCCGTGAAAACACTGCGCTGTTTTAAACACAAATATTCCGTCCTTTAAGGAATTTCATTCGTGGTTCTCACTTTTAATATCCTGTAGGCAATCTGATGCGAATAAAAACGTATTCATTGCTGAAGCTGACTAAATTTTTCCAACGATATTGGAGAAACGGAATTTGTATACAGGATTGCAAGGGTAAATTTGGAGAAATATATTATAGACGTTTCCATTATAAGATCTCGAATAAGATGACGACACTCTTAAGAAATATGGACGAGTTTTTGCTCTTTATGATAATGGAAAGCTATACTTCCCAGAGCTGATGCTATTGACATATATTCAAGCGTAGGCAGAAAGAATGCTTGATTCTTACGTAATTTAGTTAAATCCAAAGATTCAACTCCCCTAACACTCTGTTTTCTTGAATAAAACTATATTATACGCTTCTCACATGTCTACATTCATTGTTTCTCAATAAAAATATTGGTTGTCTGTTAAGTCGGTTTACGGACGATAGTTTAACGTGACAACGTCATAACAAAACATTGATGAAATGATTGCATACTTTTATAAATAAAATTTAATAATTTTTATTAAATTATCACTATTTTGTATAAATACAAAGGCATGAAATGAAATCGTCAATTTAATTGATAAATTTACTTTTATTTGGACTCATTAATTCAAATATGCTTATTACTTTAACGAAGAGATTATTTTAACTATAACTTTTATACATGCTTGCTATTTAACTTATTCCAAACTGTGTTATTCTGTTAAGGAAAGGACGATGATAGGAAAAGTAGAAAACGAATGGGAGTGTTTCAAGTTTAATGTGCCTCGAAAAAGTCAAAACCGATGGTTGTTCCAATCGAGTGGAAGAGAGATAGATGCGGCGCAAGTGTACAATGAGCGTAACGGGACAAAGCTTAACGGGACAATGAGCGTAACGGGACAATGAGTCATCCTTTTTGTGCGTGCAGCCGGCGTTCATCGGTTTATTAGACGTTGTCACGTCAAAAATACTACGCTTCAGACTGTAACGAAAAGTGCAATGACCAGAAGTGGGACAATAGGAGGGTGGTATTCCGACTTTCGGGTAAGCTAGCAAATAAGCACTGCCTTGCTGGGATACAACCGTAACCTAAATCGCTGGCCGTATTCCTAAACGCGTCCAAACCGCATTCCAACAAGGTATCAAATCGGCAACCGTTTTAATAAACTGTGCCCTGCGCGAGGCTAGAAACTAGCGAACGTTTCGCAACTACCGATAAAATTATCATGGTAATTGTTACAGGTTATGTTCTAGCAACGTAGTTTTAAGGTGCTTAATTATTTATAATTATTTACAACGTAGTCATTAAGACAGTCACAAAATATTATTTAAAAAAAATTGGTTGTCTGAAAAGTCGGTTTACGGACGATAGTTTAACGTGACAACGTCATAACTAAAATTTGATGAAATGATTGATCCAGAAGAAAAGGAAATATCATATTCGGCCTGAGACTGAGCCGTAATAGGTTTTTGCAACCAAAACATTTAGGCATTAAAAATATTATATTCTTTGAAGAATAATTTTTTTAAATTTTTCTATCTTTTGTATTATAAATTATACGTCTGCATACTTTTATGAATAAAATTGAATCTATTTTATTGAATTATCACTATTTTGTATGGATACAAAGGAGTGAAATGTACAATTTAATTAATAAATTTACTTTTATTTGCATTCATTAATTCAAATATATTTATTACTTTTGAAATATTGCGTGCGCCGTATTTATTTTTACAAGTACAAAAAAAATTTCGCAGCTGCCGGGATTTGAACCGACAACCTTTATATTGATAGTTCAATCAATTCAATTCAAAAGTTTTTATTTTACACATATTTCATTTTACAGCATTGGTATATATACAAGACACTCCAGCACTCTGTGCTCTTTTGCCTAATCTATGATGACAATTACTTACATTTCTAAATTGGTAATCGTAAAACATGAGTTAAATTGAATGAAAATTAAAAAAATACCTTTAGTACTGTTTTTTTGGAACCTCTTGGTTCAATGTCTTTGCTTTGAGGATATGTCTAAATAACATTTACACTTGTTATTATTTACATGCACACACATCACTTTTCTTTCACTGGTTGTTAAAAAAATATAATTATGATATTTACACTGACTCTAATATTAAACTATATACATCGGTGGCTAAGAGAAATACATTTAACTATATACATACATGGCACTGTTGTGGGCGTCCATGTCAATTCACTTGGGTGAGCCCTATGGTTGATGTCTCTTTGATTGGTTGCACATGCGTTGCCCAGTCAGGGTGGCCTGCCAGGGTGGTACTCTGTGATTAGTTTATGTGGGTGCGGGTTGTGTTATGTCGTGTTGCCCAATGTTCTGTATGAGTGTGGACGGGTGTTGTGCTGCCATTAAAAATTATAGTTTTGGATGTTATATAAGTTACATATTTATAAAAATTTTGTTCACGGTAGGGGAATAATATTATTTAGTTTTTATAACACGATTTTATAACAAATACGCATCCCAAATACACCAAACTTGTTTATAAAGTGTTACAATATTTTTTTTAAAACATTGTGCAAAAGATCCCGGGTGTAATTTGAATTATTATATGTAACTGTAAAACACCATTGTTGGTTCAAAACGTATTTGAATATTCAACATTACTTTTAAATAACCGTACCGATTGTGCTGAAAATCGGTGGAGGATCGTTAAATTACATAATATTAATAATTCAAACGACAAAAATATGATTGAAAAGTCGAATCGGTGGTTGTTCCAATCGAGTGGAAGAGAGATGCCACGCATGCGTACAATGAGAAAACAGGACACTATCCGTAGTGGGACACTTTTTCGTGCGTGCAGCCGGCGTTCATCGATTTATTAGACGTTTTCACGTCAAAAAATAACTTACGGTATGAATCACTTCAAAAATACTTTTATTTCTCCACGTAATCCAAACCGATATTTAAGCCCTAACATTTTATGTGTCCCAATAGCAGGTTCAAAGAAATCTTTGGATCGCTGCCTCAGCCACATTACGAACACACTGCCATTCTATTGTACAAACACTGAGCACCGCCGCAATTTGAAATCTGAACCAGAAGCAATTCTTCTCGTCCACGGCGCTGGAGAACTTATAAAGGGGAAAAGCGTAATGAAAAGTCTAGCCCCTTGGGTACCGGGTACCGCAACCCGCCGAGCAGTGCTGCAAAGCGGGGGAACAGTGCTGGCAGGAAACGAGAAGCGGTATAAGGGCTGAGGAGCAAAACAGTCCTACAAGGGTTTTCGCGAACAAGCGAATTTTGCCTTCGTCGGCGGATTACGCCCGGTAAAGATAACGACTACACCGATGAGCCATTATCCTAAATTATTTAGTTTCCAGTATTTCGTGAGTTTGCACAATATATTAAATATATCCATCATATCACCATATTTGAATGTTTGTAAAATGTTTTTGATGTGTAACATCTTATCTCTAGGTAGGAGCAATTTCGTGACTGGAACGGAAGTCAAATTTAACGGAAATAAGCAACCGTGGTTGTATGCAACCATTTGTGTTGTATGGCGCGAACCAAAGTTCGCAAAGCCAAAGGGCAACTTTATAGTATTAACAGTTTAATGAATATTTAAAATATCAGCAATATTTAAATAAAATTCCTTCTCTAAAATCAGGTACAGAGCCGTGGTTCAGTATTTTTTCAAGTCTATCCCTTTCATCGGAGCCGTTTCATTATAAATAGATTAAATTTTTGCTCTGTAAATCGAGTCGACGTAGCTGCTACGATAACGAATTCTGGCGGCAGGTGCGCAAACTTCGTGTGATTTACGTCAAAAAAATTAGTGTTTAACACAATATTCTCGGCATTATTTGAAGAATATTAAATTTCGAGTCCGAGTTTCGCATTATAAGTGTATTTGCAACATCAGAACACACGAAGTTGTTCGTTTAAAAATAAGCATTATTTTTTTTAATGAACTTAACGTTTATTATTGTAATACCTAGCATGCACTGAAAGAATGAAATCTTGTTGTTTCAGTTTTAGATTACCCATTCAAATGTAGCCTTCTTTATCAACTATTAATTTATATGTATATTGTTCATTTAATCAATAAAAATTAGGTTTTCCCAAAACTCCGAGATACTCAGGTTTTATGGTTTTGGGGAAACCTAATTTTCATTTATTTAATGTATGATATTTTAAAAATTAATAGTTCTCAAGACGGAAGCAACGTAAGAACAACTAATCCATATCTGTAACACACGTGATTTAATACTCATTATGTACTAGGTCTGAAATTATGATTTCCCATTAAGTTAATAAAAACCAATTGAATTGGGACGTTACAAATTTAAAAAAAAAAAACTTTTATAAACATATAAATATGGATACATTATAAATTCAATTCAAAACATGTACAAAACAACAAAATATTAGAAGCCCAATAATTCAGGTTACTACCCCGTTATGGCAAGTTTCTTTTGTTTGAGTATTGGCTTCGTTAGAATACGATATTCATACATTTAAAAGTGCTGACTACTACAAATTTGCCCGCGTGAGGTCACTAGCGTTTAGTATTGAATTAATTTTATTTTTCGTGAATGATCACAACTGTAATAAACCGTCACTATACATTATTTTATGGTCTTTGAAAATCTGTTAACTTGTAACCTTTGCCTTGTCGATGGAAAAAGTTCAATATTAAACGACATAAAGCTTTTGCGGCACGTATTTTCTCCCTGAAAGTAGCCTTACGCACCAACATTTCATGGTAGGTTAGCCAGTTTTATTTTGGGAATGTCAACAGTAGCACTTGGTTAGATTTTCTTGAAGACTTTCAGCAAATTTTTAATGCCAGGTCTCAGGTATCGCGATAAGAGAATACATATTTTTATTATTATTATTTATTTTACATTCTGCAATATAACTAATAATATTTTCCAACAGTCCACCAGCTTTATTTACACACGTTTTTTTATTAACTCGCTTTCTTTTCTGTATGTTTGTCCGTTCGGTACAAATTTGGCAATCGATTTCAAACTAACTTCCCGATGAGTTAGAGACTTGGAACTTCAAAAAAGCTCAGAACTGGATGACAATGCGAAATGAACCCACACACAAGTCTAAAAAGTAAAAAATTAATAATTAAATATTTTTAATACACGTTTATGAAACGAAAGTAATAGTATAAAATTATTTCTCCTCGCCCCATACAGATACCTAACCACATACAGAATGTCTTAAAAATTTTATTGTGAATTTTTTAATATCTATGAATATACTTGTATGGTTTTTTTATAAAAACCTAGATAATTTATGCATGAATCGTTCACCTAAATCACTAAAAATTTAATTGCACTGAAAATTATATGAACTCTTGTGTGAGTTTTCTCAATGACAGCTACTCCCTACAATCCGTTATACTTTTTTTATTTCTTTTTAAATCTTACAAGTATTTTCATGGGTATTAAAAAAATCACAACCACAAATAATTTCAAGACAATCTGTGAATATGGGTGGGATTAGGAATCTGTATGGGGTTATAAATCTTTATGGGGATAGGAAAAATCATTTTAGTTCGTTTTAGAAATGTGATACACGAAAAAAAAATTATTTGAATAATTTTATACAATTTTTTTTTCATCATTCGTCATTTTATGGGTGACAACGAGAAAAAAAAGCTAACCGGTTGGATGGATAATGGAGCACGGAAGGAAGAAGCCATAGAGAAGGTTGACCCCAGAGAGGCTCTTGCAAAGCGGCGACCTACAGATTGCCGCGCCAGACTAAATGAAAAATAATTGTGGCGAGGCGTGTACGAAGTGGTCTGACAAAACTTGCTGCAAAATTAAGTCAGTTATTCCATCGACAAGAGAAACTTTTGTCAGGAGAAAAAGGCAAAACTTTCGTTTCATCCACCAGTGATATATATATGTATGTATATATATATATTCAGTTTTCGATTCAGTCAATTGCTTGTAAGCGTCAGGAAATGCAAATAGCTGAAGCAAGGAGTTCCTCTGATTTTTATTCTGAGAAAGATGTTTGTTTCTTCGAGGAGCCTGGAAAGAAAAAAAAATTCTAAAGTAACTTTTCTGGCACTCTCTTGCTGAAAACTCTTCAAGCGAAAAGGATCGATAGGCCGTGCTTTCGCAGTCCCTACACTTACTGAGTGTCAGGATGAAGTTTTGCTCCATGCGAGGTTTCTGTCCTCGCTGAGCTGGCCTTAGGACACACCTGCGTTATCATTTGACAGATGTACCGCCCCAGTCAGACTGAATCGAAAACTAAAAAAAAAAAAAAAAAAAAAAAAAAAAAAAATCACTGGTGGATGAATCGATAGTGTTTGCCTTTTTTCTCCTGAAAAAATGTCAGTTGTCGAGGGAATAACTGACTTAATTCTGCAAGTGTCGTCACTTCTTGCTCGCAAACAGCCCTTCACATTACAGAACTCACCCCCTCTTCCACGGACCACTACTGAGCTGTCTTTTCCTAGGTTCGGTCCGGTAGCTTGCAGGCACCATTAAAGGGGTAGCATCCTATATAATTACTTTTGTAAACAATTTTTGTGTTTTTACACGTGATTTTAAATAAATTCATGATACTATATGTTGTTGTTTATAAAAATATTTCTACTAAACAAGTCCTTAATTAATGTTTTTTTTTATATAAACATGAAGTCATGTACTAAAAGCACTAAATAATGTGGTATACAGTTTTGGATTACTCGTTCGTATGTCTTCGTCTTAAAACTCTTTACTTTTAGTATACCTGTCATGAATCAATTAAATAAGGTTTTCCAAAAAAACCCTGAAAAACTTCAGATTTCTGTGATTTTTCAAAAACTAATATTTATTGATTCAATGGGTGACACTAAAAAAATTATAAAATACTGTGAATACACATTTCTATATCATACATCGTTAGTTTTATTTCGCATAGCTGAATAACCCTTCTCTTGTTAAACAATCAAAATAAAAACAGTAATAAACAGTAATTAAACAATAATAAAAATTTTATCAAATTGTTTAAATGAGTCATAGTTTAAAATAACTTGTAAAGTTAACAAACTACATTAATTTTTACAGCACGAGTAAACAAATTTTCCGGATTTGATACTTTTGCCGCATGTCATGCAAAGAATTTTAACTTGAGTGTTTTTCATCAATGTTTTTATTTAGAATCGTCAAAAATATATGAGTTATTCATGATTATAATGCTATAATATAAAAATATGTAGTGATATTATCTAATAATTTGCTGCAGGTATGGGGTTATAAACTTTAAAAAAAGTATATATATCAAAAAATGATATTTTTTTAGTATTTGATTCAGAACCGTCATTGACTGGCTTATCGACAGTTACCTATTTGACATTCTTTATAATTAAAAAAATAATTTGGTTTGCAACAACGTAACTTAGCAATGGTTCATAATTTAAAAAAAAATGTTTTCTTTGTCATAACATGGCAAATAAAGCTTTTTTTATATAATGTAATCTGGAATAAATAACACTCTTGGCGGTTCGGTTCAATCTCCTTTAACCTCTGTATGTTTTTTTTTTAATGAAACTCTCATGAACAAATTAATGTTATAAATTTTTTTAAGAAAAGTTTTAAATTTTTCATATTGCATATTCCTGTACAGTGCTTTAAACTAAGATATTAAACTAGCATTTGCGAGCCAAAAAAAATTATTTTTACTTTATATCATTTAAAAATTACATTTTAAGTTTATTTTTTACTTTAATGTGAGATATTATCTTAAATTTTTTTTTCAAACCGTTCACCAACTTTTTTATTAGTATAAAATAAGTAACTGCGTCCTCCTATGGTCAAGTGCAAGACAAAAAAAAACGATCAGCACTCCAGCTTTACCTCGTGTAACAAACAAGCCAAGTTAGTAAATAAAACATTTTGATTCGTTAAGGAATATTTGTTAAGAAAAAAAGGGGGGTAGGGAAAGACACTTAAATCGGTCTGGACTTGGCCCATTCTGCTGCTCAGGTGCGATTACTACCTCGCTTCCTCCCGAGGGAAACAATACAGAGATTCTGCAACGGAAGAGAGATTCCGCTGCATGCTCTCATCTCTTCCCTCCCCCCCCCCTTGACCTAAAACAACCCCCACCAAATGCAGCATTTCCCTTGTTTGAACTCAGAATGTGTAATGGAGCCGGCAGGAGAGGGTAAACTAAAAAAAAAAGGGCGTTAGTACCCCCTCCCCCACTCCCCGGCGTACGAATATTTTTCTTCGTCTTCTCTCTCCCCTGCCATGCCCTCTTACGACAGCTCTCGCCCATTACGGCGTAGTTAGACGTACCACAATCACGGTACTTGCGCCATCATAGAGTTACCAGTACCGTATACTTTGTAGTCTTCAACGAAAATAAAACCAGGGTAAACTCAACAGTTATATGGTGATCAAGAACTGCAAATGCTCTGTTAAGATTTTCACCTTGTATTCACGAAAAATCACTGGCTACCAATTATCGGGGATCTTCATAAATTAACGTGTACTTTGAACATGATTCCTCTATAACAATGTTGGTGTCTTAATAAAAAATTCAAATACTGGTCAAGTCTATACTACAAAACCACTCATCTTTATTCCAAGTGTGCGTTTACCTTTTTTTTACGACCCAACACAAAACACGGAATACGGAAAACACCTTAGTTTTTAACGAAGATTCATTTTGCATGAAATTACAGATTGGAAGAAGTTAAATAGCAAACATGTATGAACGTTATAGTTAAAATAATCTGTTCGTTAAAGTTATAAACATATTCGAATTAATGAGTGCAAATAAAAGTAAATTTATCAACTAAATTGAAGATTTCATTTCACTCCTTTGTATACATACAAAATAGTGATAATACAATAAACATTATTCAATTTTATTCATAAAAGTATGCAATCATTGCATTAATGTTTTGTTATGACGTTGTCACGTTAAACTATCGTCCGAAAAACCGACTTTACAGACAACCAATTTTTACGAAGATAAAATAATCTGAAATTACGCAGAACTCGTCGTTCATTTCAGGGGAAATATTCGTTGAAAAGTCCGTAAATTAACTGTGATTTCTAACTGTGGACAGTATTTGGAGTCTAGCTTCTGGTACCAGAGTATATCGCTAATTTTAACATGATTATAATGATGAGACTTTTTATTGTCACATAGTGCGACGTATTTAGATCTCGTTGGAGAGAAAATGCAGTTTATGCAGTTATCACCCAGACACACACAGCTTCAATTTCAACAGCAGCACAAGTTCGTTTTTTCTTCTTTTTTTTGTGACAAGTCGGTACGAGTTCGATCACCGGTTGGGGGGGTATAGCCTTGCAGTTCTCGCAAGTGGGTTTCGTGACGTACGTTTCCTCGATCCGGTAGTCTCTTTCCAACGAGTAACAGGCGATTTGCTTAAAGGCCGTTTGTCTAAACTTGAATTCGTTACGCCGATTTGCCTAATGTAATTTCGCCTAAAGGCGTTTTGCCTAACGTCTAATTGCCTAACGGCTATTTGCCTAAAGGCGATTTTCCTGACGGCGATTTGCCTAACGGCGTTTTCCCTAACGGAGTTCTGCCTGACAGCGATTTGCCTAACGGCGATTTGCCTAACGGCGTTTTTCCTAACGGCGTTTTGACTAACTCCGATTTGCCAACGGCGTTTTGCCTGACGGATATTTTCCTAACGGCGTTTTTCCCAAAATGTTACTATAATGACAAAACCTCGTTTTGTCTAACGGCGTTTTGCCTAATGGCGAATTGCCTAACGGCGTTTTTAATGGCTAATTGCCTAACGGCGTTTTGCCTAACTATGATTTGGCCTACGGCGTTTTCCCTAATGGCGATTTGCCTAACGGCGTTTTGGCTATCAGCGGTTTGCCTAACGGCAATTTGCCTAATCGCGATATGCCTAACGGCGTTTTGCCTAACGCCGAATTGCCTAATGGCGTTTTGCCTAAAAGAGAAGAAAGCGTTTTGCCTAACAGCGAATTGCCTAATGGCGATTAGCCTAACGGCGTTTTCCCTAACGGCGTTATTCCTAACGGCGTTTTGCCTAACGTTTTTTTGCCTAAAATTAGGCAAAACTCATTTAGGCAAAATGATACATGCCCTTTCCAACACTTGTTCGTCTTGTGCAGAGCTCAGCTAGTTTCTCATCACCTTTCGGCGTCTCTTTATGACCGCGGTGTTTACGAGAGCATTAAGGCGCCCGCCTACCCGGGCACACACACGGTGCGATGGGGCCTCGGGAAAAGCCCACGCGAGCTGAAAACTGCTCAAGATATCCGAGTGGGTTCTGTTTACGAAAATCATTTAAGAAAACTCTAAGGTCGGATTACGAGTTCTGTCGTCGGATTTCGTCTCTAAACAGTTTTTTTTTAAGAAGAGTGAAAGGATCTTTGGTTTTCAGAATAAATTATACACGAAACATCCGGCAAACATTGTTCAAAGCACACAAAGGACTTGCAATACGCCTTTTTTACACGCTTTATATTAGCTTCACCTGTATGTTTGTTTGTTTGTATGTTTGTAACCGACTCTTTTGGTTGCGATTTTGACCCACTTTAAACGGCCAGATTTCATTCAAACTTTGTAGATTTATCGAGGACCGATGACAATACACTAATTTGATAAGATTATTCCATTATTCAATTTGCAAAATAAGATTTTTGTCAATTTATATAATTTCACAATATTTAGTAGGCTTTGTTTATATCGTGCCAAAGACAAACTGAAAGAAAAGAGTTCGCACATTGTAAAGAAAACCATTTCGCTCATATGCGAACTCTTTTCTTTCAATTTGTCTTTGGCGCGAAAAAAACAAAGCCTACTAAATATTATGACATTTAATTAAATGAACAGTGAGAGTGGGTTGTGATTTTTGTGAACAATATACATTCTTGAAGAGAATATTATTCTCCTTTTCATTTCTATGAAATGTAATGTTATGGTTACCGCTAAATAATCATAGTTGCACTATGCAGGACGAGAAGATTGCGCGCCATATCAGAGTCGCTGGAAGCACCATTGAACGTCGCACTAATCATACCGCCTCACTTACACAGACACGCCCCTGAGCAGTTGGGATCCCTTCAATGGCCGTGATGTGGACAGGAACGTCAATTTCAATCTCATTCATTCCGTTCAAGTTAATGTGTCATATTGAAAGCAATTTTACGGACATATAACATGTTGGTCTGCACTATAGGTCATAGACAAACCTCAATAGCGGACAATAAAGATGAGTGAATACATAAACACACGGAGGAATCAGCTGATGTCATATGTTCAATATCTAAACAGCACAGAGAATTCCGTGGTTGGAATTTATATATATATATGTTTTAATCTATGTAATTAAAATCCTCTGTGTGCTCTGAATATTCTGTGCCGTATTTTTCAAGTGTGAAATTTATTCTGAAAATTTTTTTAATTTATTTTTTCAGCTCTTTTCACTTTTATAAAAAATTTATACAGTTTAAAAACGAAATCCGGTGACAGAACTTTTCATCCAACCACAGAGAATTTATAAATGCTTTTCGTAAACAGAAACCACTAGGATATATTGAGCAGTTTTCAGCACAGACAAACACGTTACATTTGCGACAAAAACAGTGAATGCAGACTAATACCAACATGACGACGATACTAAACCGGTAATCTACACTTTTTTTTTGTAAATGGAATATAAATATTCATGTTAAATTACAGATATTTGTAAATTTTTACATTAACGAGAAAATTACCTTAACGCTACAAAATAGTGTTCGCAGTAATACTGGGTAAGAATACTTACCTGGGGATTTATGCTTTGTGTTATCCCAGTACATCCAATAGTTACAGTTTTTTTTACCTTTCCTTGATTAGCTTTTCAATATTAACTGCGCCCATTAATAAGTATAATAAAACAAAATATATTCCAGTTATTAAATTTTGATTATCTTTTCCATGGTTTCAAAAAAAATATGCTTGAATTAAACATCAATTCAACTATAACATATTGCGCCCATTTTCGTTAGAAATACTCAGTATTATCTAGCATTTATATCAATTTTACAGTACTTTCAATACAACCAACTTATCCTAGCCAGCTCTTCTCCCGATTTTACGTTAATTTTAATATACCTATATAAAATAATATAACCGGCCGTTAAAACGGAAAAATACCAGCAAAAGTACTTAACATATTGCAATGACTTTTACAGACTCATTAAAGAAAAATTCCGAAACTGATTTTTTTTTGCCTGCGTGCTCATCACAAATTAATTACTTTCGGGCAGTGAGTAGTATATAATAGGGGCGCCGAGCGCAGGTATCAGGTAGTGGATTGAAGATTGTCGGTCCGCCATCTTGGATTGTGACGTCACGGCGGCCATCTTGGATGGTTGTGACCTTGACCTTTGACCTTGACCTTGAATTTGATCCTCAAAAATCGCCAAAATCCGCCAAAATTGGGCAAAATTTGCCCAAAATTCCTCAAAAATCGCCAAAATTTCCATTTCTGTGGAAAAAAGTTCCGCCAAAAAATCTCAAAAAATTCCACAAATTAAAAATTTCTCATTTCGAGGGAAAAATTTCCCGTTTCGAGGGAAAAATTCCCGTTTTTAGTCCTTAAAAATCCCAGCGGCTGAAAATTCCTAAAACTGGCTTAAGCATCCTTAACTCAAGCCTCAGTTAAGCCATTTCTAGGAATAAGGATACCATGACCGCCATCTTGAATTATGACGTCATCGTTGCAATTTCCGTTACGGCCGCCATCTTTAAATTTATTATCCGATTTTAATGAAAAAATTAAAAAATTATAAAAAAATTAAATAATAAAATTTTTAATAAAATATTTAAAAAACAAACATTTACGACACGGAGCTCGGAGTCCTCGGTTCAATCCCGACGAGTGCAAAAAAAATAAAAATGGCGACCGATCCTTCCCCCGAGGTGGCTGCAGGCATACTGACTCCCACCACTTTTTATCATCATCTAGTATGACGTCATGGCCGCCATCTTGTCTTCGATGCTGGAAGCCATCATCATTGTATCGTCGGCTAGAGTGCGCCGATGACATGTTAGTTTAATTCGTATCCGCAAGAGTGCAGTAATCATTTATTACTGTGACATCCGCCATCTTGTCATTTGGCCGCCATCTTGAAAATCCGTAATTATTTAGCTAGAAATTCGGGAAAAGTTCCAAAATTCATTAAATAAATCACTCATTAATTTACATATTGATTCGATCGATTCCCGTCCTCGGTTCGATACCCGATCGTTGCAATAATGTTTAATCTTATGTAAAAAAAATAATTTAAATAAACCATGTTCAACATTCTTAAAGAGACTTTAAATCCTCTACTACCACCATCCTATCAGACATCAAGACCACCATATTGGAAATGTGTAATTTTAATGCTAGAGATCCGGGAAAAAGTTCAGAAATCATTAAATAAATTTCCGATCAATATACTGATTAATTAGATCGACTAAGATCCTTGGTACGATCTAGGATGATGCAAAAAAAATTAAATATATCATCAATTTAACATAATAGTAACAGGTTCGAGGAATTAAACACCGCAAGTTCTTTTACAAACATAATATTTATTACATAATTTCTATTCTACTACAGGATCACTTACGAAAGCCAACAATCTTATAATCATTTAGTTCCGCAGCGGTGTGAAATGACTAATTCTTAGCTCCAATCGGTTTATACTAGACAGAGTCCAGCCAGAACCTTTACAGACATAGTCCACCTCTTCTTGACAGAGTTTCTGGATACCGTTTTTAACAGTTTGCTTCACATCGTTAGAACTGTAAATTACTGCAGCAGATGTCTTGAATGCACACTTCTTCACTTCGTCATCGAACGGATATGGCTTTCCATATATACAGTCCAACCACAAGTTATATTTCAAAGGTCCGTTTGTTGCTACATCATCAGTAAGCTGATTGATTATCTTCTGTCTGATATCGTCAAGAAAATTACAAATGTCCTTCGACTCACCGAACGTATTTAGATAATAGTAGTCTTTCAACGTTCCACGAAATGCAGACTGCGCCAAGTAGAAGCCATTATCGTTCACTTGTAATGCTACGAACACAGTCTTCGGTTTAGTTCCATGTTCAGACGTCATAACAATCGGTTGCTGGGCATCTGTTTTTTTGGTTGTACGCTTTCGTGTCTCCAATCTAAAGCGAGGAGTCGAAATGTCGGCAGGTAGTTCAGCAGTAGGAGCACAGACTCCACCTTTACATTTTTTCGCATGATGTCGCAAACTGTCAATTCGAGTAAACCATTTAAGGCACTCATCACATCGAAACTTCATGCGAGAAGGATTCTTCGCGCATTTGCTCCGCTCATGTCTTCGTGCATCATGGTAAAATGCGAACGACGTATCACAGTAGCTGCAAGGATACCGTGGTGATGAAGACGATCCTTTCAGACCCGATCCAGATACAGGCGTTGCAACAGTAGTACCATTTCCAGGCATTCTCTTATGCACATCGATGCATCGTTGTTGCGCCGAAACCTTTACTTTCTGCCGCACAGCAGGACCTTTGCATGCCTTCATGTGCGTTTTCATATTATCTTTTCTGGCAAACTGCTTATGACATTTCTCACAAACAAACATTTTACGATATAGGTTCTTGGCACATTCGCTCCTCTCGTGTCGCCGAGCATTGCTGTTGTTTGAGAAAATCTTGTCACAGTAACAGCACCGATGTTCGCTAGTTGTCAAATCAGCATCCATTGAAGTCTCCATCGAGGTCGTATCGTCGATCGTCGTGGTTTCCTGCACATCCAGCTCAGTAGTCATTAAGCTATCTTCTGCTGGTGGTATCACATCTGTTGAAATCTCCTCCAATGTTGACATCGTCGTCGTTGCCAACGGGATCTGCTCCACCATTGTCGTCGCTGTCGTCAAGGTTCCCGTAGACGATGATACAACGTCCATCGAGTTCGGCGTTAAAGTCGGTAAATATGCCATCGAGTTCTCAAGAACAGGTAATTACGCGACTTATTCACCAGATGAAATAATCTAGGTGATCCTTACACCGTCGACGACAGTAACAAACTGAGCGACCTGTTGTCTAGGACTCGCTTATATACATGCACCGGATGGAATAATACGCAAGTCAAATCAAGAACCACTTACTATAATACCAGAGTCAAAACAACATTAAAAATAGAAGGACCATCAACGAAAAGGCAGCACATTTGGAAGCACCGACAACGAAAAGGCAGCACCGACAACGAAAAGGCAGCACCGACAACGAAAAGGCAGCACATTTGGAAGCACCGACAACGAAAAGGCAGCACCGACAACGAAAAGGCAGCACCGACAACGAAAAGGCAGCACATTTGGAAGCACCGACAACGAAAAGGCAGCACCGACAACGAAAAGGCAGCACATTTGGAAGCACCGACAACGAAAAGGCAGCACCGACAACGAAAAGGCAGCACATTTGGAAGCACCGACAACGAAAAGGCAGCACATTTGGAAGCACCGACAAAGAAAAGGCAGCACCGCCAACGAAAAGGAAGCACATTTGGAAGCACCGACAAAGAAAAGGCTGCACCGCCAACGAAAAGGAAGCACATTTGGAAGCACCGACAACGAAAAGGAAGCACCATCAACGAAAAGGCCGCACCGCCAACGAAAAGGAAGCACATTTGGAAGCACCCGCAAAGAAAAGGCAGCACCGCCCACGAAAAGGAAGCACATTTGGAAGCACCGACAAAGAATAGGCAGCACCGCCAACGAAAAGGAAGCACATTTGGAAGCACCGACAACGAAAAGGCAGCACCATCGACGAAAAGGAAGCACATTAATTTGTCATTGACTGCAATATTCATTGGTTCCAATATTCATTGGCTCCAATATTCATTGGCTCCAATATTCAATGGCTCCAATATTCATTGACTCCAATATTCATTGGCTCCATCAGTCATTGACACCTACAGTCTTTTGGTTCCAAAAGTCTTTTGGCCCCAAATATATTAGGCTAGAATTCTTCGAGTCTAAGAGACTATGAGACCACATGGCTACGAGTCTAAAAAGATCTAGCTGGTTACGAGTTATACATGGCTTGCGAGGCTACAGAGCTACGAAGTTTCTAGTACACAGGTTTACATGACTGCGAGGATACAGGACTACAAGTCTGCAAGAGTACTTGACTACGAAGGTACTCGTCTACATGACTCCAGTTACCGCATCTGTCTTCGACAGAATTTTCTCTTTTGCTCCAACTGCTCCATCAGCATTATGTTATAAGATTACAAGGCCTCTTGCTTACGTAGCTTCAAGTCTACGAGCCTCCAATGCATCATGACTACGAGACTACGAGCCATGAGGTTACGAGTGTATGCGATTGCGAGTCTTCTAGGTTACGTGATCGCGAGGCTATAGGACTACGAAGCTTCCAGAACGCATGGTTACGAGACTGCGAGGCTACAATTCTACGAGGTCCCAAGACATCCTGGCTACGCGACAACGAGCCATGAGGTTACGAGACTACGTGACTACGAATCTTCAAGTTTACGAGACTGCGAGGCTACAGAGCTACGAAGCCTCTAGAAAACGAGTTTACGTGACTGCGTGGATACAGGAATACAAGTTTGCATGAGTTCTTGACTACGAAGCTACTCGTCTACAAGGCTCCAATTGACACATCTGTCTTCGATGGAATTTTCTCTTTTGCTACATCTACGCCATCAGCATTATGTTATAAGATTACAAAGCTACTTGCTTACGTAGCTTCAAGTCTACGAGGCTCCAATACATCATGACTAAGAGACTACGAGCCATGAGGTTACGAGACTATGCGATTGCAAGTCTTCAAGGTTACGTCATCGCGAGGCTATAGGACTACGAAGCTTCCAGAACGCATGGTTACGAGAATGCATGACTAATTGGCCGCATGGCTACGAAACTTTATGTCTCTAACTGACTACAATAGCACTATTCAGTGGTGAGAGTTAATTTATTTCATGCAAAGGTACTTGCTGCAAGCAGTTCCGCTTTTCAACATCAGATGACGTCACGTTTTGCTTGCAGGTAAAATAATATTTATTTATTTTATGCGGGATGCGGGTTGTTCACTATCGATCGCATAAGAAGAATGGCATCGATAGTCTTCAAGGAGAAGGAAGTTCGTCCTTCCTGCTAGTGCTTCTCAGATTTCTCACGGTCCGCCATATTGGATTGCGACGTCACGGCTGCCATCTTAGATGGGTGTGACTTTGACCTTTGACCGAAACCGCAGGAATGATCGCAAGCACTCGGATTAATCATCAAAATATTGATAAGAATAATCAGGAGCACACGGAGAAAACCATCATAATATTGGCAAGAATAATCAGGAGCACACAGAGAAAAACGACACACGTTTTCTTTGATATCATAAAATTACAGAAAAAAATATTTAAAAATAAAAATAAATTAAAAAAAAATTTAAAATAAAAACAAAAAATACATAAACAGATTCTGCTAGCTTGTAAACTTATCATTGTTGAGCAAAGATAGAGTTCTAGTACAAGCCAGAATTTTATGTATTTTTTGTTTTTATTTTAAATTTTTTATTAATTTATTTTTATTTTTAAATATTTTTTTCTGTAATTTTATGATATCAAAGAAAACGTGTGTCGTTTTTCTCTGTGTGCTCCTGATTATTCTTGCCAATATTATGATGGTTTTCTCCGTGTGCTCCTGATTATTCTTATCAATATTTTGATGATTAATCCGAGTGCTTGCGATCATTCCTGCGGTTTCGGTCAAAGGTCAAAGTCACACCCATCTAAGATGGCAGCCGTGACGCCGCAATCCAATATGGCGGACCGTGAGAAATCTGAGAAGCACTAGCAGGAAGGACGAACTTCCTTCTCCTTGAAGACTATCGATGCCATTCTTCTTATGCGATCGATAGTGAACAACCCGCATCCCGCATAAAATAAATAAATATTATTTTACCTGCAAGCAAAACGTGACGTCATCTGATGTTGAAAAGCGGAACTGCTTGCAGCAAGTACCTTTGCATGAAATAAATTAACTCTCACCACTGAATAGTGCTATTGTAGTCAGTTAGAGACATAAAGTTTCGTAGCCATGCGGCCAATTAGTCATGCATTCTCGTAACCATGCGTTCTGGAAGCTTCGTAGTCCTATAGCCTCGCGATGACGTAACCTTGAAGACTTGCAATCGCATAGTCTCGTAACCTCATGGCTCGTAGTCTCTTAGTCATGATGTATTGGAGCCTCGTAGACTTGAAGCTACGTAAGCAAGTAGCTTTGTAATCTTATAACATAATGCTGATGGCGTAGATGTAGCAAAAGAGAAAATTCCATCGAAGACAGATGTGTCAATTGGAGCCTTGTAGACGAGTAGCTTCGTAGTCAAGAACTCATGCAAACTTGTATTCCTGTATCCACGCAGTCACGTAAACTCGTTTTCTAGAGGCTTCGTAGCTCTGTAGCCTCGCAGTCTCGTAAACTTGAAGATTCGTAGTCACGTAGTCTCGTAACCTCATGGCTCGTAGTCGCGTAGCCAGGATGTCTTGGGACCTCGTAGAATTGTAGCCTCGCAGTCTCGTAACCATGCGTTCTGGAAGCTTCGTAGTCCTATAGCCTCGCGATCACGTAACCTAGAAGACTCGCAATCGCATACACTCGTAACCTCATGGCTCGTAGTCTCGTAGTCATGATGCATTGGAGGCTCGTAGACTTGAAGCTACGTAAGCAAGAGGCCTTGTAATCTTATAACATAATGCTGATGGAGCAGTTGGAGCAAAAGAGAAAATTCTGTCGAAGACAGATGCGGTAACTGGAGTCATGTAGACGAGTACCTTCGTAGTCAAGTACTCTTGCAGACTTGTAGTCCTGTATCCTCGCAGTCATGTAAACCTGTGTACTAGAAACTTCGTAGCTCTGTAGCCTCGCAAGCCATGTATAACTCGTAACCAGCTAGATCATTTTAGACTCGTAGCCATGTGGTCTCATAGTCTCTTAGACTCGAAGAATTCTAGCCTAATATATTTGGGGCCAAAAGACTTTTGGAACCAAAAGACTGTAGGTGTCAATGACTGATGGAGCCAATGAATATTGGAGTCAATGAATATTGGAGCCATTGAATATTGGAGCCAATGAATATTGGAGCCAATGAATATTGGAACCAATGAATATTGCAGTCAATGACAAATTAATGTGCTTCCTTTTCGTCGATGGTGCTGCCTTTTCGTTGTCGGTGCTTCCAAATGTGCTTCCTTTTCGTTGGCGGTGCTGCCTTTTCTTTGTCGGTGCTTCCAAATGTGCTTCCTTTTCGTGGGCGATGCTGCCTTTTCTTTGCCGGTGCTTCCAAATGTGCTTCCTTTTCGTTGGCGGTGCGGCCTTTTCGTTGATGGTGCTTCCTTTTCGTTGTCGGTGCTTCCAAATGTGCTGTCTTTTCTTTTGGCGGTGCTGCCTTTTCGTTGTCGGTGCTTCCAAATGTGCTTCCTTTTCGTTGGCGGTGCTGCCTTTTCTTTGTCGGTGCTTCCAAATGTGCTTCCTTTTCGTTGTCGGTGCTGCCTTTTCGTTGTCAGTGCTTCCAAATGTGCTGCCTTTTCGTTGTCGGTGCTGCCTTTTCGTTGTCGGTGCTGCCTTTTCGTTGTCGGTGCTTCCAAATGTGCTGCCTTTTCGTTGTCGGTGCTGCCTTTTCGTTGTCGGTGCTGCCTTTTCGTTGTCGGTGCTGCCTTTTCGTTGTCGGTGCTTCCAAATGTGCTGCCTTTTCGTTGATGGTCCTTCTATTTTTAATGTTGTTTTGACTCTGGTATTATAGTAAGTGGTTCTTGATTTGACTTGCGTATTATTCCATCCGGTGCATGTATATAAGCGAGTCCTAGACAACAGGTCGCTCAGTTTGTTACTGTCGTCGACGGTGTAAGGATCACCTAGATTATTTCATCTGGTGAATAAGTCGCGTAATTACCTGTTCTTGAGAACTCGATGGCATATTTACCGACTTTAACGCCGAACTCGATGGACGTTGTATCATCGTCTACGGGAACCTTGACGACAGCGACGACAATGGTGGAGCAGATCCCGTTGGCAACGACGACGATGTCAACATTGGAGGAGATTTCAACAGATGTGATACCACCAGCAGAAGATAGCTTAATGACTACTGAGCTGGATGTGCAGGAAACCACGACGATCGACGATACGACCTCGATGGAGACTTCAATGGATGCTGATTTGACAACTAGCGAACATCGGTGCTGTTACTGTGACAAGATTTTCTCAAACAACAGCAATGCTCGGCGACACGAGAGGAGCGAATGTGCCAAGAACCTATATCGTAAAATTTTTGTTTGTGAGAAATGTCATAAGCAGTTTGCCAGAAAAGATAATATGAAAACGCACATGAAGGCATGCAAAGGTCCTGCTGTGCGGCAGAAAGTAAAGGTTTCGGCGCAACAACGATGCATCGATGTGCATAAGAGAATGCCTGGAAATGGTACTACTGTTGCAACGCCTGTATCTGGATCGGGTCTGAAAGGATCGTCTTCATCACCACGGTATCCTTGCAGCTACTGTGATACGTCGTTCGCATTTTACCATGATGCACGAAGACATGAGCGGAGCAAATGCGCGAAGAATCCTTCTCGCATGAAGTTTCGATGTGATGAGTGCCTTAAATGGTTTACTCGAATTGACAGTTTGCGACATCATGCGAAAAAATGTAAAGGTGGAGTCTGTGCTCCTACTGCTGAACTACCTGCCGACATTTCGACTCCTCGCTTTAGATTGGAGACACGAAAGCATACAACCAAAAAAACAGATGCCCAGCAACCGATTGTTATGACGTCTGAACATGGAACTAAACCGAAGACTGTGTTCGTAGCATTACAAGTGAACGATAATGGCTTCTACTTGGCGCAGTCTGCATTTCGTGGAACGTTGAAAGACTACTATTATCTAAATACGTTCGGTGAGTCGAAGGACATTTGTAATTTTCTTGACGATATCAGACAGAAGATAATCAATCAGCTTACTGATGATGTAGCAACAAACGGACCTTTGAAATATAACTTGTGGTTGGACTGTATATATGGAAAGCCATATCCGTTCGATGACGAAGTGAAGAAGTGTGCATTCAAGACATCTGCTGCAGTAATTTACAGTTCTAACGATGTGAAGCAAACTGTTAAAAACGGTATCCAGAAACTCTGTCAAGAAGAGGTGGACTATGTCTGTAAAGGTTCTGGCTGGACTCTGTCTAGTATAAACCGATTGGAGCTAAGAATTAGTCATTTCACACCGCTGCGGAACTAAATGATTATAAGATTGTTGGCTTTCGTAAGTGATCCTGTAGTAGAATAGAAATTATGTAATAAATATTATGTTTGTAAAAGAACTTGCGGTGTTTAATTCCTCGAACCTGTTACTATTATGTTAAATTGATGATATATTTAATTTTTTTTGCATCATCCTAGATCGTACCAAGGATCTTAGTCGATCTAATTAATCAGTATATTGATCGGAAATTTATTTAATGATTTCTGAACTTTTTCCCGGATCTCTAGCATTAAAATTACACATTTCCAATATGGTGGTCTTGATGTCTGATAGGATGGTGGTAGTAGAGGATTTAAAGTCTCTTTAAGAATGTTGAACATGGTTTATTTAAATTATTTTTTTTACATAAGATTAAACATTATTGCAACGATCGGGTATCGAACCGAGGACGGGAATCGATCGAATCAATATGTAAATTAATGAGTGATTTATTTAATGAATTTTGGAACTTTTCCCGAATTTCTAGCTAAATAATTACGGATTTTCAAGATGGCGGCCAAATGACAAGATGGCGGATGTCACAGTAATAAATGATTACTGCACTCTTGCGGATACGAATTAAACTAACATGTCATCGGCGCACTCTAGCCGACGATACAATGATGATGGCTTCCAGCATCGAAGACAAGATGGCGGCCATGACGTCATACTAGATGATGATAAAAAGTGGTGGGAGTCAGTATGCCTGCAGCCACCTCGGGGGAAGGATCGGTCGCCATTTTTATTTTTTTTGCACTCGTCGGGATTGAACCGAGGACTCCGAGCTCCGTGTCGTAAATGTTTGTTTTTTAAATATTTTATTAAAAATTTTATTATTTAATTTTTTTATAATTTTTTAATTTTTTCATTAAAATCGGATAATAAATTTAAAGATGGCGGCCGTAACGGAAATTGCAACGATGACGTCATAATTCAATATGGCGGTCATGGTATCCTTATTCCTAGAAATGGCTTAACTGAGGCTTGAGTTAAGGATGCTTAAGCCAGTTTTAGGAATTTTCAGCCGCTGGGATTTTTAAGGACTAAAAACGGGAATTTTTCCCTCGAAACGGGAAATTTTTCCCTCGAAATGAGAAATTTTTAATTTGTGGAATTTTTTGAGATTTTTTGGCGGAACTTTTTTCCACAGAAATGGAAATTTTGGCGATTTTTGAGGAATTTTGGGCAAATTTTGCCCAATTTTGGCGGATTTTGGCGATTTTTGAGGATCAAATTCAAGGTCAAGGTCAAAGGTCAAGGTCACAACCATCCAAGATGGCCGCCGTGACGTCACAATCCAAGATGGCGGACCGACAATCTTCAATCCACTACCTGATACCTGCGCTCGGCGCCCCTATTATATACTACTGCAGTGTACCATTATTATGTGTGTTCTATACCGTATAACAAGAAACCCGACTATCTTGCAAGCAGAACGAAAGGAGAATCGTTGCCACTGAAGTCACAATGCATTAGTCTCTTGTTCGTTTCGTCGCGGGCTGGAGGTTGGTCGGTGGAACCGCGAGAACTGCCAAACAGCGCTGGAAGGAGAGAAGAGAAGGAATGGGCGATGAAGGAAAACCGCGAGAGAATGTTTCGCCTTGTGTACGTGGTGCGCTGCAGCGTCGTAAAGTGCATTTGCAACTGTATACTACCTAACTTTTGGAAACATCATTTAAACAACACAATTAAAACCAGAACTTAAATATGGCTTTGCGTGGTTAGTGCAAAGTAAAATTTCAATTATTTTTTTAACATTTAAAAATTTATGTGCTTAATTTATACAATAGGAATTTAAATAAATTTAAAGTTTCATTCAGTGATTTCCTAAATATTACATAATAAATATATTTCCTTTTATCAAACTTGATACCAAAACCAAAAATAAGGATTGTTTTTGCGTTCTCTTGAAGGTAATATCACAAATATTGTTTACAGGAACTCTGGTGCATATATTAATAAAACAATGGTTGTAAAAATTAATTACGGTTTTATAAATAATCACGGTTATAATTTTTTTTTTTTAAATTAGAAAAAGTGTCATAATTTTTGAGTTATAAGCAAATTTTTTTTTCAAAGTTTTGACGTGACAACGTCTAATAAATCGATGAACGCCGGCTGCACGCACGAAAAAGTGTCCCGTTACGCACATAGGCACATAGTCCCGTTTCGCTGTGTCCCGTTACGCTCATTTTATATTGCTCTTTGCTAACCTGAACCTCCAAGCATTGCGACCGAGACCGTGGCGTAATTCTGTTTTCATGCATTTCAATGTAACATTTTCATTGCTCTTTGCTAACCCGTTTCTCCTTGCATTGCTGCAGAGTCCGTGGCGCAAATATATTATTTTTGACTGCATTTTGGTGTTGGGTAAGCCATTTTCCTTCACATCATCCTTGAAACACTCCCATTCGTTTCCTACTTTTCCTATCATCGTCCTATCCTTAACAGAATAACACAGATTGGAAGAAGTTAAATAGCAGACATGTATAAAAGTTATAGTTAAAATAATCTCTTCGTTAAAGTAATAAACATATTTGAATTAATGAGTGCAAATAAAAGTAAATTTATCAATTAAATTGTAGATTTCATTCCACTCCTTCTTTGTATCCATGCAAATAGTGATGATTCAATAAAAGTGATTCAATTTTATTCATAAAAGTATGCAATCATTTCATCAATGTTTTGTTATGACGTTGTCACGTTAAACTATCGTCCGTAAACCGACTTTACAGACAACCAATTTTTTTAAATTCCCAACCTGCACCAAATTATTATATACCGTGACTAAAAGAAAATTTTGTAACGCAATCATAAACAATCCTACGATTGATGACAATTCAAAACAATTTTTAATCGTGTAACTTGGACTATTCAAACTGTAAGAAAAAAATTTCTGCTAACTTAGCAAATTATTTGATTCCATTAGCCATCTTTTTCAAATAACTTTCTAATAACGGGACCTCCCATTCATGCTACCTTTCTCCACCCCCTTCCCCCCACACACACTTCCACAGAGGCCCCATATACTTTACAAACTTTCGAAGTTTTAGTCCACACTGCACGATGATTCTTATCGGTCGACGTTCACAATATGTAAAACTTATAAACTGTAAATTTACAAAGGTGGGTGTAAATGTATGAATATACCTGGATAATCTGCTTGACAGTCAGGGTAAAAATATTTTACTAGTGTGGCACACAATAACAACTGATTTTAGCACTGAGAGAAAAAAAAGTGGCTGTACACTGTAATTTGTTATGTAAACGGAACAGAAATAATCATGTTTAACTAAATATTTGTAAATTTGTACATTTATATGTATTACTACCAAATAGTGTTCGCAGTTATAGTGGGTTCCGAACCTCACCTAGGAATTTATTTGATTATCTTTCCCATTGTTTAAAAAAAGGTTATGCTTGAATGAAACAGCAATTAAAATACAAAATCATGTCCAATTTTAGATAGAAATACTCATTATTTACTCGTAAAAACGTATTTCATATGTGCCAAAATAACCGTAGCCATGTGTTTACAATATATTTCTTTGCGGTACTACTAACTATTTCTTGGTGACTGTTTTCCAAAGGAATCTTTTGTGAAAGAAAGTACAAATTTTTTGACATGACAACGTCTAATAAATCGATGAACGCCGGCTGCACGCACGAAAAAGTGCCCCGTTACGCACATTTTCCCGTTATGCTGTGTCCCGTTACGCTCATTGTACTCTTGCGCCGCATCTATCTCCCACTCGATTGGAACAGCCATTGATTTGACTTTTTCGAGGCACATTAAACTTCAAACACTCCCATTCGTTTCCTACTTTTCCTATCATCGTCCTATCCTTAACAGAATAACACAGATTGAAAGAAGTTAAATAGCAAACATGTATAAAAGTTATAGTTATAATAATGTCTTCGTTCAAGTAATAAAAATATTTGAATTAATGAGTGCAAATAAAAGTAAATTTATCTATTAAATTGTAGATTTCATTTCACTCCTTCTTTGTATCCATTCAAAATAGTGATAATTCAATAAAAATGATTCAATTTTATTCATAAAAGTATGCAATCATTTCATCAATGTTTTGTTATGACGTTGTCACAAACTATCGTCCGTAAACCGACTTTATAGACAACAAATTTTTTTTACGTGTAGTGCACTTTGGGATATCCTGCTGTGGACCCTGTGACAGCGTCCTGTGACGTCATTCCTTCACCACGACCATGCGCGTGACAGTCACCTTCAAGTTTGACAGTTCTCAGAAGTAGTAAAATGTCTACATATATGTTGTTGTCAATAGACTTCGTCGGAAAAAAAAATCCATGTTTCATTTTTTTTTTCGAACTTCTATAGTTGCGACGTACATGTGTGTGACCGAGAAAAAAAATGTTAATATTAATATTTTTTTTTAAATTTTTAACCCTAAAATCTGCACAACTGACTAATGGTGTTGAAGATAATAATATAATAATTAATAAAAAATGTTAAGATAGCATTTTCAATTCTTAAATTTGTACAAATATGTAAACCGATTTATTATTATTATTATTTTGCTATTACAAAAGCCGAATTCTCTGCACTACAGATCCGCAAAAACAAAAATTTCCGATCCACCCTAAACTTTTGGTGTTCGTCAGTTTGCTTTGCTGGTGATATTTGGGAAATTGGTACCACTGGATAAGTGTCAATATTTTAGACAGGTTATGTGGCACGGGCCATATAAAGGGAGGTTTGAGGAAAAGGGGTCGTTTGGACCTGGAGGTCGTCGTCACCCCCACCCTTACAAGGACGGGTCCCGAGGGTGATTAGAGACATATACCCTCACCATCGCCATGGTAACGGGGTGATCCCCGGGAAACTAGAAGGGGGAGGGGGGAAGGGGGGAAGGGGGGAGTGGCCGGAGGTAATCGAGGACCTTACAGTTGCCGTTCGCGGGTGGTGTCCCCCCAATTTGCGAATGATACCCCAGAGGTCGACAAAGGTCAGCGAGAGAGAGAGAGAGAGAGAGAGAGAGGCCCTATTACATCCTTACCTAGCCAGGGGTAGGCTACACGTGTTGTTGGTGAGACGTTGTGATAAGTGCGGTAGGTACATCCCTTTAATTGGAGCGCAGTCTTCTCGTAGTGCATAGAGCAACTATTATATCCGAGCGGCGGCGATAACATCACATGGTGAAGGAAACGAAAATAAACACGTAACGCCAAATGCCCACTGAGCGATTTCAAATGATCTGTTCCGGGTGTTTCACGCCTTAATTATTTTTTCTCCCTTCTGAAAACAAATCGTTTTAGCCATTTTCACTCGTCTGAAAGTACAGTTTTAAAAAATGAAAAAAAAAGAAAGAAATACGGAAACATAACCACTCATTCGCCCTTGCCGTGTTCTTTTGAATTATATTCGTTAACAGAGATACCACATGGATATTTTGAGCAATTTTCAAATCGCTCAGGTTCTTCTGAAGCTCTGTGACCGGGTAGACAGGGGCCTTAACTCCACTCACCCATTACTAGTGACATGCAAAATTCGCGGATTCATTTCGCGATAGGCTAGCATCAAAACAACTATACCTTCGTACCGCTTCTGCGATTGGCCCACATTTTATCCGGGGAACTGTGAGCCAATGGGAAACACTAAACCAAGAAAGTGCCGAATTACGGACAGCCTAGTTGAGACGTCTCACGCGTCAGTAGCCAATGAACAGGTGTCATTTCCGCGAGTATTTAAAGGACTGTGGAGTCTATCCTAGAGGTTAATGAATCCGCGAATTTTGCAGGTCTCTACCCATTACTAATCACACAGGCTGACTCTCAAAAGGGGGATAAAAACCTTTAAAATGTTCACCTTCAATTTACGAAGAACACAGGTTAAAAAATTTCGAAGTAGGTACATTCGCGATTTACACGTTTCTTCGTAAATTAAGGGTTTGCTCAATTTTACTTATTTTGAACAGGAATTTAAACAATCATGCCGAGTACAAACAAAATCTTTTCAAATTAAATTTAATCCACAACAAAAATCTCTTCGTTTTTTCCGCGTTCCTGTTTACCTTTTTCTTTACGATAGAGCACTGTGTACACGAAATACAGAATCCTCATTGTTTATACGAAGACCCGATTATCAGTAAATACCTGCAAAATGCGCGGTTTCGATGGCATTCAGGATAGACTGCACATTCTCCTGTCCAAATAACGCAAGTTCATTGGTTGTTGACTTGTAAGTCGTCTCAGCTGGTTTGTCTGTGATTCGATCCTTCTTTGCTTGAGGGTTTATAATTGGTTGAGATTCGCCAAGATGAACAGTAAGCCAATTGCAAAATTATCTAAGAGTTGTATGTGTTTGAATTCTAGCCTATCACAGATTGAATCCGTGAATTTTGCAGGTCTCTAGTTATCAGGTACTACAGAGAGGTCTTCGTTTAAAAGGCCGTAGTTTTACTGTAATTTCTAACGGTGTAGTTGCGTCTCGCTCATGCGATGAGAGTAGTTCATTCGTTCCCAAAACCTTTTGTAATCGCTTATAATTCACAAGCACCTATTCACTTGGTTCGGATTTCACCATAATCTCGGAGGTCGCGTCACACAATGTTAAACTGGAGTTCACGCCGACCACTAACGGCAAAATTGTCGAATTTTCTAACAAAACTACACAAGTTCCAGCTCAGATTGGACTAACAATGAACAATGAGACGATATCATACCATGATTGGCGGATACAGTAGCCAACGGCAGGGGAATCTTCGTCTGATTGGCTGGCACTAGAAACCAACAGGATGAGGCCTCTCGTGATTGGCCACCAGAGTAAGACACCTGGCAAGCATGGCAAACCTCGCATATTTTGTTTAGTCTCAAATTTTCTCAATAGAGCTTTACTTAAGATATTCTATTAGCGGTAAAAATTGGTTGTCTGTAAAGTCGGTTTACGGACGATAGTTTAACGTGACGTCATAACAAAACATTGATGAAATGATTGCATACTTTATGAATAAAATTGAATCATTTTTATTTTAATAATAAAAGAATAAATACTGGAAATTATACTAGTAATCAGATTTTTTAAATGCAAGAATAATTAACCTTTATTTCCGAAATTGTTGTTGTAATAAGCAATGAAAACCACATTAACTTTTCACTTCACTTTATAAACAGTCGAGTGGAAGAGAGATAGATGCGGCGCAAGCGTACAATGTGCGTAACGGAACAATGTGCGTAACGGGACACTTTTTCGTGCGTGCAGCCGGCGTTTATCGATTTATTAGACGTTGTCACGTCAAAATGTCAGGAAATTGTTAATAGATGATCCTAACCTAGCGAGAGAGAGAAAAAAAACTTGAGAAAAGACTAAACCCTGGCTTTGGACCTGATTTTTCACAAGGAATATAACTGAAATGCTTCACATCTTGTTGAAATACATGGGGAAAAAAGTTAATTATATAAGGTTTTTTTTTTTTTCGCGCATGTGGACTTTGGTTCGCACCATCCACCACAGGTGGCAGCACCGTGGTCACGTTTTCCGTCCCATTCGACTTCCGCTCCAGTCACGAAACGCCGCGTGTGCCGAGAGAGCTGAGATGTTCCACATAAAAAAAAACGGCTCTGTGGAAGTTTGAATCCGCGGGAACACCACATAACTTAGAAAGTCACAACTTAGAACTGTCTTAACTTAGAAAACTTGGAAAAATCCACGTAACTTAAATACACACAACAAGAAAATATCATAACTTAGAAACACACAACTTAGAAACATACAACGCAGAACCACACATCTTATAAACGTCATAACGTAGAAAGTCACAACTTAGAAACACACAACTTAGAACTGTCATAACTTAGAAACACGCAACGCAGAACCATACAACTTAGAAACGTCATAACGTAGAAAGTCACAACTTAGAACTATCACAACTTAGAACTGTCATAACTTAGAAAATTCTAAGTTGTGTGTTTCTAAGTTATGACAGCACCCCTGAACCCGCATCGCGGGTAGAAACGCAAAGCCTCCCCGGGTCCACGAAGTCTCCGCTCGAAAGGCCAGACATTCTTCTTCTTCTCTTATTCGTCTTGGTGTCGCGGTCGTCAAACCGATATTCGCGCGCGGATCTCGCTAAGCCAAGCCCTCCGCGGTCCCCATTCGGTCAAGCCTGCGCGCCTACACATCCTGCTTGAACGGCTCGAAGCCTCCCCCACTAGGCTGCAAACGAAACGTATCCATCCGAGGCCTGCTATACTCTGTCACAAGCTTGGATCACAGCGCAGAGTGACTCGCACAGAGAAAAAGGTTTGTTTGAATCAAACAAATATTTGTTTGATATATGGCGAAAAAAAAAAATATTTACTTGGTGGAACAAAATATTTTGTTAGCTTAACCAAACTCGGTAAGAAATAAAAATGAGTTGTTACATCTAACCAAATATATATATTTGAGTTGACAAATCATTTTGTTGGGTCAACAGAATCTTTCCTCCTACAAAATATTTGTTTTAATTAACAAAATATATTTATTTCGCCATATACAAACAAATATTTTGTTGAGGCAAACAAACCTTTCTCTCGGTGGTGAACAAGTGCGCGCAACTACCCAGCAGCATGCTAGCATCGAAATATCTCATATTGTTTTGCTATTTGTTGATATCTAAGGCCACAATTTAGCGTCTATTGGCAGTAATCTCTAATTTGTAGGCATTCTGAGAAAATAATAATAATTAAATGCGAAACACAATTTATTGTTTCAAAGGAGAAACTATTTGTAGAAGTCGGTTACTATTTGTTACAAGACATTCCATGAAATTATGTGATAAGCTCAAAAGAACGAAATGTGCAAACAAAAACATTTGAAACCAAGGTAGCAACATTCAATTAAGATTCTTTAGAAATTTTAAAAAAAAATGCTTTTAATCAGGTGATGCTCTTAAAAGGAATATTTTTTCTTCACGCACTATCAAACTTTCGATGATTTAAAAGTGAAATGACTGCCCATAAATATGTATATTTACCATCTAAGTTGAAACAAATATATACACGGAATAGTGGAATTAATATGTGGTGGTGATACGAGGTGTTGTTGGGAATGGATTATGGTTTGGTTGGTTTGTAAAAAAAAAAAAGGGGGGGGGGGGACGCCAAGGGGAGATTCATGCTCCGGGTGGAAATCAGTCCAGTTACGCCCCAGGGACTCGAGGTCGGCACACAGCGACGGAAAGTTGTCGCTGAGGAATAGCGGTACATCAAAAACAGCCGGCGCGGGTGTGTTGTGAGTTTTGGAAACACACTGTACAAATCGATTGTACTCCCGCATCTCTTTCCGGCATTCTCTTGTCGTTTATCCCGGTAATTTTTTTTCCCCCGTCCAATCCACTCCTCTAGGTCGTCTCACGCACTTCTCCGATCGTATGAAAGCCACTACAGTCGTCTATAGCTCGTCCATCTCCTGTACAGCTTCTCAACCGTGTGATGACGCAGTCATCAGAAAATGGCGAAGGGAGGGTTAATGTGGGGAGGGGAGTTGTAGACCTCCGTAGCTTCTTCTCTCTTGCTCTCTTTACCAACTTGCTCTTTCTTCTTATCGCCTCCTCATCACCTCTCTTTCACATCTCTCTCTCCTTCTTCTCTCTCTACCAACCCTCTCTCTCTCTCCCCCTGATAAAATTAGGTGTTTTTGTTAGAAAATTATTATTTTTTGTTTATGTTACGTGTGAACTAATATCTGATTATCATTATAAGTAAAAAAATATATTATGAACTTACAAAAACAATGGACTGAGCTATGATTTTAAAGTTATCATAACAATTATATAAAAAAATTAAAAATTAGTGGTACATTTTTTGTTTGAAGCACACTTTGTTCAATGCAGTAACATGTGGTACAAAGAAGTGTTATTTACTGACGAAATATTTTGAACCACTTCAGAAACCGTTATTTTTTTTTTTTATTCGGAATCGCACGATCTGCCACCACTCTATCTAGGATACATTAATATTGATAGTGGATACAACGTTCTATAAACAGTGTAACGCTATTTTTCTTACGAATTCAAAAGTTACTTCTTGCTATGAATTTTTTAATTCACCAAATACATTCCAGGTATCACTATATTAAAGTTTTATTTGGTTACACGCAGGCTTTCGGGTGTAGATTTGTATTGTCTACATTCGTCACATAAATAGAAAAGTGAGCGATGCTATCTGCGTAACATCTAACTTCAGGTATGTAGCAAATTCACGTGTCCTCGTGTTTTATATACGATTATAACACGAAATCCGTACACACGAATTTAACGTAGAAATTCTTTAAAATAACGCCGAGCGTGATAAGTATACGCAAATTGTGTTTTCAGTTACATTTCTGGACGCGGATTACACGTACTTTCCGCACCTGCCGCTAGAATTCGCTGCCGGAGCAGCTACGTCAACTATCGAATTAATCGATTTGCAGAGCGAAAATTTTTAAAAAATATGATGAAACGGCTCCGATTAAAGCGAAAAAGACATGGAAAAAAATACCAAGCCCACCGGCTTTGGAACTGATTTCTTGTCGAGGAATTTTATTAAAATACTGCTTAACTTGTTGAAATTCATTTAACAGTTAATACTATAAAGTTTATATTTGTGTTCGTGGTTGTCTCACATTTACGTTTCTTGACCTCCATTCCATTCCAAAATTACTCCTATAAATGCCGTATACCAGAAGCTTAGATGTTACACATTAATATACGTCAAACAGTATCGTACGCATAATTTTATTTCCGTGGGGGAGGGGTGTGGGAGGAGGAACCACTTTTCCCGATGTTTGCTTTCAATATTTTTCCCCCCTTTAATTTTTGTGGAAATGATAGACATTTGAGTATTTCCTGTGGGGGAGGGGAAATGGCTTGATATCTCCTGCGTAAGCCTTCCGACTTCAATGTCAATAAAACTGTCTTATTTAACAAATTAACCTTATATGAAGTAAATAATAGGGGAGGTGGCTGGCTCGTTTGTGTTGGATAAAATTAGCAACGAGTCAAAAATTTCAATTAAATTTTTTAATTAAAAAAAGGGGGCAGTCATGGCGACTGTTGACAGAAGCGAAAACTTAAAAACTTAGTTTTTAAATGTGTAAATTGACATCATTTATACGTTAAATGTACGTAAGAAACTGATTTTGGTATTATATCACTAGCATGTCGGTGACGCGAACCCGTAAGTTTTGCCCCTACCAAAAATCTCTCAACGCGTCTAAAGACGTTTTCACTTCAATAACTATATTACTGTTCCTACACAGGGCATCCTGGTTAGATGCCTGGTGTGGGTCTAAGGCGCATTTTTTTTTCTGTTAGTAGGTAACGCGGTGTGAGCAGTTAGGTTTTCACGTCCAACGGTTCTCTGAAATGCCCCGATGTCATCGAATGTAATTGAAAGTACTGGGCTTGAGAGGCCTGCCTAATCAGAGGTGTATTTGTGTTGGTGAGACGGAACGATAAGTGCGACATTCGCTGGTGCTTCTAGCGCCGTATCGCCTCTAAAAGCAAAGCAGTCTTCTCGTCAACCATAGGGCAACTATGAGATTTGAAAGGTTGCTAAAACATATGGCGGGAAAAAATGAAGATAAAGAGTGTAATGCAAGTACCAAGAGGGCTTTTAAGAATGTGCACTGGCTGTTTCATGTCTAAGCAATATTCTTAAAAACAAATGCGTTTTATAACTGTTTTCACTCTCTTCAAATTACAGTTTTAAAAAGAAATATGAAAAAGAGAACTACTCATTCGCCCTCAGCGTATTGTTAAATAATTTTTTAGTAAACAGACATCACTCGGATATCTTGAGTAATTTGCCAATCTACTGTTTTTTTTTTTGACGTGACAACGTTTAATAAATCGATGAACGCCGGCTGCACGCACGAAAAAGTGTCCCGTTACACACATTGTCCCGTTACGCTCATTGTACGCTTGCGCCGCATATATCTCTCTTCCACTCTACTGGAACAACCATCGATTTGACTTCTTCGAGGCACATTAAACTTGAAACACTCACATTCGTTTCCTACTTTTCTTATCATCGTCCTATCCTTAACAGAATAACACAGATTGGAAGAAGTTAAATAGCAAACGTGAATATAAGTTATAGTTAAAATAATCTCTTCGTTAAAGTAATAAACATATTTTAATTAATGAGTGCAAATAAAAGTAAATTTATCAATTAAATTGTAGATTTCATATCACTCCTTCTTTGTATCCATACAAAATAGTGATAATTCAATAAAAATGATTCAATTTTATTCATAAAAGTATGTAATAATTTCATCAATGTTTTGTTATGACGTTGTCACGTTAAACTATCGTCCGTAAACCGACTTTACAGACAATCAATTTTTTCTGCTTCAAACGTCCCCACTGCTTCATACGTAACCCAATCAATCATTTGCAAAAATTCTTATATTTCCTCCCATTACATCTCCTGCAGCGTACATTATAATGGAGAATAGGACCCCCCCCCTCCCCCTCTATCATAACATCCCCTTCTTCGGAGCCGTCTTAACCAATCCTTACCCCCCTCTCCTATCCTTAAGGAGGTTTCCTACCCAATTTCTAAGTAATACGTGTTTGTGGGTTTTTTTTTTTTTTTTTTTAATCTGAGAAGGTTGTAAAGTCGCGGCTTCTGGGAAACAAGTTGAATAATAACCAAGTGGAACGTGGGTTAGGTTGGGTCATTTACATTAATAACTAGGGACAGGCACTTTTCGCGAAAAGATCTGCACACCTATTAGACTGCAACAAGGTATACTCCCCACCTGTGGTTTCTTCCTTGCGATTGGCGGCCGTCTGCGAGAGAAGTCGTCGCCTTGTTTGGCCGAGCCATTCAAGACGCGTTTGCTTCCGCACTGGATCACTGTGATCGGTTGTTGTTACAATCGATATGTATCTGGGGGGAAAACCCACCCAATCACGAAACACAAGACGATGCTACAGTGTTTTCACTTTCAGCTAGTCTCGACATCTTTTCGCGAAATCTGCACGGCCCTATTAATAACGTGTGTGTGCTCGGGTAGGCGGGGCACGTAACATATCGTCGAGTATCCGGGGGGGGGGGTGATTCAGTGAAGGGTACCGGTTGGAGCGCTGGCGAAGTGAACGGGCGGGAGAGAACGGGAAGCTCCAGAGGAAACCCACGGCCGAGGGCGGATACAGAATGACGGTCAGCGGAGGCCCAAATTACATTTTCTATAATACAAGTTTAGTACATTTAGAATTTAAAATATTTAGTTTGTTTTATTTGTGGTTCAAAAAACGTCCTGTTTTGTCTATATCCATGCAGTAAAATAAAACCTTAAGTTTTGGAGAAACTATGTTAAGGAGTTAGGAGGAAATGACTTGATGTAAGCTTTTGGACATACGACATTGCTAAGTACATACATGTCTGTAGAAGAAAACTACAAACAACCCAAAAGACAAAAACACAAAATTAAGCAAGAAAAATTGCTTTTTGGGGTTCAAAAAAATTTTTTTTGGGTTCAAAATTATTTTTTTTTTTGGGTTCAATATTTTTGTGCTGTCATTATTTGTGTGGGGTTTTTTCGTTCTCTCAGTCCTTTTTCTTTGCTTTTTCTTTGTTTGGTAACCATATTATTGTTATGGAATGTTATGGAATATTATGTGGTGTTTATATCCTGTTGACAAACAGAAATTTTTTGTTTAATTTTGTGTTTTTGTCTTTTGGGTTTTTTGTAGTTTTCTTCTACAGACATATATGTGCTTAGCAATTGCATATGTCCAAAAGCTTACATCAAGTCATGCACTCCCATTGCACAAATCTTTCAAAGATAATAGTTAGGAGGAAATTAAATATATATATATTCAGGGTTCAGGGGAAGGTCATACCGCTATGCCACCCCCCCCCCCCCCTTTTTCTGGATCCGCCAATGAACCCACAAGCTGCAAGGCAACCCAGGTCGCCTCGGTGGGTACAAGTGAAGTGGTTCGACCACCCCGTACAACCCTTTCCGCGTTCAGTGGCGGAACAGGGGGGGGCACCATGGGCAAGTGCCCCCCCCCCCCCCGAAAAACCAGTTGTCTGCTACATTAAATATGATTTTTCCTGAAACCAATAAAATATTTTAGTATAATGAATGAATTTCTTGTAGAATCATAATATCTGGTGGTTGGATGTTATGTGTAGTGTAAGTAGATTAGATACAAATTTAGTAATTTTAATCATTTTTTCTCTGGCTATTCTGAAATCCTAGAGTGCCCCCTCCGACGTGAACCTCTGGCTCCGCACTTTCCCCGTTCCACGCCAGTGAGACGTCCTCCGACGACGAACAACGGTCTGCATTCGGCGTTTGAATCCAACGTCACAGTCACAATCAAGGACCTTGTATTTTCCACGAAAAATTTTGTTCGGACCCGTAGTGTGTCGGAAACATCGCAGCACTGTCTGTGCCTCGTGGTTTGCTGGGCATATTTCAGGCAAAACATCTGCCGTCAAACACACCAACCACAGCCGTCCAGGGCGGAAGCTAAAACGGTCCTGAATGGCCCGGGAAAATAATCAGGTGAACGCAAGCATACATACCCTCTGCAGTATAAAGCCCACCCTACACAATGCCCGATTTCCGATGAACCTTCTGTTGTGGGGCATAAAAAAAAAGTGTGTACAGCAGAAGAGAAGAAAAAATTCGTTACAAGGTGCACACGACAAATAAAATGCTAACAGAAAACCAGCCAACGCAGTTGCCAACCAAAGCGAGCAGATCGGGTAAATGATAAGCATGTGCTTATCTTGATACCAGTTACCTGGTAAATTTTCCCTAGGTTGGCAATAAAAATTTTTAAAAAAATCGAAAAAAATGTATTTTTATTAAAAATAAAAATATATATATTTTTAATTTTTAAATAAAATTTCACTCGTTTCAATTTTTTTTTAATTTTTATTGCCAAACTAGGGAAAACGTTACCAGGTAACTGTTAACAATACATTTAACAAACAAAAATTTCTAAAATTATGTAACCTAATAAAATTTGTTATTTTATATTCTACACTTCACTCGCCAAAAAATATAAAAAAAAGTTGCCTTGATATAAAAAAATAATAAAGTGCAATTTCAGTTTGAATTTTGCTTGGCAGGTAAGTTTGAAATCGCGTAATATAAAATTAAAAATATACAAAGGATTTCGGGTTGGCTTTAATGTAGTTTGTTTACGATATATTCTTATGGCATTTATTTGAAAACTCAACAAGCTGATTCAAAGCCATAACTGTGCCATGTTCATCGTAAGAGAATAGTTCGTCCTATCTTTAAATAATTAATCAAAACGGAAAGCTTTCGACAAATAAAGTCAAAATTTCAAGGCTGTCAAAACTAAATGGCTGAATTGATGTTAACATCCAAGCTTTAAACACACGTACACCCTCCTCACTCTACCGAACCCTCTATATTATAACCAAACTTTATTCCCCCCCCCTTCCCCAAATCACATGAGCAGATAGCTTAACCGGAGGTTTTTTTTATGTCATAAACAAAGAATTAGAATATTTTTCGACGATTGGAGACATAAAGGGCTAATGACCTATTGTACCCATGTACATTGTTTATACCGTAAGCCCAAACACTTAGGAGAAATGTCGGAACCCCTACTTCCACTGGATAGAGAGAGGGACAAAATCACGATTTTTAAGGGATCACGAAAAAAATCTATGCACCGTCATTTTGAATTAACCTCTAAGCATTTAGACACTGCTTGACCCCCTATCCCTACTTAGTGGGTGGGTCAAAGCCCCTGACTTTTCGGGACCACGAAAAAATTTATTTTTTACGTCGGCAGAGAGCGTTCAACCCCACACAAAGGATATGCAAATAAGGGTAATAATTTACAGCCAGCTCCATGCCAAACCCCTACCTCAAAACTTTTTTTCTATTGCTAACCCCTCTCCCCTTTGCAACCCACCAGAAGATACGCCCCCTCCCCTCCCCCCCCCCCACACACACAAAAACACCACCTCCCCAACAGAAACCTAATTTTTAACCCAATTTTTATCAATTATTTATTCAATTCCAAGGTGTTTCCGCCCTCTTTTCTACTTCCCCTCTAACCTTCTTATCCCAAATCATCTCCTTTCATTCTCACCCCATCCCAGCGTATTTTCAAAATTTCTCTACCAGGTGTCGCTAGTGTGTGCTGTCGGCCAACTTGGATGATGCTATCTTGGATGACATCAAAAACAGCACAGAAGTTGGGAGGTAGGTTCTGCTGGTAATAGTTCAGATGTTCGCCACAAGGAAGCACCACAGTCGCAGGGTGTTGTCTTTATCTGTGCGGTGGCTGAGACCCGATCCAAGATCAGAGTGATCTTGAGATTATGAAGCAGGCGCGATGTGTATTTGACCACGAGCCCAATTGAAACGTAAGGAAGTAAATAAGGTAAATAAACAAAGGGATGGAGAAGGAAATGTATGGGAGGTGATGAAGTGTTAAATTAAAGATGCAAGTATTTAAATTAATTTTGGTAAGGAGGGGGAGGTGAAGATAGTGCAAGGGGAAGATGAATAGAATCATCCTTATTTTTCATCTATAATGTTAAAGTATCTGCTAGGATCCTTATTGCTGCATTCATTAGTTGCATCATTCACCACAAAAGTATGCCACATGTAATGTCAAAAGTGTCAGTTGGGAGTGCTAGGGACACCCCATCTTCAACCAACAAAAATTGTTGCTAGAGCGTGCCACAGTTGCTTCGACACCAAAGTGTTCCCTTTCGTGCATGTGATGCATGCAAAACAACTTGTAATCTTTTCATGTATAAGCACACCATATATCCTCTCTCTCTCTCCCCCTCTCTCACTCTCTCTCTCTTCCTCATACACACTCTCTCTTCCTCTTTTCTCTATCTCTTCTCATCCTTCCACCCCATCCATTTTAACCTTCTCTCCACCTATCCTCTCTTTATCTCCCTTACACACTTTATATCCTTCTCTACTGCCCTCTTCATCCTCTCATCCTTATTTTCCCCTATCCCATCTTCTCTTCTTCTTTTTTGCTCTCTTTACCAACTTGCTCTTTCTTCTTATCCCCTCCTCATCACCTCTCTTTCACCTCTCTCCCTCTTCTCTTTCTACCAACTCTCTCTCCCCTAATAAATGTAGGTGTTTTAGTTAGAGAGTTACTATTTTTTGTTTATGTTACGTGTGAACTAATTACTGATTATCAATATAATTAAAATAAATATATTATGAACTTACAAAAACAACGGACTGAGCTATGATTTTTAGTCATCATAACAATTATATAAAAAATTAAAAATTAGAGGTACATTTTTTGTTTAACGCACACTTTGTACAGTTCAGTAATATGTGGTAGAAAAAAAGTGTTATTTACTGACGAAATATTTTGAACCACTTCAGAAACAGTTACTTTTTTTTATTCGGAATCGCACGATCTGCCACCACTCTATCTAGAATACATATTAATTGATAGTGGATACGACGTACTATAAACAGTGTAACACTATTTTTCTTACGAATTCAAAATTTACTTCTTGCTATGAATTTTTTTTTAATTCACCAAATATATTTTAGGTATTACTATATTAAAGTTTTATTTGTCACATACGTTTAGTGCGTCCACTGATGTTCACGAAACGGGATTGTGTTTTGCCTCACGTGGTGCCGCTATCTTTACGACTTCGGCTCGTTGGCATAGAAGAAAAATAGAACACTTTTCAGAACGGTTTTAGTCAAGACTTTGGTATGAAAACATCTATGCCATTTATATAATTTATAGTTCATTTAGCACATATTGAAATTCATTGTTTAGTAAATAATTATTTTTGTAATTTGATTGTGAGCTATTTTCACAGTTGTCATTTTATTAAGCGATCACTTTTGTTTTTTTTTATATTTAATATTTATTTTTATTTAAAAAAATTATATTTTTTTTATTTTTTTTTTAAATTGTGGTTGAGTGTTTGACAAGACGGTGTAAACCCCTTAACTTCACTACGTGTAAAGATAAGACGAAAATATAAAAATTATTTATTAATACCCAGAGCCAGGCATTTTGGAAGGGCTCTAAAATGTAACCAACCGGAGATCAGGCCTGCTAACAGGAAAAAAAGCATAAAACCTGCTACGTGTCGTGTGGAGCTCGCTTTATGAGCAATCAAAAAATTTTTCGCGTAAAACACATGCGCCTGGTTATCAGTTTAAAAATAACCCCTAAAAAAAGTTTTTACAGTGAGTTTAAATCACAACGTTATTTACGTTAAACATTTACAATTCTAGAGTCTTTTAATATTATGAATAAAATTTAAACAAAAACTTCATAAAAAGTCCCACCAAAATATTAAAGACGATTATTAACATAAGATATATTATTTTTTAAACTACGCATTAATATTTTTCATAACAGAAATGTGTGTGTGTGTTATCTACAAGCTAATAATATCAGTTCTAAAAATTTTTACTACAGTCAAAATTCAGTTTTAATAGAACGTTTTGAAAAAAAATTGAGAATGTAAACAATCACTTCGTTTACAGTATAATTTTTCTTTCCTTTTATAATTATTGTTCATGATATAATATATGTTTAATTTGAGTAAATTCTGATGTTAAATGCATGTATAACAAGGAGTGCAACAGTATAGGAAGCCATCTAGTATGATCTGATTCGGAGTTTCAATTATATATTTTTCTGGTTAAGTATACCGTTTTCATGACATCGAAGCACCGCACACATTTCATTAAATTGGTTTTCTTTGAACAAGATGGTGGCAATGTCCTCTAGCAGGTGGTAGCTACTGGTAGCATGTACTGAATACAAAATGTCGGATCCATGATGGTCGTCAAGTTCAAGGTCAAATTTCAAGGTCAAGGTGTAATTTCAAGGCCAAGGTCAAATTTCAAGGTCCAAGGTCAAAGTCAAATTCCAAGGTCAAGGTCAAAGTTCAAGGTCAAGGTCGTAGTTCAAGTTCAAAGTTATATGCCAACAGTAGAGGTCAAAGGTATGTTAAACAGAAAATCATACTACCATGGCATCAACACACTCTAGCAGACGAAAACAAGATAGTGGCCTCCAGCAGACGAAGGCAAGATGGCGGACGTGACATACCAGCTGACGATATATAACATGTTATTGGTGATGGGAGGTCAGTCTGCAGCGGCTTCCGTGGAGGAAGAATCGGTCGTCATTGTTTTTTTAACCTCGCCGGGTTAGAACCGAGGACTCCAAGTTCCATGGCGTAAATGTACATTTAATTTTTTAAATAATATTTTATTAAATTTTTATTATTAAATTCGATTATTTAATTTTTTTATAAATTTTAAAATTTTTCCCGATTTTCTAACATAAAAACTACGGATTTTCAAGATGGCGGCTGTAACGGAAATTGCAACGGTGACGTAATAATTCAAAATGACGGTCATGGTATCCTAATTCCTAGAAATGGCTTATCGGAGGCTTTAGACATGGAATTAGGGCTCTTTCTAAGGCAAATTTTTTTTGAGGTTTTCGAAATCCTAATGTTTTAATTGTGGAATTTTTTTTGCGGAAAGTTTTCCAAAAAAATTGAAATTTGGACAATTTTTTTGGTTGATTTGGTGATTTTTGGTTAAATTTACGCTATTTTTGGCTAATTTTGAAGGTCAAAGTTCATCCAAGATGGCCGCCGTGACTTCACAGATGGACGTGACGTCAGAGCTCGGTCGGCACCTCGCACCTCACCCTGAACCCTCTTGTTCCCGGAGCCCCCAAACTATACTTCTGAATGAAAAGCCCGTGAAAAGTACACTTAGCCAACAGCTAGTCTACTTGTAGATGGAATTGAAATATGGAAAATTTTTCACACATGCAACGATTCTGTCTGTTGGGTAAAATTTATGAGAAACGAATCTTTTCAGAAAGATAAATAGCAGAATTTATTCGAAACATAATGGTTTATTTGTTTAACGCGTGATAAATGAACTGAGCGTTGTTTTTTTTTAAATTGAGAATTATGAATGTATTCCAAATTAAATACATCGTATAGCAAAATAATCCAAAAATAAAAGTCACTCTTTAGTTAAATTTTTTTTTAAATATGTTTTACTCTCTTTAATTCCTTCAGATACAATTTATTCCGTAAGACTTTGTTCGTTAGAATATATTAACAATCAGTATTGATACATAATCTGCAGTTATCCTGATCTGAAAATATTCCCTAAACAAGATTTGCCAGTCGGGAGAATGGGAACGAAAGAGTTTGAAGCGCAAAAATAAATCCAATTATAACATTTTCCACATGTAAATTTCCAAGTTCTTATTGTTGTTTTTTTATTCCACCCATGAAAACTAATGTTCGATCGATTTTTTATGTAGCATGTGGTGTAGGAATTTTATTTGAAACTGTAAGCTCGTTTCTTTAACCATGCTCTGAAGTTAAAATGAGAACAGAAACAAATTCAATTATTTAAATCGTTTGCTCTGCCGCCCCCCCCCCCTACCGCGAAAAAAATAAATCCCTTACAGTTAAACAAATGACACGAACATAAAAAGCCGATGAGGTACTTGTAAGCTCTCCTGGGTAGGTAGGCACAAGATTTTACAAGCACTTGGAAGTTTTGAAACTAGCAATAAACATTATCGTCCCATTTTATGTTTCCTATTATCCAAAAGTTGAATGAAGGGAAGTTACCTCTTGCACAAAGAAAACAAGTTTTAAAAAAAATTAGCTTTGTCTGAAGGACAAGAATTTCGTTTTCTTTGAAATTACTCCCAATCAGATGTTCCCTCATGTCGTAAACCTGGCTAAAGTCCTTTTTTTTTCTCACGAGAGTTAAAATACACTGTTTGAAGAATTCAAGTTCAAAATAATATTTACAGTTTCATCCGAAAAATTAATAACATTAGTAGAATAAGATAAATCCTAAAACATTGTGACGTCTGTAGCTCATCTATTACAAACACATTAATTTTTTTGAATTTATTTTCCACAGAATTCACTGATTAGTAAGCCGATATTATATAAATAACTAAATAAATGATAATAATATTGATTGGAACTAATATTTATTCATACATATCTCATTACAAATTACAATATAAAAATCTCCGTATTATTTCTACATGTCTATCGAAATATGTATATATATATACATACACACACACACACATTTATAAACTCTTAGGGTGACAACTTTAAACATACTTATTACAACCAGAAAAAACACAGTCAGAGTCCTGATAGCGAATATAAGCTCCTGTAGTGGTTGACTAATTGTTCTGGAGACGTACGCATTGGACGATTTGACTCTGACTCTTCTTGATTTTTGCCCGGTAGTCTAACCCGTACGTCACCACAATATATATTATCTATGTAAATAAACCCAGTTATAAAATATATTCATTAATAAAAAATATTTATGTAATCAAAATAAAATAATAAAGCTTTTTAAAATCATACGGAAGTATGCGTCTCCTGTATCTTATTCAATACATGCAACCATAACAAATGCATCTACCTTGTGCAAAGTAGATTGACATAATCTTCTAATTTCTTTACATAAACGATAATCTTGTTAGTTCCACAATCGACTCGAATATTACTTGATATCGTCGTTTTGTAGTCATACACATGACATAGAACTTTATAAACGATTTTCTGACATCATTCAATTTCAATTGCTGATACCGGAATCGGGTGTAAAAAATTAACATTATTTACTTACCAAATTTTTGAAGTAGGAAGAGCAATACGCTATTTAAGTGAATGCTTCTATTTTAAGGTATGATACTCAGTAATTGTCTCTGAACAGACTCAAAACAACGTAATTTAATAGCTACAAACAAATCGGTGGGATTTTTCTGTGTTTTGTTTGGGTCATCCAGGTGCTGATGGAGCAGCAGAAGTATACATGATGAGTCGGCGACCACAGTTATGGCGGTCTCCTCAGGCAGCTGGGAACTGCTCAGGACCGCGAAAAAGCTTATCTACGTCGGATTAATAGTTCCAGGTTCAGCATCGTCTTCGTCTTTCGACGCTAACGGACTGTCAAGATGACCGACGCGGTACGAATCGAGGTATTGGCAGAACTCCCTAAATCCGATATCAATAAAACAGATATTCCTATGAATATTTGATAACGATGATATCGTACATTATTATTTGATAAGGGGTTCTGAGGACTCGGAAATCCTCGCACACGCGAAATATGTCTTTACTTCTTTCAATGAGCTTATTCTTTCCATTCAACCTTACTTTTTTTCCAAATAGAATATTCCATACCTTCGCTTGTTTTAACAACTGAGGAACAAGGAATCTATCAGGAATCACAGATTACCTAGAAATTATGAACAAATTATAACCACGTTTTATACTTTAAAGGAACGTTTGTTGCTACATCATCAGTAAGCTGATTTATAATATTCTGCCTGATACCTCCAAGGGAAAAAAAATGTCTTTTGGCTCCAAATGCTTCAACATCTCCAAAGCTCCAAAGCTCCAACAGCTCCATATCTCCAACAGCTCCAAATCACTAATAGCTCCATAGCTCCAACAGCTCCAAAGCATCAAAAGCTCCAACAGCTCCAAAGCATCAAAAGCTCCAACAGCTCCAAAGCTTCAAATGCTTCAACAGCTCCAAAGCTCCAAATGCTCCAACATCTCCAAATCTCCAACAGCTCCAACAGCTCCAAAGCTCCAACACGTAATGTTAACGTAATTGACACGCAATGTACGGGCAATACATGGAATGAACACGCAGTACACACAGTACACACCGTAAACGGAAGGAACACGCAATGTTCACGCAATTGACGCACAATACACGCAATGTACACGCACTTTACGTAGTGTACACGCAATGACTACACAACGTTTACGGTCAAGCATTTCATGAAAAGGAAGCACATTTGGTCGGAAATTCTACAAAACGGAAGCGCATTTAACGTAAAGGAGGCGCATTCTCACGTACATTCAACTCGGTAGGATGCTATCGTCAATGTTAATTTAGGATATAATGTCGCCAACAGTCTATGAATCCAACATTATTTTGTTCCAAAAGTCATTGGCTCCAATAGTCATTGGCTCCATTAGTCTAAGAATCCAACAGTGTTTGGCTCCATCAGTTATTTGCTTCAACAGTCTTTGGCTCCAACAATCAATGACGTCAAAAGTATTTGACTCCAAATAGTCTTAGACCCAGCGCTATTTGACTACAAGACTAGGAGTCTACGAAGATACGAGACTACAGGACTGCACGTCTAAATTAGTACTTGACTACTCAGCTACAAGTCTAAATGGCTCCGATTACTGCATCTGTCTTCAGCGTAATTTTCTCTTTGACTCCAACTGCTCCAGCAGCATTATGTTATAAGGTTACAAGGCTACTTTGTTACGTGGCTACAAGTCTACTAGGCTCCAAGGCATCAAGACTACGAGACTACGACTCATAAGGTTACGAGACTACGAGTCTAAAAGGTTACGCGACTGCGAGCCATGAGGTTACGAACCTACGCGATTACGCGTCTACAAGTTACGAAATTGCGAGGCTACAGGACTACGAAGCTTCCAGAACACAAGGTTACGTGATTGCGTGGCTACAGGACTACGAGGCATCTAGGACACACAAGGTTACGTGGCTACGAAACTACTTGGCTCTAACTGACTACAATAGCAACATTCAGTGGTGCGAGTTAATTTATCTCATGCAAAATAACCTTTTGTAAGTAGTGTCGATTCTTGTCAACAGATTACACCACATGCTGCTTACAGGTAAATATTATTTAGTTATTTTATGTGGGATGCAGGATACTCACTAACGATCGCAAAAGAAGGATGGATTCGCTAAGCACCAAGGAGAAGGAAGTTCGTCGTCCTTCCTGTTATTTTGTTTCAATTCCACCTGATAAAAATATTACAAGTGAAGATTTGGTAGCAGAAATTCAATTAATTAAATTTAACTCTGAATAAAATGACATGACTCACAACCAGAAGAACTTGGAGAAACAGCAAGAATAATCGGCAGCACGCGGAGAAAACCGTCACACATTTTCTTTGATATCAAAAAAAATCACAGAAATTTTTTTAAAATAAAATAATAAAAATAAAACAAAAATAAATAAAAAAATTATAAAAAATTCTGGCTTGTGAACTTCTCATTTGGTTAGCAAAAAAAAAAGGTCAAATATCAGTCAGTTGGCCCAACACGGTTCATTTCAGTTCCAGGTTTAAGTCCCCGGATAAACATTGACGTTTTTTGTCATTTTTGGCTTTTTTTTAGCGTGTTGCTCACCCTATTCTTCTGGCACAAATACTTGCGAGGCTGTTCACAAGTCCGAAAAGTGCAGTGATTGAAACAAAAATACATTTACCAATCGGAAAAAAAACTCTCCATTGGTTAAAAAAGAACCTATTTCCAACTTATCGAATAATTTATAAGTTAATCAGTTAGCTTTTGAAGGCTCAACATTATCTAGCCCTTACACGGGATGACAATGAATGCATTATTATTTATTATCTATAAAAACACAAACCATGCTTGGGTACCTGCAAATTTATCCTTATCCTTATCCTTACCGCAAAAAAAAAATATTTCGTGTTGTGAATGCTCCCTGGATTTTTTTTAAATTCTGATAATTTTTTTCCCCTAGTATGATTCCACACAAAAATTTATTTCCCGGGGATACGATGTTCTAGTCATTGTAGTATTCATTTTTATTTTCACTTTTTTTCTTTCGTGAGTGAGAAGGGCTTACCATGCAGATCATCCCAACTTTTTTAATAACCCGGTGAGGATTGAGGATTGTTTTAAATCCTTGTCCTAGAGAAACCCACGCTTTGCCGAGTGAAACTCGCTTTTTTTTTTTTTTTTTTTTTTTTCAATTGGTGTCTGGTTTCAAATAACCTCCCTAACTCCCCGACTAGATTTAAAACTTTTTTTTTCAACTGTCAATCCGGTATCAGGCTTTTTTTAAATCGTACCTAGCCCACGACCCGCCATGTTGATTAAAATCTCCCACCCTGGGGCAAGGTGAAATTACTTTTTTTTTTTTTTACAAGTCCGAAGATAGGGAACCAATCGTATCACGGGACGCGGTTATCATGTCGCTTCCAGGGGCACCGTCGCGGGCGACGGAAACGGATTATCCCCCCTCCCCCACCGCCACCGGCGAGATCCAGTTAGCGAATCCGGACACTGGTCCGCCTATAAAGTGCTTTCCCGACGCGCCTGGAAGGCCCCACGCGCGGCAACCCGCAACACGCTTGAACACTGCGGTGTGCGTTCGGGCTGGCATCGAGGGGCAAGCTCAGGGAGAGCTGTCATACTCCGTCCTTTTGGTTTCCATCAATTTTTTTTAGACCTTAACAATTTTCCTCTCTGCTTTAATTTACCAAATAAAGGATAAAGTTTGTCTGTGTGTCTGTGGTTCACGCAGCGCTGACACAACGAGGCCTAGAGTCGAGAAATCAGTCACGTGTATTCTCCAGGATAGGTCCTTATGAAACTGGATGTTCATCTCGGTTTTATTGTCATCATCTTTTATCGATTTTTGACCACGTATTCTAAATTATCCCTGTGGCAGCGCCGTAGCATTGTTGATGATGCTTACTTCGTCTCCATGGCGACGGCTACTGCATTGTTGATGCCTCATTGACATCATGATCCTTCTCCCTCCTTGTTATTTACCCAGACTTTCCGTAATTATCTTTGACATCATACAGTACTGGTTAAATAAATACGATATTTTTAAGTTCTTTATAAATAATTGGGGGTGCCTTTGGTTTGTATTTCTTTCTGTTTATCTTAGTGTAACCGCCCTGTTGCTTTACTCCAGCAACACCGTGGTCAACAATCTGCCCCCACACTCTTGCCCCAAGCAAACGATTTCAGTTTCATTTTAGCATCCTAACGACATTACTTTCACAAAATGGCAAAAACCAATAAAAATGAATATTTTCTAATTAAACACAAAAATAAAAACTTCTTCAAAGAAAATATACTCACGTAGGAAACAGCTAACTAAACAATGAAGAAAATTACCGGAACCGGTAACATTAGTTCTAACGATTTTTTTTCATAAGCTTATTTTCAAAATAATATTTAATTGTTTTATTTTTTTTTTCGTTAAAGGCTCGGCAGTGGCGTACCCACAAGGAGGCGTGTGCAGTGCGAACTGCAAACTGCCGTGGCGAAGAGTGGGTATGTCAAAAAGAAGTTTATAATCTAGCGGAATGCCTGAATGGTCGCTATGAATATTTTTCCCTGTGAAGTCACTGGAGTTTAGTATTAATTTTTTTTTACTTTCTACAACTGTAATAGTAAAGTCGATATACACTATGTTTTCTTATGTGTAAAACTTTTAATATGTGTTATCTTTGAAAGATTTGTGCAATGGGAGTGCATGACTTGATGTAAGTTTTTGGACATACGCCATTGCTAAGAACTTTTTCTGTTGAAGAAAAACTAAAAAAATAATAAATAAATAAATAAATATACCCAAAAAGACAAAAATACACAAAATTAAGCAAAAAATTTCTGTTGTCAACACGGATATTTATTTTTTAGTTTTTCTTCAACAGAAAAAGTTCTTAGCAATGGCGTATGTCCAAAAACTTACATCAAGTTTTAATATGTGATCGGTGCCATAATAAAGGCAATTTTTCAATATTAAACGATACAATTTTTATAGTATAAACGATGATTAAACTAATTATGTCATCAATTGGTGCCTTCATCTCCTCCCCCCCCCCCAACCCATATATATTCTACTTAATAAAACTAATACTAACTGACTGACAGACAACGCACAGCTCAAACCGGTTGGTCTAGAAGCATGAAATTTTGCACATGATTCCTTATATAACTTAGGTGAACATTAAAAAATTTTTTTTTTTCAAATTTATACCCTAACGCGTTTAAATATGGAATGAAAATTTGTATGGTTGGTAATTCATCAAACATATAAGATTAAATATTTTTCCATCGGGCAAAGGGGTTTTATTACGTATTTTCCTAAGTGCAAAAATTTTAAATTAACAAAAAATTTATTTTTGTAGTAAAATTTTTCATATAAAAGTAGTAACACTTCCTCCATATTAGTTATTTTTGTTTTCCATTTCAATTTGCAAAACATGAAACACAGCCCGCTTTGAAAATGAAACGAACCGATTGATAAAATATTTTTCTTAACTGAAAAACGTAGCAACTGGGGGCGCCCAGACAGGTGTTGCTGACAGTTCTGATTGCCGAATGTCGCTCCATGTCGGAAACACAAACACGTCACAAAACACAGTTTGCCCTCTCTCACCCCCCCCCCCCCCTTTTCCCAACCAAGGGTATTCACTCTACTGAATGTGATGTTATTCTCGGCGAGCCACGGTGTTTGAAAATATGTGATTGCGGTATTGCTCGAGGTTTTGTTGATTGGAGGGTTGGTGGGGGGGGGGGGGGGTTGGGAAATATTTCGCCAGCTGCTTTCAAGCGTGGCTGGAAGTTGTGCGAATTGAAACCCGAGCAGAGAGCAATTACCTAAAGTTTTGACGGAACAACCACGTGAGAACAATACTGAGAAAGCAGACTCGAGAAATTCACTATTCACAAACCTCGATTCAGCATTCGTGCAATTTTTTTTTTTGTTAAACTAAAAATTTATGTGATATTAGGTTTGTTAGATAAAATTCTCGAAGAAATTCATTATTTGTTTCCCTCCTTCCCCCCTTAAGACTTTTTTTGTACGTCTAGATCATAAAAATAATTGTTATATTAATTCAGTTACATAAATAAAATACAAAATTGTTGTTACAGTATTACAATTCTCGCGAAAATGGGTTAGTTTGTTATTTTTTCCCTGCAGCTTAAATTTTTTAGCGAGTCCTCACAATAATAACCAGCATGAAAGGTCTCTTTAGTAAAGTCAGTTACAGTTAAGTATTCTACAAATGATTGTAAAATATATATTTATCGTTGCAAAACGTTTAGTTCTTTCCTTCGGATGTGTTCGTAACTGATCGGAAGGCATCGAATCTTAGGTGTTTGACTTAAATCATTTCATGTAATTATCTGTGCTGCCTAGGCATGTAACATTTGACTTGTTTGTTCTCCGTTTGTTTACGTGTTCATCTTTGTTTGTCGATCAATCCTGAAAAAAACAAGGATTTATACATTTTATGTTCATAAGAGTATTTTCAATAACGCTAACCTAACCAACCTTTAATCTTAGTAACGATAACCTAAACTTGACTACCTTCGCGGATAAAAAAAATGAACTATAATTTAATTACACTGACAGAACCTAAACCTTACATAACCTTTTACTTCGGTTAACTTCGGAAATGTTCGGGTTGTGTTTGTGGCTTCCGTCGCTGTGAACTGTAGCCAATGCATTCCGGATGAGATTGTTTCTATTTAAACCAGAGAAAAGCAATGCCGAATGTCTTAAGATATTGTTTAACCAACAGGTCTCACCAAAATCTGAAGACCATTAAATCCAAAATAATTATGCTTTGTTTCTAAATTTGCGGTTGAAATAATTTATTGATATTTTTTATAACAGAAGAAGACTTATTTTTAAAAAAAATATTAGGTACCTATAAAGTTTTTACTACATTAAAAGTTATTTTTTTAAGGTTTTTAAAACATAGAATATTTTAACTTTTTAGAAATATTATAATACGTTTCTTAAAATTTTTATATCGTCGTCTTACTTAGCATTAAAAGCCTTGATAAAGTACTTTTTTTAATATTGTTGTTGTAACAGATGACTTACAGATTTCATGGTGTTTTCAGCTTGTGCCATTGATCCTTTATATAGCAGAAGCTAAGAACCAAATTATTTATTACCGTTAAGTAACCAATGGTCTTAAACTTTTGGTGGGACGGGTAAATGTTCGGATTACAACAGGCCAGGAAGAAATGTTTTTTTTTATGCTTTAATAAACAAGTTATTCGATAAACAGCTTCAAAATAAGATATTGGACGATTTTTCTGGCATTTGAAAACAATTCCAACGCAACCTAACGCATGCAGTAGCGGAAATTCTATGTATCGCGACTGTATATCGGTATTCTGTGGCGAGTAACGCTACGACCGACAATATTGAGGTAGGGTGTGGAGGGGGGGGGAGGGAGAAAATGGGGGCGAACTCGATACGGGATGCAAATTAAGCGACGGCGTGGAAAGCGCGGGAAATTGACCTAACGAGCGTTCTGCGGTTGTTATTCGGCCGCAGAGAACCCGATAATGAGGCGGGCGAAAATAATACGGTTCTCACGTGGGGGGGGGGGGAATGCGCTACGAACGGGGCCTTCGCTGAATTTTAAGTATTCGTAGCATGTTTGCGAGTATCCGAAAAATTGGATTTCTTTCGAGGGTTTAATTAAATTCGAAGCGTTTTACTACCACGTTTTTTTTTTTTTTTTTTTTTTTTTTTTTTTACTAGGTAACCCCTTAGCAGCAAGCTGCCAGATATAATCGTTCATAAAGACTTGGCCTCACACTTGGTGCAAGTTATTTCATTTTCTTGTGGTTTCTCTTATGGGATGTTAGTTTTCCTGCAAAACTTAACCACAACAGCTTTCGGGCATTTTATGTTTCGTCCTGTATTTCCCCCCACCCGACATTTACTCAATATTACTTAACAACGGAAAAATGTCTCGCAAGTGTTGAAAATTATGATCATGTGTTATCGAACAACAAATGCTAGCAACTAATCTTATTAATTTTACAAAACATGCCCTAATTAACAGTAACGATGACGTGTAAGAACCAGCCTTAGAAGCAGGGTACTACCCACTGCGCTAATATTGTCTTCAATCACGCGAAGAATGCTGTAATTATATCTAAACTGATAAAAAAAATAAAATATAGAAAGTTTTCTAGTGTTCTCAATGTAACACTGAAAAAAAAAGTGGTTTGATCGCCACAGTATATTTCGTTGAAATTGATCATGCAAAATAGTTTTAGTATCACTGAAGTGGTGTATTATTGTCAAAAAACTTTTGTTAATATGTATTATCATTATTTTTTCCTAAACTAACAATAGTTTCACCTTTATCATAAAATATTTTGCACTTTATGTATTGAAAAAAATATTTTGTTGTAGCTGAGAAAAAAATTAGCGTTAACATTAACAACTATAATTTTTAATTGATGCTAAACCACACTCAGTAGAAAATTTAATGATTAATTAAAAAAATGCTTAGTTGATAAAAAATACGCACAAATTACATCACCTCAACATAGTCAAGGTTTTATTGTTTTAATTTTAAAAAGGATATTTCGTCACACTTTTTCAATCACTATTATTTTAGTACGTAGTATTTTAGTACGAAAACACTGCTTGTTTCTTGTGTATTGTTGGCGCACGTAGTTCTGCTGTGTGCTCTATTGATCTGCGTGTGTGAGTGAAAAGACAGAAAGGGGAAGAGAAAGCAACTACAAACCCTTCCCCCCACACAACGTATTCCTCCAAAACACGTTGTTCCATAACTATCCTATTTTTAAAAATTAGGATTAAAATCAGAGCAAGTAAATTCCACATTGTTCTCCACACAGAAATTAATAGTGGCTAATGTGTTTTGAAAATATTTCTCTTATCTTAGGTGCAAATAAAAATAGTTATCCAAGCAGATATAAACTTTGATCAATGATGTTATTTAACATGTTTTCGTTCTAAGGCATATTACGATGATATAGATAAAAATAAAAACGTACCAACAATAGCCTGTACAGCAAAGTATGTAAAAAAACTGACAGACGTGAAGAAAGCCATCCAGAGAAATATTGGGGTTTAAAATTTAATATTGATAATTTATTCTTATAAATAGTGTTAAAATAACCAAGGAGGCAGCAACTGACACTGTTCTATCACCCGACTGTACGTTCTGTGACAGCATCAAACACTTGAAGATTAGCAGTTATGTAATGATAATAACAACTCTAAGAGCATTAAATATCAGTGAGACATGTGTCATAGTCAGTTTATATTCTATGGAAGATTAAAAAGACACATCAGGAATTGTGACAGACTGGTTGCGCATTCATCGTAATCAAGCTTTATCTTGTAATGGACGGCGATGACTGCGAGCAGTTCCACGTGACAGTTTATTACCACACTTTTCACACAGAACAGAGTTCTCATTTTCGTAAGTAACAACTGACGCCGCTTCCAAAAAAATCCTCGTCGTCACAGTTGTCATTGTCATCACAGATGCCGATGGGATCTGTGTCACCGTCGTCGTCACTGCTATCAGGGCCCTCGATGTCGATGGTACAGACCACAGAACAAGGAGGGAGATACAGAAGTGCGACTCTTACAGTGGAAACTGAAACCATGTTTCACGCGACATGTGTCGCTATCTGTTGGGCGGGCCCATAACTGCAAGCAAATAAAAAATTGGATTTGAGGTTCTCATACAAAGTTTTTTAGTTAATACTTTTTGTTTTGTTATATTAAGTTATCTCCTTGGCGGCGCAAAACTAATTTAATCGATGCGAAAATACTTAATGCTGTTTTGTAATAAACCGTCATATAATAAATAAAGGAGTAGGAGGTGCAAAAACTCATTGTATTACACACCACAAAATTAGTGACTCCCTAAATAGAGTGAATTTTCACTGGTTTGTTTGCCTGATATAATAGCTTATACATTACTTCTCCTAATAAATTAATGTAGTTATGTCAGCAACTACTATCTAGCGGACGGGCCTATAACTACTTCAAAAGTCTTGGTCTCAGTCTCGGTAATTAGAGTTTCTCCCCCATGGTACAGATGTCTTCTAGTTCATATTTAGAGATGGTAACGATGTCGTGGGGGTATTTCACTTCCAAGTCTGAGCAACACTGTTGTGCAACAGTCCTTACTCTTCCACAAACAAAGACGAACTGAGAGTCACACCCAAGGCAAGCTAGTTATATAGTTACACGCAACAGTTATGTGACATTAAAAGGAGCCGATAAAATTTCAGTTGGTATATTTACAATATTTGGAATGGAATATCAAATAGTCAGGGCTTTGGTATAAACAAACCACACCATTCGCATTTCGAAAAACGTAACGATGTGATCTAAAATTCTGCGTTAGCATAAATGTTTTGCAACTGTATTTGCAAATCTTGCTTGCCCTTAACAGAACCTGTACAGATTTCATAATGTTGTTTTCAGCTATCTAGTCGAACAATTAGTTTATTGCATTTGCTGTACCGAAACAGTATCCTTTGTGCATTGTTTTGGAGATCCACTTATTTCATTCCGATGGGCATTTATTTGATGGTTTAGTGAATGATGCAGTACAGTAATTGCACAGGTGCGATAAACGTCCGTCGTGTATATATGTATATATTTGAACAGATCTCCGCCACTGATGGTTTTCCAGTACCTCAATAACTCGTTCGCTACAGGATTTTTTGGTTCTCTTAACCCGCTCTTTCTTCTGAACGTGTTACTGTCGCGCGCTCGCCGACATATCCTTCCAAACCCTGTGCTACCCCAAAAAGTAACAGTTCTATCATTATTTCAGTTTTCAGTCAGCGTGAATGCTGACCCGGCTACCGAACCGGATTTCAACGTAGAAAAGCGTCTGACGCTGGAAGCAGCGTCGCCGCTATGCTTCGCCAGGTTGCGTCACGTGTGACCTTCATGAAGAAGGGGGAGGGGAAATTCACGGGGGGAGGGTCGTAACGCCGCCTAGTTCACCGTGGCACCGCCTAGTTCACCGTGGCGCCACCTAGTTCACCGGGGGCCAGGGAAACCCTCCACGTCGAGGCCGTAAACTTCACGAACAACCAGGGAGTTGTTGTGGAGGAGGAGTGAAAGGGGGGGGGGGGGATAAGTTATTGGCTAACAAACTGTGAAGGGATTTCAGCGGCCTGCTTCCGTGGCAGGCCTTCCACCCCCCTTCCCTCTCCGCCTCCCACCAACCCTAAGAGCCGGGTAGAACACACGAGACACTTCCGCTCGCGCGCATAACGCATTCGGCGCACAGCGGCTATGCAAAGAAGGAAGTCTCGGATGGGGAGGGGGGTGTTAGGGAAGAAAAAAAAAGATGCTCCAAAGGATGACGTTAGCTCTGAAGTAAAAAAAAAAAGCGAGTGAGAATACAACACACGCACGCGCTTTAAGTGCATACTCCACCAGCCAACTTTGGAATTCCCTGCTAAAAAAAAGAAAAACTATAGAGTCCGAACAAAAACTCTGTAAAGAGTACTTATTGACAGGCCCGTGATTTTAGTCGTAACGATATCTAAAGTTATTTTATGTTTTACCCCAATGGTTTTTAAAATTAATTTTTATGTGTATTCTTTCAATATTTTAACTTGGTAACCAATCAAAAGTCTAGTCTTAAATGGTAAAAAAAAAAAAAAAAGTTTAAATTTAATTTATATTCAAAATTATAATTGCTCTAAGTTGACCGAATACTCCCAAAAATATCATATTAGATAGAACTCTGTACGAGCAGGTTTTTAAGTAACTAAGATAAGGTTTAAATCCGTTTTTTGTTAGCAAGTTTGTAAAGACAAATATTGGAGTGTGATGTCTGGAACGAGTTAGTTTGTCTCAAGACTCACGGAAAGGATTAATGTTATAGGATACTTAAATGTTGGATTAAAGAATGAATAATTGAGAGATGTATCGTCTAGTATCTGAAGAAATGGTGACTGATATTTAATCTATTATAAGATATTCAGAGAGTAAACATTAGCATAAAACTGTTTCTGTGCTGCAACAGACTTGTGCTTCGGACAATCACTCACCGAAGAATTTATTAATAAAGTTGTAAAGATATTTATGATTCAAGTTGATGAAGTAAATATTAATAATTTAATGTATTTAGATCGTGGATGATAATCGTTTTAATAGCTACATGTAACTGGAAACTATCATGCATGTGTGAATGTATACAAATTTTCTTGTGTTTAGAGTTATTTCTTGTGTCTATCACAGTACACGGGGTAAATCGAATTAAATACTGAATGTTAGTACAATGCACCCTTGAATAAAATTGCTATGAATAACACTAGTTCTAATTTAACACATTGATGTGGTGAAACTGTACCGAAGTTAATGTTCTCTCGTGAGGTTGATAATGATAGTTTACGTAATCCAGAGTTGACTAAAACGAAGAATAACTTACATTCATTATTCATAAATTTTAGAACTTCAAAGATACTAGTTAAGTATTATTGCAAAGAATCTTATTATTTAGGCTGTGGTTGAATAGTATTGTTTCAATTATTTTTTCTGATGTACTTTAAGTACATACTGCCACAAGCATTTTAGGTAATTAACCAACAGTATCGACATCACAGGTGAGTCATACGCCCATTAACAGATTTTGACAACAGAACTTCTATTTTAGATTTTGGTTTCAAAAGTGAAGCCTTCTTCATATCGTGTATAAATAACATATTTAGGAGTACTACTTCAGAAGTCAATGTAACTTAAATCCAGGTTAACCATGGTTATGTAACTATAGCTGGTATAAACATTTTTGCCTCATTACGATTGAAAATATAAAACGATATACACGTGTTGGTTAAAAACCGGGCCTTCAACGAACTGTACGTGGATGAATAAACAAATGAAATAAAAATGAAATAAAAAATACAGTGCCTGCGTTCTTTGACCGACTTAGTTCCGATTGGTTATCGCTGCCACCTAGATTTCCCCCCCCCCCCCCCATTTTTTGTGTGTAACTCATCCTGTAACTCTATTCTTTCGGTGGTTGTAACAATACTGAAAACTGAATGACTCTTGTCTTCAGTCACCGCCATATGTCAGTAATACGTACGCAGTTGTAATGAACGTTATAAACTGTAATAACTAACATGCAACCCAGTGGATTTTTTTCACGTTATTTTGTAATGGTACGGTAACATTTAAACGTAGGTTCTAATCAGTTCCAAGTTTTGGTGGTCACTCCTTTAATGAATACTCCAAGTAAAAAACTAATTACTTAGGGCCCTAACATTGTCCAGCTAGTGGACAATTTAGAGCCTAAAACAGCGATTCCGAACACGTCTGTTATCTCTTCAAGGATTGGGATCAAAGCAATCGTTGATTTATTCATCATTTAAATCCACGTAGTCATCAAAACAAAACTTGGTAGCACGCTAACAGGTACATTATATAAAGTAAACGTTTTTCCTGGAAGCGCTAATTCATCTTGATTTAAGGTTCTCCCGTTTACGTGCAGCAAACGCTTCACCCAGACGACAACCGCGCATTATCTGCATTAGATTGGCTTTTGTTTAACGAAGTGATACACAATACCCCGTAGAATTAACAAATGCAAGTTACCTGCTTGTTGGTAGAGATGAGCCGGTACATTTACGAATTATATTTGTTTTTCAATTATTTCAAAACAAGGCCTTTCAGGGGGTAACAATGGGAATTCGGTCATCATAAAAAATACATTCTCCAAAGCCTATGAAGCGGTAAGTAAGTTACTGAGCACGGATATTATATATATATTTACAAACTACCTTGCATGTTTCATATTTTTATTTCCTCAAGATTCGGCTGCATAGGGGGTGAAAAAGTGTTAAGTTTTTTTTTTTTAATTAACAGTAAAATATTATATCGACAAAGAAAATCAAGCGAGATATAAGAATGAGAATGAATAACTTAAAAAAAATTCATTACGTATAGAGCTTTTACCAATTTTCGAAATTCGACCCTAAGTGGGAGGTAAGAAACTTAGAAAAATAAACCAACATTTTTTTAAAATTTAATTTTATATCTAACAATTTTTTTTGAAACGCCGCACACATAAAAATAATTGATTTTAGCATGACAATTTATTAGTGTACTTTAAAAACATATGTACGTTTATTAGAAAATTCTCTGGAAATTTTATTGTAAATTGTGCATTTAATCGTAGGGCTAAAGTTAAAACGTTTTACATTCTCTAACAAATTCCTGAGGGACAGACCAAATGTGTGCCATTAAAGTATTATTTATCATAGCCTAGGAGACAACGACGCCTTATTCTTCAGATAAGCCATTGGTTGACATATCGCACCGGAATATGTTGTACAAATAATTTTGTTTAATTTTGCCTTTACACCAGAAAATATTTTGGCAACTATTCTATAAAAGTATATGTTTGAGAAATTAATTTTTAAAGTTGTTTAAATAAGATCAATTCAAAGTAACGAACCCCCCCCCCCTCCCCCCCCCCCCCCCCATTTTCTTATAACATGCCCGAATAAAAAATGTTGTATGTGCGATGCCCTTTTCCATGGAGCAATGCTGGTTATGAGAATATAACTTTATTTGTATTTCTATACTTTTTAGGCAAAAGACTGGATGTAAAATATTTGCAAAAATGTAACATATTAATTTTATTATAAGTCTCTCCAAAAACACACTTTTCGACTTAATCTCTTTTACTTAAACAGTCTAGATTTTAATGTTGTTGAATTCTCTTAGGACTTACATTGAATTAGGCTATTGTTATTAGTAAAAACGTAACAACTTTATAACTATATGTTATTCCTAAAGAGAAGAACCAATGGATTTTTTTTTAAAAAAATGGGACTTCGGGTGTAACAAAAATTTTACTAATTACGTTAAAAGTTTTTTTTTTTTAGTCAGTCTTCGTGAGAATTTTTAACGCCTTTGTAGTTGGAAACAAGGCAAATAAAGTATTTCCGCTACGTATTGTATTTAAAAATTCCGAGCGTTTTCAAACAATTGTCTGTTTCCTCTTCGCCATTTCTCGCTCCGCCACGGCTCGAGAAAAAGAGAGGAAATAAAAATGAGTTAAAAATAGCTTAGAGAAGACAGTTCTTTTCTTCGCTCAGTTTTTTACGGCCCACGGAAGGCCTATGCCGTGGTGGAATCCTACATTTCTGAGCAGTTGTGAAGTTCCATAGCCTCACAGACAATGTCTTAGGCTTATTTTTTTTTTAAGTGTAAAATCTTTGCTCTCGGTATACGGCATTTGGTAAAAGTAATTTCGTGAATGGAACGGAAGTCGCATGGAACGGAAAAGTGTAACCGTGGCACCGCCGGCGCCGTCTGGGGGGCGGATGTTTGCGAACCAAAGTTCACAAAGCCAAATGTAAACTTTATTGAATTAACTGTTTAGTGAATTTTAACAAAATTGGCAGTATTTTTATAAGATTATTTGTTGGAAATAAGGTACAAAGCCGAAGTTTAGTATTTTTTCAGTTTCATCAGAGTCGTTTTATTATATGGCTTGAATTTCGCTCTACAGATCGAATGATTCGATATTCGAAGTAGTTTCTCTGGCAGAGAATTAAAAGTAGCGGGTGCAGAAACTACGTGAGATTCGCGTCAAGAATTGTAGTTTGAAAACACAATTTGGGTATGCTTATAACGCTCGGCATTTTTTTTTTTTTTTTTAATAATTCTAAGTTATATTTTGTGACCGAGTTTCGTACTATAAGAGATTTGCAACATACGAACACATGAATTTGCTCGTTACTAAGGCATTTGTCCTAAAAAAAAAAACTGCATTTAAAATCCTGTCTGGAAACTATCCCACTACAGCTGACCAGTAGCATATGAGTTTACCAATATATATATATTAATGTTGTGATATATTGTGTACAATTTAGTTAGAACTATTACTTCCAAATACATTTTATTTTTTAGTTGTAGTTATCGCCCCAAAACGTTACCCAAACCTGTAATTATTTTTTTTGTAAATGGAACAGATATATCCATGTAAAATTACATATATTTGTACATTTACATGAAAACAACTGTATCACAACAAAATAGTGTTCACAGTAAAACTGCTTTTCGATTCTTACCCGGGCACTAATTCTTTGTTGTCCTATTACCTCCAATAGTTAAAGTTATTTTTAAACCGTTACCTGAATAGCTTTCCAGCATTAACTGCTCACATTAATAAACACAGTTAAAGAAAATAGTGTCCAATTTTTGAATTTTTCGATTATCTTTTCAATGGTTGGAGAGAAAAAATTTTTTGCTTGAGTGAAAAATCCAAGTAAAATATAAAATTATGCCCCAATTTTCTTGAGAGATACCTACTCAGTATTATCTCGAAAAAAAATTATTATTTCATGTATGCTACATTACCATAGCCATGTCTTGTGCAAAGTTACAATAGCTTTCTTACAGTATTACAAACAATTTTTATTTTGCAACTGGTTTAAAAAGGTATCTATTGTGAAAGTACAGAAAAAAAAATATTTTTTTCTATGTTGTGTTCTCATTGGCTGTTTCACCGTGCGTCCGTAACAGGATAAAGACATGCCAATTTCATTCCAATGCGCGTGACCTCTCTCCCATTCGCACGACCGTACTAAGAGTAGTTGCGAATCAGTAATTTCAAAAACAAGACAGTAAAATCTTGGGCAAACGACCTACTGTCATATTTTACTGTTAGTTTCCCCCTCCAGATTCTGAATCCACCTTTCTATTTTTTTTTCTATATTCGCGCCGGGTGTCCGAAATCCGTTTCAGGATAACGAATACGTCACATCCTTTTCTTTCTTCTTTTTCAGGAAAACGACCACGCAAAGGTTCACATTCAGAGAAAGCTGGAACCCTAACTCCCAAAACCACCTTTTATTATTTCATTTCTTTTACTTCGGTCCTTTCTTTCGCCTCCTCCTCTTCAGAACGGATGCAGTGCTGCTATAGAGTATCCCACGCTTAGTATTCAGTACACAGTTGCCAGATAGATATAGCTACTACCCGGCTTGTTAACATTAAAAGTCTCGTTTTCTTTAACCCCGTTTTTTTAACAAGTTTGTATAGTTTTTATGTTACTTTTTGTTGATTTTTTTAAAACCATAAAATAATGTCAATTGAGAGTATTCGTCATTCTGAAAGAATGAAAAAAGTTATTCATTGCCAACCACCAGTTATTATTTGTAGCAGTAGGAGAGCTGTAATTTCTCTTGAAAGAGACCATTTCAAGGCGTTTCATTAAATTGAGTGCCATAATCAAACAGAGCCGAAATTTTCCACATCGAATGATATAAAAAATAAATTTGTTGACAAAAACTGTTCAAATTAAGATGACGTCTTTCAGTTACGTTTTTTTACAATTAAAAATTGTATGTTGTTAGATGTTGCTCTTAAATGAAATAAACTAGGAAAATATATTTCCGAATTTGTATCTAACACTTTTGTGTTCTATGGCAAAAATGTTGCAACAGAGCACGCCGAAACAAACACAGTGCTGATGGCAGAAATCGTGCATTGGAAAAATAGAGAGAGAGAGAGAGAGAGTAAAGGCGGTATTCCAAGACGTTTGGGTAAGGTAAAGAATAAGCATTACCTTGTTGGGTTACAACTGTGACATAACTCGCGGTATTTATTCCAGAACGTGTCCAACCCGAATCCCAGTAAGGAAACAAATCGGCGACCATCTTAATAAACAGTGCCCTGCGCGAGGCTAGAAATTGGTTTCAACGCATTCTAGTGGACGTTTCACAGCCATTGTTACGGCAAAAAAAATACTAGAGATAGCAGCACCATCATAAAAAATACAACGGTATTTCTAATTCTCTCAAGTAATTTTAAAGGTTTTTAATATTTCTTGTTATGACTAGAGACCTGCAAAATTCGCGGTTTCGATGGCCTTCAGGAGAGACTGCACATACCCCTGTACACTCGGGCAAATAACGCAAGTTCATTGGCTGCCGACTTGTAAGTCGTCTCAGCTGGTTTGTCTGTGATTCGATCCTTCTTTGGTTGAGGGTTTATAACTGGTTGAGATTCGTCCAGATGAACAGTAAGCCAATAGCAAAATTATCTAAGAGGTATATGTGTTTGAATTCTAACCTATCACCGAATAAATCCGCGAATTTTGCAGGTCTCTAGTTATGACAATTAAAGTGTACAAAATGTGTTCCAGGATAGTTTCGTCGCCCGGTGCTCACGAAAGTGAATATATATACGTGTTAATGGCGCCAGACGCGGGGTCCACCATCTAGACGAATCAACGAAAAAAAGTGAGCTTTGCGCATGCGCGGAATTCGGGCAACAGAAACGGCAACGGATGGGACACAAAAAATCCGTTGCCCTAAAAAAATAAAGGGACTGGCCGTGTTCTATCGTGCACTAGGAATACAGGGTACAGGGGTACAGATGTGGCACATTCAACACCTAAAACCTTATGTTTGTGTCTTGGAAAAAAAAGAAAAGAGTAAATGCCCCATCGAAATGCACGCTGCAAACTGAGGATGAGACACGTTTATGTCCTCCGGTCTGAAAGGGAATCGTCCGAAGGTGACGTTCTGCCGAGGCAGTCTCGCCAACATGCGCAGCCTATTCTTCCCCCTGGCACACCGGCTCGGGATAACGGTGTGGATGAGGATTGTGTGAGGGGGATGGAAGGAAGGATGAAGTGGAATAAAAGGGGGATGGAAAGGGAGGGTAGAGGGTGAACAGCTGCGACCCAAGCATCGCCGGGCGGGCTGCATGGGAATGGACGCATCTCCAGGCGTCTCTTCCCCTGGGGAAGTTTATCTTCGGCCACTCCCGACGTAACGCCCGCTGCGACCTCTATGCGCGTCGCTGCGAAAAACACCGAACAGCGACAGCGCGCCACGGAGGAATTAGTCCATGGTCGAGGTTACTCTATACTCTAGTACAAGGAGGTATTAGTCCATGTAGCGGGTGTATCCGCTCATGGCCCCCACACAAGGCTGAGGCTGGGTGGACCCCTGTGTCCAAAACCCGGGCCCTGCCCTGTTTATTCTTATCTAAGTGTGTGAAATAAATATACATACTCGCCGTGGTTATTGTAAAGTAAGCTTAGTTTGGACTTGTAGAATAGTAACCATGATTTTACCCTGTATTTTTAGGTTAAATATTAACGTTCTAAATAACAAAACAACTCACTGAGTACAAAATGAACTATCATGGGAAATCCTACGTGAGTTGTTCCGGACACAGACATGCCGCGCTATCTAGTTAAGGAAAACAAAAAAATCGCTAATCCTGAACGTGTACTTAAAAACGTAATTATTGAACTTTTTTTTTTTGCTTTTTGCGTTTCTTGCGTAGTTTTCAAACCCGCCCTCACAAACAAAAATAATTAATGTTTTGCTATACACATTCGACACGGATTTGGGGGATGATTTTCACTTTAACTTTGATTAATTATTAACATGACAAAGATGTCACACATATTTTCCCTAACTTCTCACGTTCATGCCAGAAACATCGTTACGAGACAAAAAAAATGGAGCTCTTTATTTTTCAACTCCGACAAATACTGTAGATGGAGGAAGATGTATCGTTTTAGATTTATTAAAATTTTACAACACCAACATTGTATCAATAAAGTTAGACATTGTTTCACGTAGTAAAACACTTTTTTTTTTGTCGCTGCCTAAACCTAAGGCAACAGGAATCAATTCTCAGTTCTTCAAAAGGGGTTTGGAGGGGGAAACAAATATGTACATACTTATGTAATATTGAATATATTTTTAATTTATATTTAAAATATTAATTTTGTGACTTATTTCACTACTAGATGTATATAGCTATCCTTCTTTAGTGTCTAACGTAATCGATTTAAATGTTAAAATTATTGAATAAATTAAAACAAAACGTAATATCATATGGTAGCTAGCAAATCGTACTCTGCAATTTCCCTACTTTCCTTGTTGAAATTAATCTTGACAAAAATGTTTAGCTGGCAATTATCGTATTTCGTCAAACACCGCTAAAAATTATTTTTTTCTTTTTTACTCAGTATACATTAGTCCATATAAATAAAGGTATTTATTTATATTTATTATTATTGAAGTACTCAGCCAAATGTCATCTGATGTAAATATTAGCAGCCAGCCATTCAATTATTATAATTTTTAATTAAGATCGTAAAACACGAAGTTACTTTTTATTCTGGTTGCTGCCAAGTTGACTGAAGCATATTTTTTCCCCACCTAATCCTTAAATTGACTTACGTGCAAATTATTGTATGGCTTTAATTTCCAAAGTTGAAAAAAAAGGGAAAAAGTGTATTTCATAAAGTTTGCTTATAAAATAAAAAAAAGCTGGAAAGCGTATCAGTGGCGGAAAATACAACTTTAGAAAGTCAACTGTTCATTTAGGATTCTCCATAAACCTTTTTAGAGATAAGATTTTTTTCCTTTAATTTTTTTGTGGTAAAAAATATTCATTACAAGTTTTACTTTTAAAATTTGTTTTAACGGTATTTTTTTTTCTGTCTTTTTCCATTCCACCGAAGTGATTTAATTAAACGTCAAGTTCATTCGTAGTAATATTTCGAGAACGAGGGTTATGGAAGTTTTTGCATCTTTACATTTCCATCAGCTGTCGCATACCTCAAATCACCAATTAAAAGTAGAATCTCGTTTAAAGAATTATGTTTATTATTTTAAAATTTGTTCTAAAAATGTCGATGAAAAAATATGGGATAGTGATTCCTGATTTTTTTTTTTTACTGTTTAATGTTTTCTTTTGGCAGTAATAATATTTGAAAATACAGGTGGCTTTTCTGTACAAAAAAACCTCGACGAGAGAAATATTTTTACACCATTTCGTTGTTTAGTAGCAAAAAAAAATGTTTATCCTTATGTAATGTTGGCTATATTAAAACGTGCGAGCTCATTATTTTTTAAATTAATTCATAATACCCGCGCGAACGTCAAAATGAAAAATCTGATATTGCATGAATGCAGAGAGAGAAAGAGAGAGAGATAGTTAAATATCCGTTGAAATAAAAGTAAAAATGCCGTGTCGTATAATGACCCAGAGGAAAGGGAAAGAACAAAAAAAATCCGTAAATTAAGAAAGTTTTCTTCTTTGGCTTTATCTTCCTCTCTCAACTTCTCTGTGTGTTGTATATATGTATAAATTATATTCTGGTTATACATACAGAGATCTTTAGTCCGCATGTTTACACGTGTCTCTAAAGGTTTTCTGAAAAATACATTAGATAAAAGCTTATCATTTGTTTAGTCAAGTGCGAGATCGGAAAACTTCGTATTGTGCAGAGAAAAGTTAATTTCTAGAAGTTTATTGTAGAAATTTTTTTTCTTTTAAGCGTTCAAGCCCATGATTTATTTTACTTCTTATTTATTCTTTTTAAACTTCAGCAAATGTTTCCATTCGGAAGAAGACATTTATCACAATTCGATATAGCATAAATTTTGAACGAAACATTACCCCTGAACAAAAGTATTCATTCATTCATTATTTGTTCACCCACGTTCAGTTTACATGAACTTGTTTACACTAATACGCGACATACGACAATGTGATAAATTAGATAACTGTCACTGCGTTAACTATAGATAAACTTCCGAATAACTACACACATACACACATATGAAGCTGTATAAATATATGATTAGTGATCAACTTAATGATTTCATTTAAATAGAAGTACTCAATTAAAATACAAAACTATTATTTCCAGCAGTATTTTACAGCATGGGTAGTTTTTGCTGTTTAGTAAAATTTTTCCTTAACTTGCTACTAGCTGATTCACTTTTCGTTAAATATTTTCATTTATATTGTGCAAGATCAAGACAGTGCCTTTGTTAATTGTCTGCTGTAACGATTTACAAATTGCACATGATTTTATGATACGTTCCTTGAATTATTCTGCAGTTGTAAAGATTGATTTAAAGCATTATTTTGACATGTGCCATTGCTTTTTAACACTGTATGTCATAGAAAAAAATCTCAACAGACAAAAAAAACACGAATATAAAAACACAGAGAAAAATAAGTCAAAATCGACAGATCTCTAGTCTCAAATGCGTAGAAAGAACAGAGGATTCCATGGAAGGATTGGTCGGAACAATATCTCAGATCAGACAATACAGTGGGATGGCAACTATGAGACGATTGCTACAAGAACAGTAAATACAGACAAACAACAACCTAGGACAATACAGAGTCAAAAAGAGGGACCCAAAGAGGGTGCTAAACAGATGATCTGGAAATCATGACGACAATACAGATACGCATAGGTGAACACAGCGATGAAATTTAAAAAAGAAATTGGTTGTCTGTAAAGTCGGTTTACGGACAATATTTTAACGTGACTACGTCATAACAAAACATTGATGAAATGATTGCATACTTTTATGAATAAAATTGAATCATTTTTATTGAATTATATATAATTTTTGTATGGATACAAAGAAGGAGTGAAATGAAATCTACAATTTAATTGATAAATTTACCTTTATTTGCACTCATTAATTCAAATATGTTTATTACTTTAACGAAGAAATTATTTTAACTATAACTTTTATACATGTTTGCTATTTAACTTCTTCCAATCTATGTTATTCTGTTAAGGATAGGACGATGATAAGAAAAGTAGGAAACGAATGGAAGTGTTTCAAGTTTAATGTGCCTCGAAAAAGTCAAATCGATGGTTGTTCCAATGGAGTGGAAGAGAGATAGATGCGGCGCAAGCGTTCAATGAGCGTAACGGGACACAGCGTAACGGGACACTTTTTTGTGCGTGCAGCCGGCTTTCATCGATTTATTAGACGCTGTCACGTCAAAAACTTTGTCTTATGAATGTCTATGACTGAAGTGTTCGTCTGTGTGGTCGTTGGGTTGCCAGACTCTATATGTTTAATTTTATCTCTGGGTTAGCCTGTGCGTCGCTGCGTTGTCGTTGTGTTGCGCTTAGTACCATCGTTGGTTTCCTCTGTTTATCTCCGTGTCGTCCAAGGTGGTTGTTTGTCTATATTTCCTGTTCTTGTTGAAACTGTCTCGTACGGGTCGTTACCACAACGCCGAAATACCATAACGCCGAATGTCAAAAATTGACCACAACGCCGAAATACCATAATTCCGAATGTCGAAATTGACCACAACGCCGACAGCTAGAAAACTGCTGTGTACCACAATGCCGAAATAACAACTGAATGAATTTGTGTGTGTTTCTTAAATGTACCTTAACGCCGAAATACCACAAGCAAACCTTACCTTACTTAACCTAACCTAACCTAGCGTAATATAACCTAACCTAACTTAACCTAGCCTAGCCTAACCTAGCCTAGCCTAACCTAGCCTAGCCTAATCTAGCCTAGCCTAACCTAGCCTAACCTAACCTAGTCTAACCTAACCTAGTCTAACCTAACCTAACCTAGTCTAACCTAACCTAGTCTAACCTAACCTAGTCTAACCTAACCTAGTCTAACCTAACCTAGTCTAACCTAACCTAACCTTTGTGGCAGTCCTGCAATGACATTTTTCGGCGTTAGTGTATTTCGGCGTTGTGGTATTTCGGCGTTGTGGTGCGTCCCCGTCTCATACTTGTCAGCCCTCTGTGTTCCTGTGCTTGAATATTGTTCTGATCCTTCCAATGAATTATCTGTGCCGTGTATAATTTTAAGACTTGACATGGCTGAATTTGGCTTGTATTCTGTGAGTTTGGGTATTCACTATTTTGTCCGTTCATAAGGTTTTCGCTGTGAATACAGTTAAACCTTCAATGACGTATTTTCGAAATAATTTTTTTTTAAATTATGACTTGGTTAATTTTTTTCACGCAAGTTTGTAATTTGGCTCCTAGTTTTTTTTTTTTTTTCATGAAGTGTCAAATAACAAGTGAACCACTTACAGAGGTTATTGAAATGTTTAATAGTTTGCATTCTAGTTTGCTTACAAAAAATAACGCTAAATTTTCAGGTCAACGAAATTAATAGAATTCTGAAAAAGCCAAAGCATTTTTTTTGTGGTAAAACAAATAAGGTTCCTATAAATGTGGGGATTTTGTGTCGTTGAGAGCTCAATCTACGTCTTAGCTCTCAGTTGACCACCGGTCATAATGTTTACTATGTCTAAGTTTCTGAGATAAGATATTAGCTAATGGTAGAAAATGGTTTCGTTGAAATTAGGGCCGATAGTCTCAGATTATAATTATCATAAAACTAACAGAACGAACAGAAGAGTCAATTTCATACCCCTTCCTGCTGTTGCTATCGCCTTACTTGCTGAAAATACTCATGACCATCGATATAACCAGGGGCCCGGAGGAAAATAGTTTTGTCGTTATATCAAAATCTACAAATAAAATTTTTTCTAAAAACTGTTCACTTTACCGGCTATGGCTATAAATATGACCTGCGTATGAAGCATAACTTATAAGGTTTTTAATGAATTATATTAGCAATAGGCTTGCTATTATCATGGTAAAGTCATGCGATAAAAATTTCTGTACAATGAACCACAAGGAATATCCCCCCCCCCAACTCCCTTTTTTTATCACCCTATAATTTTTCTTTCGAAGGCGTTGATAATACATTTCTCCAGACAAATTTCTCCTCACGTGATTATTGAATATAGAATTTTTGTTTGGTAGGTCTAAACTTTTTTCAAGCAATTAATTTCACAGTATTTATTTAGTCGAGATTTAGTTGTCTTCCGTACATTGGATAACTTATTTTCTTACGTTTAAGCCTCTTTTTTTTTGCGACTCAAACGGGTTAAATTTCGCACATCAAAGAGACCTGGTGGCGAGCCAATGAAAACTGACGCATGGAGTCAGTCACACCCATGGAGTCAGTCATATAAGTGGATTCAGTCACACTCCTGGAGTCAGTCACACCACTGGAATCAGTCACACCCCTGGAATCAGTCACACTGGAATCAGTCACACCCCTGGAGTCAGTCATATAAGTGGATTCAGTCTGACCCTTGGAGTCAGTCACATCCCTGGAGTTAATAATACCACTGGAGTCAGTCACAGCACTCTGATAGTTGCCTGGATCGAATTTCACTACCTAAAAATTTCCACTTGTTTACAGGGGCATCCTTTCCTCGAGGTAAAAGTTGGTCAATTCATTGCACTTGTACACGGATAAATAGCGGCATATCAACCAGATAATAATCAAGTTAAAATAATTAAAATGACTAAGGCACCTTTTATGAAGCGAGGAAGGAATAATTTTGCTAATCCATATTATCGCAGATATTATCTATTGGTACTCAGGTTGGTGGTAGCACAGTGGGAATTCGTATTGGCAAATTTCTTTCTCAGGTTTATTTAAAATAATAATATTTCAACATATCTAAGACTTATTGTCTAAAAAAAATCTTCCCGATTCTGCTATAAATGGAAATATTTCATTGAAATACGTAGGTTCACGCCTACTCATTTAGTTTGCATTTATTTTTTCCGGCACAAAAAAAAATTTCCGATAGCAACTATGATTTCAGTAACATGGTACATTATTGTGTCAAGAGGTTGTGAGGGGGTCAAAACAAGTAGCTGGGTATTTTTAAAAGATATTACAACCCTAGCGGCTGGAGTATCAGCTTGTTACAGTTCAGATTCCACACTTCCCTTTCACGTGGATTTCTGCTCATCCTAACAGCTGCAAGAAACTGCATTCAAAGATAACACACCGAGATATTTACAATTAACTAGCTGCCCGACCCGGCTTCGCACGGTTGTATTAATTGGGGGGGGGGGGAAATGAGACCAAATCTCTTATTTACAGTTATAATAAATGAAATAAAATTAAAATTAATTACTCTTGACAAAAACTTAATACAATGCTTTGTAATGTACCGAAGAAAAAACGAATAGCACCGATGGTTTCCCGACTCTCGAGCACGCAACGTTGTCATGGAGACGAAGTACCCACTGTTTCCCGGGCTTAAACACCAATCAACATTTATAATCAGTTTATTATTACTTATAAATTATCAAGACCATTAATCGAAATTAAAACTATCCTATCTCTCAAGTTGGAAAAAATTACACATAAATGCCAATTTCCATCGAAATCGGTTGACTTGGTGAAGAGTTCACTGGAAACAAACATCAGGACACTGGATTTATATATATTAAGATAGGTATACCGTAGGATTCTATCAATAGAATTATTTCAGTCGCAATCAATTCAAAAAGTAAACGCATGCCTAGTTAGTTAGTTCTGACACGCCTAGAAGGACAAACTACCAATAGCAAATTTTTCAAAATTCAAATGACCCAATCACAAGCGAATCCAGCCGTATGGTACACAAGAAAAAAAACACTGTACTTTTACAAAAGATTCCTTTGGAATCTAGTTGCCTAGAAATAGTTTGTAATACTACAAGAGAGATATTTTTGTATATATAAAATACGTTTTTCGAGTATTTCTTACGAAAATTTGCTCACAATTAAGTATTGACATTGATGTTAAAAAAATATTTAAAAAAATTTGAACCATGGATAATTTAATCAAGTATTCAATAATTGAACTTTGTTTGATTTTATTATGCTTATTAATGAGCGCAGTTAATACTGGCGATCTATTCAGAGAACGGTTTACAAATAACTTTAACTAATGTGGGTACTGGAACAACAAAAAGCATAAAAACCCGGGTAAGGATCTGAACCCAATACCTATTACCGTGAACATTATTTTGTAGTGATACAGTTGTTTTCATTTACAAATTAACAAATACCTGTAATTTTACATGAATATATATATATATATATATATGTTTCATTTACAAAAAAAAATTACATTGTGAATCAGCAAATGTACAATAGTCGACAACCCCGGTCTATTTTTGCACAAGTGTGTGCATGTATGTGAAGTTTGTCCTGGTTCCAGAAAATAATAAGCCAAAATTTTTCAGGTCTCTAGGCAATTTAAAGACGTCCATTTAAATTCATGTATACTGGTAAAAAATTCCACGTTGTCGAGTCCGTGCATTCATGCCAGACACTGGCCGAGAAGAGCGAGAAAACGCGGCCATTTCGAAAAATAAAGAAAAAAAACCGTTGTTCTACGTTTGCGAGCGGGAAAATTAACTTAAATGGCTCGGAGAAGTGGAGAAAGAGAGAGAGAGAGATGGAGAGAGAGATGGAGAGAGAGAGGGTGAGACGATGAGGCAAGATAAAAGGTCAATTAAACACAGCATTTCCTGGCGTGCAATCAAAGCGCAGTGGAGAACCACTTCGGTCCAGAAGGCAGTTTCTGACACGTGACCCAAAACAAAGCCAAGGAGACGTTTCTCTCAACGACCTCTCTCTCTCTCTCTCTCTCTCTCTCTCTCTCTCTCTCTCTCCTCAAATTAAATTAACGGAGAAGATGCAATTGGTCGGAAGGAAGTTAACGTTAGGTTTTTATAGTCTCGCAGTTTATCGCGCTAAAGGGCCTATAAATACGATCGTTAGGATACACCAATTCGCAGAAAAGTTGATTATTATACAGAGAAAAATTTACCAAAATTACTTCTTACAAAACACCCAAAAATATGTCCGTTTAAAAGTTACCAATACTGTGTCTATTTAAGTGAAAACATTTTGAAGCCTGTTCAATAAGTCGAGGCGATGACGTCATCAGAGCGCGACGAAAAGTGAAACGAATAGGATTGGGGCGCTCGATACTGGAGTTGGGGATGGAACCCAGGATATATGCTCTCGACGTCACTTTCATGTTAGCGCACACGCATACACTCATTCTTATACATTAATGTGCTTATATCTGTGAAATTTCACTTCTAACGCGCTTGGTGACCATTCATGCACTCATTTGTGTGTGTGTGTGTTTCTTTTTATGCGTAACATATTACCTCTACGTAAAAGTAATTTCGTATATGGAACGGAAGTCGCATGGAACGGAAAAATGTAACAACGGTGCTGCCATCTATGATAGACTGGCGTTAACCCAAGTTTACAAAGCCATTGGGAAACTATGGAGAATTAACTTTTTAACGAAATTTTAACAATATGGGTAGTATTTTGATGACATTTATGGTCGAAAATCAGGTCAAAATCCGGGGTTTAGTATTTTTTTCAAGAATTTTTCGCTTTCATCGGAGCCATATCATATAGTATAAAAATTCGGTCTGTTAATCAAATGGTTCAATGGTTGACGTAGCTTCTCCGGCAGCGAATTCTAGTGGCTGGTGTGAAAACTACGTGTGATTCACGTCAAAAAAAAATTATTTTAAAACGCAAGGTGTGTGTATGTTTACCATAATCAGCGTTAATTTAAAGAATTCTACGTCAAATTCCGTGTCAGCGTTTCTTATTATTAGTTTATTTGCAACATGAGAACAGAAGAATTATGCTCGTTATGGAGGTTTGGTGTTACACGCATCTCGAGAGTATTGAAAGACGCGCTCACGTGTTTTTTAATTAGTACCTACATTAAGCACAAACTAATAAGAATCGTCTTGGAATGCCAACAAACCCATGATAAACTCTTTAAAAACACGTAATACTCACCATTTTTCCTACATCGTTGGTGTACGCCCTGTTTACACCCGAACACAACTCGGAATCGGTATTCAAATTTAAAAAGTGGATAGCATATTTCTCATAGATGTTTCAGACTTTAAAACATTATTAGAAAGTAATATTTTGTCACATTGTTCGCAGCAAAAATTTGTCTGGTCCATTAGTAAGCACGTTCACAGAGCAAAATAATTGCAAAAAGTAACACAGTAAAAAAAAAAGAAGGTACACGATTGTTTGTTATTTGGAAGCTAATCAGAGTTTCACTTGCGTATCTCAACTTTTTTTCCCCTTATCATTCCTAACCTTTCGTACACGTATTTTCGTTTAAAAAGTATTGTCTTGCTTCAGTTTCCATTTGGTCCAACTTTTAAAAAAAAAATTAAAAAAACATGCGTCACTACCTAGAGCGTTCCACAATTATTTTTTCAGTTTCAAAAACCTAAATTCCCCCACATCCTTAAAAAAAACCTTCCACCCTAACAATTTTTGATGGACTCTTTCGGTCCATCTTCTCAAATTAAATGTTTTTTTGCCAAGTTTCATCAAAGGGAGCGATATTTTTTTAAGTGGGATTTTCGGTACTATTTTACCTGTATTATTATATCTCCGGTAATTCCACGTATTGTATGCACCGTTAAATATCTTAAATTCCATGTTCTTCAAAAAGGGTCGTTACCACAACGCCGAAATACTATAACGCCGAATGTCAAAATTGACCACAACGCCGAAATACCATAAAGCCTAATGTCAAAATCGACCACAACGCCGACAGCTAGAAAACTGCTGTGTACCACAACGCCGAAATAACAACTGAATGAATTTGTGTGTGTTTCTTAAATGTACCTTAACGCCGAAATACCACAATCAAACCTAACCTTACCTAACCTAACCTTACCTAACCTAACCTAACCTAGCGTAATATAACCTAACCTAACTTAACCTAGCCTATCCTAGCCTAGCCTAACCTAGTCTAACCTAACCTAACCTTTGTGGCAGTCCTGCAATGACATTTTTCGGCGTTAGTGTATTTCGGCGTTAGTGTATTTCGGCGTTGTGGTAATTCGGCGTTGTGGTACACAGCAGTTTTCTAGGTGTCGGCGTTGTGATCATTTTGGCATTTCGGCGTTGTGGTCAATTTGGCTTTTCGGCGTTGTGGTATTTCGGCGTTGTGGTGCGTTCCCCTTCAAAAATTCAATTTTTTCTATTTGTGTATCTCTCTCGCTTTGTCACGCCCCACGCGAGACAGACGAACACAGGTAATTCGATATCCCGGTCCGGCGAATCCGACGACAACCGCTCGCTAATTCGGCCGCTCGCTAATTCGGATCGACGTCGGCCCGAGGGTAGCTCGCCGTGTAACTTGTTTACCAGGACGGGGCACCAGGCAAGCAAAAACCTCCCCCTCCCCCCCCCTTCTCCCTAACCAATTCGCGACGGTTAGTAAACAACCGACAAGCTGTGTTCGGTGGGAAGCCTTCTTTTCACAGACGAGAGAGCCAAACGCCCGATCGTGCATCTTCGGGGTTTTTTTTTTTTTTGTTCATTGTAACTCATGATAACTAATGGTCAATTAGGTTGGGTTAGCTACATTATATATACTTTAAAACATTGTGGACGGTTGATTTGGTTAGGATAGCTACATTAAAGATACTGTCAAATCATGTAAACGGTTTCCTAGCGCTGGATAACTACATATTAAAAAGTTATTTGCTAAGCAACCATAAAATAATTTTTACAGTATTTTTTAACGTAGCTATACTTACCTAATATAACCAATCATCCACAATGTTTTAAAGTATTTACAATGTAGCTAACCTATCCTAATCGACCGCAAAATTCAATGCCACGCCGGTTTATACAATGAGATAGAACGGGCGAAAAAAAAAGCGAGCATGAACTTCGAGGAACTTCGGGTGTGGCTCTCTCGTGTGTGAAATGAAGGCTTCCCATGTGTTCGGTTTCGTTTCGCGCGTCCGAACTGGCCTCGTCCGCGCCGGGTCTGCCGTAGAGCGCCTCAGCGAATCGAACGGGAACAATGGCTGAACTATAAACCCTCTTCGGTTGGAGAGTCTGTCTCTTCGATGGAGCGAGGACGTTAAGAGAATCAACCGTTTTGGATGGAGGGGGGGGGGAAGGGGACACCAGCGAAGAAATCCTTCTCGGCTTCTGGTGCGTCTGTTTCTCCGCCTTTAGCTCACCATACACGGCATTCGGTGGGAGTGAATTCGTGAGCGTGGCGTCATAAATCGCGTGGAACGGAAATGCGTGACTGCCTAATCTGGTCGAACTAAATTTCACAAAGCTAAAAATAGTAATAACTGTTTGGTGAAAAAAAAATTTGACGTGACAACGTCTAATAAATCGATGAACGCCGACTGCACGCACGAAAAAGTGTCTCGTTACGCACATTGTTCCGTTACGCTGTGTCCCGTTACGCTCATTGTACGCTTGCGCCGTGTCTATCTCTCTTCCACTCGATTGGAACAACCATCGATTTGACTTTTTCGAGGCACATTGAATTTGAAACAAACTCATTCGTTTCCTACTTTTCCTATCATCGTCCTATCCTTAACAGAATAACACAGATTGGAAGAAGTTAAATAGCAAACATGTATAAAAGTTATAGTTAAAATAATCTCTTCGTTAAAGTAATAAACATATTTGAATTAATGAGTGCAAATAAAAGTAAATTTATCAATTAAATTGTAGATTTCATTTCACTCCTTCTTTGTATCCATACAAAATAGTGATAATTCAATAAAAATGATTCAATTTTATTCATAAAAGTATGCAATCATTTCATCAATATTTTATGACGTCACGTTAAACTATCGTCCGTAAACCGACTTTACAGACAAAAAAAAATTTTTTCAGTCGAGGGATTGAAGTATTGAAGATGCGGCCCTTCGGAAGGGCTGCGCGACTTTTTCCCGCGGGTGAACGCCAGCAAGGCAATGTGAGGCGTACACCAGCGAATCATCGGAGCGGCGCATGGGCGAAGTGAAGAGGGTGGAGTGACGCACCGCTCCATCCTTACTTGGCGAGCGATAACGGGCGACGAGAGACGGGCATCGGGGGACTGCATCGTGGCGCAGCAGACTAGCTTGCGTGGCAGTGTGCTGGGAAAGAGTTGCGTGGTCGAAAGAAATGAACAATTAGATACAGCCACTGTCGACCCGAGCTACAGCAGGGAGGGTTGATACAGGACCACCCCTGCGCACACGCCACTGTCCTGCCTAATCATAATTATCATCATAGACCGAATATATAGCAAAAAAAAGTATTATTTTCTCTGCGATCCACGGGAAGTAAATTGTGATCACGGAACCAGCATTCTTTTTTTTTTTTTTTTTCCACCGTGATCCGAACACAGGGTCGTTATCCTTTGTCCTTTAACCTTTATCCTTTTCCGTGCCAAACGTAGATTCACATGGTGGTCCGGGAGAGGTCATCAGTGGGTGGCGTAGACTGGAAAGGGGCTATCTCAATTCACGTATAATTTGTGTGTGTGTAACAATTCTCCCGTGCAATGTAGCACGGGAGGGTGGAATCGGAAGGGGGGATGAAAACGGGAGGAAAGGGGTTCAGACTGAGCTCGCATTTAGCCCTTTCCACACCCGCATCCTTAATGGGGCCTCGTGAATTACCCTCTGGTGCCGGGATATTAATAGGGTGGCGGCAGTGTTTATCCGTCGTTAACCCCCTCACCCCTCCTCAACCCGCTTCCCTTCTGGTCGAGGGATATTAGCGATACTCTCCACCATTGGGTTCCTCCCTTCCCCACCCCTCTTACCCTCCGACCGGGTAACCTCCTAACCCCTTTCTACTACCGCTAAACCATCCCCTGCTGCAGCCAGACAAAGAAGCAACGCGCTGCTAAACCAAACGCTGACCCCAGCTGACCAGCCCTCCTACCCCTTAAGGGCCGTAAATCTATTCCGCAATTCCCTGAAAACGTGTTTCCAATAGAGCCGCAGCACCGACAAACACCCCCTTCTACCCCCTCCCCGCTCTTTTCACGTTCCAAGAAGCCGATAATAACCTAAGGCCGCAGCTAGCCCACTAATCTGAGCACATTTAGTAAACAAAACAAATAAAAAAATACCTTACCGTAAAAACAACATCGGGTGAAACATTTACGTCTTAAATAATACGCTTGCAACGATAGAAAAAATGAATTTAATTATTAACTCGAACGATAAAACTAAACAGTTAATTAAAATAACAGATATCTCACACTGTCAAAGTTCATTTTGTTATAAACATGGCCACGAAAAAAAAACCTGCATTGAGGTTTATAGCTGCCTGGCTTATTAACTTATTAAAAAACAATAATTTGATATTACACTGACAAAAATTTAGTAAATAAAGACCTTAATGGTACACGCATAAACATACTAAATCTAACTTAATATTCATTTATATAATACTGTATCACAAATATAAAATACATCATGTCACAAAATTGTAAGTTTACCAGGAATGCAAGTTTTCAATTTGTTTCAACTTTAATTATTTTTTGATTTCTTCTCTGGTAGCAGGAATTTCTCAATGAAAAATTTTAACTCAATATTCTTAAACTTCTTTATTAGACAAAAACAATTTTTCTTTGCTAATAATATTATGTTTTATAATAATATTATCATCCAAGAGTAAACATTTTCATTTTTATACAAAATTCAATTAATAATTATTTAAATACTAGCTTTTGTCCAGCTTGCGTTGCTATACTTCTTGAAATTATTTTGTAATTTGATTGAAGTAGGTACACGCATAAAAAGCATATCTCACTATCTCTCTATTTGTCTCCATCTCGCTATATGTTCCTCTATGAATCTCACTATATTTCACTCTATATATAAAAATATTTTTCTATCTATATGTCCATATTTCTCCATGTAAATCTATCTCTCTGTAGCTCTCTATGTAGATATGGTTCTATCGATATCTCAATACATATCCCTAGCTATATGTCTCTAAATCCCTCTCTATATCTATATATGTATACCTATATTCTTCACTGTATCTCTCTATAGCTCTCTATTTATATATCTGTATATCTCCCACTCTCTATCTCTCTATCTTCCTATATATATTCACAAAACAGAAGACGAACACACAAACATTCATTTATATATATAATACCTAGAGCCACGGAAATTTCGCGGATTCATTTAGTCGCAAGCTAGAATGCAAACCTCCACACTGTCGCACTGTGTTCATGATTTGACCGCAGTTATCTGGACACGCCCCTCTACGAACGTGAGCCAACGATGACCAGCTAGGAGAGAAGTAAGCGAATCAGGTAGTGCCAAATAACAAGGATAAAAATGTTCTCGCTAAGAAATCAACCAATGGGAAAGTAAACATGGGTCGAGCACACCTATAACTTTGATTTCTATCCTGAGGCCAGAGGAATCCGCGAAATTTCCGGGACTCTAATAATACCTATCTATAGTTTTATCTATTTCCTTAACTGTCAAAAATGTGACATAGGTGTATAAAAAGCACGCGCGTATTTGAATACAACGTTGTATCAAAATTTCAAATCATTCGGTGAAGAACTTTTGGAAATTTAAAAATTTTTGAACGGACGAACATTTACATTTTATTGATATATATATTTAGTCCAATAATTATTTATTTATGTGTTATAAATAGAGACCGGAAAAATTCGCGAATTCATTTCGCGATAGGCTAAAATACAAATAGTTATACCTCAGTGCTGCCTCTGCTATTGGCTCGCAACTCACCTGGATGACTCTGAGCCAATTAGAAACACTCAACCAAAGCTGTATCGAATCACAGGCTGCTACGCTGGAACGTCTCACAAGACAGCAGCCAATGAGTGGGTGTCATTTGACCGAGTGTACGTAGAACTATGGAGTTCATCCTACAGGTCATTGAACCCGCGAATTTTTCCTGTCTCCAGTTATAAATTTACCTTATTCTTAAAAAATTGTTTTTTTATTAATATAATATGCAATATATGATAAAATTTTATTATTATACTTTATTTGTCTAGTACCAATTAATGTACTCTCCCTGTGTTATTATTTTTTTTTTTACTCCCCGACATCGCAGTGGGAGCGTGCACAGCATTAATCACTTCATATCGCGGCGCGCAGGTAGACTGGTAATTAGTGTTTGGTTAGGCGGGTGCGCCGGAGGTCAGGTGTGTTGACCCCACGCGGCAAGATACAAGAGGGTTCCCTGCTGGCCCCGCAGGCTGAGGGGTGCGATGGTGGAATTTTGAGGTTGGTGGAGGGTGGGGAGGAGGAAAGCACAAACTTCGCCGCTAACGACCAACATACATACTCCCTGCCCTCCTCACAGAGAGCGTGAGAGAGTTTAAGGTCTGCGCAACTAATTACCGCGGCTTGTCTTGACCCCTTTGAACACACTTCAGAGCTCCTTGCTCCAACTCAAAAGCGGGCCGTGGCCAGGATGAAGGTGCACCACCTGTGAATTCACTTCCTCGGGTCTCGAACCCCGCACGCCGAGATGATGATTTTTTTTTGAAGTGCTTAACATCTCGTCTCTCTGTGCGCGACAGTCGGTAGGAGAAATTTTCGTGGATGAAACGGACGTCGACTGGAACGGAAATGCGTGTTAACACGGTGCTGCCATCTGTGGAAGTCTCGGAAATCTCTAAAAAAGATGGTGTACCCGCGCGATTCATCCGTATATATTAAATTTCGAGAACATCGGGGGAATGTACTGAGCGCGACACTTGGTAGGATAAATTTTGTGGATGAAACGGACGTCGACTGGAACGGAAATGCGTGTTAACACGGTGCTGCCATCTGTGGAAGTCTCGGAAATCTCTAAAAAAAAGATGGCGTACCCGCGCGATTCATCCGTATATATTAACTTTCGAGAACATCGAGGAAATGTACTGAATGCATTGGTGTGCCAGACTAATGGTACAAATATCCTTTAATGTTTATAGTCATAAGAAGAAGTAATGACAAATTAAAAATAAGCATTGCAGTTTTGACAGTCCTTAGTTGACGTTGAAATGTAGACATAGCGCAGCGCTCATCAAACTAGAGACACAAAAAATTGTTAGCCAACAAATATTTGAAGCCATGAAAAATAAAATAATTTCGTGACGAAATTTTTACTGTTAAAACTTAAATGTTTTATCACCTAAATATGGTTTTTTGTACGAATTATTTTAAGACTGATTTATGTAGTTTAAGTGAAAACAGTTCTACAAACATATATAAGTCTTATATTTTATGTTTAAAATATCATCGTGCATCCGTATACATTTTCTTTCTTGGACATCGGGGGATGTACTATGCGTATTGGTGTGAAAAGGTTAACTTTGCGGTAGTGAGACTATTCTGGAATACATTTTGTAAAGTTGAATAGTAAAAACAAGATATAATGGCAACTTTAAAAATTCCTAAAATTTATTAGCCACGAAAATTTTGTTGGATCATATACATGGAGTCAAAGATATTTAACATTTTGTTGTTTCTCCAAAGCATTACGAACGCGAGACTATCTTGTAAGCATTTTTCAAATTAAAAGTTGCAATCAAATAAATACATTAAAACTTAATTAACATGAAAAATTTCCGTGCATACTACAATTCCACCCTTAACGCGCCCAAAAAAAAACCCTCAAACGCAGGCGATGATAATAACGGTCTGAACACGAATTTTCAAAGGTTCAGCTTTGATTTATTTACAACTCCTGTTGTTTGACTAACCCTAATTAATCATTATCAGTTCCTACTATCTTAAACAGAATTATAGTAAGGTATTAAAACGAGGAAAAAAATTTCCATTTTTTCTTTAAATTAATACTTTTCGTGTCTTTATCAAGCTCGGCATTATTGAAATAAAAAAAACGCTAAATTTCGTGTCCACGTTTCGTACAATAATTTTATTTGCAACATGAGAACACGTGAATTTGCTCGGTACAGAGGATAGATGTTTCAAAATCACTAGAGACCTGTAAAATTCGCGGATTCATTTCACGATAGGATAGAGTCCAAATACTGAATACAGAAGAATTAGCGAATCACGATCATTCCAGTCAACATGTGTTACGAGTCGGTAACCAATCGGCAGATGTAATTTGCACGAGTGCATAGAGGATCATGGAGTCTATCCTTTAGGGATTTGAAATCGCGAATTTTACTGGTCTCTACGACATCACTATCGAGTACTGAAAAATTTGCTCGCAGTTTTTTTTTCGTTTATTGGTCATTACTTGTATTTAATGGCTGTATGTCTACAATTTTAACTCGATACGTCCCTTGAATTTTTGTTCTACCATTTATTTTTCCAACATATATTCGCTTAGTGTAACGTCATAGGCGGAAAAAAAATATCCGCGTAACTGATGATAATTATAAATACTTCCGCGTATTTTACACGCATGATAGTGAATGACCATTGACAATATTTATGTTGGAATAATAAATGCAAGGGAGGTATCGAGTTAAAATTTTCGAAATAGCCATTAAAGAAAAGAAAAGAGAAAAAAATGAAACATAAAAAATCAAAATGTTATATGAGATCGAGGGCGTAGAGCTAACACGCCGAGTCGATTGTTTAGTAAACTTGTCATTTCAACGAAACAAGGTAATTTTCCCTGTAATTCCATTCCGATAGCTCTCTTGCAATTTTTTGTTCAGTCACAAATTGTCTCATAAAGAATTACTTAACATCATTTTCATTCTGCAAAATGTCACGCAAGAGGTTATATTTATGAACACTCGTGTCGCTTTTTACAGATTTCTGATCAATTTGTAGTAGATATGTACCTATTAAGAAAATTTTTCGGCGAAGCATTAAGTGCAAGGGATCGAAAGGAATCAATACACTTTTAATAACTGTTATCGCGCGAAAATGAAATAATCTACATGGAGCTGCAAATAAAAAAAATTGAACCATTACTGCCTATTAATATTAGGTTTCTTGTGGAATTAATGCAAACATTTTATGTAATCTCTTTAAATTCAACATGAATTTACATACAAAAAAATTGAGCGAGTGTTTTCAGTACTCGCCAAAGATGTGTAACATATAATCTCGGTAACAAGCAATTTCATGTGTTCTCATGTTGCAAATACACTTACTGGCGTGAACCACACCTATTTTCAGCGACCCCCGCTAGAATTCGCTGACGGAGCAGCTACGTCGACTATCGAATTATTATATAATGAAACGGCTCCGATAAAAACGGTGCATAATTTTATATCTTAAATTATGTTTCATTCAAGCATAATTTTTTTTAACCGTGGGAAAGTTAATTTTATATTCAATAATTTGACGTTATTTAGTTTCATTTTGCCTATTAATGTGTGAAGTTAATACTATAAAGCCTGGAGACCTTCTTGATTATCATGGGATTCGAACCATTTGGTATAACAATAAATTTCATTAATTTTAATAATTCTTTACGCCACTAAACAAAAAAACTGTAAACAAGAATATTATCCATACTGTGTAATTTTTTTTTAATGGAACATTATTTATCTTGTAAAACATTTGTAAATTTATACATTTTTATGAAAACAACTATACTAGTATAAAATAAGGTTCGCAGTAATACCATTCGGATTCTTGCATGGGGATTTGTGCCTTGTTTTTACAGTACCTCGAATAGATGAAGCTATTTTTAAACGGTTTCTAGAATAGCTTTATCATATTAATTTCGCAATTTAATAAGCATAATAATACAAAATAAAGTAAAATTATTGAATATACGATTATATTTTAAATGGTTTAAAAATGTCGTTACGAACGTGAGAGGCAAGGCCGCGAGGTGCGTAAGATAACCTGAGCTGTCTGCCGGGCCCCGCACGGCTACTGACGTCACTCGCGCATACCTTTGAGGATAAGGACGGCCCGGCCTCGCCACACCCCTGCACCCTCACCCCCTTCCACGGTGCTGTGATCCATCCCCCGCGGGCTCGCAGAGGCCGCCGCGTGGACTGGCGTTAATAACACGCCGCTGTTCTGGATGCTTCGAGCGTAAGGGTCGGCCCGGAATGACAGGGACACGTCACGAACGACCACTCCAGTCCGTTCCAGAAAGACGGCAAAACGAGTATAAATGCGTAGGGACCGGAAAAATTCGCCGGTTCAATTACCTGCAGGATGAACTCCATAGTTCTACGTACACTCGGTCAAATGTCACCCACTCATTGGCTGCTGTCTTGTGAGACGTCCCAGCTTAGCAGCCTGTGATTCGATAAAGCTTCGGTCGGGTGTTTCTCATTGGCCCAGCGTCATCCAGGTGAGTTGTGAGACAATAGCAGAGGCAGCACTGAGGTATAAGTATTTGTATTTAAGCCTGTCGCGAAATGAATTCGCGAATTTTTCCGGTCTCTATAAATGCGACGAACTAGGTCTCTGCAGGATTTCCAAGATGTGTTGAGTGAAGTTCGAGTTCGGTGAGGCAGACGAGAGATCCCCCCCCCCCCCCTTAGCGAGCGCGGAGACGTGGAGCGACCGGATCGTGAGAGTGCGACTGAGTGGCGCGAGACTGTGTGTGAGTGGACAGTTGCGAGGTAATGGGCGAACCACTGTCGAGCCTAGCTCCAGCGAGGAGTGCGGTACTGTGGAACTTGACAAGACGTTGAGTGACTTGCGGATAAACATTAAGTGTGGTGTTTAACTGGTCATGTAAACATTAGCAACATATAAAAAATTGTATAAAATTATTTGGGCTATCCTTATGAACATATTTTCCCGACTTGAAACAATATAACATTATGCGCAAATTTACTAAGAAACACTCAATATATACTTCGGCAAAAACACGTATTTCATGTTTTTGCTAAAATTAACACAGTTAAAATATATTTATTGTGGTACTACAAACTATTTCTTGGCAACTGTTTTCCAAAGTTTTCGTAATAGTACATTTTTGTTCTGTTATGAACCGTTTTTAAAATACCTCATTTTTCCCGTTTGCCAACTAATTTTACGCCCCACTTTTTTTCTTCACCTTTTTTCCAACGTAACCTGATTTCTTTACGTGACCCCTGTGTATCTATTTCACGCGAATTTGTAGCACGCGTAAACCCACTTGGCTTAAAACGTGTGTAATAAATCTGGCTGCAGCCAATGTCATCAATTACGAGAGATACCAATGTTCGATGGGGTAATTCGCCAATAGGGATTTCGGCGCGCTCTGGGCATCTAGCCTCTAATGTTAAGCTCGTGTTACGTGCAGAATACTCGGATACCAACTCTCTAACAAAATGAAATCATGTGGCTATGAAACAAAGATAAACCTATTACCCGAGTTACAATTTGTGGTAGTACCATTTTTGTTTAGTGACAGCAAAACTAGTTGTATTTGCTCACAGGCAGATTATGTATCTGTTAAATATGTTATGGTTTCAAAATCATTCCTAAGTATCATTATTATTCGTGTCATAGAAACATTTAATGTGGTTTATTTTGACTTAGCCAAAAAAAAAGGAAATTTTAGTTTACCTGTTGCAATAAGGCAAACTCCTGAAAAAAATAAGTCAATAACAATGAACTTACACCAAGAGGTAATTATAAGTTAAGCTTTTAAATAATGAAGAGCATTTAGTAAGAAAAATTATAATAGCTGAAATCCTGCAAAAGAAATTTTACATACAATAGAGATTAGACTTTGAAATTTATTTGAGAAGTGTTTTCCTGTCACCTTGATTTACATTCTACAGAACTACAAAAATCGAAATTTTAAGGAAATAATAAGCTGCAGCCTATCACAATGAGGTCAAAGATAGACAAAACAAGAAAATAATACAAGTTCATATAGTCTAAAAATGTATCAATTTTTTGTTCTTAACACAGAAACAGGAAAAAGTACAGCTGTAATTTCATTTCATTGTTACAGTGTGTCACCATTAGCATTTGTAAATTTTTCAACTGACAAAACGTTTATGGGACTCTTTAAACTAGTTTTAGCTGAATCTAAAATGATTACAATTAGTACCTATAATTGAATCTAATAAATACTGCCGTACTGTTCGAAAATTAACGAATGTTAAATATACTGCATGCTATCAAAACTGAATTCAAGCGATGCATGTTGTACGCTCAAAACTTTTAAATATTTACTGAAGTGTTCATTCATAAAAATCGATAATGTTGGACATTTATTAAATAAATGCTTTCTTTTCAGAAGAAATAAATAAAACACTTAAAAAAAATCATTTTCGCACGTGTCTTGTGTTTTTTTATGCCCAAACATTTATGACTAATGCAATAGTTATTTGTACATTTCAAAGAACTTACTATAAAATGTCGTACTTTTAATAATTTTCAATTTTTAAAAGACCATGATATAAGCATTTCTAGACATGTGTGTGATGTTTTTAACTTCCCACTGGTTTATTTATGATAATTTATTTATGATAATACTTTGAACATTTCAAAGAACTTACTATAAAATGTCGTACTTTCAATAATTTTCAATTTCGGAAGACGAAGCTTTAAGCATTTCTAGGCATATGTGTAACATTTTTAAATTCCCACTATTTTATTGATGATAATACTTTGAACATTTCAAAGGACTTACTATAAAATGTAGTATTTTTAATAATTTTCAACTTCAGGAGACGTAGATTTAAGCATTTCTAGGCATGTGTGTGACTTTTTTTTTTAACTTCCCACTAGTTTATTAATTAATTTATTTATTTATTTATTTATTCGTGGTACCGGTAGACGGGCAGATTACGGCAGCAAGCTGCTAACATTTGCTGCGTATGCTTCATTACGAAAGCAGCGCACGGACTATACAACTCCGGCGTCCAGAACTTCCCGTCGGCCGAACTGCAAAACATGGAAGCTGCAGAGTCCGTTAACTCGATAATCCTTTCAGCTCTCATACCCGAAGAGGGCACTCAGCACGGACCAACAAAAAAAAATTAATCCTTTTCGTTTGTATTGATTATTGGCAAGGTCAAGAGAAGGGATATATTTTTTTCCATTAAGGGTTTCACACTGCACGGCAATTGTAACTCCAAGCTTAGTGACTGAAACGTTAGAAATTACAGTAAATTAATGTAATTTTCCCCGAACAACGCGTACATAGAGAACTGCTGAGGAAATCAGTTATTTTTTAAGACCCGCGCCAAATGACAGTAACAATGGGGAAAATGTCGGTTAATGAGCAAACTATATGGTACAGGGAAAAAAATATATTTATAACTAACAATTTAGCCGAACTAAAACTTGTTTAGAAAAAAGCATGTTCAGTGAAACTTAAGAGTTTCTTTAAAAATAGTTTTTAATTCCGCGCAATTAACGGAAACCGCTGGTTACAAATTATTCAAAGATCATCTTAAATAATTTACGGACACAGAATTCACTTACTTTGAACATGAATTCAAACTAATATTCTTGGTATATTAACAAAACAATTTTAAAAATTGGTTGTCTGTAAAGTCGGTTTACGGACGATAGATTAACGTGACAACGTCATAACAAAACATTGATGAAATGATTGCATACTTTTATGAATAAAATTGAATCATTTTTATCGAATTATCACTATTTTGTATGGATACAAAGAAGGAGTGAAATGAAATCTACACTTGAATTGATAAATTTACTTTTATTTGCACTCATTAAATCAAATATGTTTATTACTTTAACGAAGAGATTATTTTAACTATAACTTTTATACATGTTTGCTATTTAACTTCTTCCAATCTGTGTTATACTGTTAAGGATAGAACGATGATAGGAAAAGTAGGAAACGAATGGGAGTGTTTCAAGGATGATGTGAAGGAAAATGGCTTACCCAACACTAAGATGCAGTCAAAAATAATATATTTGCGCCACAGACTCTGCAGCAATGCTTGGAGGAACGGGTTATCAAAGAGCAATTAAAAAGTTACATTGAAATGCATGAAAACAGAATTACGCCACGGACTCGGTCGCAATGCTAGGAGGTTCAGGTTAGCAAAGAGCAATATAAAATTAGCGTAACGGGACACAGCGAAACGGGACAATGTGCGTAACGGGACACTTTTTCGTCCGTGCAGCCAGCGTTTATCGATTTATTAGACGTTGTCACGTCAAAAAAGTTAAGAATATAAGTCAACAGTAAGAATATTATCCTTTTCTCTAAGTGTATGTTCACCTTTGTTTAGAATAAAACATACGTATCGGAAGGCGAAATACGGCTAAGTTTCTACGAAGATTTAGATATTTGAAATTACGAAGAACTCTTAGTTTATTTGAGGTAAATTCTTCGTTGATTATTCCGTAAATTGACTGTATTTTCTAACATGGTAGGGTATTTTAAAAAAAACAAAATATATTATTTTCCTGGACGTGTTAAATGTGCTAGTAAAAGTTAATTTTTATATTCTTTTTTTTACGATTTATGTTCAAAGGATGGGCAGAGTTAGAAAGAGAATATATAATTCGCTACTGAAGAATTGACTGCAGAGTCCAGTTTCGAACCCAATGCTAAAAGCTTCGTGTACTTCTATGCTGCGGCATGGTGGATCATTATTTATGAAGCTCTCGAAGTCAGGGGTAACCAGTTTCATCGCGCGCCGAGTTATATTCACAAGTAGAACGGCATCTCGCCGTGAGTGAGGACATCGAAGAGACTCAAAGAACTGAAGACTCTTCCTTCGTCTTCAAAATTTAAAAAGATATCAAAAGGATGCTGAAAAAATTGGTTGTCCGTAAAGTCGGTTTACGGACGATAGTTTAACGTGACAACGTTATAACAAAACATTGATGAAATGATTGCAAACTTTTATGAATAAAAAAGAATCATTTTTATTGAATTATCACTATTTTGTATGGATACAAAGAAGGAGTGAAATGAAATCTACAATTTAATTGATAAATTTACTTTTATTTGCACTCATTAATTCAAATGTGTTTATTAGTTTATCGAAGAGATTATTTTAACTATAACTTTTATACATGTTTGCTATTTAACTTCTTCCAATCTGTGTTATTCTGTTAAGGATAGGACGATGATAGGAAAAGTAGGTAACGAATGGGAGTGTTTCAAGTTTAATGTGCCTCGAAAAAGTCAAATCGATGGTTGTTCCAATCGAGTGGAAGAGAGATAGATGCGGCGCAAGCGTACAATGAGCGTAACGGGACACAGCGTAACGTGACAATGTGCGTAACGGGACACTTTTTCGTGCGTGCAGCCGGCGTTCATCGATTTATTAGACGTTGTCACGTCAAAAAATGACACATCTGATGCGGTTGCCAAAAATAATATGATTACTCAAGTCAGAAGTTGCATTCCACATGCGAATATCCTACAGGACAATACCTATATTAACTCCCGTGCAAGATGACGTTCGTTTGAAAATGGGCAACGTTATGTTCTATCAATAATAAATATAACTTTTTTTAACCTGAGTAACTGTGGAATTAAATTCAAATTTTTAACCGCTCACTTCAGTTTGTGTCAGATTTAAAATTTAACCTTGTCCATCTGCTGCGCTGTTATTCCTTTAAAGATTGTTATTTATAATTTTTTTCTTATTAATTCATCTGCCGATAGTAGAATTAGTTTACTGATATAATCGAAAACGCTATTCTGCAGCTCTTGGCAGTTTAATGTTACTCTTGATCATGCCAGTCTAACAGAATGGCATTTTTGGTGCTCAGATCTATAAACTTTGAGATACAGAGTTGAAATTCAATCATTTTCGTTCAACTAGCAGCCACTGTTTTCCATATTTCTGATTTTACAGAGCTTTTGCATGTTGATGATTGAATACGTAATTTTTATGTTTTCTGGATAATAACTTAAAGAAGGAAGTATTAAGAGAAGACAATTTATATGGAAATCCGGAAGGATAGTCACGTCAAAAAGGTTTGTGGATACGAGATTACTTCCAGCTATTTTTAACTCTTCTCTCCTTGCATTATTGACAACGCTTGGTAGAGCAATGAAGAGTCGTGGTAATAAAATTTAATGAAACTTAAAATTATGTGATTCTATATTTTTTTACAACAGAATCATTTAAATAAAGGACTAGAATTGATTGAGCTTAACCTCTATTCGACACCAAATTAATTAGGGACGACGAAAGGTGTACGTTTAATATTTTAACTCATATGTTCACACGTTCGAAGAAAATAATCCGACTAATGTGTTTATTTTATTACCACACGAATATTATATAATTTTTAAAAAATGCTGTGAAATTATAACTCCGCGTTGTAATGCTTTACGAGAATCGATTTTCGGTTGATAGCTAACTATCATCATATTTTTGCAATCTTTTGAGGTATTACAATTAAATTTAATTTAAAAAAAACCCATGGTGATATTTAATATGCGATGATTTTAAAAACCTACGGACACTTTAATTTTATATATTCGTATTGTAATGTAATTTTTATTTGTAAATAGTACAGATATATCCATGTAAAATTAAAGGTATTTGTAAATTTGTACATTTACATAAAAAAACAATTGTATCACTGTAAGATAGTGTTCACAATAATACTGGGTTCGGATTCTCTCCCGGGCATTTATGTTTTCCGAGTACCTCCCACAGTAAAAGTTATTTGCTAACCGTTCCCTGAATAGCTTTTCCTGTGTTAACTGCGCACATAATAAGCGCATTATAACAAAAATAAAGTCAAATGATTCAATATTCGATTATCGTTTCCTGTTTAAGGAAAATTATGCTTGAAGGTAACATAAATTAATTATTCGCCAATTTTCGTACGAAAAACCTAGTATCATCTCGAAAAACGTATTTCATGTATGGACAAAAAATAATCACAGCCATTTGTTGTACAAAGTTACAAAGTTTTTGACGTGACAACGTCTAATAAATCGATGAACGCCGGCTGCACGCACGAATAAGTGTCCCGTAATGCACATTGTTCCGTTACGCTGTGTCCCGTTACGCTCATTGTTCCGTTACGATGTGTTCCGTTACGCTGTCGGCGAGTGCAGTAATAATAGGTTATGTTACAATTGACTAAAAAAATATGGTGATTCATATAATTGATGATAGATATTTGATTACACTTTATTTAGCTTATATGAAAACTTGTTAATAACTATATTTAAACTTTATAGCTAAATGCCAGTTTTTAAAATTAATTACAAGTCATCTACACGTGAACTGTTTCGTCGACTGTTTATAAAGTGAAGTGAAAAGTTAACGTGGTTTTCATTACTTATTACAACAATTTCGGCAATAAAGGTTAATTATTCTTGCATTTTAAAAATCTGATTACTAGTATAATTTCAAGTATTTTCTCTTTATTATTAAAATAAAAATGATTCAATTTTATTCATAAAAGTATGCAATAATTTCATCAATGTTTTGTTATGACGTTGTTACGTTAAACTATCGTCCGTAAACCGACTTTACAGACAACAAATTTTTCTACAAAATCTAATATTTGATCCTTTTTTTTTAGTATTAAAAACAATTTCTTGAAAAATGGTGTTCCAAAGTAATCTTTTGTAAAAGTGAACATTCGTGCTTCCTTTCTGCAGGATCATGAGGTTCCTGCTTTGCCGCCAGGACTCGTGAATTACGACGTCGCCAGCGAGAATATCCTTCTGCTGGGGAATTTTCTGTGTGTTTCTCTTACATACCAAGTAGATTCACCTGTCTCCCCCCCCCCCCCAACCACCCCAACCCCTTCCGTCGCCCACAAACTTCTCCTCCATTGAGCCTGCCGCCGTGTAGGGGTGAGGAAGACTTAGCCGACAAAACGGCGGAGACGGTGTTCCGGAGGATGTGACGTCACTCGTTAATCAACTCACTCCTTCTACGACCCCCCCCCCCCTTTTTTCCCCCCTCCCCGCTCCAATCACCCTTTGGTGCATTGAGGATGCTGCGCAGTGCGGGAGGAAGGACTCTTTGTCGCATCAGTTCCGTGGCATCTTGGAGAAGTAATTAGGACACAGTTTCGAAAAAAAAAACAGTTCTTTATTTTTCTTTCTTTAATTATTTTTATTGTTTTGGTTACGACGACTCTGCAAAATCGGTGAAATGAAATCGCATTTTCTGAAGGGGGAAAAAAAAACTTTTTTTTTTTTTGCTTTCTATGGAAATTGCTCAGAGAAGATACTATAGTTATATACGTATAAAGTTTTTATAAGAGAAAATAATTTTAATATGGTAACAGCAATAAGAAAGGTCAAAAGGTAGCAAAACTATAACTGTTCCTGTAACGTGCAAAACAGTTCTTTTTAAGTACGAGTAAAAAAATCTGTCCTTCGGAGGTATAAGACACTAAATCACAAAAAAAAAAAAAACATAATTTTTTTAAGAGAGAGGTTTACAGAATTTTATTCAGTGCCTCGCTTATTAACTCAACTATTTTCTAACTCAAAATATCTGAACTTTTGACGCATGTTTTGTACGCCACTTATAAAGAACGTCAAACGGTGGTCAAGTTTATGGTTAAATGTGCATTTTGCCCAAAAGTGGTCCTAGTACCTTATGTTACCGAGGTGCAGAAATATTCCACGGCCTTTCCAGTAAACACTACGTCACTTAATTTATTTTTTGGTACTGAACAGATTACAAATCAAGTCGTTTACTGGCAAATTCTAAGAAAATTGATGCTTATGATGCAAGATAAGAAGTGGTTCAACACTTAAATTTTTGAAGCTAAACATTTTTTACACTGCAGGAAGAATTTATATCAGAATCTCAGGGCAACGGAAGTGAATAGATAATGAAGTTACGTGTGTAACGTGTGTAACGAATGTTTCTCGGTGGAGGTTTGGGAGAAGAATAACGAACAAAGCAGAGAGTAAGACATATTATAAAACTCTTTGCAGGATTTCGTCGCCATATTTGTTCCAATCATGAACATTGATTTTGTATTTTTTTGTTTAATTTAATAGTTCATGTGAATTATTGAATGTCTTAAAACGAAAATTCTTACAGGTGGTAACACAAGAGGATTTTCGTCCCATTGTTTTAACAATAAATTGTGAACCTATATTGTGTATTTTAATTTATATATAATGTAACGTCAATATCAAACTTCAGATCGATTAGTGGTGTATGTTTAAAAAACGTTAAATTAATGAAGGTGGTGGTGTTGTAATAAGTTAGATGGTATTCGGCCAGGCCATCACAATTTCAGTTTTCCAGTGATTTTCTGAAATCAGTGAGATAGGAACTTACCATCGGTGCGCGTCATTTGACCTAAAAGTCATATCTCCTAAACGTCACTTGACCTAAAATTTAAAATAATCCTTCAGTCATTTGACCTAAACGTAATTTGACCTAAAAGTAATTTGCCCTAAAAGTCATATCTCCTAAACGTCACTTGACCTAAAAGTCACTTGGCCTAAACGTCAGTTGCCCTAAAAGTCACATCTCCTAAACGTCACTTGACCTAAAAGTCACTTGACCTAAATGTCAGTTGCCCTAAAAGTCATTCGACCTAACAAGCATTCAGCCGAAATTAATTTTAGGTCGAATGACTTTAGGGCAAGTGGAGGGTACTCCTTACCATACACTATGGCTAGGGGCAGGTATTTTTAGCGAAATGATTTTGCGACTAGAGCTGAGAGTTAAAACACTGCAGTATCGTCTGTTTTAATTTAATATAAATTTCTTTGAAATATGCCATTGCAGTTTAGCACTGTCTGTCATGGAAAAAATTCATGTTCGCAAATTAAGAAATAAAAAATGAAAGCATTTATTCACAGAGAACGAGCCTAAATCAGTGGATGTCAAACAGATAAACCCTGCGATGTACCCAAACAACTATTATGGACAACAAAACAGACAAGCACAAGAATTTCGTGGAAGAAATTTAACCACGAAAAAAAATAATGACAGCACAGACGAACACGGGGGGCTTAAAAACGACGGGACAGATTCAAAAACAACAGTAAATGCCGCAGACAATAAAAAAATACTTGGACAACACAGAAAATATACGAACACAACGATATTATGGACAACTCAACAACGAACACGGTATGATTCTTATGACAAAATTGTTGCAAAATTGCAATAACGTATGTCCATAAAAATCGTATTAAATCAAAATTCCCCATTGCATGGATCATTTAAAGAAAGTATCGTCTGTGTTTCGTTGAATGGTCGAGTTTCTTTCAGGCTTATGTCTACTGTGGACACACCAATCATAGTATGTATTGTTTACTTTTTTTTTTGCTAAGCTACAAATTTTATCACACTGCGCACACAAATCACCCGCTTTTCCGGGTTCGTTGCCCGAAGTCCTTTGACTACACGGTCGATAAATTTAATGTAATTACCCACTCTGTCTTTTGATGGCAGTGCATCGCATCCCGTTACATCTTCAACAGGTGTGCATTGTCATCGTTTCAAGGGCTCAGGGAAATATTGACGCAAGGGCACGTTTGGTGAGGGGTGGAGGGTGAGCCGGGGGGGGGGGGGGAGCATACAAGATAACACAGCGTCGGCGGTCCGTTTCCCAACATGACGATTGTCCCGACACGGGGTTGATACTGCGTACGAAGGCCAACATGAGAGCCCGCTGGGGTTAAAGCAATTTTGATTCATTAAGAGGCCACTCCAGTGTTTCAGGGGCACTACGCAACCCGCGTTAACCTCATAAGATTCAATGCTTTTTTTCATTTTTCTTATAACTAATTAACTAATATAGATTTAGAAATGAAGCTTGCTTGATATGTAAGACAACGATGCTCTTATCAAAGCCCCTTTCTTCAAGAAACGTGCATAAATTATGGTTTTATACTAATATTTACTAATATGCATAAGTGTATTGTCTAGGTTTGAACCATAATTTATGCACGGTTTTGAAGAAAAAGCTTTGATAAGAGCATCGTTGTCTTACATATCAAGCAAACTTCATTTCGAAATCTATATTAGTTAATACGTTATAAGCAAAATGAAAATAGCATCGAATCTTATGAGGTTAACGCGGGTTGCGTAGTGCCCCTGAAACACTGGAGTGGCCTCTTAAGGGCTCCGCCTACCCGGGCACACACACGGTGCGCAGAGCTTCAGGAAACTCAACGTGATTTCAAAACTACTCGAGATATCCGAGTGGGGTACAGTTACGAAAAGCATTTAAGAGTTCGCTGAAGGCCGAAAAGTACTTTTGATTCCGGATTCAGTTTTTAAACTGTATTTTTAGAAGAGTTAAAGTGGCTAAAAACGTGTTTTCAGAGTAATTTTTAGGCGTAAAACAACCGGTAAAGATTCTTGAAAGCACTTAAGGGACTTCCATTGAACCTTTATCTTCATTTATCGGCCATATAATGTTACGGTCACCGCTCAAATTTCACAGTTATCTTGTGACGACGAGAAGACTGCGCGCCAGTCCAGAGGAGACACCGCGCTAGAAGCACCAGCGAGCGTCGCGCTTATCATCCCGCCTCACTAACACACATACCTACACCTCTGACGAGGCGGGCACCTTAACGGGGAAGAACGTTTGACATGTAAAATCTCGGCTCTAGGTGAACGGCATTCGCCTGGGAGTCATTTCGCGAGTGCGACGGAAGTCGAGGAACGGGAATGCGTAACAACCAACGATGCTGCCACCTGTGGCGGATGGCGCGAACCAAAAGAACACGAAGCCAAATGGAAAATTTGAAAAATTAACAAGATAAGCAGTTTTTTTTTAACTTTCTTGTTGATAACCAGATCCAAAGCCGGGGTTGAGTTTTATTTTATATATATATATATATATATATATATATATATATATATATATATATATATATTACGATTTTGTGTCGTAGCTGTTTCATTACGTAGTCGCGCTGCAAATCGAATGATTCGATAGTCGACGTAGCTGCTCCGGCAGCGAATTCTAGCGGCGGGTGCGGAAACTACGTGTGATTCGCGTCCAGAAATTTATTTTTGTACACAATTTGCGTATATTTATCACACTCGGAAATATTTTTTAAGAATCTGATTTAAATTTCGTGTCCGTGTTTCGTACAATAAGTGTATTTGCGACATGAGAACACAATCATGAGTTTTCTCATTACCGAGATCAGAAGCTACACATCAGCTAGGGACCGGAAAAATTCGCGGGTTCAATGCCCTGTGTAGGATGAACTCCAATGTTATACGTACACCCGGTCAAATTTCACCCACTCATAGGCTGCTGTCTTGTGAGACGTCCCAGCGTAGCAGCCTGTGATTCGATAAAGCTTTGGTTTGGTGTTTCTAATTGGCCCAAGAGTCATCCAGGTGAGTTGCGAGCCAATAGCAGAGGCAGCACTGAGGTATAACTATTTGTATTTTAGCCTATCGCGAAATGAATTTGCGAATTTTTCCGGTCTCTACACATCACTGGCGAGTACTAAAAGACTCTCTCACAGCCGAAGTGATTTTACGGTAACCGGCCAATCGGATGTCTAGAAGCATGGTACCGTTAAACGTTTAAAATGATCCGTCAGCTACCTGCGATCAAAACTTACAAAAACATCTTTTTTTTTTTCAGAAATCCTTAGTGTGCTCTTCAGCCACTCACATGATGTTATTAGTTTAAACGCGAAATTGCTCCGTTAGTTGATCCACATTAAAGTGCTCTAAAACGGATCATGATTTGTTTTTTAAGTGTTCTATGAAATATTGGTCCCACCATTAGCGATAGATATATATATTACTAATTATTATATTTAAAAATCGTTACAACTACCACTATAACTAGGATCAAAATGATTTTATCTTTAACCAATTTCTCGAATATTCGACAGCAGTAATCGATGACAGATTGCCATGCAAAAGTTTGGAATATTACAAGAAATACGAGGGATTTTTTTTTCAACTTCCGATTGGCTATTAAAAAAGACAAATTTAAATAACATTATAATTGTACAACCCAAAAAAGTTCAGCAGGGTCTTACTTATTTTTATACACAATCCCCAAAACAAGACTTATTATTCGCGCAGTTAATACCGGTAAAGCCATTCAGGGAACGGTTTACAAATAACTTTTAACTACTGGAGGTAGCCTACTGGTACAACACAAAGCTTAATGTCCAGGTAAGATTCAGAACCAATTACAACTGCCAACACTATTTTTTTTTTGTAGTGATACAGTAGTTTTCGTACGAATGTACCGAATTCAAAAATATATGCGATTTTACATGGATATTTCTGTTCCATTTACAACAAAAAAAAAATTCACAGTGAAGCGCAGCATCACGAGAGGTAGATTCACATAAGCGCACGTTGTAATGGCTTCCCATTTTTTTTTCTTACTCCCCAAATGCTTCGCGAATGTATTCTCCTCGCGTTTCCAACCACGCGAATAAAAATCCCCCTCGTTTTTTTTTTTCTCCCGAGCGCACACTCAGCAGGTCTGCTTCGCCACACGAGGGGCCGCGATGAAAAATATACCTTCCAGTGTGTAGAGGCTAGGGTTATGGAGGGGGAAGAGGAGGGGGGGTTCGTCGAGCAGAGATTTTAATACCGTCATGTTGGCAGGCCCTTTTTTTAGACAACGGCAGGGCTCGTAGGTCAGCCAGGGGTCGGCAAATATCCCCTACTCGCGCACAGAGAGGTCACTCACTTCAAAAGCTATTGGCTTAACCCCTCCCCCCCTTCCACACACACTTCTTGTGCGCAGCCGACGAATTTCAAAAAAGTATTTGTATAGGGGGGGGGGGGGATCTGGTATATTGCCCCAATAGAAGTTTAAATGGTAGGCTTACGAACTATGCTCTTTCTCTCACACATTGTATAGTATATATCCCAAAACTCAACTTTCAGGCGAGAACAGCTGATAGGCCAATTAAATACGGCTGTGTATAAAAAAAACTAAATTATAAAAGTGACGTTTTTTCTGAGCTGTAGGCTTTTTTTTTTTTTTTTTTGGTTTTAAAATTCCTACCCTCTACAATATTATTAGAAGTGACCACAAACTTTTGTCGCGCAATCATAAATAACCCTGTTATTGATAACAATTCGTAATAAAACGAAACAAGCTATACATTAGGAAGCAAATATTCTTTACAAGACTTATGCGACGAAAAATTTCAATCGTGTAACTCTGAATATTCATAACACCAGTATTTTTACCACGCTTACTTAAAAATAATCATAATTTTTTAAGTTAAGCGATTAATAATTTATGCCGCATAAGTCATACACATAATTATTTTTCTCCATATGGCTAGCATGTTTAGTTTTATTGTGAATTATCTAATGCCCGACATGAGTTGCAATGCCTCAATCATTTTTTTTTTTTTTTTTTGTAATTTGTTTGAAATAGGTACACACATGCATCATTCTGTCCCTCTATAATTATACATCTTTCGAGATATCTATTTACACACAAATGTACTTTGCTCTATCCCTTTTTATATCTCTCTGTCACTATATATATCCCTCTATATCTCTCTTCTATATACCTTTATCTATATATCGCTATATCTTTATACATGTCACTCTGTAGCAATGAAAATATTTAAAATCTATGTTTTACGTAGCTATGATTTTATCTATCTTTTTACCTCTCGAATGTGTGAGATAGGAAAATAACTACACCCGCGTATTCGAATGGAACGTTGTGTCAAAATTTCAAAGCAATCGGTGAAGAACTTACGGAAATTTAAGATTTTCAACATACGAACATTTACATTTGTATTTATATAAATTGTTATCAATAGATGGTTTGTTCATTATTGCATAGTGCAAATTTCAGTCACAGTAATAAGTTAGTGGAGGGTGCGAATTTGAAAACTTATGATAAACATCCTATAACTAGAGACCTGCAAAATTCGCTGTTTCGATGGCCTTCAGGATGGACTGCACATACCCCTGTACACTCGGGCAAATAACGCGAGTTCATTGGCTGCCGACTTTTAAGTCGTCTCAGCTGGTTTGTCTGTGATTCGATCCTTCTTTGGTTTAGGGTTTATAACTGGTTGAGATTCGTCCAGATGAACAGTAAGCCAATAGCAAAACTATTTAAGAGGTATATGTATTTTAATTCTAGCCTATCACAGAATGAATCCGCGAATTTTGTAGGTCTCTACCTATAGGCCTAACTCAAAAACTACAAAAAAAATTTGGTTTGAAACTGTAATTAATTGGCCTATCAACTGGTCTTGGTTTGACGTTGAGTTCTGGTACACTCTTTATGCAAGGATCTGGCCTAGATTCGTAATTTATTTGGTGCCATGCTAGACTAGAAACCTTTGTACTACTAAATGACTTTCATCGAGGTATCATCGCCCTGAAACGTAAGAAGAAGAAAATATATAATTTGATAATAAACGTGGGGGTGCTGCCTGTCATGTACTAATATTGCTTTTTTTCTGATTAGCCGATGACGTTTGCAGCATTTATCAGTTCAACATACGAGAATTATGTCCCTTGAAAATCATTTTAGCTTCATTTTCAAACTAAGGTATAAGCGTATTCAAAACACCTGAAAAGCCTGGTAGCTAAAATTTAAAATTAATTAAGAAGTTGATTGGTAAATATTTTAGTTATAATAAGTAATTGTTGGATTAAGTAAGTTGAAGTATGAATTACCTTGAATCGGCCAAGTCAATACTCATAGGACAAAATTTGAGGGTGTAATTGTGCGAAAAGTGTTTGATTATGTTTGCAAATATCGTTAAGTGCTTGCTAAAATATGCAAGTATGCCAGTGGCCAATGTGCAAGTATGCAATCGTATAAAATTTCAAGATGTTTCTAGAGTGTTAGGTTATAAGTTAGATAAAATAAGGTTCAATTTATTTCCGCTTCGATTAAGATTCATTTGGGTTTATATTCAGTCGCGTTTAGTTTCGGTTGGGTTTAGGTACCTATAAGTTGAAGTTACGATTTGGTTAGAGAGAAGAAGGAAAGTAATTATTAAGTAGAAAGGTGAAAAAATAGAGTAGAGGATAAAGGTTTATAGACCAACCAGTTAATAAGTGGTTGGTTTATTCGTGAATATTTCTGGATATTACTGATAAATGTTATCATTGTAAGATGTTTTTTACTAAATAAATGTAATCAATAAAATGTATGTAATAAAACCTATGTAAGATTTGAATCGTCAAAAAAACCGTTTAAGGTTAAATTTTCAAAATTGATCATGCGTAATCCTGTATAATTTTTATATACATTAAGTATTCCGATTTTATTAGTTCTGTTTAAGTGTATATGGAATAATGTTCAAACTGTGTATGTGGGAAAGGGTGGGGGGGGGAGGGTTTTCCCAATCATGACAAAATGGCGACGATAAAAAAATATACCTGCTAAGAGTCTTAACAGTTGTCTGATCTCTCTCCAAAATCGAACACCCCACTCCTTGGCGTTGCACTTATCGTTTCTCGCAACGCTCTTATGAGTCCTCACCTCGAATCACACTACCAGCTGTGAAGAAGTTGCACTTTCAATCTACTGTAGGGGCAGGCATTTTTCACAACAAAAAAAATAATGGGTGCGTGTACTCAGAAGTTATACTTACTTGGCGTGATAAAAAAAAACTAGCTTTAATTTCGAATGCAAATAATTAATACAAATAAAAATAATGAAAGAACTGGAGTGATATTATAAACATACAGTTGGTAAAGTATAACTTCAAACAAATTTAAAAATTACCGTAAGCGGGCATACCGTAGTCTTTGGACCCGGGAAGGAGTTGAGAGTTTAGAGTTGCGAATTACGGGTTGTTAAAAATTATAAGAAAGTGTGTAAACGTTTACCAAAGTATTTTAAAGTGTATGAAATCATAAGAGGTAGCTGCTATCAGAAACCCTACTCCATCGAGTGATCGCTCACCGGCTATCTCTCACTTACTCTCTCTATCTCTCTCTGTCTCTCGCTCTCTATCTCTATCTCTCTCTGTCTCTCGCTCTCTATCTCTATCTCTCTCTCTTCGCGAGCTTTCAAAAGTAGCGCAAACGTTAAACGCGAGAACCTCGTACAAGAAGCATGACTTCGTAAATGTGAAAACTCGTTGGACTGTAATAAGGTATATTCCCAAGCCAGCGGTTTCTTCCTTGAAAACTGGCGGTCGTCTGCGAGAGAATCCATCTATTTCCTTATTGGACAAAGCCACTCAGGACGCGTTCGCTTTCCCTCTGGACTACTGTGATTGGCGTAGACACTCATCTGGGAAGAAACTCAACCAATTGCGAAACACAGACGGTGCTTCAGTGTTTTAACTTTCTCAGCTAGTCTCGAAATCTTTTTTTTTTTTTTTTTTTCGCGGAAAATCAATATTTTGCACTTAAAAGTATAACCATCTCAGATACGTATACAGCCATGTATTACCCTCGGTTCTATCATGAATCATTGTCATTAGCTATTAGTAGGGGCAGGAAATTTTCGCGAAAAAATTTGAACGCCTACTAGACTGCATCAAGGTATACCCACACCAGCGGTTTTTTTCTTGTGATTGGCTGCCGTCTGCAAAAGAAGTGTTGCCTTGTTTGCACGAGCCACTAAGGACGAGTTTGCTTCCGCACTGAAATTAGTGTGATTGGTTGTTGTAACAATCGACATGCAGCTCAAAGTAACTCACCCAATCACGAAACACAGACGATGCTACAGTGTTTTAACTTCCAGCTACACTCGGGATCTTTTCGCGAAATTTTCATGGCCCTAGCTATTAGTATCCTTAGTCACAGAGGTCGACAAATCAACGCGTAGCATAATTGTGCTCTGGAGAGAGAATACTTAAGGGACATCGCCTCGACTGTGGTTAAGTTGAATTAAATCTTAATATAAACAGAAAACATTTTTTTAACGTGACAACGTCTAATAAATCGATGAACGCCGGCTGCACGCACGAAAAAGTGTCCCGTAACGCACATTGTCCCACTACGGATGTCCCACTACGGATGTGTCCTGTTATGCTCATTGTACGCATGCGTGGCATCTCTCTTCCACTCGATTGGAACAACCATCGATTTGACTTTTCAATCATATTTTCGCCGTTTGAATTATTCATATTATGTAATTTAACGATCGTCCACCGATTCTCAGCACAATCGGTACGGTTATTAATTTCCCGCCTACCACAAGATTGACGGATCGAATACTGGCCGCTGCAATACTTTCATTTTTGTACTTGTAAAAATAAATACGGTGCGCGCGACACTACAAAAGTAATAAATATATTTGAATTATTGAATGAAAATAAAAGTAAATTTATCAATTAAATTGTAGATTTCATTTCACTCCTTTTTTGTATCCATACAAAATAGTGGTAATTCAATAAAAATGATTCAATTTTATTCATAAAAGTATGCAGAGGTAGATTTTATCATACTAAAGATAGAAAAATTTAAAAAAAAAATGTCTTCCTCAAAGAATATAATATTTTTAATGCCTAAATGGTTTGATTGCAAAAACCTATTATTGCTCAGTCTCATTTGGTTTTCGTTGCTTATTGCAACAACAATTTCGGCAATAAAGGTTAATTATTCTTGCATTTTAAAAATCTGATTACTAGAATAATTTTAAGTATTTATTCTTTTATTATTAAAAAAAGTAGCATCTGTCGGCGAGTGCAGTCATAATAGGTAATGTTAGATATTTGATTACAGTTTATTCATATGAAAACTTGTTTATAATTATAATAATTATATTTAAACTTCATAGCTAACCGCCAGTTTTTAAAATTAATTACAAGTCATCTACACGTGAACTGTTTCGTCGACTGTTTATAAAGTGAAGTGAAAAGTTAATGTGGTTTTCATTGTTTATTGCAACAACAATTTCGGCAATAAAGGTTAATTATTCTTGCATTTAAAAAAATCTGATTACTAGTATTATTTCAGATATTTATTCTTTTATTATTAAAATAAAAATGATTACATTTTATTCATAAAAGTATGCAATCATTTCATCAATGTTTTGTTATAGCGTTGTCACGTTAAACTATCGTCCGTAAACCGACTTTACAGACAAACAATTTTTTTTTTCAATGTCGTTTTTGTTCCTCTGCCGTAATTTCTCCAAGCGGTGTGGAAATATTCACCGACAAGCGGACGATAGCCCGGAGGAGACACGGATGCTGTGTATCCATGGCAACAAACGGGGACGCGCCCAAAGTGGCCAGCTGTTTAATTTGTTGGCAAGAGCCAGCAACCCTTCTGCAACCCTTCACTGTCCCCGTGACTCACCTCCCCCCCCCCCCCCATCCGGTTCCCGCAAAGTCCTTTCTCTCCTCCTCTCACCATCCTAGTTTGTACACTTTTACCTCATACCATGTTAAGGCGTCCGACACGCACATACATATATATTTTTTTACGACAGAAACATTTGTCTCACTTATTGAAATTACATCTTCCGTGAGAATTCTTCCCTTGGTGTTTCCAAACAACCTTGAGCTACGTTTTTTTTTTTTTTTAAAGTGAAACTTCTAATGCGACTTCCAACAAGGTTGCGTTAAACGTTTAACGCTACCATTGAGGGGTAATGAAAGCACTGTTGCGTTAAACGTTCAACGCTCCTGGGGAGGGGGAATAGAAAGAGACAGAGCGAGAGTGAATGCGTGGCACTCGAACGCATGCGCGTAGTATAGGTACCTGTTACAGGCCAGCGCGAGCGTTAGCAACGAGTAGCATCCAATATTCCAAGCACATGCGCGTGGTATTCTTGCTATGCAGCGAAGTAAACAGTGTGTCGTGAGATTAGCTTAAATACGTAGCCTACTTGTTCTATTTTAATTTATAATATTCATTATTTCATTTACTTTTTTTTTTTAGTTTGATTTGATACAATATGATTTCACTAAAAATCAATTTCTACCCGTTCCTACTTTCATTTCCACATTACGAAGTTTCACTTCTTCCGCGCGGAGGGACTCCGCACACTATTTTTTTTAATGGTTTTATTGGTTTTTAAAACAGCGGAAAATGTCTGTGCTTCTTCCGTCTCTGTTAAGTTATCACCTGGAACTATACTCCTCAATCGTTTTTATCGTAATCCTGAATATGGCCTATTACCTATAGCAGCAATACCTGTTCCAGGCCATTATTTTATATTTACGTTTAACAAGGTTAAAATTGTGTGATTTTAGAGTGGTTGAACTTTCACGAAATGGAAAAATTTGTTTAACGCATACTTAATTTTTTTGCATCATTAGTTCTACAGTTAAATTTGTTTTACGGTTTTTGTGCAGTAGGCCTATTGATATCGAAAATAAAATGAAAAAAAATAGTTAGCATTTTTTTTAGTTTCAAATATTTTAAAAGGAAATGCTACATACCACTTCGTAATGAAATATAAATTTCTTCAATAAAAAGTTATGAAATATTACGTATACTGTTTTAGAATTATCATATTTTGGGAACATATTGGGCTACTCCTGCAAACGCGCTTTTTCCCCCTTGTTTTTATTGCGTATCTTAAACACTTATTTGGTATTTCTTAAATGTTCTTCTAAATTTATCTGTTCTGGGTGTGTGTCTGTAGGTGTACGTACACAAGTAGGGCTACGTGCACACACACGCGCACACACACACACACACACACACACCAAAATTCTTGTCAGCATGAAGTTTTAAACGCTTCCGTTTGCGTTTGTGGATCACGCGTATTATTTGAGTTACGACGCAATCATCAAAATTGATCTGTAATACATCTGCGTAAATAATATATATATATATATATATATATATATATATATATATATAGTCTATTTTTTCATCTCTGAGGTCATTACAAAGTGGTTCGGACTTAAATGTTTAATTTCAAATTCAGATCAATTTGATTTGGTGGGATCCATCGTACTAACGTAATTTCGGCAGGAACACGCTGGAATATATATACCTATATATATATATATATATAAATTTATTTATTTATATACGTATTCGATTCTTCTTGCTTACCAACTCAACAAAGATACTAAGTAAAGAAACTCCCTAGACGTATTTTCTAGCATTAAATAATTTCGACTGTTGAGTGTATCATCGTCCGCTATTTAGCACGAGTAATACTTTTGATTTTTCATTTCTTTTATATAAAAATAAAATTACAGTAGTGGCAAATTCAATGTTACCGTACGGTCATATGTTGATTAAGTAGAGCTTCAAAAGTGTCACAAAGTTGACCATGTTGCTTTTACCCTCCAAATGTCACTCTACCTTATGTTCAAAAAAATGTCAGCGTCCGGTCATTTTAAACTTGCCACTTTCCTTAATACCTTAAGATGTAAGACTAATTTACATATTTTCCGCCAACCTTGACTACACCATTGTCTTTTTTTTTAAGTTCCTTTTTTGAATGGGAAATTCACCTGCAAATGTGGTACGTTTTCTACAATTTTTTTATTTGTTTCCTTATTGAAGTTTTCCGAACGTTCATGGTTCATACATGCGTTGCATTGTCACGTTATAAATTGTTCAGATAATGGTGAATGACTTGAGTGCATTTTTGACGAGACGTCTAATAAATCGATGAACGCCGGCTGCACGCACGAGAAAGTTTCCCGTTAGCACGTTGTCCCGTTACGCGGTGTCCCTTTACACTCATTTTCCCGTTACGTTGTGTCCCGTTACGCTCACTGTACGCTTGCGCGCATCTATCTCTCTTCCACTCGATTGGAACAACCATCGATTTGACTTTTTCGAGGCACATTAAACTTGAAACACTCCCATTCGTTTCCTACTTTTCCTATCATCGTCCTATCCTTAACAGAATAACACAGATTGGAAGAAGTTTAATTGCAAACATGTATAAAAGTTATAGTTAAAATAATCTGTTCGTTAAAGTAATAAACATATTTGAATTAATGAGTGCAAATAAAAGTAATTTATCAATTAAATTGTAGATTTCATTTCACTCATTTTTTGTATCGATATAAAATAGTGATAAATCAATAAAAATAATTCAATTTTATTCATAAAAGTGTGCAATCATTTCATCAATGTTTTGTTATGACTTTGTCACGTTAAACTATCTTCCGTAAACCGACTTTACAGACAACCAATTTTTTCTTCTCAAGTATTTCCGACTCCGTTATCGTCGTAAGAACGCGAACCTGGCCTTCTTCATTGTTAGTATCAAAATACCGAGGAAGAATACGCGAAATAATTACTTCAGTAAGAATGACTAAAAAAAAAAAAATTAAACATCTGGTGACAGTTTTAAAAAATAACTGGAAAAAAAATCTTAACCACAAAAAGTATTCAAACATATATGTATGTGGATTTTACGCAGCTGAATTATTATCTAATGCCTCCAGAAATTTTTATTTTAAATAATACACGACTGTGAAATTAAATTCTGAGCCATGCTTTATATTGAAATTTTAATGACTATGGTTTATTTGGCTTGAAACCTGGCAAATGTTGTTATATTTCCATTTTTAGATTTTTCGCTGTGGGAATTTTTCCGATGTTTAAATACTGGCACAGCTTAATCAAAAATGCAAATAAATATTTTTTTAAACACCGGGTACCATATGCGGGAGCTTCATCCCTTTAAATATGCATAAAGCCTGCGAGTATCGATGCTACTAAACCCGGTTTCTCACAGCCGACAGAACAGAAAAAAAAATCTGCGTCGAAATTTCTCTCCGTTCACATAAACTTCGAGACATCTATAATAGTGAAATTTTCCCCCTCCCCCCACGGCCCATCCCGGTTCAGCTATGATGACATAATCTCTTCGTCTTAACCTAACGTTTGAAAAGAATATCCTCTTCAAAAATTTGCTTTCACAAAGGAGTGGTTGTACTAAAATATCATATAAAGCATCGGGTCAATTTTTTTTGCAGAAACAAAATAAAAGAAAATACATTATAAAAATTTATGTAATTTTTGTTAGAGTATTTTTTTGGTAGTTTGGCAGAACGCCTCTGTGCCTAATCCTTCCTCCTTTAAATCCACTTTTGCATTGAACTGATCGTACTTTTGGGAGCCTTATTGCTCGTTACGCATACTTTCAATATCCTACCGCCTCAATCAATTTTCTCATGACCCTTGTTGGTTTTAATCCATGAGTAAACTAGATGACAACTTTTAAACCTCTATTAACATTCGTGTAGCGTAAATTCTTGAAATTTAGAACAGAGAAAGGAAAAGGTCAGGCATTACCGGAAATTCAAGCGATAGTTAATAAATTTGTATAATCCTTTCTTTTTTTCGGTTGGGTTTTTGACGTGTTTGAATGTACATTTTTATTTTCTTTGTACAATCTACAAATTATTTCAAGAGTTTTAAGCATTAACATTGCGGTTTCTTTAATTTATTAGTTAAAAAATATCATTATATTTAAGAAGTAGGTAAAATAAATGTGAAGCATCTATAAAAACTATAAAAAGATTAATTCGAAAGTCAAGTTAAACCTAAAGTAAAAGACAATTAATCGTTTTTAGATTTACAATTATTATAATCAAGGACGCTAGTCTGAAAGATTCATAAAAGGGGGGGTGGAGGAATATGTGGCCCTTTTACGCGTGTGTGGTAAACGACAAAAATCATCTCACCAGGCGTTCTAGGCCTATATGAATACAATGAGCGGAAATCATATAGGCCTACATAAAATTCAAAAAAGGTTTTCATTGAAACATAATTTTTGCGTTATTATAAAGTTTTTCATCGTCGCTTTAATTTCACGATTGCCTCCACAGAAAGGGAGGGAGAGCATTTCTAATTCCAGTAGATCCCTCGGAGTGGAGTCCTTGGCTCCACACCCCATCTACCCGGGTCTGCACCCATGGTCCAATGATGAAACAGACCAGTCTCATCAACACCAGCGTTAGTTTTATGGGCCAGACCATTATAGTCCTTTAAATGAATCCAGCCCTCCCTGAAAATGTTCGTAACCATAACAGAAACTGTCGTTTCTATTACGACTTGCGTTTTTTGCGTTACTTTAATTTCCTGCATACAGTTTTCTGACCGAATGAGGCGATTTTTTTAGTCTCGCTTAGGTTTTTTTTGTGTGATAATTTTTTAGTAGCTTCAATTTCGAGTTAATATGGTTGCGATAGTAAGAATTCCACTTCTTTGTATCCTTTTAATTATTCTTGCAGTTAAATCATTATTATTGACATACGCCATTGCTAGGGACCGGAAAAATTCGCGGGTTCAAAGCCCTGTAGGATGAACTCCATAGTTATACGTACACTCGGTCAAATGTCACCCACTCATTGGCTGCTGTCTTGTGAGACGTCCCAACGTAGCAGCCCGTGATTCCATAAAGCTTTGGTTTGGTGTTTCTAATTGGCCCAGAGTCATCCAGGTGAGTTGCGAGCCAATAGCAGAGGCAGCACTGAGGTATAACTATTTGTATTTTAGCCTATCGAGAAATGAATTCGCGAATTTTTCCGGTCTCTAGCCATTGCTATTTTGCGCTGTATGTCGTAGATAAAACCCGACTAACTGATAAAGAAACTGTCTCGTCCTTGAACCCACTGTGTTCTTCTGTGCTGTCTTCATTGTTCTGACGGATTATTTCCACGGAAATCTCTGTACTTTCTTTACATTTATCCTTTGACATCGGCTGATTTTGGCTTCATATTCTGTTTGTTTGTGTATCCATCTTTATTTTCCCGTTATTGGGACTATCTTTATGACATAAATGTGCAAACTAGAAATGTCATACATCCAAAATAATGATTAACTAAATTTCCTTGGTATGTATTCTCTTATCAGTTCAAATTACGTACCTGGATGTTCTTAGATGATGCACGAATGATATCGTAACAATAAAGAGTTCTAACACAAAGGCCACATTCAACTGTAATAAATATAGTTTTAAAAACTAAAGAAACATGCTTTTAAAGATTATCAAACTAAAAAGTAAAAAATAATTTTAAAATTTAATTTATGACAATATTATTGCTTATATATAAGCAATACTATTGCTACTATTGCTTATATATAAGCAATACTATTGTCATAAATTAAATTTTAAAATTATTTTTTACTTTTTAGTTTGATAATCTTTAAAAGCATGTTTCTTTAGTTTTTTAAACTATATTTATTTTTAACTTTTTAGTTTGATATTCTTTAAAAGCATGTTTTTTTTTAGTTTTTTAAACTATATTTATGTATAATTATCATAGGGAAATGAGTTACCGACACTACCTATTACCATCTGAGATAACTATTTGGAGTTGCAACGTCACAAAGAAATGGTAAAGTCTCTCCGAATCATTTACAGTATAATAATATAATCTTAGAATTTACCGGGAAAAAAAAACATTTTTTTTCGGGTGTGGCCGGGAGTAGAACCCACGATCGCTGAATCCGAAAGCTGACGTCACAGAAGTCGCGCGCTTTAGACCGCTCGGCTAACGAACGTAATGAAATAGGTGGGACATCTTACAGTGATGAGCCACTCACTCTTAGTCGAAAGAGTTACAGACGGACAGACAAACAAACATACAGGTGAAGCTAATATAAAGCATATAAAAAAAACCCTCTTACATGTGATTACAAGATCTGTGTTCGTGCTAGGAATGAAAAATAAATCGGCTATTAAGTTTCTCAAAACCATTAAATAAACAATTTTTAAACTGAAGAAATCATTCATAAGCACTTACATACCCATGGTAATATTATATACAGAATGAGTCTGAATTTTACCGAGTATCTTCGGCTGCAGGTTTCACGACAAAGTAAGTTGAAAATTTTTTTACGACTATATGGTCTTAAGTCCTTCCCCAGGCTGATATACGTCTTTCATGCTGGGGCTTTAGACCAAAATTTTTATTGTAAATAATAGAGAAGGTATTTAAGATTGAACACCAAGTGTTTTAATTATTTTCAAGAGATTCAAGTTCTATAACCACCGCGAATTTTATCGCTGTAGCAAAATTATTTCATTGAAAGAATTAAGGGTAATACCTTTATTGTCCTCATATTTGTGTGACGTGTTACTACCGCCAATTATTTTAATGATATTAAGCTACAGCGACAACATTCGCGGTGGTTGCAGAACTTTATTGAATTAATCATAATAGAGACCCTTAGCGTACCACCTTATATAGTTCCTCTATTATTTACAATACAAATGTTGTTTAGTCCCGACTTCAAAGACGTATATACTTTTTCAACCTATTTTCTCGTGATGAGCCTGCATCAAAATTTTGTCGGTCGAATTCAAACACATACGATATGTATTTAAAATCGTTAGCGAAAACGCCAATTTATAGAAGCATGGCCATTTAGGATACTTACCCCTTAGTAACAGAAAGATGCCATGTTGGTTTCAAAAGTTTGCTTGCCATAAAATATTTTGTCCTTTAATTTTTAAAATTTTTCTTCGGTAAGACATGGATCACACATTGAGAGTTTTTAAAGACCGTGACATAGTGTCTATAGACAGAAATATTCATGTTAAATTACAGATATTTAGGGAACTTGCCCCAGTGCCGGACACCTAAGGCAAAAAAATTGATTTTTTAAAACATTTACACGGATGAAACAAATTTATATTGCTAGCGATAGTTGGATATATAAGGTACAATTTTATACCAAAATAACCCGATCAAAAAAAATTTAACACTGTTATTTTAAGATAACAAATACCATGCTAATCAAGATATTTCAAAAACCTGTTCCCAGTACCGGACACATTATTCTTAACACAAAAATACTGTATAAAAACAACATACATTACATATAGACATAAAATACATAACTTTAAGTAACAGTTCTACTTCAAAGTGATTTTTTTTTTGTAATTGTTGGCAGTGTTCACACACAAAATATGCTATTTAGTCACTGTCAGCACATGCAACATGAGCCCAACCACAGCAGGTACAACACTGAACACAGTCTTCTTCAAAATTCTCTCCGCAAAGAACACACACCGTCTTTTCGTAACCATCATCTGTTGTGTTCTTTTCCTTAACTTCTCTGTTGAAATCAAGTCTCCTTTTTGCGATTGTATTTTCTGAGTTGGACTTCTTTTTAGACATTCTGTTGGCCTCACTTTTTTCATTCTTTTTATTGAATAGTTGTCCTTCCTTATCTTTCAGTTTCTTCTGCTTTTGTTCTTCTTTTAGTTTTTTTCAGTCGCTTAATTTCTTCTTTGTCTGCCAGCAGTTTTTTATTGGGTGTAGAAGTCAAAATTTCACTTTTTTCTCCTCTCCTTTTCCTTGAAATGATCTTCCTCTTCAAATCACCAGCAACTGGAGAAATCTTCTCAATGGCATTTTGGAAGGCTTTGGAAGTGGAGGGAACAGCCATGTCAACCAAATATGTGTGCTGAGATTGTATGGCCACTTGCATGTTGGAAGTTGAAGCTCTAGTCTCTTCAAGATGTTGGCCAGAGACATCACAATGGCCTACTCTTTTTTCTGGTTCTGTCAGTGGACCTACACTGATGATTGATGCTGGGAGAAAATCTAGCTCAGAGAAAATATTTTTATTCAATGGGTAGATCCCTGTACATTCGAATCCTGATTTTGCTAGATCCATTCTGCATATTTTTGAAAAAGCATTTCCTACCAGTCAACAGATATCTTGTTCAGTGATTTTCAAACCTTGTCTTCCATACTTGGACATCCATGTCTCACATGCTGAATTAAATGCATTTTTGAAAGGTTTCATGACTGCTCTATCCAATGTCTGGAGCTTGTGTGTGGTATGTGGGGGTAAACTCAACATGTGAACATTATGTTCCTTGGCATACAGAATGACTTGCATGTCTTTGTGAGTGCTATGACCACCCAATACCAACAGAACTGGACTCTGTTCTGATGGGTGAACTTTCTCAACAAATGACTTCAGCCATTTCAGAAATCCTGATACTGAGATCCAACCACTTTCTTGAGCATCAAATGTGCTTCCATCAGGTGCATCTTTTGTCAATACTGTGTTCATTCGAATCCTGGGAAACACAAAAAGAGGGGTAATAAACAGATCCCCTGCAGCATTGATGCAAAGAATCACAGTTATGTTCCTTCCACGTTCATCCGATGTGAGCTTGCTAACTTGTTTTTTCCCTTTAAGAGACCAAACTTTCGATGTGTTAGAATGCACAACACTGACACCAGTTTCGTCGCAGTTGAAAATTTTGCTTGGAGGAAAAGAATACTTTCTTGTCAGCACTTCTAATTTGGAAAAAAAGTTGTTCACCTGTTCCTGGTTATTACCATGAGCTCTCTGTAGGCTTGTGGATTGAGCACAGCGCAGAGAAAATTCGGGATGGCGTTTAATGAATCCACGATAAAATTTGTTTCCTGCAGTCTTTTTCTTTTTATTGAACTGATGTGGCAATTTCAAGTGCTCAGCTAGATCGTATGCCAAGGTTAACAGTTCTTTTTTATTAACTGGCAAGAAACAACTGTCCAGGTGTTTAAGATGTTTAACAAGATCACTTTCTAAACTGTCATTAAATGTGTTTCGAAATCTACCCATTGAAGGTGAGAGTTTAACAGAATTACCTTGTTTGATTGCACAGACACGCTCTCCTAGTGTGCTTTTAGGCACATAAAAATGTCCAGCTGCTTCTCTAATACTGTAAATGCCCGCCAAAACACCATTTAAAGCTTTTTTCATTTTATCTTCATCCCATTTTCCTTTTTTGGCTGCTGCCATCGGTTCAAAATATTCCTGAAAACAAACAATACTTAAAATGTGTTTTTTACGATATTTTATTTCTGTCCCGTACTGGGAACATAGCCACTGTCCGGTACTGGGGCCACGCGAGAGTTTACAAAACATTACAAATGACTAAAACCTAAGCGAAATTATCTCAATGTCAATACAGCTTTTTTATCTCTAAACATGTGGAATCTCAAGTAAAATATGATGAATACAATTTACTTACCTAAAGAAGGTAAAAAATTGGTTCAAAAATTAACTGTGTAGTATGAAAAACAAGCCCTCCACACTTTCCAACGAATAACTCAACTACGGCAAGAGATACGACCAAGTGGCGCTATCTATACAATTGCTTTGTGTAACTCTACCTACCTATGCCCGTCAAGTGTTGTTATCTAGCGGAGAAACATGTAACCTTCTACTGTCCGGAACTGGGGATCGTCCGGTACTGGGGCAAGTTCCCCTATACATTTTTACATTTACATAAAAAAAACTGTACCACTAAAAAATAGTTTTCGCAGTTATAATGGTTTCGGATTCTTACCGGGGAATTTATGCTTTGTGTTGTCCTAGTAACTAGTATCTCCAATAGTTAAAATTATAGGTATGTAAACCGTTCCCTGAATAGCTGTCCAGTATTAACTGATACATTGATAAGCAGATAAAAAGGCTAGTCAAAATGTACATAAATGTATACACTTATTATTATTTTAAAAATATTGAATGAAATATATATGTTTCGTAGAAATCGTCCACTTATCAAAAAAAAATTTCAATTAGGCGTTGTTGAAATTAAGAATTGTTTAGAATTTATTTATTAACATGTTAATCTCAAACTAATAGAATAAATAACTAAGATATACCAGAAGCTTTCCAACAAAATATGTATCACCTTAAATCGACTAATAGTCTTAAACTTTTGGTGGGACCTGTAGTACAGTCTGTGTCTGACTAGGCGTGCACAAATCAACTCTACCGTTATTTTTTTTTTTTCCATCTCCCGGCAGCCTTACCACCCAGCAAGGATTTAGAAAAAAAAAGTGGGGGTGGGGTGGAAGTGATCAACGATTCGCGCGTCACTGGAATTAACGATCGCTTTCCCCCTCCCCTCTCCATTCCACAACCCCCCCCCCCCCCCCACCGCCCAGCAATTCTCAGGAGAGATGCGTGGGAGCTCGCGTACCAAATCCCAGGCACTGTTCGTTCAGCGTAAATAACGCGTCTGAATCTAGCCTCCCCATTGGCTACTCCTGACCAGTCACGGTCCAGCTTGATCCGACGCCTAGGGCGACCTCAAGGTCACACAGACTTTTAAGCCGGGTTTATAAACCATACAAGAAACGCCAGAAGCAAAAATTAAATAAAAAAATTAAACAAAAAAGGCGTTTTCAAATACTCGTTTATAAATCACGCATGACTAGGGACTGGAAAAATTCGCGATTTCATTGACATCTAGGATAGACTCCACAAACCCTTATATACTCGGGCAAATGCCACATGCTCAATCGCTACTGACTTGTGAGACCTGTCAACTGGATTGCTTCCGATTCGATAATTCTATGGTTGAAGGTTTTACATTGGCTGGAAGTCCTTCAGATAAATAACAGAAGTAATATGAAGGTACATATGTTTGGATTCTATAACAACGCGAAATGAATCCGCGAATTTTTCCGGTCTCTACGCATGACATAAAAACGCAACGCAAAGCCAACTTTTAAATTACTGGGTGTCAACATACGTTTTCGACTCTCATATTATTAGAAACGAAAACTGTCCACGACGTAGACGTTATTTGCATACAGGGCCACGGTGTGGTTTTTTTAATTATATACATTATTTGAATTCATGACATGAATTAAACTTTCACACAGTGAAAGAAAAAAACACTTTTAAGACAAATTTATTCATTATTTCATATGTCTTCACAGTCAACATGAGTTTTTTTTTAAATCCCGGAGATGATATTAGTTTTTTATCGTTTCACATTTTCAAGTTGTGGATTTGGAGACGTCATGCGAATTCCGTGCCTTTACAAACGACCGTTGCTGAGTCGTTGCTTTGCTTGAGTACCTAGTTCATGAACCCGGCCTTAAATCGTCTGTACGTACAGTTTACATTCAGGGCCGCTTGCACAGTCGTGACCCGAAGGAAAAAGATTTGATCAACTTGCAAAATTCTTGCTTTAATTTTCCTTATCCGACTCTGCAAGCAACCATTAAACTTTACGCGATAATTTATAGTTCAGTGGTGACCATAGACTTTCCGGGAGATCGATATTGCAAAATCCCGACAAATGTATTACCTGACGAAGAGTTTACATGCAAATCGTTTGTTTACGCATGCGTCCCGCATTCACGCAATGTTAAGCACGGTAACTGATGTTTTTTGTGATTAACCATTGTGTAAAAAAATTATCTCCGTGGGAAAATGAACAAATCATTTGATTTAACACAAAGAATTTTTCTGCGCGTAATAGTGAACGTTACCAGAGTGAAAACTTGGTTATGATAGTCAGCGACATTTGGAATATTGTAAAGTTAAGCGAAATTATACGTTTATTTTCCAAATATTTGAATAATAAAATTTTTCTACAGATACAAATTTGACGATGGTTGTAAAACTTAATTAAATTAAATATAATCGAGATGCTCAGTGGTAAATATTAAAATAAAAAAATTCTCTATATTTTACAATAAAATTATTGTTTAGTCCCAACTTCCCTCGAAAAGGGCTTTAGGCCATAAGTCGAATTGAGGTTTTCAACTCATTTTGTCGAAGTGAGCCTGCAGCTGAATTCAGACTCATTATGTATATCACATTTTTATGGATACGATAACTGCCGTAATATTGCGCAAATCACTTCCCAACTGATATATAAAATATAGTAATGGTAATCGCTGTCGAGTTTGCTAACGGGCGAAATCTACTCATATTGGAAGAAATAGGGAAGATTTTAAAAAAAAATTACTATTACCTCCCATAATTTGACAAATATCGCATCCCATTGAAAATATTATAACTCGTACGAGTAGTACCAAAAACTTTGTCTAAATAAATGCTTGATAATATCATGACCTACAATATCTGCAAGGAGAGATAAAACAGGGGTTGGAAGATAAAAATATTCATAACTTCATATTAGGCACACCATCGAATCCGTTCGAATTGTTTGTAATTGTTATAATTTTTACCTAAAGTTTTTGTCAGAAACAATTTTTGATCACACAAACCATTGTTGCGAAAGTTTGGTAAATAAATGGTAGAAATAAACATAAAAAAATCATAATTTACATACAATGTACATTATTAAATCCGTTCTTCGTTATTTTAAAACCTCATATATTATTTAAAACTTTTCTCTGAAACAACTTTTATACAACGAACCATTGCTGCAAAGGGTGGAAAAAAGAGAAGTTAAAGGGCAAAATACGTAATTACTCCCTAACCAAGTAAAATAAAAAAATATAACAATTAATTGTAAATCTTCTAAAAATTCTTTAAATTTGAAGCAATTTTTGATAAGACCAACCATTACTGCAAGGGGTTGAAAAAACCAGGGGTGGAAATAAACAAAATTCCGTAACCTGTACATACACTATCGAATTCGTTTTTATTTATTTAAAAAATTTAAATATTGTCTAAAACGTTAGTCTAACGTATGTACCCAACCATTACTGCAAGGGGTGGGTAAAAGAACAAGGGTCGAAGGACGAAAAAATACATAACTACTTTATTAAGCATAATATGAAATTCGTTCTAAGCTATTCAAATTGAGTTAAAAACATTCAAAACATGGAATACGAGAAGAAGTGTACTCAGTCATTCTGGAATATTGGAGAACATATAGGATGTTATGCACATAAAGTTCTTAAGATGTTCCAGAATTTGAAAGATGTTTCCAGATTATTTCCAGAAAAAAATAGGCACCTACTTCGAAATCTACCTACGCCTATAGACTATGCTGAAAGGGACTTATATTTATTACTTTATGCTTTCCACGGAATTCGCTGTTGTCTAAGTATGTGTCATTTAATATCAGCTTATATGGGCCTTTATTTCTTTGCGTTCATATATTCAATTCTTTTGTCCATTTTGAAGGGGGGTTTTTTTATGAAAAGAAGCGCTAAACAGAAATGGCATATATTCATTAATTTACTGCACTTCCCAGATGTTGAATAATAAGTCTAATGTTTTAGAAAGAGTTTCTACTTAAAGAACTACTTACTCCGTAGCAGAAATCAGGTGTTTTTTTTAATAGTAGTTGTGGAGAGATTGTTCACGGATTGTATGAGCGGGAGAGACGGGAATACTCAGATAAAACCCACTGACTCACCCAACGTTTCCTGCATGCGAATATTCCGGGATCGACCCCGACGAGAATCGAACGCGAATCGAATTTTTAGTATGCGAGTAATCTGATCGCTCAATTACCGTGGCTATCACGGGAAAAAAAAACTTTAGACCAATGTCATTTTAAAAGTTCTTGAGAATTTATTCTAGCAACAGTTTTTACCCTCCCACATAATGATCTTTAATTGTAAAATTAACAGATACCGAAAAGTTTGTTAGAAATTAATTACAAAACAAAAAAAAAAAGTAGTTCCACAGACCAGTATAGCCTATGTGTGAAAATTTAAAGGGTCTTTGCCCAAGCAACGTACAAGAAAAAACTGCCCAATTTTCACCATTTATCACTTACATTTATTTCGTTTACATATACTATACTAATAAATTTACGAGGTAAATAAATTGACGATTGTGCATACAAGTGTCTGTACTTAATAAAATATATGCTTAAAACTGAATACTGCATTATCTTTCCTTTTTGATAAAACTATATCCAAAAAATATATAAAGTAAAAAAAAAGACTTAATCTCTGTTAATACCTTGTTATACAAATTTACCTAATTGTTTAACAAAAATATTTTTCTGTAACAGTGTCTGTCGAATTTACGCAGTACCCTTAAAGGAATGAATCGTTTTCAAACAAAACAAACCACAAGATGTATGAGTACAATTGTAGCTGTTTTTTTTTTTTTTTTTTTTTTTTAACTTCTGTGCTATATTTCATGGCAATTTAAACACTGATAGCCGTGTTTTAACAAGCTCTGTGTGATGTGTGAGATCACGATGGATAATATATATATATATATATATTCGTATCGCCACAGCAAATTAGCCGTCGTTTGATGAACATGTTTATGAAGTTTTACGATGCTTGTTAATTAACGTCGAGAGAGTGAATTCGCCGCGCGCGCGAATAAAAGCAAATTTAAAACCACAGCGAGTTAGCGTCAACCGTCCATCAGATTCTCGATGAAAATGATGGAGGATCGTGTCTCGGGCGATAAACAAACTGCGTTTACGCCGCTCGAGTGGGCCCCGTCAGCTGTCGAACGCCTTTCAACCGTGCCCATGGTGAAGGGGGGGGGGGAGGAGGGGCAAGATTAATGCGTCCCGTGAAGTATATCTCACAGGCGCTGGGAGTCTGTGGAGAGACCGCCGAAATCTCACAGCCGCGCGAAGGAGGGGGCATTTATGAAGCATAAATTACGGCAAATAATTTTGACGTGATAACGTCTTATAAATCGATGAATTCCGGCTGCACGCACGAAAAAGCATGACTCATTTTCACGTTCCGCCTGTGAGCCGAGCGTGCAAGAACTGGCCTACCACCGTGCGAGAAAATCTTCTATAATATCAAACAGGTTAAGGCGGGCTTTTTAAAAGCAGCAATTTAATTTTATGACTAGACACATGCAAAACTCGCGGATTCATTTGGCGATAGGCTAGCATCAAAACAACTATACCTTCTTACCGCTTCTGCGATTGGCCCACATTTTATCCGGGGAACTGTGAGCCAATGGGAAACACTAAACCAAGAAAGTGCCGAATTACGGACAGCCTAGTTGAGACGTCTCACGCGTCAGTAGCCAATGAACAGGTGTCATTTCCGCGAGTATTTAAAGGACTGTGGAGTCTATCCTAGAGGTCAATGAATCCGCGAATTTTGCAGGTCTCTACTTATGACGTATTCACGTAAAATTATCGTCCGTAAACCAACTTTACAGACAACCCCCCCCCTTTTTTTTTTCACATAGCAGATACTTCTGTTTGCAGCAAAAACACCGATTGCGTGATCCGTTGAGATAGCATCAAGTTGGAACAAGTTGTGACTTGTCAGTCGGATTCCAGAGCCGGAAGAGAGAGTTCGCGTTCACCGTGTCTACCGGAAATTTCGCGGATTCTCGCCTGGCCTCGGGGGGGGGGGGGGAGAGAGAGATAGAGAGAGAGAGAGAGAGAAGAATTCAAAGTTTCCTTTCCCCCCACTGGTTGATTTCTCAGCGAGAACAATTATTTTAATCCTGGTTAAGTTTTGGCTTACTTCGCTCCTATGGCTGGACATCGTTGGCTCAAGATCGCAGAGGGAAGTGTCCAAATGACTGCGGCCCAATCACGAAATCACTGAGAGAGCGTGCAGGTTTGCAATTCCAGCTTCCGACTTTACGAATGCGCGGAAATTTCCGTATATCCAGATGTTTGAAGATGTCACATCCTCATCAACGAACTAGTAGCAACTTTTGTATGTATATATGAACGGAACCTTGTACAGACAAGTGTTTCAAATCTTTGTGAATCAATCTGCAGGCAACAGGAATGTGATGCTGAATTAGGCCTACCTGCAGTTGACACTTTAGAACAGAGTGATGTAACAGTCACATTGTGGGGAGCTTCTGATCAGTTAGCAAAACAAACAAAAAATGTACAATTTTAAACGAACATATTCTTCAGTTTTTAAAAGAAAAATAATAGAAAGAATTCAGAACGATCATATCACTTAATATAAAAAATTCGACTCACAGTTTTCCGCCTGAGGCAGGGTCTACTGGACTGGAATGGAACTGAAGCTCGCAGCCATACTCCTGGAACAGACCTGTCTCTCAGGTCTGTATCAAGGATGTAACGCCCCTCGTGCCCAAAAACTATATTATATTTAATTAATTAAAAACATCTTGGAAACTGCTGGGCAAAATATTAAGAAAATTAAAGTTAATTACCATAGGGGACACGAGGCGGTGAACAAGACAAAATTTACACTCCCTGCACACTAGTAACTTGGGAGTTCGGGGATCGTTATGTAGAAGAAGGTATATGATAAATAAATACACTATATAAATAATTTGGTCTATAGGTTTTCCTGGTTTATTATTAAGAGGTTTTGTTTTAGCATTATTTCGACATGATAATAAAGATCTTAGTAATTAACAAAGTTAAGGGGGCGCCCCAAAATTATTTAAAACAATACATATTACACCTTAACCAACAAATGATTACATAAACAAAAATTTAAAAATTGCACCAAAATTTGATTCTCCCAACGATTACATATATATGAGTTTCCTTGATTTTACATTTTCTTGAGGATTATGTTCTTAAAACACTGCTCGCTGGTATCTTTTTAATGAATTTAGTTCCTTCTATGCAACCTGCACGCTCTCTCAGTGGTTTCGTGATTGGGCCGCAGTCATTTGGACACTTCCCTCTGCGATCTTGAGCCAACGATGTCCAGCCATAGGAGCGAAGTAAGCCAAAACTTAACCAGGATTAAAATAATTGTTCTCGCTGAGAAATCAATATATATAGCTCATATCACCCGGGTCTTCCCAGGATGACGACGGACCGAGAGGCGAACTCTTCTAAAGTGGGAAATCAGCTGGATGTCCCGAAGATCATGCGGGGAGCAATTTCTCTCCCCAGAAACTCGGACCCAAACAGGGTGTAGATTTCGGGACTCACGAAGGGTCACGCACTGACATCAGGATGACGCGCACCGAGAATTCGCGGATGCGCGAAGGAAACCAAATTTTAAAGAATTAAAAAAAAAATAAAAAATTTAACTACACATGACTTTTTCTAAAAACTACATCTGACTGGCTACTGTACAAATGGGATCACATCCCTTAAGCAACTGACTACATCTTTTATGCAACCAAAAATCGCCGTTCCCGCGAAAAGCCTCTTAGCGGAGAGGACGCCGAGAAGACGTGGTCAGTAGCCGAGGTCAGAGTACTGAGTCCCGCGATGGCGGACAAGGCTTCTAATTAAAACGGGCGCTAAAGCCCTAGGGAGAAGGAGGGGGAAGGTTCAGGTCTAAGCCGAAAATTTCCGAAGGAGTCCGAGACGGGCGTGACAACAACACGGCCTGCGCGCTCTCCACCGGCGGTAACAGGAAGCTACAAAGAATCGACTTCTACAGGCCGCGAAAAGGAAACATAGGACCTTATGGCGCCGCGGCACTGATCTCTAGCGGCGTAAAGGGGAACTAACTGAGGCGGTGAGCTGACTTGCCACCAGGTGTCACGAGGGTGAGCTCTGCACGCTGGCGACCAGGCCCGCGGTTACTTTTTCTGCCGCTAGATATCGTGGAGGTCTCTGTCGGACTCGGGGGAATGTCCTTGCGGCAGGCCATCGTCTTGGCTAGGTTCACGTCAGGTCACTGCTCCTGGCTTGATTTCTCAAAACTAAAGGGGAGGGGGGAGGGGAGGGTGTACAGAAAATGCCACTCCGCTGGGAACGCAGGTCCACTGGAGACCCATTCGTGACGAGACTTGCTATTCTCAGCAGGCCTCTAAGAAGTAGCAGCTTGCAGTCCAGAAGCTGCTCTATGCAATTTTGGTCATGAAGAGAAATAATATTACAAACTCGGGACGTGACCTCAGGCGAGAGAAATATCAACCGGGCTGCCCACGTCCACATTAGGCAGCAAAATATCAGATTGCCCCCCTGAGAAAGGGGCTTCGGTCCACTGGCACAAAGTTTAAACACGTGGCGTACACCGGCCTAACAAAGAGTAAATCACCCCCTTATTAACCAGATAAAATTAGAAAAATAAAATTTCCAAAATTATTTTAAAATTATAGTAAAAATTTTAAAAAATGTGTCGAAATGCCTAATTTCCGGCAAAAGGATTTCGAACAACGCGTTAACAATTACTTTTGTTTACCAGACGGAGACCAGACAAAAATTGTTAAATGGCTTCCTCCTTCACCACGACCACACACGGGAAGCCTAAGATGTCCATCAAGTTCTGTCCCTGCCCGAACACGCCCGAATGTTCACCTTCGGCCAACCTCGGGATTTGTTTTGTTTTTGCGCAGGAAAAATTAATTCAAATATTAAAAGTGGTCGGTTAGGTTAGCTACATTATAACACTTTAAAACACTATGGAAGGTCAGTTAGGTTAGTATAGCTACATTAAAATAAACAGAGAAATACAACCTATGTATAAATAAACCCGAGGTTGGCCGAAGTTGAATATTCAGGCGTGTTCGGGCAGGGACAGAATTTGATGAACACCTCCGGCTTCCCACCACGCACAGTGCCACATTTCGCTTCTGATGCGCGATTTTTTTTTTTTTTTTTTTTTGCCGAATGAAAGGTTCCTGTCTGTCCACATCAAGAAATGCTTTGAATCATGGAATCCACATCGGGACAAGTGCGCATCGCAAGCCAATGAAACTATTTTGAAGATAAGATCAAAATTTACGTAAGTTTATTACTTTGTTCGTATCAAAATGATTCACCTTATTTTCTGCTCACACTTCGTAAACGTACGTGGCTCGTATTGTAATCAGTACGCGAAAAAAAACGCGTACAATAATGCTGTCGTTCGAATTGTTGGTACTTCAGACACGATTTAAAATATCAGGAGATTTTTTTTTTAATTTATCTGCGTTTGACTAGCATAGCTCTCACTTCAGAAGTCTATCGGTAAAGGCATGTATCTCTGGCGGACGAATTTGGTAATTCATTAGTAAAGATCTGCAAAATTCGCGGTTTCGATGGCCTTCAGGATAGACTGCACATACCCATGTACACTCGGGCAAATAGCGCAAGTTCATTGGCTGCCGACTTGTAAATCGTCTCAGTTGGTTTTTCTGTTATTCGATCCTTCTTTGGTTGAGGGTTTATAACAGGTTGATATTCGTCCAGATGAACAGTAAGCCAATAGCAAAATTATCTAAGAGGTATATATGTTTGAATTCTAGTCTATCACCGAATGAATCCGCGAATTTGGCAGGTCTCGACTCATTAGACTGCAGTAATTGTGATTGGTGGCTCTCTGCAAGAGAATCCAATTGATTGCTCTGTTTGGCCCGGGCCATTCAGTACGCGTTTGTTTCCGCAATGGATGGCTGTGATTGGCGGGCCGACAGTATACATGCACCAGAAATAAAGCCAGTCAACCAAGAAAAATACGCAATGCTTAGAGACCGGAAAAATTCGCGGATTACATTTCGTGATAGGCTGAAATTCAAACATGTGTATAATTCTGCTGGTTCTGCTATTGGCTCGCGGTTTAACTGGAGCTCTCTGGGCCAATGAGAGACTATCGACCAAAGAAGCGTCGAATCACAAGCTACCCAGTGGAGACGACTCACAATTTAGTAACCAATGAACACGCGTGTATACTTGAGAAGTGCAGAGGATAATGGAGGCTATCCTAGAGGTCATTGAATCCGCGAATTTTTCCGGTCCCTAGCAATGCTAAAAGATTTTAACGCCCATCTAGCCTGAAAATATTTTCGCAAAAAAAAAATACATAATGTCACGAGATTATATGTAAATTGGAAAATACGTCTTCTCCAGAAAGAAATTTAAACCACGCAATCAATTTTGCATATTTTAGTAAGTATAATAAACTAAATGTAGCATTTTTAAGGCTACTTACTGGAATGATATATTAAAGAAAATATAAAAGTATGTTTGATTAACTTGTGCAGTAAGTCTGCATAACCGATCTACACCAGTAGGTATTTTAAAATTAAAATTTTATTAAATATTCCTCTAGTATATACAAATTAAAATAAGTATTACAGACACTGATATTTCGTGAATTCATTTGGCGTTATACTACTTACAAATCATAACCTTATGTTGCTCTACTAACGTTTGCTTTTCCATTGGCTGATTTCTCAGTGACAACCATTTTATTCTTCTTAATGGGCACTACCTGATCCGCTTGATTTTCCCCCAGCTGGGCATCGTTGGCTATATCACAGAGGATTGTATAAAAATAACTGCGGTCCAATCATGAACACGGAGCAAGAGAAAGAAGGTTTGCATTCTAACTTGCGACCAGACGAATCCACAAAATTATCGTACCTCTTATCTACGTGGAGCGTTTTTTTTTAAGTAAGTACCGTTTTGAAATTAAAAAAGTACGTTCTTAACAACTTTATATTTACATGAAAGTCTTCAACTGAATTTACTTTTCTACATAATTTCCACTAATATTGCAGCACTTGTATCGTACAACCAGCTTTTGAATCTCATCCTTACTGCAAGGCAATTTTACACCTGGCAACTAGGGACACCTGTATTTCGCGAATTCATTTCATGTCAAGGTATTTCACAAAACACTGTAGCTTTTCCTAAGAGTCATGGCAAATTGTGAGGGTGCAGCAGTACGGTGACCACATTCTCATTGGCCCCGTCAAGAGCGGGACGACATCTCTCACCGACCTCAGCCAATAACCACAGGAGAAAAGCTACAGTATTTTGTGAAATACCTTGACACGAAATGTATTCGCGAAATACAGCTGTCCCTACTGATAAGGTTTAAAACTGAGTTTCCAAGGACTGTGTAAAAGTACAACAAAAAAATCAGTGTAGAAGCCTGCCACCTGATTTAACACATCAGATAACAACGAAATCGTAAAACGTCTGTTTCTCTTTCACTTTTTCGTCAACTTTCTGCACCAAATCTTCAGTAATGACAAAAGGTCACCCACTTCGTTTCTCATCACGTATATTTGTGCGGCCATCTTCAAACCCTCTGAACCGATTTCCGTACCAGTCCATTGGTCACAGTGTCTTTCTCCACGCACTTTAAAGAGCTGATGATGATTTTCTGCCACTTGTTTTAATTTTAAATAAAGTGCGTTGTCTGTAAAGTCGGTTTACGGACGATAATTTTACGTGATAACGTCATAAGAAAAAATTGATGAAAAATTGCATACCTTAACTTGTTTGATATTGTAGAAGATTTCCTCGCACGGTGGTTGGCCGGTTCTTGCACGCTCGGCTCAGGCGGAACGTGACAATGAGTCATGCTTTTTTCGTGCGTGCAGTCGGCGTTCATCGATTTACAAGACGTTATCGCGTCAATATATAAAATAAACCTTACAGTCTTACCCATTGGTCGCTAAACCAGGGTACTGCTTTCACCGTTCCGCTGTTTTTTTTTATTATTATTATTTTTTTTTTTTTTTTAGTGGCCGATGTTTCCGGTGAAATTATTGCGAAGCTTTCACGAGGAGGGGACGTTCATCAGACGGTAATTTCTGAACGTTCGTTTCGGACGGGAGTGAAAGGCGCTATCGGCGCGGGATCTCCGCGCAATCAACCCAGCGCCTCCGTGTATAGTGGTCGATACCTCGCGTAACAAACGAGCCACGCGCTCCCACTGGCGGGCGTGTGGTATCAGAGTGGCGATCGCTTATCGCCATTCGCGATTCCACGTTCCCGTTTGGTCACCAGCATGGCGATATTTATTTTATTTTTGACGTGACAACGTCTAATAAATCGATGAACGCCGGATGCACGCACGAAAAAGTGTCCCGTTACGCACATTGTCCCACTACGATGTGTCCCGTTGTGCTCATTGTACGCTTGCGACGCATCTATCTCTCTTCCACTCGATTGGAACAACCATCGATTTGACTTTTTAATCATGTTTTCGTCGTTTGAATTATTAATATTATGTAATTTAACGATCGTCCACCGATTTTCAGCACAATCGGTACGGTTATCTAAAAGTAATGTTGAATTTTCAAATACGTTTTTGTACGAACAATGGTGTTTTACAGTTACACATAATAATTCAAATTACACCCGGGATCTTTTGCACAATCTTTTAAAAAATATTGTAACATATTATAAATAAATTTGGTGTATTTGGGATTCGTATTTGTCATAAAATCTTATTATAACAACGAAATAATATTATTCCCCTACGGTTCTGTCATCTACGGTGACGAACGCGAATCGAACGAACCGCGCTATCTATCCGCTTCCGCGGCAACCAGGCACTCGTTAATACATATTTTCCTTTGTTTATCGCGAGGGGCGTTATTATTAATGAATTATAAATAACATTTCGTGCCCGGGGCCACAATTGCATATCATTTTGAGCACTGGAAGACATAAAAACGTAAAATATTCTCGACGAATTTTAATCTCGGCCCCAGCGCACCACGAGCATTTGGTTGGATATTAAAGCCGAAATTCTTTCTTAAATTTACTAATACTTATTTTATTAACTGCAAGGGGATTTTTATTTAATTCTATGTTTAATTTCACGACGAACAAACTTCGTCGTTAAATGTGTAATTGCGAAAAAGCGTAAAACATTCTCGACGATCTTGAAGTTAAATAGCAAACATGTATAAAAGTTATAGTTAAAATAATCTCTCCGTTAAAGTAATAAACATATTTGAATTAATGAGTGCAAATAAAAGTAAATTTATCAATTAAATTGTAGATTTCATTTCACTCCTTCTTTGTATCCATACAATATAGTGATAATCCAATAAAAATGATTCAATTTTATTCATAAGAGTATGCAATCATTTCATCAATGTTTTGTTATGACGTTGTAACGTTAAACTATCGTCCGTAAACCGACTTTACAGACAACCAATTTTTGTCATTAACGGAATGGTTTAAGCTTGAAGTTTCACTTCTAACGAGCGGTACGGCCACGCACGCAGTTTATTTTTTTAAAGTTTGGCTTATTGGTTTGTGGATTGTATGCACATAATTATTGACATTCATTTGTTTTATTTGACAATTTTCTTCGTACTTTGTGTAATTTTTAGGACGAATCTAACGAGGCAAAGTCACGTCCGGGGAATCGAACCCAGAACATCTCGCATCGCAAGCCGGTGACTTCAACCCGTGTCGACTTCCCCTCCCCCCCCCCCTTTCCACGAGGTGAATGTTCTGGCGACACCATCGTTGTCCTGCCAGCGAATCGATGAGGGGTTTTTTGTTTGGTGTTCGGATTTTTTAGAAGAGTTGAGTTGGGGGGGGGGGGGGGAACTAGGCGTGTGGAATCGCGGTCATGTGTCTTCGGTTTACAACTCTCATGTCCGGAGCACCGTGACTTGGTGGGAAACGGACGTCGGACCGAAACTTTTTCCAGATTTTTTAAATCCCCGGTCAGCCAGATATGTGTGCTCGATTTTAGGCATGGGATTACGGGCTGCTTGCAGATTCAGGTGAGTAAAATCCTAAGTATAGGCCTATATATCTTCAGATTAATCAAATGGAGATAAACTTTCTTTTACCTCGAAATTTAAACGTCTGGGAAAGTTTTTTTTTTTTTGTTTCACGAAAATAGGTACGCTTAAATACGGTCAATTTCCTAGCTTGGGCCTATTTTTTTTTAGGGACAAGGGGTTCAAAACATTTTCAAAGTCCCGGGCTCCGTTTAGAGGCCTCCTTTTCAAAAAAAAAATTTCTTAAACTTTACTACTTGTGAATCTATGATAAAAACAAATCACCGAAAATTAAGCTGCTGCCTGCAACCTTATGTAAGCTCGAACCCCGACAATGAAGAGAATTATATTTATTTGTTGATGTACCGTCGATTTTTAAGTTTTGGGCGAATACTTGGTATGCCAGCGAGCAATGGAGACAGTAAAAAAATTGTTTCATTAGATTTTCTATGGTTCCTGAATAAATTTACTGGCTATAGGTTTGACTATTAAGACTACCGTCTGCTAGGCTTGTACAGAGCTTCGTGACAATATTATTAATTTAAATATCACTCAGGGTTCGAAAGGTGTTTGAATATTAAAAAAAAAAATTAACAAGCATTTAAGTCTCAAGTGAAAACTGCTCAGACAAGTGCATTCATTATTATTATTATTATTATTATTATTATTATTATTAAATGACCGAATTTCACATGAGAATTTTTTTTATAATATTAAAGGGAAGAGCAAAGTACAATTGAAAACCTTTCAGGCCAGGTTTAAATCTTTAAAACTCGCTAAGGTGAGCGAATGATTTTAAACAATTGAAGGCCTTGCTCGCAAAGGTGACGAGACATATACTAGCGCGACACAGGTCACCCTTATTGGTAAGGTGGTTCCACACATATTACTAAGTTTCCAGAATGTTGTTGCACCCACAATTTTGTATTTTTGCCAGCGATTTTAATTAAATCAACAATATAAGTATAAATGATGGTCCCTAAATTGTTTCGTCTCCAGTAAGTTCTTGTTTAATGGTTTTGTGGACATTAAATGACCATTTATATTTAAATCATAGCATGAATTGAAAGCATGTAAATCGTATGCTACATAATTTCAAATTATCAGTTTGGTAGTCTTTCTTGCAAAACTATTTCATCTTTAGGAAATCATTCACATATATGTATATATGTCTGAAAACCTAAAAAAAAAAAAAAAAATCTCAGGTTTTTAGGCTTCTTGTAGACCCATAATATTTTTATTGATTTACGATGTAATACCTAAAATTAAAGTTTTTAACGACAAAAGCCACATAAACAAAAACTTTTTTTTTAAAGCGTGTATCGGTACATGTTGTTATTTAATGCTAGAATTGAAATATAAATTGTTCTCTATGTTTCTGAAACCCAAAAATACACACTTGATTAATTTATAGAAAAAAACACTCACGAATAATACTTATAGTTACATTATGAATTTATTTCAAATCATTGGCAAAAAAACTTGCAGAAGCAAAAAAAAAGACTACTTCTTTAAGGAGGCCGCCTAGCTATGAATTTATTTGTGTTAGTGAGGCAAAGTTATGTGAGAAGCGCTACTGGTATTTAAGTTGTCGTATCGCCTCTAAAAAGCGCAGGCCTCTTAACTGACATAAAGACATTCGTCGTGTATATCAAACACGAGACTTGTTGAGCTTATGCCCTAACGTGGCAAAAAAATAAATATTAGATAAGGTGTGATGTAAGCATTGATGGTTATTTTCGAAGTTTAAGTTTTCGGTTGAAAACACGTATTTCGCCACCACTTTTACGTCGTTCGAAAAAAAAATTTCAATAATGAAATGCGATAGCAGAGCCACCAGTTCCGACATTAACTTTTTTTAAGGGCTTGCCTATCCGAAGAAGATAAGCCATTGCATTCGCTTTCGAAAGGGAGAAAAAACACACACTAAAAAAAATAGTAATTTTAAACTGGTGTTTCTAATCTTTAAACATCGAAACACTAAAACGAAAATGTCAGAAACAAAAATCTACGATAACATTTTTGTACTTTTCCTATGCAGCAATTACCTCCGCTTCTCAAATCAAAATAGCGAATGATTAAGCAATATTTCCAAAAATAGTTGATCGAAGACAAACAACTATATATTTAAACATGTAAAGCCAAACATTGATGCATGACCAGTCTGCCGGTAGACACTACAATTAAGGGGTTGGCATCCTTAGTTATTTTACTTCTTTAATTTCGTGTTATCGGATATGAATCCTCTCAATGAATTTACAATAAAACTATTATTAATTTTTTAAAACTATAAATATTCAGTAAGCGTGTATTTAATGGCTTTGATAACATTAATAAATTAATATTTAAAACCTTGTATGAATTGAGACCATGAAATTATTTTGAATCAGCCGTCCGTTTGTATCATTTATCTTAAATCCCTTAATTTTTGCGTATTAGTAACAATTTATTTTCTCAAAACACTGAAAAATGCAATTACTTGTTCTTTGTTCAATATATGGTTGAAAATTAAATTTTCCTTTAGGTTTATAAAAACCATACAATAGGTAATTATAAAATTGATAAAAAAACCTTTAATGAACAATTTTTAAGATTTAAAAAAAACACGAAATGATGGAAGCAAAATAGTTCAGTATATACACCCTTGAAAAAAAGAGCAATTCGTAAGCCGAAGCAACTGAGGTGATAGTGAGCAGTGTTTTTTTTTAATTACTCGTGTTCTGGAGCTCTGCACGCCGACCGGCGGTCCAGGCCAGCAAACCTAGCGCGCGAAAACGTCTCCCCAAGAGTCGAGTTGCTTGTTGTACGTACGCAGCAGCGAAGCGAAGCGGAACCCGTGCGCGCCGTGACGCAACTGACGCGAGGGGTGGTTAGAGCGTCGCCAGCTATCGCTTCTCCCCTCCGTTCCTCCTCCCACTCCTTCACCCCTTCCCCCGCAACTACCCCCCCCCCCCTTCCATGCAACTACCCCCCCCCCCATACAAACACCAAGCCTTACGTAACCAGGCCGCTCCGCCTCGCCATTGGCCAGCGCACGACGCGCGGTCCTCCCACCTATCGCGGCGCGTTCCCCGTTCCGGACCGTACAGAGAACACCACCAAGTAGAGACGATGATTAGACACCTGTGAAATTCACGTTTTTTTTTTTTTTTGTAATTTTATTTTAAGAGAAGCTGGAATGCATTGCGCCACGCTTTTTTTATTTTTTTATTTTTTTTTTGTAGATGGAACAGAAGTATTAAATCGTCGGTTCGGATTCCTACCCGGGCATTTATTCATTGCGTTGTCCCAGCACCTGAGATAGTTAAAGGTTATGTGTAAACCGTTCCCTGAATAGATTTCCAGTATTATTGAATATTCGATAATCTTTTTCCATGGTTAAAAAAAAATACGCTTGAATGAAGCATCGATTAAAATATAAAATTATTTGCCAATGTTCGTAAGAAATTCTTAGTATTATCTCGAAAAACGTTTTTCTTGTATACAAAAAATAACCATAGCCATGCGTTACACAAAGTTACAGTATCTGTATTGTATAATTTGGTAATCATTCGTAAAAGTACATAAATTTTTTTCTGTGCACTGTTGGAGCCAGTTACATAAATATATTTAATGATCGACACACTTATTAATAACTGTGAAAACATAAGCTGTTTTTCCGTATTTACTACCTAGTATTCATAACATGTGTGAAAACTTAGTTTTTTTTTTAATACGGTAAAAATACGACCTACGAGCGCCCATCTAGAGGTGACTTGTATCGTTTAACCTCGCATGCAAAACACATGGGTAGAGACCGGAAAAATTCGCGGATTCATTTCGTGATAGGCTGAAATTCAAACATGTGTACAGTTCTGCTGGTCCTGCTATTGGTTCGCAGTTTAACTGGATCTCTATGGGCCAGTGAGAGACCATCAACCAAAGAATCATCGAATCACAAGCTACCCAGTGGAGACGCCTCAGAAGTTAGCACCCAATGAACACGCGTGTTTGCTTGAGAAATGCAGAGGATAATGGAGGCTATCCTAGAGGTCATTGAAACCGCGAATTTTTCAGGTCTCTACACATGGGTCACAGATACCGCATAACTCAACACCCCCGTCCCACTGCAAACTGCGAATCCTGCAGATTTACGCCCCTGCACGCCGTTATGTACTTGAACTGCGTGCTCAATGGATAATAAAAGGTTACTGACGAGCCTCGAAGACCAAGCCAATAACGAACATCTCCGAATTCTAATGACTAGAGCCACGGAATTTTCGCGCATTCATTTAGTCGCAAGCTAGAATGCAAACCTCCACACTGTCGCACTGTGTTCATGATTGGACCGCAGTTATCTGGACACGCCCCTCTACGACCGTGAGCCAACGATGTCCAGCTAGGAGAGAAGTAAGCGAATCAGGTAGTGCCAAATAACAAGGATAAAAATGTTCTCGCTAAGAAATCAACCAATGGGAAAGTAAACATGGGTCGAGCACACCTATAACTTTGAATTCTATCCTGAGGCCAGAGGAATCCGCGAAATTTCCGGGACTCAACTAATGACCCATTTACATGCAATCTGATTGGACGATTAAATATGCAGCAGCAGAAAACTGACATTAGGCACTAACTTATTCATGCTCAAGTGACTGGAAGTACCATTAAAGAAAATGAATTTTTGGCAATTCTATATTGATGATTTATCTAAAGAAAATATCACTTTTGATTGATGAGCTTCAATAGACTTTATCTTTTATTTTAGGGTCTTATCTAAATAAAGTTCGTTCCGCACATAACTCAGCCAATTAAGAAACACAAACTGCAATACTAAAATATCTACGTCATGGAAGAAATATTTATCCCAATGATAAGGCCAAAAACAATTTACAGCGGAATGCAAACTGTATTGCCGCAAAACATTTTTTTTTTCAGGATAAATCCCCATTGCGGGCAGGCATTTTTCGCAAAAAAATATCTGATCGCTCATTGGCTAGAAGGTGTGTACGGAAAAGGGGGAGGGGAGACTACCAGCTATGTCACCGAGACATCAGCGCTCCAGTTGGTCACCAAAGAAAACCCACTCTCATAACAAACCAAGCCATTGCTAAGGGTGTCTGCCAAATTAGCGTTATTTTTTTTCTGCAAATACAGGTCTCACCAAAAGTTTAAGTCCATCAATAGATTTTAAAAACAATGATTTTTTAATTGGATTTTGGTAGAAATTACTCATTAATTTTAATAACTCTTAAAATTATATATAAAATGTAGGTACCTGAAAAATCCGCGGATTCATTTTGTGAAATGCTACACTTCAAATAATTATACCTGAGTGCTGCTTCTGCCGTTGGTTGACTGTTAATCTGGAGGACTGAGGGCCAATTAGAGAGATCCTCACTCGTAGACAATGGCGGATCCAAGGGGAGAAGGCACCAGGGGCAAGTGCCCCCCCCCCTCCCTTTCCCCCGAAAAACCAGTTGTTTGCTACATTAATATTGCCAACAAAAATGATTGTTTCTGAAACCAATAAAATATTTTAATATAATTAATGAATTTCTTGTAGAATCATAAAATCTGGTGGTTCGATGTTATGTGTAGTGTGAGTAGATTAAATACAAATTTAGTAATTTTAGACATTTTTTCTCTGGCTATTCTGAAATCCTAGATCCTGGATCCGCCACTGCTCGGAGAAGTGTCGAATCACAGGCCGCCCAGTCGAGACGACTCACAAGTCAACAGCCAATGAGAAGTTGACATTTGCCCGAGTGTGTAGAGTATAGTGGAGTCTATCCTGGAGGTCGTTGAACCCGCGACTTTTTCCGGTCTCTAATAATATGCTATTAAATAACTAATTAATAGGGCCATGCATATTTCGCGAACAGATTCCGAGACTACATAGTTATAAGTAGTTTTAGGATAGACTGCACATACCCCTGTACACTCGGGAAAATAACGCAAGTTCATTGGCTGCCGACTGGTAACTCGTCTCAGCTGGTTTGTCTGTGATTCGATCCTTCTTTGGTTGAGGGTTTATAACTGGTTGAGATTCGTCCAGATGAACAGTAAGCCAATAGCAAAATTATCTAAGAGGTATATGTGTTTGAATTCTAGCCTATCACCGAATGAATCCGCGAATTTTGCAGGTCTCTAGTTATAAGTTAAAACACCGTAGCACCGTCTGTGTTTCGTGATTGGGTGAATTTCTTTCAGGCACATGTCGATCGATACGACACCAATCATAGTAATTCAGTGCGAAAGCAAACGCGTCCTGAGTGACTCGGTCAAAAAATGCAATGACTTCTCTCGCAGACGCCCGCCAATCACAAGGAAGAAACCGCTGGTGCGGGTATACCTTGTTGCAGTCTAATAGGCGTTCAGATTTATTCGCGAAATTTCCCTGCCCCTACTAATTAATTATTCATAATGTAAAAATTGTTATGACCGTAGAAATTATGTTTGTTAAAGGTTCTTGAAGTTTTTGAGTTTGTACCTATAGATTTTTGAATATTGGGAAAAAATATGTATTTATTAAAAATAAATAATACATATCGCAATAATACGGTGATTCGTTTTAATAATTGTAATAAGTTAAACAGTTACATAAATGACTAGTAGTGTAGAGAAAAAAATTCTTATAGCACTTATTTTGCTGTTCAAAAATTTTACCAACCAGGTATAAAAAGTCATAAATTGAAGTTTTGAGAGATCTATTTTGGTCATGAAGCAAAAACATTTAACGATCTTAAAATTTTTAGTGGGAATTACAGTTTTATATGTTAATGACGTCTATGATTGGTTAGTGGATTATTTCCCAAGCCAATAACACACTTTCGAAAAAAATTACGACCCAATCATTTGCAATCGACACAGAGGATGAGCTGGGCCATCAGCCAATCAATAAATTACACCTTCCTGGTTATAAATAAAAGCGGAGTCTATCCTAGTGCCAGAAAATCAACGAATTTTACAGTCTTTAGCGGTTACTAACACTAGATTTAAGAATATAATATTTTTTAATTAACTTGTGGTTGAATTTACCCATTTTAAAAACCCTAAACATTCTCCATAAATGCATTATTAAATAACTAATCAAACGTCCCTTTTTTCAGTTATTCGCTAAACAAAACAACGTTTATAACTGACATCGTATCTCCTGCGGCAGTAAATTCCGGCATCACCGGGATCTGCGCGCCGGTGACTCTCATCAATGAACGGAAACCTTTCGGTGCTCGATTCACCACGAATGACCTGGACCAGTTCGAGGTGCGGGGCGTGACCCTCGCACAGAGAAAAAGGTTTGTTTGAACCAAACAAATATTTGTTTATACAGGGGTGCCCACAAGGGGGGGGGGGGGGGTAACGACGCAGACTGCGTCATTAAAATTTCAGGGGGGGGGGGTGGTTAAAAGACGAGAAAAAATGTATATATTATTTACATAATTATAGCTTCTAATGTGAAAATACGTTTCTGGTGCTTTGATAATTGAAAGGGATCTTGTAAATCAAATTGGCAACCCCGCACTTTCCTCAACAAAAGCAGTTTGGCATCTGTCGGTTCCGGATGGAAATATTACCTGGTATGACCAAAATTATTATTAGAAAATCAGTTTTAACTAATGCAAAATGTGATAAAATATAATAGTAAAAAAGTATAATATTATAAAATAATTGAGTAAATCATTGAGAAAATGGCATAAAAAATTTCTGGGGGGGGGGGGGTGGGACGCGCATCACTAGGTTAGGGGGGTGAGTCATAGTGTTTGGGGTGGGTGGGCACCTCTGGTTTATATGGCGAAACAAATATTTACTTGGTGGAACAAAATATCTTGTTAGTTCAACCAAACTCGGTAGGTAACAAAAAGTAATTTGTTACACTTAACCAAATATACATTTGAGTTGACAAAATTATTTTGTTGGGTCAACAGAATCTCTCCTACTACAAAATATTTGTTTGAATTAACAAAATATATTTAGTTCGCCAAATATAAACAAATATTTTGTTGAGGCAAACAAACCTTTCTCTCAGTGATCCCCGTGTAATTTTATGTCTGTTTAATTAGTGTGTTTTATAACGTATCATTTTGTCCTTCTGTGCCTACCGATTATCGCCTCTGAAAGAAGAGACAATTTCGTCTGGAATTTGCTGGTTGTTTGATTCGCAAGGTTTGTGTGTGTGTGCTATTCTTCCATTGTATAAATATATATTTGGCCTTACGGCCTCTGTTATCACAAAACTTATTGAATAAATAGAATTTTTTTTTTTTTTGAAAACCAAACCCTCCCGCCGTGACTTCTTTTCAAAGAGTTCAGGGGCCGACCGATTCGAATGGCAAATCTTTCCACAGCGGTGCAGCCGTCAGAGGGCGCAGACGAGCAACGTGAAGTTCAAACGTGAGTTAGCTTTGTTTCCCAGCGCAGTTCGTGTTAGTTCCGGCAACTTTGTTTTCGACCTGCGCAGACCCCCAGTGTCTGGCGGCGGTCACGTGATTCCAGCGGAGCGGAGTGGAGTGGAGTGGAGTGGAGTGGAGTGGAGTGGAGTGGAGTGGAGTGGATCAGTTGCCAGTTGATACGCCGCTCCCGAAATGGTGCTTCGCGGGTCGGTTTACACGATACGGTGTTTCGTTAGTGGGGAATTAACTAATTACCCTTTCAGCCACATCGCAGAAAAGAGAGAGTGAAGTGTGTTCGTGTAAGTTGTCCTCGAGGGAGGACCTGCAGACGATTCGGAGGGGGAATGAGGGGTGGGATGGTTAATGAGGGAACGGCAAATGTTCCAGGTCAATTACTAAGTTGCCGGGCTACAGTACGCCGACCCAGGGTTTATGAACTGTTCATCGGCTCGTGTGAGTACTAATACCACGCCCCACCTGCCTAGGCACCAGCCACGTACATGCGGAGAAGGGAGAAGCTCTCGAGCATGTCGCCAGTTGGCATGGTCTTCACCAACAGGACCAGTCACCGAGCTTAGTGATCCACTCTGGGGTCTGTCTGTGACCATCACCGATCCTGAGGTCAGATCCGCCTACCAGGGCACACACACGGTGCGCAGAGCTTCAGGAAAAACAACGCTATTTCAAAACTACTCAACATATCCGAGTGGGGTCTGCTTACTAAAAGCATTTCAGAGTTCGCTGAGGGCCGAAAAGTACTTTTTGATTTCGGATGAAGTTTTTAAAAATTGTATTTTTAGAGGAGTTAAAATGGCTAAAACGCCTGTTTTCAGAGTCATTTTTAGGCGTAAAACAACCATTACAGATTCTTGAAAGCACTTAAGGGACTTGCATTACGCCTTTATCTTCATTTCTCCGCAAAATAAGGTTGCAGTCACCGCTCAAATTTCACAGTTGTCCTGTGACGACGAGAAGACTGCGCGCCAGTCCAAAGGAGACACCGCGCTAGAAGCACCAGCGAGCGTCGCGCTTATCATCCCGCCTCACTAATACACACCCCTGACGAGGCGGGCCCCTTAAGGGGCCCGCCTACCAGGTCACACACACGGTGTGCAGAGCTTCAGGAAAAACAACGCGATTTCAAAACTACTCAAGATATCCGAGTGGGGTGTGTTTACGAAAAGCATTTAAGAGTTCGCTGAGGCCCGAAAAGTACTTTTAATTTTGGATCATGTTTTTAAAAGGTATTTCTAGAAGAGTTAAAATGGCTGAAACGCAGGTTTTCAGAGTAATTTTTAGGTGTAAAACAAGTGGTACAGATTCTTGAAAGCACTTAAGGGGCTTGCATTACACCTTTATCTTCATTTCCCCGTAATATAAAAATACGGTCACCGCACAAATTTCACAGTTATCAATTGACGACGAGAAGACTGCGCGCCAGTTCAGAGCCTTGAGCTTAGAGGCGATACCGCGCTAGAAATACCGTTGAGCGTCGCGCTTATCATCCCGCCTCACTAACACACATACACCCCTGACGAGGCAGGCCCCTTAACCTGGTGCCCTCCTGGACAGAGCTCATGTTTAAATTATTGTAAATTACTTCCGCGTCATTAAGTTCAACCCGGTTCTCAATCACAAGACCGCCGGGCGGTTGCAAAAACAGAAAATCTTTACTACACTAGAAATAACGTTTTCTTTTACGTGATAACGTCTTATTAATCGATGAAAGCCGGCTGCACGCACGAAAAAGCATGACTCATTGTCACGTTCCACCTGAGCCGAGCGTGCAAGAACCGGCCGACCACCGTTCGAGAAAATCTTCTATAATATCAAACAGGTTAAGGCGGGCTTTTTAAAAGCATCAATTAAAAAAAAATTGATATTACGTTATCACGCAAAATTATTGTCCGTAAACCGACTCTACAGACAACCCCCCCTTTTTTTTATAGGTTTTTTTAAATAAAGGAGTTTGTATGAATTTTTGCACATTTCGGATAAACTTGTATTACAGTAAAAAAAAAATTACCTCTCGCCAGAATACGGTTGATAATTTTTAATTTGCTGAATAGGCGCATCCGTTTGTGAAATTACGCGCGAGTCCGTCAACTTTGCGAATTCTCCTCGTCCGTCCTGGCATCGCAAGGAAGAAATAAAAGAAACTGGGAACTACATTCAACAGCGACACCACAAAAAAAAAAAAAAGAGGGGAGGGAAAAAAATGACAGGAGGTTTTAGATGATACAGTCAGCAGTTTTTTTCGTTACCAGCGAGCCACGAAAAGGGGGGGGGGGGGGAAAAGAACGTATATAATAAAGACAAAGCGACGCAAAACTTCATGACGTGCGCACGCACACAATGATGAGTTAAAAGTTTACGTCGCGCCGGCCACTTATCTGCTAGGAGAGAGGGGGTTGTTTCGCACAGTCCCTGGGACGCTTCATCTGACGTCATCAGCCGTGACAACCTCCCCAGAGCAGGAGGGGACGAAGGGGAAGAAGGAAGTAAGTGGGGGAGAAGGAAAAAAGGAATAGCTGACCACTTACTCGTCACGCCCGGAGGAAACGACGCACTCCGTCTTCCGGGTGCCCGGAGCCCGCAGTCAACGCCGTCTCCAGGGGGAGGGGAGGAAGGAAGAAAGAGAGAGAGAGAGAGAGAGAGGAAGGGTTAGACCCTCGACGGAACGAGAGAAGAGGAGGAGGTCGGAAGACCGTTTTATTACGTCGGCGCCGTAGACTCGGCGGCTCTGGACCAGCGTTGGAGCTACGTTATTGGACACCAGCAGGCTAATATACGCGGCGGGAATATATATATATATACACACACATACACATATAAACACACACATGAAGAAATAAAGCACAAGAGAGAACACGGGCAATATCTCCATGTCTCTTGATTCTTCTTCTCTCTCTCTCTCTCTTTTTTTACATACATTTTCCGTGCCGATACAAATTTTTATCGCTGGCGCATATTTCCACACACTTCAACCAAAAATTTTTTTTTTTTTTTTTTTAATATATTTGGAGGCGTGAATGAAAAAGGATTTAGCGTACATAAATAACTTTTTTTTTGTCCTTACAGTTCGTGTCACATCAAATTTGTAACATAAAACAATTCAAAAAAAATTTCTCTTTAATAAAAGCATAGAAGAATGGAATAAAGAGATACAGGAAGCGGACCGTAGCAACACCATTAGGAATTTTATCAAAAACGCTTATGATTGGTTTCAAAGCCAAAAATAGATTTTAATAAACAGAAAACCACCCTCCTTAAGTCCTTACACATGCAGGTAACAAAAAAATCATTATACCGCCCAGTGGAGCGAGTTCAGTGTTCTAGAGGTCTCGGGTTCGAATCTTGGTTCGTGCCATCTTGATTCTATTTTTTTTTTTTTTTTTATGGTTTCCCGAGTTTATTCACTACGGACACGGTAGATCCCGTTTTTAAAGGCTCTTGCGTGTATCGAGTTAACTTACAGTTTCTAATTACCTCCAAAACTTATTTTTTTTTTCTAGCAGTAGCGTTTCAGGATCTATACCGTTGAAAGAGTGTGTGAGAAAAGGTGACAAAATCAGCGGAGCCCCGGTTGAGTTTAGAGAAGTTTTTCTTGTTTGGGTTTACCCTGATAGGATGAAATTTACCAGTCTATTTATTGGTAATGAAATCCATTGCAGACCTTATGAGCTATGCGATTCGCGCAGATCACCTTTAGGCTGGATTTAGAGTATCTAAGGTATTGTAAAGCAAATACTGTTCAACTTTAAATTTTCTCCATTTTTCGGCTTGCGTCTACGTCAGCCATATTTGAAGAGATTTTGTTCCGAAAACTTTTAAAGACGCAGATGTTATGAGCATAGAACGCCAACGACGTTCTTTTGACCATATAACTCACGTTTACACTTTTTAAACTTTCACGCAGTGAAACAAAAAAAAAATGTTTTTTTTTTTTTAAATCAAATTATTGACTACTAGCTTTGTGTTAAATAAGAATTATCAAAAGAAACCCGGGGTAGAAATTTTACAATTTTAAGTTGAAGTATTGGTGACGCCATGCGACATGCGAGCTTTATAAACGACAGGGATTTTCTTGCGAGTTGCTCTGTTCCGTCCTTGCGTTCGTAGCGTAGTTTATAAACCCATCCTTACAGTTATGTCAGCGGTAACGTTAGCAGTTTTAAGTGTCGGGTACTGAAAAATTTAACATAATTTAATGCCCCTAGGCCTCTAGTTTCTCTCGAAGGGCATGGTCAGGATATTTTTTTAAAAAAATACCGTAATTTTTAAGGTAACTGGTACCATAATTCCATGGTCTCTATGACACAACACCAAAGACGGATTATGAAAAGTTGAGCAACATTACTATTCCATTAGGGTAGTATTTTTGTCAATGGAACAGCAATATTAATTACAGATATTTTAACATATTTTTTTAATTTACAGAAAAATAACTGCATCACTACAAAATGGTGTTCGCAGAACCTCCAGTAGCAAAACATTTGTGAACCGTTCCCTGAATAGCTTCCCAGTATTAACTGCGCACGGTTGTTAGTAATAATAATAAATGATAAAATAAAGTCTACTTTTTTTAAATAACTGATTATTTTTCCATGGTATAGAAAATACTAAAAATACTTTATATATATAATTCCTGTTCAAGTAATCTATTATTCAATAATTATTTCATTAAAAATACACGTATTTTAATTTTTTTTTTTTGTATAACGTTCTTTAAAGACATAAACATTGTTCTAGAAACGCAATATTAATTAATATGTGCGTCCGTCTTATTAGTTTCAAGAGTGATACCTTGCCCTCGAAGAACGTGAAGTTGGTCATCCCTGTTCCACGAGATGTTACCGCTGAACATTTTGCGTATCCCGTTCGTGCGTGGTTTCTAAGCCAGGCGCAGCTCAAATGTTCGAGGGTGGGATGTCGGAGGGATGAGGGTGGAGAAAGAAGGGTTGGAAAGAGGAAGGGGTGGGGGTCACTCGGCTGTGACCTCGCTCTGCTGATACTTGGCGCGTTGAAATACGAGCGGTGCAGAATGGCACTGAGGGCTCCTCGTAGCCCGGTGCAAACACACAGTGCACTCGTGCTCCCTCTGTTCCTGTCAGCATTCCTGTGTCTCCTACCATCTCTCTAGCTACCAGCATTCCTCTGTCTCCTACCGTCTCTCTAGCTCTCAGCATTCCTCTGTCTCTTGCCGTCTCTCTAGCTCTCAGCATTCCTCTGTCTCTTGCCGTCTCTCTAGCTCTCAGCATTCCTCTGTCTCTTGCCGTCTCTCTAGCTCTCAGCATTCCTCTGTCTCTTGCCGTCTCTCTAGCTCTCAGCATTCCTCTGTCTTCTACCATCTCTCTAGCTCTCAGCATTCCTCTGTCTCTTGCCGTCTCTCTAGCTCTCAGCATTCCTCTGTCTCTTACCATCTCTCTAGCTACCAGCATTCCTGTGTCTCTTACCATCTCTCTAGCTCTCAGCATTCCTCTGTCTCCTACCGTCTCTCTAGCTCTCAGCATTCCTCTGTCTCTTGCCGTCTCTCTAGCTCTCAGCATTCCTCTGTCTCTTGCCGTCTCTCTAGCTCTCAGCATTCCTCTGTCTCCTACCATCTCTCTAGCTCTCAGCATTCCTCTGTCTCTTACCATCTCTCTAGCTCTCAGCATTCCTCTGTCTCCTACCATCTCTCTAGCTCTCAGCATTCCTGTGTCTCCTACCATCTCTCTAGCTCTCAGCATTCCTCTGTCTCCTACCGTCTCTCTAGCTCTCAGCATTCCTCTGTCTCTTGCCGTCTCTCTAGCTCTCAGCATTCCTCTGTCTCTTGCCGTCTCTCTAGCTCTCAGCATTCCTCTGTCTCCTACCATCTCTCTAGCTCTCAGCATTCCTCTGTCTCTTACCATATCTCTAGCTCTCAGCATTCCTCTGTCTCTTACCATCTCTCTAGCTCTCAGCATTCCTCTGTCTCCTACCGTCTCTCTAGCTCTCAGCATTCCTCTGTCTCTTGCCGTCTCTCTAGCTCTCAGCATTCCTCTGTCTCCTACCATCTCTCTAGCTCTCAGCATTCCTCTGTCTCTTACCATATCTCTAGCTCTCAGCATTCCTCTGTCTCTTACCATCTCTCTAGCTCTCAGCATTCCTCTGTCTCCTACCATCTCTCTAGCTCTCAGCATTCCTGTGTCTCCTACCATCTCTCTAGCTCTCAGCATTCCTCTGTCTCCTACCGTCTCTCTAGCTCTCAGCATTCCTCTGTCTCTTGCCGTCTCTCTAGCTCTCAGCATTCCTCTGTCTCTTGCCGTCTCTCTAGCTCTCAGCATTCCTCTGTCTCTTGCCGTCTCTCTAGCTCTCAGCATTCCTCTGTCTCTTACCATCTCTCTAGCTACCAGCATTCCTCTGTCTCCTACCATCTCTCTAGCTACCAGCATTCCTCTGTCTCCTACCATCTCTCTAGCTCTCAGCATTCCTCTGTCTCTTGCCGTCTCTCTAGCTCTCAGCATTCCTCTGTCTCTTACCATCTCTCTAGTTCTCAGATTTCCTCTGTCTCCTACCATCTCTCTAGCTCTCAGCATTCCTCTGTCTCCTACCATCTCTCTAGCTCTCAGCATTCCTCTGTCTCTTGCCGTCTCTCTAGCTCTCAGCATTCCTCTGTCTCTTGCCGTCTCTCTAGCTCTCAGCATTCCTCTGTCTCTTGCCGTCTCTCTAGCTCTCAGCATTCCTCTGTCTCTTGCCGTCTCTCTAGCTCTCAGCATTCCTCTGTCTCTTACCATCTCTCTAGCTACCAGCATTCCTCTGTCTCCTACCATCTCTATAGCTCTCAGCATTCCTCTGTCTCTTGCCGTCTCTCTAGCTCTCAGCATTCCTCTGTCTCCTACCATCTCTCTAGCTACCAGCATTCCTCTGTCTCCTACCGTCTCTCTAGCTCTCAGCATTCCTCTGTCTCTTGCCGTCTCTCTAGCTCTCAGCATTCCTCTGTCTCTTGCCGTCTCTCTAGCTCTCAGCATTCCTCTGTCTCTTGCCGTCTCTCTAGCTCTCAGCATTCCTCTGTCTCTTACCATCTCTCTAGCTACCAGCATTCCTCTGTCTCCTACCATCTCTATAGCTCTCAGCATTCCTCTGTCTCTTGCCGTCTCTCTAGTTCTCAGCATTCCTCTGTCTCTTACCATCTCTCTAGCTCTCAGCATTCCTCTGTCTCTTGCCGTCTCTCTAGCTCTCAGCATTCCTCTGTCTCTTGCCGTCTCTCTAGCTCTCAGCATTCCTCTGTCTCTTGCCGTCTCTCTAGCTCTCAGCATTCCTCTGTCTCTTGCCGTCTCTCTAGCTCTCAGCATTCCTCTGTCTCTTGCCGTCTCTCTAGCTCTCAGCATTCCTCTGTCTCTTGCCGTCTCTCTAGCTCTCAGCATTCCTCTGTCTCTTGCCGTCTCTCTAGCTCTCAGCATTCCTCTGTCTCTTGCCGTCTCTCTAGCTCTCAGCATTCCTCTGTCTCTTGCCGTCTCTCTAGCTCTCAGCATTCCTCTGTCTCTTACCATCTCTCTAGCTCTCAGCATTCCTCTGTCTCTTGCCGTCTCTCTAGCTCTCAGCATTCCGCTGTCTCATACCATCTCTCTAGCTCTCAGCATTCCTCTGTCTCTTGCCGTCTCTCTAGCTCTCAGCATTCCTCTGTCTCTTGCCGTCTCTCTAGCTCTCAGCATTCCTCTGTCTCTTGCCGTCTCTCTAGCTCTCAGCATTCCTCTGTCTCTTACCATCTCTCTAGCTCTCAGCATTCCTCTGTCTCTTGCCGTCTCTCTAGCTCTCAGCATTCCGCTGTCTCCTACCATCTCTATAGCTCTCAGCATTCCTCTGTCTCTTGCCGTCTCTCTAGCTCTCAGCATTCCTCTGTCTCTTGCCGTCTCTCTAGCTCTCAGCATTCCTCTGTCTCTTGCCGTCTCTCTAGCTCTCAGCATTCCTCTGTCTCTTGCCGTCTCTCTAGCTCTCAGCATTCCTCTGTCTCTTGCCGTCTCTCTAGCTCTCAGCATTCCTCTGTCTCTTGCCGTCTCTCTAGCTCTCAGCATTCCTCTGTCTCTTGCCGTCTCTCTAGCTCTCAGCATTCCTCTGTCTCTTGCCGTCTCTCTAGCTCTCAGCATTCCTCTGTCTCTTGCCGTCTCTCTAGCTCTCAGCATTCCTCTGTCTCTTACCATCTCTCTAGCTCTCAGCATTCCTCTGTCTCTTGCCGTCTCTCTAGCTCTCAGCATTCCGCTGTCTCATACCATCTCTCTAGCTCTCAGCATTCCTCTGTCTCTTGCCGTCTCTCTAGCTCTCAGCATTCCTCTGTCTCTTGCCGTCTCTCTAGCTCTCAGCATTCCTCTGTCTCTTGCCGTCTCTCTAGCTCTCAGCATTCCTCTGTCTCTTGCCGTCTCTCTAGCTCTCAGCATTCCTCTGTCTCTTGCCGTCTCTCTAGCTCTCAGCATTCCTCTGTCTCTTGCCGTCTCTCTAGCTCTCAGCATTCCTCTGTCTCTTGCCGTCTCTCTAGCTCTCAGCATTCCTCTGTCTCTTGCCGTCTCTCTAGCTCTCAGCATTCCTCTGTCTCTTGCCGTCTCTCTAGCTCTCAGCATTCCTCTGTCTCTTGCCGTCTCTCTAGCTCTCAGCATTCCTCTGTCTCTTGCCGTCTCTCTAGCTCTCAGCATTCCTCTGTCTTTTGCCGTCTCTCTAGCTCTCAGCATTCCTCTGTCTCTTACCATCTCTCTAGCTCTCAGCATTCCTCTGTCTCCTACCATCTCTCTAGTTCTCAGATTTCCTCTGTCTCCTACCATCTATCTAGCTCTCAGCATTCCTCTGTCTCTTACCATCTCTCTAGCTCTCAGCATTCCGCTGTCTCATACCATCTCTCTAGCTCTCAGCATTCCTCTGTCTCATACCATCTCTCTAGCTCTCAGCATTCCTCTGTTTCCTACCATCTCTCTAGTTCTCAGATTTCCTCTGTCTCCTACCATCTCTCTAGCTCTCAGCATTCCTCTGTCTCTTACCATCTCTCTAGCTCTCAGCATTCCTCTGTCTTCTACCATCTCTCTAGCTCTCAGCATTCCTCTGTCTCCTACCATCTCTCTAGCTCTCAGCATTTCTCTGTCTCTTACCGTCTCTCTATCCCTAACTCTATCACCAATGCTTTGTAATTGATCCCTGAACACGAGCGACTTCTTTTTTTATCGCCGCGACTGAAAAGACGCAACTGGTTCCGTTTCCGTCTCGAAACGCCGCGTCCAAACAGTCGCTGAGCTATCGCGAATGACAATGAAACAAGCGTTTTTAAACATGTCGCCTCACATGAATGAAACACTCGTTTTTAAACGTGTCATTTCACACGAATGAAACCCGCGGTTTTAAGCCTGTCCCTTCACACGAATGAAACAAGCGTTTTTTTAACCTGTCTTTTCACACGAACGAAACACGCGTTTTTTAACATGTCCCTTCACACGAATTAAACACGCGTTTTTAAACGTGTCATTTCACACGAATGAAACCCGCGGTTTTAAACCTGTCCCTTCACACGAATGAAACCCGCGGTTTTAAACCTGTCCCTTCTCACGAATGAAACACGCGTTTTAAACCTGTCCCGTCACACGAAGGAAACACTGGTTTTTTAAACCTGTCCTTTACAACGAATGAAACACTCGTCCTTTAAACCAGTCCTTTAAATTTAATGAAACAAGCGTTTTTTTAACCTGTCTTTTCACACGAACGAAACACGCGTTTTTTACAAATGTCCCTTCACACGAATTAAACACGCGTTTTTTAACGTGTCATTTCACACGAATGAAACCCGCGGTTTTAAACCTGTCCCTTCACACGAATGAAACACGCGTTTTTAAACATGTCGCCTCACACGGATGAAACACGCGTTTTTTAAACCTGTCCCTTACCACGAACGACATATACTTACTCAGCAGCGACTGCCGTATCAGTACAACCGTCACGCCAGAGTAAAGTGAACGCGCCTCGCAATTCAACAATGTATACCGAATCGGGACCGTTAATTTCATAGGTAGGGAAACGACCTGAACTCTACATATGTGCATTTAAAAAATATATATAAGTGACAGTAATATGAAAAAGAAGTTGTGGGCAGATATATGTAAGAGTGTTAGTTATCACAAATTGGGATGACCTGGGTTTAGAAGAGGAGATAGAGAAAGGCGGAAAAAATTTACAGGAAGGCATGCTAACTCTGCGGAATCCATCTTGGAAACTGCGACAGAAGTGGCGCTCGTGAGCAAGGTTCGAGCCTCTCGCCTGAAGCTGCCCCTCATCAGGGGTGTGTGTGTGTGTGTCAGTGAGGCGGGATGATAAGTGCGACGCTCGCTGGTGCTTCTAGCGCGGTGTCTCCTCTGGACTGGCGCGCAGTCTTCTCCCAGTGCACAGGATAACTGTGACATTTCAGCGGTGACCGTAACATTATATGGCCGAGAAATGAAGATAAAGGTGTAATGCAAGTCCCTTAAGTGCTTTTAAGAATCTGTACCGGTTGTTTTACGCCTGAAGATTACTCTGAAAACACGTGTTTTAGCCATTTTAACTCTTCTAAAAATGCAGTTTAAAAACGTAATCCGAAATCAAAAGTACTTTTTGGCCTTCAGCGAACTCTTAAATGCTTTTCGTAAACAAGCTCCACTCGGATATCTTGAGTAGTTTTGAAATCGCCTTGTTTTTTCCTGAAGCTCAGCGCACCGTGTGTGTGCCCCGGTAGACGGGGGCCTTCAGTGCCCGTAGAGCTCATCTTAAACGTCACGTCGCGTCAGTCCGACTTCTCTCCACGTGCAAACAACCGCGCGTAATTCAAACGAACGAGCGACGTCTGCGCACGGCACGGAACGAGGTAGGACTCCGCCTCATCTCCCACCGCCATTTTGGTGGAGCGGGTAGAGAGAGAATTAATTGCTGCCCTGGGAATTAATTGTCACACCAGACGTATAGCCAGAGAAAAGGGAAAGGGGCCGCGGTGGGGGTTAGAGGATTCGGGAAAGGCCATCTCGCCAGCTCCGACCGCGATAAAACGAACTGCCGACAGCATCTCCTGCCGCTGATGACACGGAAGATATCAGCCCAACAACGGAGGGCGCCAAAGAGGAGGTGACCGGGAAAAAATGTTTCGCGGTTTTCGATGACCCTTAAGGATAAACTACACAGTTCTATCACAACCGGAGTTACTGCGTGCTTCTAGCGCGCGACGCATTAGTACAGATCTTCTCGCGCGTCGGTCATGGAGGAAACGATAACGGCCGAGTGTTCACTCCGGGCAAATAACCGCCAGTTCATTTGCTGCTGGCGTGCTAGTCGTCACACTGTGATTCGAAACTTCTGTGGCGGAGGAGATTTTCTCTTTGGCCCAGATCAGGGGCGAAGCCGGGGGGTTGGGGGGTTGGGGGGTTGGGGGGTTAGGGGTTCAAACACCCCCCCCCCTTAGCCCTCAAACAAATTTCATATTAAAATTAATAAAAATTTTACCATTACAATATTTAAAGTTAAGAACCGAAAACTGCTAAAATAGCACTATTTTACAACTTAAAATCCAAATTTTCCCGGGGGAGGACCCCCGGGACCACCACTTTAATACGGGGGGGGGGGGCATGCTTCTTAACACCCCCCATACACAAAGCCTGGCTACGCCACTGGCCCAGATTCGTCCATATAACCCGAGAGCCAATGGTAAAAGCAGCTTAAAGGTATGTGTATATAATTCTAGGTTATGGTGGAAATTCTCCGGACTCTTTTAACGATGAATATATTCATAGGATCTAGTTTAAGGTGGTATGTTACACTCCTAAGGGGATGTAAAACTGGTAAATATCTTTTGAAGATTGTTAATTATACCTCTGAAAATAATCACGCATAAGAAAATATATTGGGTACCAATAATAAACATCCAAAAACTACCCACCACAATTTTACCATTTTGTGACATTTATCCCCTAAGGGGTGAAAAAGGGGTAAATATGGTTTTAAAATAATTAGTTATATTTCTGAAGCTAACCAAGCACAAGAAAACATATTGTGGAAAAATAATAAACATCCAAAAACTACCAGCCTCAATTTTACCATTTTGCCAAATTCCACCCCTACCTTCTCTTGTTGACCATTCTCCAAAATATCACCTCTTAAGTTGTAAAAGGGGCTAATATTATTTTTATAAAAGTTATGGAATCAACTAAATCAGCATTGGCAAGACAAATTTAAAATAATATAAATTCAAGTTTCTTATAAATATTTTGGACTTCAAGTCTGCGGGGGAAAAAACAGGGAATGAGATCGGAAATGTTACATAGGCATCCCTGTGGGAAATAATGAAAGGGGTAAAAAAAAAAAATTGAGAATCAATAAATACGCTTGATAATAAATTTTATATCTTTACTCTTCATTTCAAATGAAGATACGATTGTATTAGATATCTTAAAATATTGGAAGGTATTTGTAATAACGTGAAATTATTTAATTATTATAAACATAGATTTAACCATAGTCAATGAAAGTATTAAGTGTAAACGATGGCAACCAAATTAGTTAAAAATGAAAGAGGTGCGTGTTTTTTTTTTTTTTTTTAACTGTCAACCTCGTGAACTAAACAGGAGGTAAGTTTGATTTTTATCAAGGTAAAACATATTTTCGAACACACACTGTAAAACAGATACTTAATCTAAACTAAAAATCCATATTCACTTAAAATAAAATATCATTCTTAAACGGTTTTGTTATTAATTGAATATTGTATGTGTCTGACAATTTTATGGCTGTTTATTTAGTAAAAAAAATTGGAATTTATCACATACTTTTCTTTCAATGGTAAGATATCACCAATACTCTTAAAATTTCGCGAGCCAATCCGCGGGTTATTAGCTAGTTCATTAGCACACACTTAACCAAATGACATACACCGAGATCTAAGATCGCTAACACGCTCGTTTACCAAAGACCTCAATTTCGTTGTAACATTGGCGACGGCGTGAATTTTAAGCGTATCGTTTCTCCAAATCCTGTGAGGGGGGTTTTCACCGCGGCTCGCTGAAATTTTCGTCCGTGCTCTGCTCTTTTGCAAGTAGTTCTGGTGTGTTTTCGAGGGTTGACTGCGGGTTTCGGGCAAAAGGGTAGGGAGGGGTAGATGGTGGCGTGTGTCGGAAACGTGGAGGGGGAAGCTAGTCGGCTGGAGTGGTGAAGGGTTGAGGGGGGGTGGGGAAGGGGAAAGGCGAAGCGAAAGGGCGAGCGCAGAGATAAGAACTTGTGAAGTTGCGGTCGGAAGCCGAGGCTTTGAAAGAGCGCGCGCGCGCGTTTGTGTTTGTGTGTTTGTGTTTGTGTGCGAGGTCCCGAAAAAGGGGGAAGGGAGGAGGGAGGAAATGGGATGAACACAGCGAGGAGGCGAGTGGCGCAGGATAATAGAGCGAGATAGGATTAGTTCGGGAGACGGCCTTTAAGAAGCTTTGGAGGTTTGCCTTCGACATCTGTTTATTACATCTCAGCCACCAGTAGCGGATCAGCGGAGCCTGGGATTTGTCCCCCTACCCCCTTTTCCAAGCTTTCATGCAGGGATGAGTCAAGCTTTATTGGTTGATTAATTACTTAATTAGTTAATCAGGACAAATACACAAAGACAGGGTATTTCTGAAAAAAAAATGGGTTGTCTGTAATGTCGGTTTACGGACGATAGTTTAACGTGACAACGCCATTACAAAACATTGATGAAATGATTGATCCAGAAGTAAAGGAAATATCATATTCGGCCTGAGACTGAGCCGTAATAGGTCTTTGCAACCAAACCATTTAGGCATTAAAATTATTATATTCTTTGAGGAAGACATTTTTTTTTAAATTTTCTACCTTTTGTATGATTAAATCTACCTCTGCATATTTTATGAATAAAATTGAATCATTTTTATTGAATTATTACTATTTTGTATGGATACAAAGAAGGAGTGAAATAAAATGTACAATTTAATTAATAAATTAACTTTTATTTGCATTCATTAATTCACATATATTTATTACTTTTGAAATGTTGCGTGCGCCGTATTTATTTTTACAAGTACAAAAAAAAATTGCAAATGCCGGGATTCAAACCGACATTCTTCGGAATGTAAGTTAGCCATTCTGACCGCATGGCCACGAGGCCATACTTAAAAATTATAGTTTCAGATGTTATAAATAAATTTATAAAAATTTTGTTCACGGTAAGGGAATAATATTATTTCGTTTTTATTCCACGATTTTATAACAAATACGCATAACAAATACACCAAACTTATTTATAATGTGTTACAATATTTTTTAAAACATTGTGCAAAAGATCCCGGGTGTAATTTAAATTATTATGTGTAACTGTAAAACACCATTGTTGGTTTGAAACGTATTTGAATATTCAACATTACTTTTAAATAACCGTACCGATTGTGCTGAAAATCGGTGGACAATCGTTAAATTACATAATATTAATCATTCAAACGACGAAAATATGATTGAAAAGTCAATTCGATGGTTGTTCCAATCGAGTGGAAGAGAGATGCCACGCATGCGTATAATGAGCAAACAGGACACATCCGTAGTGGGACATCCGTAGTGGGACACTTTTTCGTGCGTGCAGCCGGCGTTCATCGATTTATCCGTTGTCACGTCAAAAATTGGCTGTCTGTAAAGTCGGTTTACTGACGATAATTTAACGTGACAACGTCATAATAAAACATTGATGAAATGATTGCATACTTTTATGAATAAAATTAAATCATTCAGTCAATTATAACATAACCTATTATTACTGCACTCGCCGACAGATGCTACTTTTTTTAATAATAAAAGAATAAATACTTGAAATATACTAATAATCAGATTTTTAAAATGCAAGAATAATTAACCTTTATTGCCGAAATTGTTGTTGTAATAAGCAATGAAAACCACATTAACTTTTCACTTCACTTTATAAACAGTCGACGAAACAGTTCACGTGTAGATGTAAGGTGTGTGCTGCCTCTGTCTTTCTTCTCCTCGGACGCATAGGCCAATCGAGTGGAAGAGAGATAGATGCTGCGCAAGCGTACAATGAGCGTAAAGGGACACAGCGTAACGGGACAATGTGCGTTACGGGACACTTTTTCGTGCGTACAGCCGGCGTTCATCGATTTATTAGACGTTGTCACGTCAAAAAAAACAATCGCACATCTAAACTGTGGATACATAAGCAGGGAATTACGTATGGGATTCAGATATGACGACGTAGGTACACAAGTACATAAAATGCTTTCTGCTTATCGCTGGAGCCATTACCGTGTGCAGCCTTCAGCGAGACACACCTAATCCCTGTGTAGAGAGACACAACGGCGAACGCACGGTGCATAACAAGCCACATCAAACACAATATGCGCACGTAAGTTTGGTTGGTTTCGCACCCGTTCGTAAAATTGAGTTACGCACAACAGGGACCCAGTTACCTAGCAGTCCGAAACGAAGACTGGCGATGAAGAAAAATATTTCCCCTGGCCAAAGATCGCTGTTTCGCCAAGCAATTTGGATGCATGTTAACAGGATGTTCGGAAATTTCTGGGCATGAATTTGGACGGGTGGCAGGGAATGCCAAAACAATCAATATTTTTTTGTTAAGGAACATACATCAGTAATCGCAACCCTACAAATGTAAAGTTAAGTCACCAACTGGAGAGTTTAGCAGTTTTTTTAAAAACGAGTAAATTATCAATGGGAAGTTATTTAATTTACCGTTGTTTTGTTTTGTTTGTTTGTTGCGGCTATTTCAGATAATTTTTAAATAAGCTTTTTTCGTCTTGTTTTAAATGGATTTTTAACCGCGCGATTTTGCTGGACTTCACCACCATTCGCACCACAAAGGCTTCACAGACTCCACAATGAATTACCTAACTACCTTTTTATTGAGGGGGGGGGGGGGGGGGAGGGTGGATTCAAGGAAATTCTGTGAAGCTCGAAAAATCACTTTCAGACATTTATTTTTACTACAGGTGGAGGAAGCACTTGTTTGGTTTGCCAAAAAAAACAAACTACGAACAACGGAAATTGCTGTGAAAACAAGGTCGTGGGGGAACCACAAGAAAAAAACAATACGGTTCATGGATAATGGAGCAAGGAATGGAGAAACCCTCAGAGTAGGTAGCACACGGAGAAGCTCCTGAACTGCATGTGGTCCGTGCGACAGCGCTACTCCTGGCCAGACCAGGAAATAAAATGGGGTGTGTTGTTTCATGGACACGGCCGTGTGTTGTACCTACGTGACAGGTAATATTTTGTATACAAAATATAAAATAAGCTATTTTATGTACGTTATAATCACGTTTGAACACTAAGAAGTCCTTCGGGTTTCCATTTTTTGTTTATGATAGCAACTATTTTTTTGACGTGATAACGTCTTATAAATCGATGAACTCCGGCTGCACGCACGAAAAAGCATGACTCATTGTCACGTTCCACCTGAGCCGGACGTGCAAGAACCGGCCTACCACCGTGCGAGAAAATCTTCTATAATATCAAACAGGTTAAGGCGGGCTTTTTAACTAATTATTCGTGATTATATTTAAACAAATTATTTAAATTAAATTTGCAAAAAAACTGTAAATAATATTTGAAAATTAAAAAGTATGCAATTTTTTATCAATCTTTTCTAATGACGTTATCCGTAAACCAACTTTACAGACAAACCCCCCCCCTTTTTTTTTTCAATTTTAACACCATATATATTCACTGTAACTATTTTACACTAATGTTTTATATATGCAATCGATAGATTTTGACGAGAGCTGACGATTGAAACCTAAACGAACATCGTAGCTTCTCCGAGTCGAAAGTTATACTAAATGGAAATCTCGAAACGCAGCAAAATGACCTAAAAATGGCAGCGCTTCCCCCTCCACCACGTGCGATGCGTCACAGTCCTCACTTAGCGTGACGAATCCTTTGATCCTTTAGCTATCCAGTGGTGTGATTGAGATGATAGATGTGTAGCTGCAACACCAAACTGTATCCCCCGATTTTGTTATCATTCGTTTTTTGAATTGCCTCCCACTACGGAAGCAATTTTAAAGACTTATTCACGTCAAAAAAAATATATATATATGCGTGAGCGAATCTTTCATTACTCGCCAATGAAGTGTAAACATCTTACCTCGGTAACGAGCAATTCATGTGTTTCCATGTTGCAAATACACTTATAACACGAAATTAATCGTAGAATTCTTTAAAATTATGCTGAGCGTGATAACTATACGAAAATTGTATTTTCAACCACGTTTCCTGACGCGAATCACTCATTGTTTCCACGCCCGCAGCTAGAATTCGCTGCCGGAACAATTGCGTTGATAATAGAATCATTCAATTTGCATACTGAACGTTTGAAGTATAGGGTAAACGCGGGATAGACGCCACAGCGGGAGTGATGCCACACCCAGCGTAGTTCTCAGTTCACTTACTAGATGGTGCGGTCATTGCTTCCATAGTATCCGGACAGATGTCACAGTAATCCTCTAGCAGTCAGAGGCGCTTCTGTGAACGAGTAAGAACTACGCTGGCGTTTATTGACTCGTAAGTATTGTTTCTAGCTTTGAAATATTTTATATCTGTTCGTTATTTTGCATTTATTAAACAAAAATTAAAATTTATCTCAATATTATAGTTGTATGTGTTTGTTCCGTTGTTGGAACATACTATGGTAGTATATTTTGATATATCATCACTGTTAACAAATTTTGGTGTAGTATGGCGCCTTTCCTTATATTTCAGGAGAGATGCCACAGCTTGTTATGGGGAGAGATGCCACATCGGCTATGTAAAATCACGCCTAGGGAGGGATGCCACATTTTTTATATGACTTAATGTTCTATGGAAATAAGTCATGGTTTGTCAAAATTTGATGGATAAGCCTCAAAATATTTTCAACATGGATGAAAGTGGTATCCAGTTGACAAACAAACCAGGGAAGGTTTTGAAAATGAAAAGTGCCAAGGATGTTCACATTTTGACTCCTCGTGAGAGAGGCGAAAACATAACTGTAATTGCATGTTGCAATGCAGAAGGAGTATTTCTACCACCAGTTCTTTTGATGAAATGAAAGAATAAGAAAAAAATAATTCGTAGATGGACTCCCTCATGGATCAGATGTTTACATGAACCCAAAGTCGTCGTTCATAACCACAGAATTGTTTTTCAAATTGTTTGAGGAGCATTTCGTAACCCGGAAACCTCCTGGTAAGACTGTTTTGATTTTGGATGGCCATGCATCAAATTACAACGCATTCGACATGTTGAGTCTGGCTGACAAGAATGATGTGATCATAGTATGTTTTCCTAGTCACACAACACAGGCTCTCCAGCCACTGGATCGTTCTTTTTTTGGTCCGCTTAAGGTATATTACAACAACGAGGCCAAAGTGTGGATGCAACATCATAAGGACAGAAATATCACTAGATATCAGGCTGGATATCTCATTGGCAAAGCCTGGGAGAAGGCAGCATCAGTTGGTAATGCAGTTGCGGGGTTCAAAGCAACATGAATATATCCCCTTAATCCCGACATTGTACCAGAGCACTTTTAAGCAATATCTGATGCATCTGTTTCCACATTGACAACTATCAACACGCCACTTACTTCTAGCAGCCCTCTTTCATCAGCTTCCACAACTCATTCTACAGCACTTTCAGCTGCCATTCCATCAACATTTAGAGCCTCAAATCCAACCCCATCAGGATCTTCCACATTTGTTTCGACAACTTCAACCCCTGAAAGTGAATCTCTCCATACACCAACGAAATATCTTCATGAGGTTAGTCCCATGCCAACTGCTCCAGTTTCTCTCAGCAAGAAAATAAAACAATCTGCAGCAGTTTTGACATCGCCAGAACACATTCAGAAATGCAAAGATTCCAAACAGAAGAAGCAAAAGAAATTAGAAAGACAGCTCAACACCAATAAATGTAAGAAGAAGGTACCAAAGAAGAAAAGTAAACATGCGAAAGTCGAAGAAGCAAGTGATGTTTACAAATTTGGTATCAACGAGACACTTGCTACAAGTGAAGATGATGTGAGTACCAACAATTGTGTATAATGCTGGGAAAATTACTACACCACCAAAGAGAAGGCAGACTGGATTCAGTGCGAAGTGTGCCACAAGTGGCTCCACGAGTCATGTACGATGGATGGGCCCATGTGCAACACTTGCGGGAGTGAAGTGAAGAGACAGGACGTGAATAAAGTAAAAAAAATCACGTGAGGCATCTCTCCCGATTTCCGTGGCATCTCTCTCAGCCTGTGGGAGAGATGCCCAAAAATAACTTTCATTGTTATTTTGTTATTGGGTTTTTTAATTATGTTATTATTTTTAATATTTTATCACAGTGAGTACATTTCTCTGACATTATTTGAAAAATTTTTTTAATGTATTAAAAATTATTTTATAGAATTTGTGATTTTTTTTTAATGTGTGGCATCCCTTCCACAATTACCCTACCTACAATGAAACGGCTCCGATAAAAAGCTAAAAATATCTTGAAAACAATTACCAAATCTCAGCTTTGGACCTCATTTTCTACAAGGATTTTTTTTAAATACAGCGCATGTGTTAAAATTCACTAAACAATTAATAGTATGAAGTTTCCCTTTGTCTTTGTGAACTTTGGTTCGCTCCACGACAGCGAATTTTAGCGGCGGGTGCGAAAGCTTCCTGTGATTTGCGTTCATAAATGTAGTTGAAAATACAATTTGCGTATATTTATCAGGCTCGGCATTATTTTAAAGAACACTACGTTAAATTTTAGTGTTCAAGTTTCGTATTATAAATAAATGATTACATATGAATTCTCTCAATACCGAGATTAGATGTTAAGCATTTCTGGCGAGTACTTAAAGAGTCGCTCACGTTTGTTTTATTAATAGTCTAAATAAAATTAATAACGTATGTAAACAATATGACTATAACAATTTTTTCATTAAGAGTTAATTGATACAAGCCATAATTTATTTACCGGTTCCGTTTTTACATTTCATAGTTGTTTTATAACAATTTCATGGGTTAATTTTAAAATCAAGTAAACATAACCAAGAAAAAAAACCTACAGCTAGGGAATACTTCAATTTCCTTCTTCTCAAATCTGTCGAAAACACGATCTACATTCACAAGAATGTTTCGCTGTATATTTTAAAAGCGCATGAGCCGATCTACTAACATTCGTGAAGACAACCAAGTTTTCAATCATCGAACGATTGAGAAACTCCTACCAGAAGCAAGAATAGGGTAAATTTACACTTCCTGCGTTTCTGCCTTTCATATCTGAAGTGAGATGTTAGGAAAAGTTTTAACGACGTTCATGTGCATAGAAGTATACGGTGTATTTCTTATTATACAGATCACTTTTTTTCATGTGTAAAACTTCCACACAGAGAAAGAAAACACCTTCAAATCAAACTATTGAGGATTTTTATGTGTTTTCTACAGTTAAAGATGTAGTTGTGGTGGAGTCTTGCAACTTCCTTGCTTAATAACGACGGCGATTTTAGTGTGGTGTTTCGCGTTGTTGCGACGTGTTCCTTCCGTGGTTTATAAACATGGCCTTAGACCCGTTCTACAATGACACGGAAACGGAGAAGGATCACGTAAACGGAGAAGGATCACGTAAACGGAGACGGATACGTACGGATCAGCTACGGCAATGCTAATCTCTTCCGTTTACGTTGCTCCGTGTGACCAATAGAAGCCGAGTATTTGGCGGCATTGGTAGACGTGTTTATTTAAGTTCTAAATAGATTAGAAATTGTTTAAAGTACAATAATATATATAGTGTTCTATTATTACTTTGGGGTTTATTTTAATTTGAAGTGTAAATTATGCCCATGCTATAATCTCTAAGCATGGTACATCTATATTTTAAAATTAAATTTATATTTCGTAACCTTGGAGTGCAATCTCATTAGTTGCCATTTGTTACGTTTCCCTGCGTTGTGGAAGCATCACAGACACGATCGTGAAATTTTCCGGGATATTAATTTCCGTTTTACGTGATCCGTCTCCGTCTCCGTGCCACTGTGGAAAGGGCCTAAGTAGGGAAGCCTTTTTTTCACAGACGAGAGAGCCAAACGCCCGATCGTGCATCTTTGGTTTTTTTTTTGTTCATTGTAAAAGGTTAGGTTAGCTACATTATAAATACTTAAAACATTGTGGACGGTTGATTTGGTTAGAATAGCTACATTAAATGGTACTGTGAAATCATGTAAACGGTTTCCTAGCCCTGGATAGCTAAATATAAAAAAGTCATTTGCTAAGCAACCATAAAATTATTTTACAGTATTTTTAAAGTAGCTATACTTACCTAATATAACCAACGATCCGCAATGTTTTAAAGTATTTATAATGTAGCTAACCTATCCTAATCGACCGCAAAATGTAATGCCACGCCGGTTTATACAATAAGATAGAACGAGGGGGGGGGGGAAAGGGGGGGGGGGGGAAAGCGAGCATGAACTTCGGGAAACTTCGGGTGTGGCTCTCTCGTCTGTGAAATGAAGGCTTCCCGCCTAAGCAAGGGAAGCCTACGATACACTCGTCCTTCTGGACATACCCGAATACTCACGTTGGCAAGCCTCTCTTTTCACAGACGAGAGAGCCAAACGCCCGATCGTGCATCTTCGGTTGTTTTTTTTGGTCATTGTAAATAAATATACAACTCATGATAACTAATGGTCAGTAGTATAGGAATGGGGCTTCTGGGACATGGCTTCTGGCTGTGGTGCCTGTGGTGCCGACCGCCATCTTGGATTGTGACGTCACGGCGGCCATCTTGGATGACCTTGACCTTGACCTTTGACCTTGACCTTTAATTTGATCCTCAAAAATCGCCAAAATCCGCCAAAATTGGGCAAAATTTGCCCAAAATTCGCCAAAATTTCCATTTCTGTGGAAAAAAATTCCGCCAAAAAATCTCAAAAAATTCCACAAATTAAAAATTTCTCTTTTCGAGGGAAAAATTTCCCGTTTCGAGGGAAAAATTCCCGTTTTTAGTCCTTAAAAATCCCAGCGGCTGAAAATTCCTAAAACTGGCTTAAGCATCCTTAACTCAAGCCTCAGTTAAGCCATTTATAGGATTATGACGTCACCGTTGCATTTTCCGTTACGCCCGCCATCTTTAACTTTTTTATTTATTATTCGATTTTAATGAAATTTTTTTTAAATTATAAAAAAATAAAATTAATAAAATTTTAATATATTTTTTTTTTTTAAATTGTACTTTTTAGACACGGAGTTCGGAGTCCTCGGTTCGAACCCGACGAGGGCAAAAAAAATTAAAAATGGCGACCGATCCTTCCTCACAGTGGCTGCAGGCAGACTGACTCCCAACACTTTTTTTTTTCAAAGCATATATAACGTCACCTAGTATGACGTCATGTCCGCCATCTTGTCTTCATTGCTGGAGACCACCATCTTGTTTTCATCGGCGAGAGTGCGCTGATGCCATGTTAGTTTAGTTCTTATCCGCCAGAGTGCAGTAATCATTTATTATTGCTGTGACACCCGCCATCTTGTCATTTGGCCGCCATCTTGTAAATCCGTAATTATTTAGCTATAAATTTGGGAAAAATTCCAAAATTCATTAAATAAATCACTCATCATTTTACAGATTGATTCGTTCAGTTTCAGTCCTTGGTTCGATACCCGATCGATACAATAATGTTTAATTTTATGTAAAAAAATAATAATTTCAATAAACCATGTTCATCATTCTTAAAGAGACTTTAAAACCTCTACTACCATCATCCTATAAGCCATCAACACCACCATCTTGGAAAATTCGTAATTATATTGCTAGAGATTCGGTAAAACGTTCAGAAATCATTAAATAAATTTCCAATCAATGTACCGATTAATTAGATCGACTTAGGTCCTTGGTACGATTCTGAACGATGAAAAAAATATTAAATATAATAGTGGCAGGTCCGAGAAATAAAGCAACACAAGTTCTTTTACAAACATAATATTTATTACATAATTTCTATTCTACTACAGGATCACTTACGAAAGCCAGCAACTTTATAATCAATCATTTAGTTCCGCATCGGTGTGAAATGACTAATTCTTAGCTCCAATCGGTTTATACTAGACAGAGTCCAACCAGAACCTTTACTGACATAGTTCTCCTCTTCTTGACAGAGTTTCTGGATACCGTTTTTAACAGTTTGCTTCACATCGTTAGAACTGTAAATTACTGCAGCCGATGTCTTGAATGCACACTTCTTCACTTTGTCATCTAACGGATATGGCTTTCCATATAAACAGTCCAACCACAAGTTATATTTTAATGGTCCGTTTGTTGCTACGTCATCAGTAAGCTGATTGATTATGTCCTGTCTGATATCATCAAGAAAATTACAAATGTCCTTCGACTCACCGAACGTATTTAGATAATAATAGTCTTTCAACGTTCCACGAAATGCAGACTGCGCCAAGTAGAACCCATTATCGTTTACTTGTAATGCACCGAACACAGTCTTAGGTTTATTTTCATGTTCAGACGTCATAGCAATCGGTTTCTGCACATCTGTTGTTTTGGTTGTACGCTTTCGTGTCTCCAATCTAAAGCGAGGAGTCGAAATGTCGGCAGGTAGTTCAGCAGTAGGAGCACAGACTCCACCTTTACATTTCTTCGCATGATGTCGCAAACTGTCAATTCGAGTAAACCATTTAAGGCACTCATCACAGCGAAACTTCATGCGAGAAGGATTCTTCATGCATTTGCTCCGCTCATGTCTTCGTGCGCCATGGGAAAATGCGAACGACGTATCACAGTAGCTGCAAGGATACCGTGGAGATATAGACGAGCCTTTCAGACCTAATCCAGATACAGATGTTGCAACAGTAGTACCATTTCCAGGCATACTCTTATGCACATCGATGCATCGTTGTTGCGCCGAAACCTTTACTTTCTGCCGCACGGCAGGACCTTTGCATGCCTTCATGTGCGTTTTCATATTATCTTTTCTAGCAAACTGCTTATGACATTTCTCACAAACAATCATTTTGCGATATAGGTTCTTGGCACATTCGCTCCTCTCGTGGCGTCGAGCATTGCTGTTGTTTGAGAAAATCTTGTCGCAGTAACAGCACCGATGTTCGTTAGTTGTCAAATCAGCATCCATTGAAGTCTCCATCGAGTTCGAATCGTTGTTCGTCGTGGTTTCCTGCACAGACAGCTCTGTAGTCATTAAGCTCTCTTCTGCTGGTGGTACCACGACTGATGAAGTCTCCTCCAATGTTGTCGTCCTCGTTGCCAACGGGATCTGCACCTTCTTAGTCGTCGCTGACGTCAAGGTTCCCGTAGACGATGGTACAACGTCCATCATATTCGTCGTTAAAGTCGGTAAAGATGCCATCGAGTTCGCAAGATCAAGTAATTACGCGACTTATGCACCAGATGAATCAAATTAGGTGATCCTTACAACGTCGTCAGTAACAAACTGAGCGACCCGATGTCTAGGACTCGCTTATATACATGCACCGGATGGAATAATACGCTAGTCAAATCAAGATCAATTTACTATAATACTAGAGTCAAATCAACATTAAAAATAGAAGCAACATCAAAAAGGCAGCACATTTTGGACGCGCCGTCAATAAAAAGGAAGCACATTCTACAAAACGAAAGCTCATTTAACGAAAAGGAGGTACATTCACACTTACATTAAACTCGATAGGATGCGATCGTCAGTGTTAAGCTAGGATATAATGTCTACATAAGTTTATGAATCCACCAGTTAGTAGTTCCATAAGTAATTGACTTCAACAGTCTTTTGGCTCTAATAATCGTTGGCTACAATTTTCGTAGGCTCCAATATTCGTTGACTCCAATATTCGTTGGCTACAATTTTCGTAGGCTCCAATATTCGTTGGCTCCAATATTCGTTGGCTACAATTTTCGTAGGCTCCAATATTCGTTGGCTCCAATAATCATTGGCTCCAATATTCATTGGCTCCAATATTCATGGGCTCCATTATCAATTGACTCCAATTGCTCCAAATACTCCAACAGGCTCCAAAAGGCTCCATCTGTCTTTTGGCTCCAACAGTCTTTTGGCTCCAATATTCGTTGGCACCAATATTCATTGGCTCCAATATTCATTGGCTCCAATATTCATTGGCTCCAATATTCATTGGCTCCAATTTTCATTGGCTCCAATTTTCATTGGCTCCAATATTCATTGGCTCCAATATTTATTAGCTCCAATTTTCATTGGCTCCAATATTCATTGTCTCCAATATTCATTGACTCCAATATGCATTGACTCCAATAGTCATTGGCTCCAATAGACATTGACTCCAATAGTCATTGGCTCCAATATTCATTGTCTCCAACAGTCTATTGGCTCCAAAATTCTTTTGGCTCCAATATTCGTTGTCACCAATATTCATTGGCTCCAATATTCATCGGCTCCAATAGACATTGGCTCCAATAGACATTGGCTCCAATAGACATTGACGCGAATAGTCATTGGCTCCAATATTCATTGTCTCCAACAGTCTTTTGGCTCCAAAAGTCATTGACTCCAACAGTATTTTGGCTCCAAAAGTCATTAGCTTCTAAAGTCATAGGATCCAACTGCTTTTTGTCTCGTCAGCGTCAAATATATTTGGCTAGAATGCTACGAGTCTAAGAGACTATGAGCCGCAAGACTACAAGTCTAAAAGGATCTAGCTGGTTAGGAGTTATTCATGCCTGCGAGGCTACAGAGCTACGAAGCTTCTAGAACTCAAGTTTAAGTGACTGCGAGGATACAGGACTACAAGTCTGCATGAGTACTTGACTACGAAGCTACTCATCTACAAGGCTCCAATTGACGCATCTGTCTTCGTCGGAATTTTCTCTTTTGATCCATCTGCTCCAACAGCATTATGTTATAAGAATTACAAGGCTACTTGATTACGTAGCATCAAGTCTACGAGGCTCCATTGTATCATTACTACGAGAATACAAGCCATGAGGTTACGAGACTATGCGATTGCAAGTCTTAAAGGTTACGTGATCGCGAGGCTATAGGGCTACGAAGCTTCCAGAACGCATGGTCACGAGACTGCATGACTAATTGGCCGCGTGGCTACGAAACGTCATGTCTCTAACTGACTTCAATAGCAATATTCAGTGGTGAGAGTTAATTTATCTCATGCAAAGGTACTTGGTGCAAGTAGTTCCGCTTTTCAACATCAGATGACGTCACGTGTTGCTTGCAGGTAAATAATATTTCCTTTATGCGGAATGCGGGATGCTCACTATCGATCGCATAAGAAGGATGGCTTCAAGGAAAAGGAAGTTCATCCTTCCTGCTAGTGCTTCTCAGATTTCTCACGGTCCGCCATCTTGGAATGCAACGTCACGGCGGACATCTTGGATAGGTGTGACCTTGACCTTTGACCGAAACCGCAGGATTGATCGCAAGCACACGGAGAAAACCACCAAAATATTGACAAGAATAATCATAAGCACACGGAGAAAAACGACACTAGTTTTCTTTGAAATCATAAAATTACAGGGAAAAAAATTTAATAAATAACAAATAAATTAATAAAAAATTTAAAATGGCAAAAAAATACAAAAAATACATAAACAGATTCTGCTAGCTTGTGAACTTCTCATTGTTTAGCAAAGATATAGTTCTAGTACAAGCCAGAATTTTATGTATTTTTTGTATTTTTTTGCCATTTTAAATTTTTTATTAATTTATTTGTTATTTATTAAATTTTTTTCCCTGTAATTTTATGATTTCAAAGAAAACTAGTGTCGTTTTTCTCCGTGTGCTTATGATTATTCTTGTCAATATTTTGGTGGTTTTCTCCGTGTGCTTGCGATCAATCCTGCGGTTTCGGTCAAAGGTCAAGGTCACACCTATCCAAGATGTCCGCCGTGACGTTGCATTCCAAGATGGCGGACCGTGAGAAATCTGAGAAGCACTAGCAGGAAGGATGAACTTCCTTTTCCTTGAAGCCATCCTTCTTATGCGATCGATAGTGAGCATCCCGCATTCCGCATAAAGGAAATATTATTTACCTGCAAGCAACACGTGACATCATCTGATGTTGAAAAGCGGAACTACTTGCACCAAGTACCTTTGCATGAGATAAATTAACTCTCACCACTGAATATTGCTATTGAAGTCAGTTAGAGACATGACGTTTCGTAGCCACGCGGCCAATTAGTCATGCAGTCTCGTGACCATGCGTTCTGGAAGCTTCGTAGCCCTATAGCCTCGCGATCACGTAACCTTTAAGACTTGCAATCGCATAGTCTCGTAACCTCATGGCTTGTATTCTCGTAGTAATGATGCAATGGAGCCTCGTAGACTTGATGCTACGTAATCAAGTAGCCTTGTAATTCTTATAACATAATGCTGTTGGAGCAGATGGATCAAAAGAGAAAATTCCGACGAAGACAGATGCGTCAATTGGAGCCTTGTAGATGAGTAGCTTCGTAGTCAAGTACTCATGCAGACTTGTAGTCCTGTATCCTCGCAGTCACTTAAACTTGAGTTCTAGAAGCTTCGTAGCTCTGTAGCCTCGCAGGCATGAATAACTCCTAACCAGCTAGATCCTTTTAGACTTGTAGTCTTGCGGCTCATAGTCTCTTAGACTCGTAGCATTCTAGCCAAATATATTTGACGCTGACGAGACAAAAAGCAGTTGGATCCTATGACTTTAGAAGCTAATGACTTTTGGAGCCAAAATACTGTTGGAGTCAATGACTTTTGGAGCCAAAAGACTGTTGGAGACAATGAATATTGGAGCCAATGACTATTCGCGTCAATGTCTATTGGAGCCAATGTCTATTGGAGCCGATGAATATTGGAGCCAATGAATATTGGTGACAACGAATATTGGAGCCAAAAGAATTTTGGAGCCAATAGACTGTTGGAGACAATGAATATTGGAGCCAATGACTATTGGAGTCAATGTCTATTGGAGCCAATGACTATTGGAGTCAATGCATATTGGAGTCAATGAATATTGGAGACAATGAATATTGGAGCCAATGAAAATTGGAGCTAATAAATATTGGAGCCAATGAATATTGGAGCCAATGAAAATTGGAGCCAATGAAAATTGGAGCCAATGAAAATTGGAGCCAATGAATATTGGAGCCAATGAATATTGGAGCCAATGAATATTGGTGCCAACGAATATTGGAGCCAAAAGACTGTTGGAGCCAAAAGACAGATGGAGCCTTTTGGAGCCTGTTGGAGTATTTGGAGCAATTGGAGCCAATTGATAATGGAGCCCATGAATATTGGAGCCCATGAATATTGGAGCCAATGAATATTGGAGCCAATGATTATTGGAGCCAACGAATATTGGAGCCTACGAAAATTGTAGCCAACGAATATTGGAGCCAACGAATATTGGAGCCTACGAAAATTGTAGCCAACGAATATTGGAGTCAACGAATATTGGAGCCTACGAAAATTGTAGCCAACGATTATTAGAGCCAAAAGACTGTTGAAGTCAATTACTTATGGAACTACTAACTGGTGGATTCATAAACTTATGTAGACATTATATCCTAGCTTAACACTGACGATCGCATCCTATCGAGTTTAATGTAAGTGTGAATGTACCTCCTTTTCGTTAAATGAGCTTTCGTTTTGTAGAATGTGCTTCCTTTTTATTGACGGCGCGTCCAAAATGTGCTGCCTTTTTGATGTTGCTTCTATTTTTAATGTTGATTTGACTCTAGTATTATAGTAAATTGATCTTGATTTGACTAGCGTATTATTCCATCCGGTGCATGTATATAAGCGAGTCCTAGACATCGGGTCGCTCAGTTTGTTACTGACGACGTTGTAAGGATCACCTAATTTGATTCATCTGGTGCATAAGTCGCGTAATTACTTGATCTTGCGAACTCGATGGCATCTTTACCGACTTTAACGACGAATATGATGGACGTTGTACCATCGTCTACGGGAACCTTGACGTCAGCGACGACTAAGAAGGTGCAGATCCCGTTGGCAACGAGGACGACAACATTGGAGGAGACTTCATCAGTCGTGGTACCACCAGCAGAAGAGAGCTTAATGACTACAGAGCTGTCTGTGCAGGAAACCACGACGAACAACGATTCGAACTCGATGGAGACTTCAATGGATGCTGATTTGACAACTAACGAACATCGGTGCTGTTACTGCGACAAGATTTTCTCAAACAACAGCAATGCTCGACGCCACGAGAGAAGCGAATGTGCCAAGAACCTATATCGCAAAATGATTGTTTGTGAGAAATGTCATAAGCAGTTTGCTAGAAAAGATAATATGAAAACGCACATGAAGGCATGCAAAGGTCCTGCTGTGCGGCAGAAAGTAAAGGTTTCGGCGCAACAACGATGCATCGATGTGCATAAGAGTATGCCTGGAAATGGTACTACTGTTGCAACATCTGTATCTGGATTAGGTCTGAAAGGCTCGTCTATATCTCCACGGTATCCTTGCAGCTACTGTGATACGTCGTTCGCATTTTCCCATGGCGCACGAAGACATGAGCGGAGCAAATGCATGAAGAATCCTTCTCGCATGAAGTTTCGCTGTGATGAGTGCCTTAAATGGTTTACTCGAATTGACAGTTTGCGACATCATGCGAAGAAATGTAAAGGTGGAGTCTGTGCTCCTACTGCTGAACTACCTGCCGACATTTCGACTCCTCGCTTTAGATTGGAGACACGAAAGCGTACAACCAAAACAACAGATGTGCAGAAACCGATTGCTATGACGTCTGAACATGAAAATAAACCTAAGACTGTGTTCGGTGCATTACAAGTAAACGATAATGGGTTCTACTTGGCGCAGTCTGCATTTCGTGGAACGTTGAAAGACTATTATTATCTAAATACGTTCGGTGAGTCGAAGGACATTTGTAATTTTCTTGATGATATCAGACAGGACATAATCAATCAGCTTACTGATGACGTAGCAACAAACGGACCATTAAAATATAACTTGTGGTTGGACTGTTTATATGGAAAGCCATATCCGTTAGATGACAAAGTGAAGAAGTGTGCATTCAAGACATCGGCTGCAGTAATTTACAGTTCTAACGATGTGAAGCAAACTGTTAAAAACGGTATCCAGAAACTCTGTCAAGAAGAGGAGAACTATGTCAGTAAAGGTTCTGGTTGGACTCTGTCTAGTATAAACCGATTGGAGCTAAGAATTAGTCATTTCACACCGATGCGGAACTAAATGATTGATTATAAAGTTGCTGGCTTTCGTAAGTGATCCTGTAGTAGAATAGAAATTATGTAATAAATATTATGTTTGTAAAAGAACTTGTGTTGCTTTATTTCTCGGACCTGCCACTATTATATTTAATATTTTTTTCATCGTTCAGAATCGTACCAAGGACCTAAGTCGATCTAATTAATCGGTACATTGATTGGAAATTTATTTAATGATTTCTGAACGTTTTACCGAATCTCTAGCAATATAATTACGAATTTTCCAAGATGGTGGTGTTGATGGCTTATAGGATGATGGTAGTAGAGGTTTTAAAGTCTCTTTAAGAATGATGAACATGGTTTATTGAAATTATTATTTTTTTACATAAAATTAAACATTATTGTATCGATCGGGTATCGAACCAAGGACTGAAACTGAACGAATCAATCTGTAAAATGATGAGTGATTTATTTAATGAATTTTGGAATTTTTCCCAAATTTATAGCTAAATAATTACGGATTTACAAGATGGCGGCCAAATGACAAGATGGCGGGTGTCACAGCAATAATAAATGATTACTGCACTCTGGCGGATAAGAACTAAACTAACATGGCATCAGCGCACTCTCGCCGATGAAAACAAGATGGTGGTCTCCAGCAATGAAGACAAGATGGCGGACATGACGTCATACTAGGTGACGTTATATATGCTTTGAAAAAATAAAGTGTTGGGAGTCAGTCTGCCTGCAGCCACTGTGAGGAAGGATCGGTCGCCATTTTTAATTTTTTTTGCCCTCGTCGGGTTCGAACCGAGGACTCCGAACTCCGTGTCTAAAAAGTACAATTTTAAAAAAAAAATATATTAAAATTTTATTAATTTAATTTTTTTATAATTTAAAAAAAATTTCATTAAAATCGAATAATAAATAAAAAAGTTAAAGATGGCGGGCGTAACGGAAAATGCAACGGTGACGTCATAATCCTATAAATGGCTTAACTGAGGCTTGAGTTAAGGATGCTTAAGCCAGTTTTAGGAATTTTCAGCCGCTGGGATTTTTAAGGACTAAAAACGGGAATTTTTCCCTCGAAACGGGAAATTTTTCCCTCGAAAAAAGAAATTTTTAATTTGTGGAATTTTTTGAGATTTTTTGGCGGAATTTTTTTCCACAGAAATGGAAATTTTGGCGAATTTTGGGCAAATTTTGCCCAATTTTGGCGGATTTTGGCGATTTTTGAGGATCAAATTAAAGGTCAAGGTCAAAGGTCAAGGTCATCCAAGATGGCCGCCGTGACGTCACAATCCAAGATGGCGGTCGGCACCACAGGCACCACAGCCAGAAGCCATGTCCCAGAAGCCCCATTCCTATACTACTATGGTCAATTAGGTTAGGTTAGCTACATTATAAATACTTTAAGACATTGGGGACGGATGATTTGGTTAGGATATCTTCATTAAAGATATACTGTGAAATCATGTAAACGGTTTCCCCCAAATAAATACACCTGTTGTGGTACGGAAAAAAAAAAGCGAGCATGAACTTCGGGGAACCTCGGGTGTGGCTCTCTCGTCCGTGAAAAGAAGGCTTGCCAACGTGAGTATTCGGGTATGTACAGAAGGACGAGTGAATCGTAGGCTTCCCCCTAAGCAAGCCCTCCCGACACTACAGCCAACTGTGTCGTCACCGTGACAACGACCGAGCTGCCTAGCCCGTGGTTCGGTCCGGTAACGTGTGAGCCACGCCTAGTCAAGAGTAGGTACATTCGTGTTAATGAGTAGCGAATGTAAGCGCGACGCTCGCTGGTGCTTCTAGCGCGGTATCGCCTCTAAACGCAAGGCTCTGAACTGACGCGCAGTCTTCTCGCATTCGCAGGACAACTGTGAAATATGAGCGGTGACCGTAACATTATATGGCCTAGAAATCAAGATATAGGTGTAATGCAAGTCCCTTAAGTGCTTTCAAGAATCTGTACTGGTTGTTTTACGCCTAAAAATTACTTTGAAAACATGCGTTTTAGTCGTTTAGTCACTTAATCCGAAATCATAAGTAATTTTCGGCCCTCAGTGAACTCTTAAAAGCTGTTCGTAAATAAGCCCCGCCCCACTCGGATATCTTGAGTAGTTTAGAAATCGCGTTGTTTTTCCTGAAGCTCTGCACACCGTGTGTGTGCCCGGGTAGGCGGGGATCTTGACCGCAAGGTTTTCTCGTCATTCATGGGACAACTATGAAATAATTATCGGTGACCATTAACATCATATGTCGGAGACTTGAAGATAAAGATGTATTGCAAGTTCCTTGAGTGTTTTTTTAAAAATATCTACCGGTAGTTTAATGCTTAAAAATTATTCTGAAAACACGCGTGTCAGCCATTTACACAGAAACAGAATTATATCACCTGCCCTTCAGCGTATTTTTTCAAAATGCTATCCGTAAAATGACACCACTCTGACATCTAGAGCAGTTTTCAAATCGCGTGGTTTGTGCTGAAGCTCTACACACCGTACACATTGAGCGGAGCAACTCTAACCACCAGTGCACGACAACACGACATGAAGCAGTACAACTCTTAGGCTACGGCCAGACGAGCGTTATTTGGAGCAATGTTGAGCGCGACAAATAAAGCTAGCGTTAAAAGTCGCAGCGCATGGCCAGACACGAGCGTGAAATGTCGCGTGAAAAACGGCGTGAAATGTCGCAAGTGAAACGATACACGGCCACACGTGCAACAAATAGCGCCAGCTGCAGCCAGTTGATTGTAGTGTTCCCACTATGGATGTCGTGGAGGAAGCTGCAGTAGTATCAGCACTAGTACATCGACGACGAAAACGTCGAAGGAAATTGTGGGTACACCCTTTAATTACTGAAAGTCCAACAAAGGGGAATTATATACTACTGCATGAAAAAACTGAAGCAGTACCCCCAACAAATTTCATGAGTATTACCGTATGTCGGTGAATTCATTTATTTACCTGCTATCAGCTTTGACTGTGAGTGGTATGTTAGCAAAACAGAACACCGTTATGCGGGACTGTGTAGGAGTTGGAAGATCACCGTGCGTGGCTCTTCGTTCCTCTGTCTGCTGCAAATGTCGCACATCTGGCCGGTATACTGCCGCATTTGTCGCGCCCAGAAATGGGTCCAGTCCTATTTGTTCTGCGTGACGCGCGTGTTGCAACTCGCTTCACTTGCTGCGGCGCGTCCGGTCAGCCACGCTTGCTGCCACGCGACGCATTTTCTGGCTACATTTTGCAGCGCACGAGCCGCTGCAAATAACGCTCGTCTGGCCGTAGCCTTAGCTTTGAATATATATACTGTATAGAAGTCGCCAGCCCAGGTTAAAAATTCTAATACGGTTTTGAGGTAGTCGGTTAATTCACCGCCGCAATCGCCACCATCTCTAGGGCATCGTCTTGTGGTGGGTCCCTAGCGGATTAAGTGTCGAACTCTTCAAACACCCTTTCCCCCTCACGTTGAACGACGTTGAGCTGCAGTGAATGATGGATGAGGGGTGCGGGGAATGACAGCGGGCGACAGCGCTGCGCTCTAACGTGTAAATAACAACCTAAGACGATACAGGGCGTTACGGCAGCGCACTGCAGCGGTGAAGTTCCCAAGCTGCTCATCATACGCTTCTGAAAAACGTAGAGTAAATCCTATCCACTCGCGACTTCTATACAGTATATATATTCAAAGGTACAACTCATAGTTTCCTCTTACCTTGCAGCGCTGCGCCGAGGTGGGCGGGTCTCGCCGGTCGAATGGGCCCGGCGCGCGGCGTCCCGGAGTCCCTCCGACTACACACACCTCACCCGGTCATGCCGCGACTAGCACTAGCGCGTCCGGGGAGACGTCTAGCGAAGAGAAGCCTTCTTTTCACAGACGAGAGAGACACACCCGATGTTCCCCGAAGTTCATGCTCGCTTTTTTTCCCCCCGTACCACAACTACAGGTGTATTTATTTGGAATGAAGCTTACTCAAGGGCGTAGGAACCGGGTGGGGGGGGGGCAGGGGGGACGTGTCCCCCTGAACTTTTTGGGTGGAGGGGTCTGTCCCCCCCAACTTTCTAGACCGTCATATTTTTATTTTATAATATTATTCTGCCCAACTTTATTTGTAATTTCTTCACTCATCAAATTATATCTTAAGGAAACAATAATAATTTTAACATCGATGTATCCAATGGTTAGATACAAAAACTGCTTAAAAAGCGCTATTTTGCACTTTTAAAATCAAAATTTTCCTGTGGAAGACCCCCGGACCCCCCGTCTTAGTAAGAGGGGAATGGGTTTACATGGCATCAAAATCATTATTTGTCCCCCCCAACATTATGAACACAGCTACGCCAATGAGCTTACTCATACGTCATACGCCGTTCTATCTCATTGTATAAACCCGGTGTGGCATTAAATTTTGCGGTCGATTAGAATAGGTTAGCTACATTATAAATACTTAAAAACATTGTGGATGGTTGGTTGTATTAGGTAAGTATAGCTACATTAAAAATACTGTAAAATCATTTTATGGTTGCTCAGCAAATAACTTTTTAGTATGTAGCTATCCTGGGCTAGGAACCTGTTTACATGATTTCACAGTATCTTTAATGTAGCAATCCTAACCAAATCAACCGTCCACAATGTTTTAAAGTATTTATAATGTAGCTAACCTAACCTAATTGACCATTAGTTATCATGAGTTGTACAAAATAAACATTCACGGACACACGGCAAACGAAAAATTTGGCGACGTACAAATAAATACCGTTGCCTTGTTTATGGTCTTTCCTTTTATCAACACCGCCATATTTATTTACAATGAACCAAAAAAAACCGGAGATGCACGATCGGGAGTTTAGCTCTCTCGTCTGTGAAAAAAAGGCTTCCCTCTCGCGAACACGGGAGTCCTACGATTTAAAAATCCTTCCGCTCACGCCCGAAATCTTGCCTTCGTGTAACCTCGTGTTTTTTATTTCTAGGTCGAAAAACAAAACGCGAGTTAAGGGTGTATGACCCGTTCCAGGTCATTATTTTAGATTTATATTAATCACTCATCAACGTTTAGACATTTTCAATCGTTTAACTTTCAAGAAATGAAATATATATATATAGTTGCATACTTTTTGCATAATTAGCTGCCAAAGTTACATTTTTAACCTTTTTGGGTTGTACAAATAACGAGAATTTAATTTATTGCAGAACTGAAACTTTTTAGGATTAACTGCAATGCCACTGCCTACTTCAAGAAATGGTTTGCATTTCTATCACAAAAACTCATTTCATGTTTCTTGGCTGTCAAGATCATACAAATTTTGAGAATTTTGAAATGTCAGGTAAAATTAATTAATATTTTCTGAAAGAAATGCAAACCATTTCTTGAAGTAGCCAGTGGCATAGCAGTTAATCCTAAAAAGTTTCAGTTCTGCAATAAATTCAATTCTCCTTATTTGTACAACCCAAAAAGGTTAAAAATGTAACTTTCGCAGCTAATTATGCAAAAAGTATGCAACTATATATATTTTTCATTTCGTGAAAGTTAAATGATTGAAAATGTCTAAAAGTTGATCAGTGATTAATATAAATCTAAAATCATGACCTGGAATGGGACATACGCCCTTAAGTGGCCCGCCTCGTCAGGGGTGTATGTGTGTTAGTGAGGCGGGATGATAAGCGCGACGCTCGCTGGTGCTTCTAGCGCGGTGTCGCCTCTGGACTGGCGCGCAGTCTTCTCGTCGTGCACAGGATAACTGTGAAATGTGAGCGGTGACCGTAACATTATATGGCCGAGAAATGAAGATAAAGGCGTAATGCAAGTCCCTTAAGTGCAATGATCTGTACCGGTTGTTTTACGCCTAAAAAATTTCTCTGAAAACATGCGTTTTAGCAATTTTAACTCTTCTAAAAATACAGTTTAAAAACTGAATCCGGAATCAAGAAGTACTTTAAGGCCCTCAGCGAACTCTTAAAAGCTTTTCGTAAACAAGCCCCACTCGGATATCTTGAGTAGTTATGAAATCGCCTTGTTTTTCCTGAAGCACTGCACAGTGTGTGTGTGCCCAGGTAGGCGGAGCCCCTAAAAGCGTGACACAAAGGTATCAAGTAGCGCAACAAAGATACTTAAGCCATAAAAAACGAGAAAAAATATTGATTTGGGTGCGTATGTAGGTATATTCAAATACAACGGTCATATAGTAGGCCTATTTTAAAATACGCTAACCTAACATAGCCAATGTTTCATTTTGGTTACTGTAACCTAACCTAAACTACCCTGCCAAAAAATTAAATCACTATTGTTATTGTTATTACTACACTGACCGAACATAACCTAACTTTTACTTCGGTAAACTTCGGAACTGTTCGGGTTGTAATCGTGGCTGACTTTTTCGCTTTTATCGGAACCATTTAATAATATAGTTTAAAATTTCGCTCCGCAAATCGAATGATTCGATAGTCGACGCAGATGCTCCGACAGGGAATCCTAGCGGCGGGTGCGGAAACTACGTGTGATTCGCGTCCAGAAATTCTATTTGTAAACACAATTTGCGTAAATTTTACCACGCTCGGTATTATTTTAGACAATTCTAAGTTAAATTTCGTGTCCCAGTTTCGTAGTGTAGATTTATTTTGCAATATGAGAACACGTGAATTTGCTCGCTAGCGAGGTTAGATGTTCTACACCGCTGTCGGGTACTGAAAGACTAGCTCACATTTTTTTTTACATTACACGAGAGAGCGGTGAACTTCGTGAATGTTCGGGGACTGATCGGGGATCCAGTGAATCGTACAAAATTTTCCGAACAAACACGGCTGAAGACGGATATGATCTAGGATTTCGCCCGCTAACTGTCCGCTGCGCGTGATGGCCAAATTGAATTTGTTCATTTTTTTTTTTCCAAGCGTGGCCCATTGTGATATTTTGGGGTGATGAGGAAGGGAAGGGTGATTTATAAGATATATATATATATATAGATTATATATATACTCGTATATATATTTGATTTCCAGTTGAACGCGGAGGCGGCTTCAGGAAGATTTTCTGAAAGGGACTATCGTACAAAAAAAAAAGATACAGTTACAAAAAAATGGCATTAAGTTATGTCAGAGATATTTGTAATTTTTTATAAATGTATGGTCTGAAATGCTGAACTTTACCAAGTTCACGCACCTTTTTGATGGAATTAAACGTTTAACACATACATATAAGCGTTTGATTTAACATTAATACAGGTAGAACAAAGTTAAATTAAATAATAAAAATTTCGGCTTGGCAGGGGCTATCACCCCTAGAGCCCGCCACCGCCCCCCCCCCCCCTTCCCTTTCAGGAGTCGCGCTTGGCTTCGGGTCTCGTCGACAGTGATGTCATTAGAGAGGTGTTAGACAGAGAAGAGACAAAATGCATTTGGGGAGAAGGAAACTTTTCTCACCCGGGAGATAACCAGGTCGCGACGGCAGGGATCGTATAAATTGAGTGCCGGGGTGTGACGAGTTCGAGGGGGGGGGGGGGGAGGAGGAGGGTGGTAGGGTAACAAAATCTCCTGGAGGCGGGGCACCAGGCGGGAGACGGGGACGCACCACAACGCCGAACGTACAATAACGCCGAAAACCATAACGCCGAATGACAAATTGACTACAACGCCGACAGCTAGAAAACTTCTGTGTACCACAACGCCGAATTACCACAACGCCGAAAAATGTCATTGCAGGACTGCCACAAAGGTTAGGTTATGTAAGGTTAGCACACAAATTCATTCAGTTGTTTTTCATTTTGCTCCTGTGGCTCCCCTCCCCCGAAACAACATTTTTCAGCGTTACTGTATATTGGCGTTGTGGTACAACAGCAGTTTTCTAGCTGTCGGCGTTGCGGTCAATTTGGCATTCGGCGTTATGGTATTCGGCGCTATTGTACGTTCGGCGTTGTGTTAACGACCCGTGGGAGACCTGTAAAGGTGTGTCTGCCTGGCTAGACCACTGAGCGGCGCGCAGAGCTCCGAGTGTTAACGAGCTCGAGATCTATTAAAAGTGTCCGATAGCATTTAAGAGCTACTGAATGTTTCTAGACAAGTTCCGTTCCACAGTTTCATCTAAAATGTTTTTGACGTGACGTCTGATAAATCGATGAACGCCGGGTGCACGCACGAATAAGTGTCCCGTTACGATGTGTCCCGTTACACTCATTGTACGCTTGCGCCGCATCTATGTATCTCTCTTCCACTCGATTGGAACAATCATCGATTTGACTTTCTCGAGGCACATTAAACTTGAAACACTCCCATTCGTTTCCTACTTTTCCTATCATCGTCCTATCCTTAACAGAATAACACAGATTGGAAGAAGTTAAATAGCAAACATGTATAAAGGTTATAGTTAAAATAATCTGTTCGTTAGAGTAATAAACATATTTGAATTAATGAGTGCAAATAAAAGTAAATTTATCAATTAAATTGTAGATTTCATTTCACTCCTTCTTTGTATCCATACAAAATAGTGATAATTCAATAAAAATTATTCAGTTTTATTCATAAAAGTATGCAATCTTTTCACGCCAGACCTGTGCGCCTGGCGCTTAAAGAGGCGAAGAGGGCGTGCGATGCGCCAGCCAATGTCGACCTTATCGCCCGCGCACTCTTTTTAGAGCTGGCGCATGCGACCAGGCGGCCACCTTTAAGTTTTCAAACGTATATAGAGATGTTTATTTTTATATTTGAGGGTTTATAAACTGTACATTAAGTAAAGGGGACGGAAAAGGGGGGGGGGGGGGGGTTGGGGGGGGGGGGGGGGGTTCCTGTCCGACATAGGTAATTATTTGGCTTTTAGGGCCTTTATTTTCTCTCGACGGGCCTGCGTGACCTTTGCCTGTAAATTCAAGATAGTAACCCAAGAAAACACACCCAATGACGGCAACGTCCATGTTCTTCAATTGAAAAAATAATCAGGGCTGGTTCTACCCTTATATATATATATATACATATATAATGGAAGCAGTTAACAAAAAAGAAACCTTTAAAACTCTTCAGGATAGTACAGGTTGCCGGCAATATCTTGATGACATTTTTAAGGTTATCATTTTATCAGTCCGACAGTCGAAAATTAAAGCTAAGGAAGCTTTTGAGGGTGGACGGAATTTTCTGGCTTTCTGATTGGCTTGAGGTCAAATGATTGATGGATGGGAAACGTACAGACGGATCATCTTTCAGTCCAGCTTAAGAGCAAATGGCTTAAGTATTCTTGCAATGCAAAAATATCATAATGCATAGGTACTGTTATTTGTTAGCATTTTTTCAATTCTCACACAATAATGAAAAATATTTTTTTTGTACATTATGTATTGTTTCATAGTTTATTCTTATCAGTTTTTATTGATTTGATTTTTTTCCTGTAAAATGCAGTTTTATTTAAAAGTATATTTTTCATTTCTTCATCACATGCCACACATGGTATTAATTGGTTCATCAAAAGAATACAACATAAAAAAAATTGTTACGAGACATTCAATATTAATTCATGTGTGTCTATCCCTAGGACTATAGTTTGAAAAATGATTTTTGACCGTCAAAAAGAGTAAGTTGGTCATCACCGGCCGAGCTTAATTCAGTGCTTTTATGTTCCCTGGGTACATGTCACTTTACAGAGTTTTGGTAAACCAACAGATATTAATTAAACCTGGAACACTGACAGAGAAGAAATACTTGGAGGAATTAGAGGTTGAAAGAGAAAAGGGTTGGGAAGGGGGAGAGAGTTGGGTAAAGAGTTGGCGCGGAAATTTTCTGTTTACATTTCAGCAATATCCGACTCATTACTGGCAATCACAGACCAGACGACACAGTTCCGAGAAGGATGACGTGAAATTAAACTATTTTTTTTTCCTTTGCATGATTTAATACTTCTTATTTCCCTGTGCGAGTTTTGCAAGCATTAAAGAGACACGACGAGTCAGTTTCAAATTAACTGTAAATTCCTTGATATTTACCGAGAAGCATTGCTTCAGGAATTCCTCATAGTTACTCTGTCTGTCTCGTCTTGTCTTTGATATCAAATATTCTTTACCCTCTCTTTCATCTAAAAAAAAATAATTCCTTACCTGAAAAGCAAGTGCCTGAAATGACAAACAATTAAAATTAGCTCTTAAAATATATTTCAATTACCAACTCAGGTTCTATTAAAATTTTCTTAAACCCCTAACATACATATACAGAATGTACATAAATTCCTAACAGACATGTTGAGGGTTTATAATGGGAAGGGAAGGAGAGCAAATTGAAAACGTACTGTGTAGGATCCCTTGTCTGGAAATAATAGTTTCTCTGCTACAGCCTTACTGTTTTTGTCTAGAGACAGTAACAGATCTCAGTTTCCAAAATGGTGTAACAGTTTTGTCTCAGGAAAAGTACAATGTTCGCCAGTGCTGTTGTCATTGTCATGTCCAGATTATCTGTTTGGTCGCATGTCTGTGTTGTCCAGATTATCTGTTTAGAATCATCGTTGGATTCGTCTGTTCATCGCTGCATTGTCCCAGGTCCTTTTTTGTCTTTATTTTCTGTTCTTGTTCTTGTTGCAACTATCTTGTCATCGTCAGCCCACTTTTTTTTTTGTGATTCGCTTTATTTTTTTTCTGACTTATTCTTTACACAGAATTGTCTGTGCGACCTATGCATTTTAACTTTACACATTGGCTGATTCTGAGTTCTTTCTGTGTGTTTACTTATTCATCCTTTTAGTCTGAAACTGAGGTTTCTCTAGGACATACAGTAACATCAATGGCGTACGTCCACTGAAGCATTTTAAATAGTCATTGTTCTGTATTGATGCTGGGACCCATCAGATTCCTAAGTCTGTCTCTGAAAATGTGACAATGATTTTAAGAAGATTTAAAAATAATGTGTTGTCTGATCTTACAATTGTAAAAGTGTGGGTAGTAGGCTACCTAGTATATTTTCACTTGATTGCTTGTATACGTACATTTTTGTGTTCTACGATAAAATGAACTGAAACTCCACTATTTCCACACACTACAACCAGGTTTTAAGTATGTAAATACAATTTTATTTATTTGATTCTTCACATCAGTCAACATTTCACAACTCATTATCTATATATTCACAAGAGAATTTCTTTATAAAATGTCCATGCAATAGAAAATTTACAATCACAATTTAATTTATACTAATGACAATATTCACACAAAACTGTTAGTCACAATTATTGTCAGTATTCACCATATATATAAAATTATCATCCCCAAAATTTTATACTATTTACCAACAAGTAGTTATAAATTATTTTTAAAAAATCAGTCTTTAAAAACATACATATAAGCATTTAAACTCTTATGAAATCTGTTAAACAGCAGACATAAACATTCACACCAAATATTAAAAAAACAAATTTTCACCAGCTTTTCAGTATGGAGAATAATAATATTGCTTTTGGATTCACAAAAATAGTATGTTACACTTAAAATAGTTGGTCTATCAAAGTCATGCCATTTTTAAGTATCAATACCTATTTAACCTGTTTACAAAATTATAAGCATCAAGAAATAAATTAGACACTAATATGCCCATTTTCTATTTATCACCATCTGGAAGTTACAATTTATTAAAGCTCATAATTTTTTGGTACAACAATTATTTATTTTAAAACTTGAACCCATAATTTAAGAATAGAATTGTTACTAATTTTTCCTTGTTCTCTGCTCTGAACCAGTTTATGAATTTCTCTAATTCTCTTTCACCTGAAAGTAAACTGGCAATTTTTTTTTTGACTTGACACTTATCAACATTTAAGTACATTCAATCAACATATTATGAATATTGTTTTCTTGTGTACATTTTAACCAATGGGCCACCTTTATTAATTAAAACAAAGGTAGGTATGGATGTTTCCACTTGTAACCATAATTTTTTAATGTAAGATTAGAGATGCAAAACTTTAATTTTTTAGATGAAACACATGATATCTCAGCTTTTATTTCTGATTGCAGGATTATTTTATTTTACAAATAATTTTGCACTGGTTTAGCTTACTTTGGGTGTCCAATTTATGAGATGATTAAAGATGGATTGTGTACCCAATATCACAGAAAATATGTAAACACAATCCATTTGTATAATAATTATTACAGTTGTTTTAGTACCAACGAAACCTTATTTCCATAAATGAAATGTGCCACTGCAAAAGATTGCAGGTACTGTTTAACAACCTTTAAAGAGAACATACAAAAGTGATTTTTTTTCCAAATTTGATTAAAAGTTTGGGCATGTATTTTCGCTAATAGATTTTGAGACCATAAATGTGTTAAAAAAGTGTAACATAGAAACATAGTCTCTGTTTCATGATTGTTTGAGTTTCCTTTTGGTAAAACCACACTTTCGGCACACCAATCACAGCAATTCTCAGCAGAAACAAACGCACATTGACTGGCCAGGCCAAATACGGCAACCACTTCTCTTGCAGATGGTTGCCAATCACAGTTTTTTTTTTTATCAAAAATGCCTGCCCCTTTTGATTGCTATTATTTTGTGTTGTTTGAATGTCATTTGGTAGATACTATTTCAATCTAAATGAAGAAAAACACACCTTTATTGTGACAAAAAAAAATATTTTTTTTAAAAACTTATCAAATAAATACATTTTATTTCAATAACTAGTTATAATGATTCAGTGTGGCACCCTTCAAATGTTACAAATACCATACCTTACTACATTACTGGCTAGAACAATATACATCCTGAATGTTTACTTTATGCTTAACAGAAAAGAAACCACGCAATTAAATATCAGACAGTCTTAGAATATATTAAAATGTGAACAGGTGCCCTGTATCTCCTTCAAAGTTGATTAAAAGGTGGCAAAATACTTGTCACTTAAGGCGTACAAGAAAGAATGGAAAAAAAAAAAAATAAAGTGAACGAGTGTTTCAGTACTTGCCAGAGATGTGTAACATCTACCCTCGGTAACAAGCACATTCATGTGTTCTTATGTTGCAAGTACAATCATGGTACGAAACTCTTGACGGAAAATTTAACGTAGATTCCTTTAAAATAATGCGGGCGTGATACATGTACACAAATGGTGCTTTCAACTAAATTTCTGGACGTCAATCACATGGGTTTCTGCACTCGCCGCTAGAATTCACTGAAGCAGCTGCGTCCGCTATCGAATCATTTGATGTGTGGAGTGAAATTAAGAACTTTATAATAAAACGACTCCAATAAAAGTTAAAAGACTTGAAAAAAAATATATACTAAACCCCAGCTTTGGACCTAATTTTCTACAAGGAATCTTACTAAAATACTGCCCATCTTGTTAAAAGTCATTAAAGAGTTGATACCATAAAGAGTCCCTCTGCTTTTGTAAACTTCGGTTCGTGCAATCCACCACATACGGCAGCACCGCAGATGTTGCAAATTTCCGTTCCTTTGACGTCCGTCGCGTTCACGAAATTACCGTTGCCAAATGTTGTATCCCGAGAGCCAAGATGTTACACATCATTAAAATAAAAAAAGGTTTGACTAGATGCTTGCGATTGAGCAAGGAACCGCCTTGCTGGGCACTTGCCGGGCAGGCGACAGAAGGCGACAGAAGGCGACCAGCGGCGAGATGCCCGAGCTCTAGTGGCAGTAGTTGCAGCGAGGGTGACACTTCACCCCGTTCACCCCGCACTGACAACCCCCGGTCGTGTCGCCCTTACCCTGGGGGAAACAACGCATCCCTGAAGCCAAATCTCTCACGCTCAGCCTTACATTTACATACATAGAAAATGTGACAACACTAAATATTTTTAATGCAAATATGGCTTTGGCTTCAGGGTGAACTTCAGCTTTTGACTTTGTTTAGCAAACCAATTTTCAATATAGTTTTTAGGAAACTTGGAGGTGCAAAAAAAATACATAAATATTTTTTGAATGAAAAGCAAAAATTATTTTTATTGTGATGTGTTTCAGATGGGTTTTTTACACATGCTGAAAAAATAAAATGAAAATAAAACCAAATTTTAATATTATTTAAGCTCAAAAAATGTTTAGTTTTCACCTACATTCATCAAAATGCTTCAGCAATTTTAATTTTGGTTTCGCTACAAAATAAAATAGGCCACTTTACCAATTCCTAAAAAAATCCCATAAAGAAATTCCCAAAAAAAAAAATAATGAAAAATCACAGAAATGCAACATAAGTATGTAAAGTTTGAACAAACAGAACAGGAGCTGACATTAAAAACCCTGGTTAACAGGAGCATTTGTAAAAAGTCCATTTAAAATTACAACATAAAACTAACATAAAATGTCCTTTAAACTACATAAACAAAACATGTTTAAAACGTATTTATGGCTTACAAACTCATTATCACAAATAAGAAACACATGGGCATCCCACACAAAATGGGTCCTACTTATGCATATGTAAACCTGCATGTAATGACATAAAATGCACTTTTATGTTCTGAAATAATTTTTACGTTTTAGCTCTCTCTCTCGCAAGCTTTCTTTGTCTTTGATAATTTTATTTTGTTTACTGGTTCCTCTAAATCGATCCAGACAGATGTGTATCTACTTAAATAGGTTCTATGTTATACCTTCATGCTATAGAGAAACACACAAACAGAAAAATATGCATAAACATTGAATTAGTTTGCCATTTGTGATTATAACTTTAAATTAATCATTAAGATTTTTTGGGGGGATACTTAGAAAATAGTGTTTCAATACAAATGTCTAGCACAGGAAAAATAATTTATAAAAATAATTTTTTAGTATACCACAATTTTAAAACAGACTAACACGTAAAATATAATTCCTCCTGGCCCCATACAGATTAAAAATTGTCTTGAAAAATTGTGATTGCGAATTTTTAATAGCATAGGGCCCATGCAGTGGATATTAAAAGTTCACCTAGGTCACTAACTGCAAATTATATGAACTGTTGTGTGAGTTTTCTCGATAGCTACTCCCTACACTCCTTACTGTTTATCTATTGCATGCACCTCACATTATTTCGTTTAAAATCTTACAAGTTTATTTTCATAGCCATCAAAAATTCATGATCACAATTTTCAAGAAAATCTGTAATGGGGCTAGGAATCTGTATCGGGGCTACGAGAAATTATTTTATACATTTTAGTCCATTTTAAAAACATGGTATATTTAAAAAAAAATTAAATGAATTACAATATTCTGCTTTTTAGCCTTGTGTGTGTGAAATTTTGCAATAGGTGATGTAGGCACACCTGGTGAGTGCTGTGTTATGAATCCCACAACACTGTAGTGTTCTGCTTGTAGCCTAATGCCATGAATCTGGAGGAAAAACAAACAAATTTGTACGGAACAAACATACAGACTAGAAAGCAAGTTAATATTGCATTGTCATCCAGTTCTGGGCTATGTTCAGAGTTTCATTCTCATCTGAAAGTTAGTTTAAAAATCGATTGCAAAATTTGTACCGAACAGACCGACAGACAAGAAACCGAGTTAGTAAAAACGTGTTAAAATAGATTTAGATGCAGCATGGCTAAAGCGTGTTTCGTAACTGAGCCTGATAATCAATGACGTAATACCAAATCCACTACGTAAAAGTGTAAAAGACAGGGACAAGAATATATGGTGAATTGTGATAAAACCGAAATAATACCGCAAAGCAAGTTAATACATCCTTTAGCACAGAAATGTATGTAATTGAAAACATTTAATCAATCAGCCATTTGGGAAAACTTGGCTCAAATAACAAAAATTTAAATCACGATTTTAATGTATCAGTGCATCAAGTGTCAATCAAAATGAGAATATTTTGGTGAAATAAAATAATTAAGAAATATTTAAGTTTTATATTTGTTGAAAAATAATATTTTTTTAACAAATTAAGACAATATATAAATTTAAAAAACATAAAAAACGAAATCTTTTTTTTTTAAAATGAAATTGTCATAACAATAAAAACCATAAACTCTTGTTCCTAGTGATAAATAATTGGACGGTCTCCGGGTAAAAGGTAACCAGTCACATTTTGGTGATTTTTAGTTTATTCCAGCAATAAACTCTTAAGTATACTTAGACTGTGCAATGCATTTTTAATCATTGGCAACTATGGTGGTAAATATGTTGGTAAAAAAAAAAGAATAATGCAAGAAAAATTTTTAAGTATTTAAATAAAATTTTTTATCTAAAGAGTTTTTTTTTGTTTCTCCTGCAAAAAGCGAATTCTTGACTTGTCACCTTCTACCCGGAGACCGTCCAATTGTAGTTCCCGCTCGTGCGACCGGAGTGGCATACGTACCCCCGGCCCCCAGCGCGGACCCCTCGTGACCCAGCAGATCTCCGTCTTGCACATCGAGCAGCGCAGCCAATCACAGCCCCACTTCTTCATGAGCACCACCTGGCACGTCGGGCACGCCAAGGCCTCCCCTCGGTCCAGCATCTCCTGCGCGGACGAGACAGCGCGCTTTCACGGACGCGCGACGCGCACGAGAGGACTTCGCTTTGAGGCCTCGTCGACAGTTCGGTAGCGGACCCAGGTCCGAAATTTTTATTTTTTTTTGAGAGGGGGAGCAGGTAATTGAGAGAAAGTTTTTGTTTTTTGGTTGTGTGGAAAACATCAATGTGTATGCAGAATATAATTTCATGGGGGATGGGGGAAAGGGAAACCATTTTTCCTGCTGTTTGCTTTCAAATACTTTCCATTAGTTGGTGGGAACGATAGATTTTTTTTTTTAGGATTATGGGAAAGGGAAGAGAGGAATAAGTGTATATATTTTATATTGTCATAATTTCTCCTCCCTCTTCCCCGGAAAATATCCCCATTAAATGACGAGTCTAAATTTTTAAAAAAAACAAGAGCTAATTACATGAGAGAAGAAAGAGAGAGAAGGGAGAAGAGATTGAAAAAGAGTGACTATTCAGAGTAACTAATTTTTTGTGAAATAAAATGCAATTTACAAGGATTGATTATATTTTTGAAGCATTGAAAAAACTAAACAGAATTGAAAAAATAGGTATACATATTCAGGGTGTCCAGCAAACCAGGATAGAAAAATTCCCTGACTTTTCCAGGTTTTCCAGACAAAAATGAAAATTTTTCCAGAAAAATTCAGATTGATATCTTTCAGAGATTTCTTAAATGAAAGTAACAAATCATTTGCAGTTGTGTGATCCAGAAATGCAGAGTTGTAATATCGTGTAGCAACAGCTTCCTTTTCCTTGTCCCAGAATCTGACGTAAATATCCATTTGTTGCATTTGAGCAACTTTGTTTGAACTTTCATCAAAAGCAAGAACAATATGATGACAGTCAACAACATTATTTAACATTTCCTTTTGAAAGTAAGGAGCAAGGCCTGACACAATTGTGTATGCTAATTTGGTTTTCTGTAATTGCATTCCTGCAGCTATTTCACTATCTGGAAACATTATTTTGAATAAAGATACACTATTGGCAGCAGACCTAAGAGAAGAATGCTGCATAATGGCATTCAAACACCACAAAAATTCTGATTTTATAACACTGTCTTTCCTGAAATATTGTTCAACACCTCGAGAACTCACAGACTGGGATCTACTAGGCAAATAACTATTATGTGACAAAGAGCTTTGAGATGATTTGACGTTACCTGACGAATGAAGTTGTTCATTAGATGCTTGTCCATCAGCAACTTGTCCATCGAATTTGCTTGTGGTAACTTTAGACACAGCAGTAACCGATTTGAAAAAAATACCAACTGACTTGGAAGAATTCACTGCATTATTTGCACCATGGTGTTTTTGGCCTTTCATGTGGCTTGAAAGAGCTTGTTCGCCCATATTACTGAGGGAAAAGACAGTCTTGCATAATTTACAAAAAAAATTAAATTTATCGTCCGACACTTCCGCGCACCAACTAAATGTGCTGGGTCAAGTAGCCATGTCGGATTGAACGATGTTTTCTTGAATTTAGACATTATTCAACGAAATTGTAGAGGCCTAGTCGCAGCTCCAGTAAAATCTAGCAGAAAGACCGCGAAAGATTCGCAATAAACAATGCTACATTTTATAACTTCCTAAGATCACAGCACTAAAATTCGTAAGTATTTTGGCTATGATTAGAGTACAAAAATTTCCAAAATAATATTTGTATCTTTCAAAGAAAATTATGTTTGGCAATCTGAGAGAACTGACGAAACGTGTAAACAAATGGAAGAAACTGCAGTAATGGCGCCGGTGGTCGGTTGGGCCAGCTTCGGTAACTACACTCGAGAACCGCCAAAAGTATGTTATGTTGTAACCCAAAATATGGCACAATAGCAATATATTAGACAGACTAACTATGAACAGTAGCTTACAAGTTTACAATCTATGGTATTATCTGCCCCCTTCCTAACTTTGCGTGCGGTATTATCATCAAAATACGGTATGCATGTCATACATACGGTAGGTATTTATATACTTCATGAAAGCAGCACGCTTGTATGTCGCAAGTCCAGATACGTAAAGGAAAAAATTAGTTTAAATATGATTTGATTTGTAAAATAGTAAAACTAAAGAATGTATTCTGTAAAACTTTGAGAAAAACCTTCATGATAAGCGAGTGGTTAGTGGTTTTGGTCATTTCCAGAACTTTCACAATTTTCCCTGACTTTTCCCTGACTTTTCCCTGAACACCAAAATTCCCTGACTTTTTCAGGTTTCCCAGGTTTTCCAGGTCGCTGGACACCCTGATATTGCTATAACTATTTTTTTAAAATCCCATTATGATTTTTAATTTAAAAATTAAAAAAAAAAATTAGTCCCTGTAAATTTGCATTTTATCAGATGAAAAATATGTGGGAATTAATCTCTCTCTTTCTCCCTCTCTCACCTCTCTTTTCTCTTTTCTCACTTTTTTTTATTTCTATTCTCTTCTCTCTCTTTTCGTCTTTCTAACTTCTCTCTAATTTTAGCTGGCAAATTAGGGAAAAAAACTAATTAAAAGGTTTCAATTAATAAAATATATATTTTTTTGGTCAAGTAAAAAATCATTCAAAAACTTTTGAAACTCATTAAGCAGGAAAACTTCTTTAAGTGGGATTTCTTAAACGGGTATTTAACAAACTTGTTTACCTGATTGTTATGTCATGGTTGGTCGTTCAGAAATGTGTATGAAAAACACTTTGACTAAATATCAGCATATATTAATTCTACTCTCAAGAAAAAAGAGCACAATAAAAAAAAGGCTACGATACACTTAAGGACTCCATCTGCCTGGGCACATATACAGTGTGCCGAGGAAAAACTTCACGATTTGAAAACTACTCAAGAAATCCAAGTGGGGGTCTTTACAAAAAGCATTTAAGAATTCACCAAGGAACAAAAAGTACTTTTGATTTAAGATTAAGTTTTCAAACTATATTTTTAGAAGAGTAATTGTTAAAAGGCATGTTTTCGGAGTAATTTTTAGGCGTAAAACAACCGGTACCATATTCTTGAAAGCACTTAAGAGGCCACTCCAGTGTTTCAGGGTCACTACGCAAACCGTGTTAACCTCATAAGATTCAATGCTATTTTCATTTTGCTTATAAGTTATTAACTAATATAGATTTCGAAATGATGCTTGCTTGATATGCAAGACAACGATGCTCTTATCAAAGCCCCTTTCTTCAAAAATGTGCATAAATTATGGTTCAAACCTAGACAATACACTTATGCATATTAGTAAAGATTAGTATAAAACCATAATTTATGCACGTTTTTGAAGAAAGGGGCTTTGATAAGAGCATCGTTGTCTTACATATCAAGCAAGAATCATTTCGAAATCTGTATTAGTTAATAAGTTATAAGCAAAATGAAAATAGCATTGAATCTAATGAGGTTAACGCGGGTTGCGTAGTGCCCCTGAAACACTGGAGTGGCCTCTTAAGGGACTTGCATTACATCTTTACCTTCATTTCTATTCCATATAATGTTACGGTCACCGCTCAAATTTCACAGTTTTTCAATGGACAATGAGAAGACTGCACGCCAGTTCACAGTCTTGCGCTTAGAGGCTATACCGCGCTAGAAATACAAGCGAGCATTGCGGTTATCATCCCGCCTCACTAACACACATACACCCCGACTAGATGGGCCCCTCAACAGTACCTAGCCTCACTGTTCATGGAATTTTATTTTAACCCAATTTGAGCGAGATCACGATACCTGCAGCGCACAGTATGTATGTAGTACGTACCTCTAACATCTCCCTGGTTCGTCGCGCATCCGCGTCGGTTTCCGACGCCTGCTTCACTTTCTCTTGGTACTGCTTGCAGTTCACGTCGTCGTGTATGGCCTGTCGACACGAGGAATTGGTCTCATCAACCATAAATAGGGACAAGCTATTATGGTTTTATTTCAAAAACAATTTCGTTTTTCAAACAGTAGATTTCAGTGTTATTGTTTTTTATTATGGATGGGCCAATAAAATCCTCAAATTCTCAAATAACTTCGAAGGATTCAATATAGGAGGAAAAAGATTTGAAGGAAAGAATTAAAGGGAATAAAGTAAATCAACAATTCAACACTGATAACCTCTGGAAGTTTACTAAGCCAATTTTTTTTTCCTTCATACCTGCCCTGTTACCATTCCCCATTGTACTTCCAACAAGTAATTATGAAAATAAAATTACAACATATATTGATTCTGGAAACTTAATTTGTAAAAACAAACATTTAAAGTGTAGAATGTTTCAACAACATAGTTTATATTTTTCATTTATATTATTTTATTTTTGACATATGACACCTAGATTCGGATTCGAGGGGTATATTCGAGGTACTCTCAAGGATTCGAATTTGAGATTCAGATTCCAGAATTTCGGGATATTGCCCATAACTAGTTTTTAATTTTATAGATCATCATTATTCATTATAAAAAGTGTACTATTCAATAAAATGAAACTAAAATTAATCATAATACATATTTTACCAAAACAGTCTCAATTTGATTGACACCTAATGCACTTATACAGTAAAATCATTACTAGTTAGCATGTCTAGAACAAAACAACTCAGAAAAATAAAAATTAATCAGAAAAAGGTTTTGTGTTTGAAAAATGCATCATATATGTAAATATGTGTTACTAATGTAAGACATGCAAGTTCAAACAATACAATACAAACTTTTTTTTACAATCCATTTCTGTTCAAAATTCACGATGAATAAATTACATTAAATGATTTTTATCATGATAACTAGGGGTGTGCAAATACTCGAAATTGCAAATATTTGTGCAAATCAAATATTTGATTCGATTCACATTCGAAACCAAATGAGGTATTTGAAAATTTCAAATATTCGAAAGTTTTCGAATGTATTAAAATATTACTTTTGTTTGACAAAACGTGTGATACAATAATATGTCGAACCTCGAGAAATCATTTTACCGAGATAATTAATGGAAGAAAAAAAAACTGTAAGCGGAGCTTTACTTACATCAAATTTTAGGTTAGGTAAATGGGCATTCTGAGAACAGTTAAAGTCAATGTACCGTGAAAATGATCATAAATGCTTACGATTTAAATACAAACTTTACTTGATGTGTAGCATAGTTAATTTATTATATCCAGTTGTCCTTAGACAATTTTTTGGCGAGCCATGTGCCATATAAAAGTGTAAAACTATTTAAAACAATGCCAGCGCATCAGCTTTCAATAATAACCTTTAAAAACTAATGCACACATACTCTTTGGTCACAATTCTATTAATTTTACTAATACAAATCTAGAGAATTTATTTTAACAATATAAAAGTAAACACAGCTGCCATCATGGCTACAGCAAAAAAGAAAACGTGTCCGTTTGTGGTTATGGCCAGCAGAGTGGCCCATGGCCAGAGAATTGTGTTGCTAGAATTGCTCCAGCGCAATCGCTTTTTAAACTACCGAAAATGTTACGTAAATAATTAGATAAAATTAAAAAGACACGATAAACAAAATTCATTAAAAATTATTTTGCCTTGACACGTTTGATTCCAAAAGACTCTGAGAACGGAATATTGACCATGCTTACGAGCATTTGTAATAAACAACTCTTCGATATATTGATTGGTAATCGCTTGACTATTTATTGCGGAAAATGAAACTGATACATCGAAGATCTGTTTACTTTCATAAACTTTTTTTTGCTGTTTTTAATTTTCATGATAAGAAGTGAAGTTCAGAACATTGTTTTTCTGCTTCTGGGAACATTGTCACTTCCAAGAGGCAATGCCTGGTTCCAGAACATGTAAAGGAATTGGTCTTTTTGCACTGCAATTTACGTAATGTTGATGGCAAGGTGTAGGCTTGGCTTTTAATGAAGACATTTCTATACCACTGATTGTGTTTTATTACTAAAACATTGGAAAAGACATAAAAATTTACATGTTACTTGAGTAATAAAAATGTATATAAAGCTAAAGAACATTACTCTTTTAAACAACAATTTATAATATGCCAAATTTTGACTGTAATTATTCAGATTTATACTTAGAACTTAATTAGAAAATATTTGCAAATTATTCGCTATTCGCAAATATTTTCAATTATTTGATTCACATTTGATTTGCATTAAAAAAGTCACATTCGCACAGCCCTAATGATAACACATTAATTTTTGGTAATTTAATTTACGTTTTGTCAAAAGACTAATTTATTTCATGTTTCTGGTTACATTTTGGTGATAAATGGTTTATTAACTTGTATTTCTATGTTATATGTTGTACTGAAATGCTTTACGGTGTTATTTCGGTTTTATCTCAATTGACAAAATAATCTTATCCCTAAACATAAAGCATTTCCAGAGAACATACAAGTTGAGATATTCTCATCACATCTGTGATGTTGTAAATTGCAGAGGTATATAGTGGATTATAAAACATTCAAAAGATAAGAAAAAGGAGAAATTAACAAGATATGTTTTTCCTTCTTCTGTGACGAGTACTACTTTACTGCAATATTTGAATGCAGCTGATTGGCCAATTTTTTTTTTATATATTGGTTACCAGTTATTCAGGAATATTAGGTACCGTCAGTTGGGGTAACATTGGCCCTTTGAGGGTAACTTTGGCCCAAGACAAAAAACATGTTAAACCATGTTACAACTCTTCCAAATATTTATTAGATGTGATGATACATATGTAACATATGTAACATATTTATTAGATGTGATGATACATATGTAACATATGTATCATCACATCTAATAAATATTTTGAAGAGTTGTAACATGGTTTAACATGTTTTTTGTCTTGGGCCAAAGTTACCCTCAAAGGGCCAATGTTACCCCAACTGACGGTACCTAATAAAATGATTTTATAAATACCATTTGTTTTGCTTGCAAACTTTATAGAACATCTTCTACATAAATAAATAGGTATGTAAATGTTCGTTCGTTCAAAATCTTGAATCTCCGAAAGTTCTTCACCAAATGCTTTGAAATTTTGATACAAATTTGCAATTGAATATGTGGGTGTTTTTATACACCTATGCGACACCTGTGATAGGTAAAAGATTTATATATATACATATATATACATACATACATACATATACATACATATATACATATATACATACATACATACATACATACATACATACACACACACACACACACACACACACACAAAACGGTGGTCCTTATTTTTCACAGTCTTGATTTCAAATCGCCCCCCCCCCCCCCCCACCCAATTTTTTCCTTTTGTTAAAAGATAAAAAAACGAGCCCTTACTCATTAGGATCAGAGGTCGGGAACCCGTGCCGCATCGAGCCTGAAGTTGGGAGGACGAAGCGCTTCCCGGCACGAGCCGTGACACACGCGGGCGTGTCCGTGCAAGCCTCGATATGTCCGAGCCTAGGTCCTCCCGCACTTCTCAGATCTATTTCTCAGTTTGTCTCGAGCTGTTGTGTGTGTTACAAGTCCCCGCTATGAAGCAAGTACGTGTTCCAATTTAAGAAGTGACGATAAAAACGTTTATTTAGTGGGTAAAGTGTCTCACCAAATTCGTGGTTCCAAGCTACCCTCAAACAAGCAAGTACTTTAATTTTTATTTTATAATTTACGGGAAGTGAAGATGTCTCTTGCCGAAAGTGCTAATTTAGTGATAAGGGAGTGTTTAATTTTTTGGGAGAAGGCAAGGATCCCTACGAGATCACTGCTACATTACCAGGAAAAACTCATTAAATAACATTCTCATTGGCGTAACCTACAAAGGAGTTCTCATCGGTCATCGGAAACGCAGCGTGAGCGTGAGAATGAATTGGAGAATGGATTGACAAGAAGACGACAAAACGGGAGGAACGGTCAATCGAGAGAGCCATTAAATTTGTTGAAAGGAGGGCCAAAGAACAGGCACACCGCGAGGTTAATATTAAATTTCACTTTGATGCAGAAAGTAGTTCTGAAGAGTCTGATTCATCCGACATAACTTCATCTAGTTTGTCCCTACCTTGTCCCACCAAAATAACAGGACCCACCGAAGAAAATTCCGATGAACCGGATAAATTAATGCGCGGTCGGAAATGCATTTTCACACCGAAGTTAATGGCAGCCTTGGATCGTTGCCAAATAAGTCAACGGAATGCAGTATTCATTTTAGAAGCAGCAGTTGAAGCACTAGGCCTTAACATAACAGATATAGCTCTCAATAGGACTTCTCTACAAAGATATACAGAAAGGTTTAGGAAAAATAACTATCTGAAAATTAAACAACTATTTCAAGAAGATGTGGCTAAGTTTTTAACTGTGCATTGGGACGGTAAGCTACTTCCAGCATTGAATGTGCGAGATCCAAAGCAAGAAAGGCTGTCAGTTATAGTTTCCTATGATGTTAACAAAGAAAATTTGTGGGGGGTATCAAAATTAGAAAATACATAGTTCAGGAAGAGAGCAGGCCTCAGCTGTTTGAACTGTTCTGGGAGACTGGGGATTGCAAGAAAAAGTTCAAATTTTGTGCTCCGACACTACTGCGTCTAATACAGGACGTTTCAGTGGTGCTGTAACGTATTTAGAGCAATATGCCGAAAGAGAGCTAATATACTTCCCCTGTAGACATCACATGTACGAGCTAGTTTTGCAGAGTGTCTTCGAACAGGAGTTTTAAAAGGCTTCGTGCAGTCCAGATATAGTTTATTTCAAAAAAATTAGAGAACAATAGAATACATTGAATCACAAAAATTATTTCACGGGGCAAACTTACCTAAAAGAAATATTGGATGAACAAGAACATGCGAACATCACAAATTATTTGTAGGATGTGCCGCAAATCCAAAATTTAAAACATGATTACCCTGAACTGACTGAATTCTGCATAGTTTTTATTGGAAAGGATCCGGAACAGAACCACAAAATTAAACCTCCAGGAGCTCTCCTTCATGCCCAATGGATAGCGAAAGCTTTGTATTCCTTTAAAATGTTTTTTTTTTCCTCCTCCTCCACCCAGTTGTCAGTTAGCCTTGAATGTGTCTGAAGTCAACAGTTTAAGAAATATATGTGTGTTCTTAGTGAAACTTTATGTTAAAGCCTGGCTGGAGTGTTCGTTAGCTGTACAGGCTCCATTGAATGACTTACTATTTATAAAACAATTGAAAAAATATGAAACAGTAAATAAAGGTATTTCGTCTGCTGCATTGAAGAAATTTTGCAGTCACTTATGGTATTTATCAGAATATTTGGCTATTTTAGCACTTTTTGATAAAAATGTTGATGTATCATCAAAAATAAAAATGGTTGAAAACTTAAAAAAGGAAAATCTCAACATGAAAAGAAAGTATTCTGTTTCTCCAAGCGATACTTTTCACCTTACAGGTAAGATCACATTTCTGTATTTATTTTTGCTTATGAAATTTATGAAAATATTGTAAACATAACGGAAACATGTCATTATTAACCATGCTTGGCTCAAAAACCATTTTTATATGGCCTATACATAAAATATTATTATAGAGTATAATAAATAAATGGTTATAGAATTTTTTTCTTTTTGTTTCAGATAAAAATAGTATTGGAGACTTCATTTCTCAAAAAAGTTTAAATTTCCCGAAAAAATTAGAAATCAACACTAACTTTTTGAATCCTAGCCCAGACTTTTAAGATGCAGACGATGACTATTTAGAGTCAAAAAACAATTAGTAATTTAAGAGTAGTAAATGAAAAATTTAAATTTTCCAAAGGAATTTTGTATATTGTCATTTAACGGAAAAGGGGAAAAAATAAGGGGTGGAGAACCTAGAATTACGAAGTTATTTATTTCCCCCCCAAAGGCTGTGTCGAAGATTATAGGATGAAATTCCTGGAATGTAAGGAAAAAAATCATTAAGGCGTGAATTTGTTTAAGTTTGAATTAAGACGTTTTTTATACACAATCCAAATCTGTATTTCTTTTACTAAAAAAATATTCATTGAAAAATAATAAAAAAAATAACAGAATTTTTAATTTATTAGAGAGTTTTAATTTTTAACCCTTCAATGGTGATGCGGCACTGGTTAATGTTAAAATTTTCAAAAGATCTTTTGTATATAGTCATTTTAAAAGGAAAGGGAAAAAATGAGGGGTGGGCAACCCTGAATTACGAAGTTTTTTTTTCACTCCTATAAATAAGGACCACCCTAATATATATATATATATATATATATATATATATATATATATATATATATATATATATATATATATATATATATATATATATATATATATGTTTCATGTCTTTTTAAAATGTTAGTGAAATAGAATTTTTTTGCAACTTTCAAAAACTGGTAAAAATATTTTGAAAAAAAAAAAAAAAATATGTATGTAAAACAAGTAAAATAATGACAACTTTACTCAGGTAATTATTTATAGAAAGCCCACGAAAAAAATCTTCAAACACACGGAAATGTAAAATTACAGGCTGTAGAAGATAGTTTTGCAAATTCTTTTTTTATTTCTTACCTGGCACGTCAGGCAGTTGACCTTGTGGCAGACTGGGCACTTGAACTCATTCACGTTGTCCTCGAAGATGCACCAGCCTCTGCAGTCTGGCGTCTTGCAGTGGAACGCGTTCCCAATCTTGTTCTCGGCTTGCGCCACCGATTTGGCCAGGTGTTGCTCGTAAACTTGCAGAGGTACCAACTACAGCAGACATTCATTCATTATTTTTTTTTAGGATTACTAGGATACTTTTCCTTCCCTAAGATATGGCTACTTTCTAGACATTTGTGGCAAGAAAAGGTTTCAATGTGCAAATAGCAATAAAAAGAGACCCGGAACTTTTGCGGATTCGTCTCGCCTCAAGAGAAAAATTCAAAGTCATAGGTGCTGTCAACACATGTTTGCTTTCCCACTGGTTGATATCTTAGTGAGAAAACTTATATCCTTGTGAATTGGCACTACCTGATTCGCTTACTTCTCTCCTAGCTGGGCAACTTTGGCTCACGGTCGCAGAGGGGCGTGTCCAAATAACTACGGTCCAATCATGAACACAGAGTGAGAGTGTGAAGGTTTGCAGTCTTGCGACTTAGTGAATGCGTGAAATTTCCATACCTCTAGCAATAAATAGGGTTCGTGTAATTTTCATAAAAAGGATTTCAAACCAGCTGTGTGTTAAAACTTTCTAGCATTGGCTGTGTTTCCGTCAGCACACAAATCATAGTGATCCAGTGCGGGAGCAAACACGTCCTGAATGGCCCGGCCAAATGAGGCAATGGCTTTTCTTGCAGACGGATGCCAATTACAAGGGAACAAAGGCATACTTACTGCAGTCTGAAGAGCAATCAGATTTTTGTCGAAAAATAAATGGCCTCAAATGCCCTGTTACATTGTCAAATATTTGCTCCAACAATATTTAACAATATAGTTGGGGGGCAGTATTGGATGAAAAATGGCTTCCAGTCTCCTCCATACAAACTATACTCACCATAATAGTCATTACATAATAAAAATAAATATTTGTAGAATTTTTAAATTATATAAATACAATTTCCTTTTTTACACATAGAATCATGTTGTATACAACATTCATATTATTATTATTATTATTATTATTATTATTATTATTATTATAGTAATTTCACTTTCATAACCTCATTAATTGACCATCTGTTCTTCACCATTTTAAAGATTTGGAAACAGATGTAATTTATGTTTTCAATAGGCACGATTTTGATTAGCTTGTGGCATCCGACATCCAACACATTTTAGAACATGTCTTATATGTAAAATGTTTTATGGAAACTAAAATCATCCAACTTGTCAAACAAACATGGCTGCACTATTGACATATTCTGTGATGTCAAAACCGTCCAAATGGAAAGTGTTGGAAGTGAAAATTTGACAGTGACAGGGCCTTTAGCAATAAATTATAGTATGTATTGAATACAAAACACTAACTAAAATAATGATGACTATATCAACACAAATATTTCCCATCTCGTGTTTGCCAAGGACTAGCGTGACACTCCTCACTCCAACCCACTAGCTGGCACCTATCCGTACAATCATAACCACCTGTCATCCTCACCCACTATCAGTCCCCAATCACTTCTTCACCCACTATCAGCCCCCAATCACTCCATCACCCACTATCAGCCCCCAATCGCTCCATCACCCAATATCAGTCCCCAATCACTCCATCACCCAATATCAGCCCCCAATCACTCCATAACCAACTATCAGCCCCCAATCACTCCATAACCAACTATCAGCCCCCAATCACTCCATAACCAACAATCAGCCCCCAATCACTCCATCACCCATTATCAGCCCCCAATCACTCCATCACCCAATATCAGTCCCAAATCACTCCATCACCCACTATCAGCCCCCAATCACTCCATCACCCACTGTCAGTCCCCAATCACTCTATCACCCACTATCAGTCCCCAATCACTCCTTCGCCCACTATCAGCCCCCAATCACTCCATCACCCCTGTATCCCATTCCCAACAAGACAGTACGCATCAATAAAATTATTTTTTTTTTACTTTCCAAACGATACAACACTTGCACACACATTTTAATTTATTTTTGTACTCTCTGGTACCTGAATTATAATGCTTTAAGTTGCTTATTGTTATTTGAAGCTGTGAATGAATAAATATAAATTGTAATAACATTTGTAAAATAACATAAATGATTTTGTACCCAAGTACATAAATCAGGAGGTGCTTGATGAGCATTATTTAGTAGAATATAAATTTAAATTGAAAGAATTTAATCTCAAATTTGAGAATCAAATTGGGAATTGAATTTTGTCCATTTTAGACACTGACCCAACAGTATAAATGATGTTTTAATGTAATACTAGACAAGGTCGTACATGGAATGATGGGAATGCACTACATACATTTTTTTTAAAGTAATAAAAAATTATATGCAAAATAAAAACTATTAAAAAACTAATTTCTAAATCTTTCCTAAAGGTTTGGTTGTTGATATTTTAACTCCTTGAAAGAAACTAATTATGACTTTGACATTGCATCATACGTGAAATGCAGACACAAGATTTTTTGGTTGTATTTTCATGCAAAATTTCATTTTTTAAAACAGGAGTTTTCTACGTATTTGTTTTTACTTTTTATAAAATTTATTCATTAAAAATGATAGCATATTACTGAACAAATATGACAATTAAATGTTCCATGATACTACTTTCTCTAAAACAGTGTCATTTTGACTGATACATGATGCACTTTTTAAACATAATGATTTATATTAAGCATGTCTAACTATTCTAAACAAATAAAAACAAATCTGTAAAGTATTTCTGTGTTTGAAAAATGTATTAATGTTGTAATGACAAAATGAGTTAACTACTAATTACAGTTACTAGATTAAAATAAAGTAAACATTTTCCTATATTTTTTTTACATAAATTGTGGTTTAAACTTCATGCTAAGTTAATTAATTTCATTGAATTTAATAGTTAAAAGATCACTTATTAGTCATTACGGTTAATTTTTGATTGAAAACGCTTATTAGTTTTATTATTTAATTGCAATTTGGTGCTTTGTGGTGTTTTTTAACTTGAATTCAGGTGTTACATGGTGTATTAACATTCTTTTCTGCGTTATTTCGGTTTTATCGCAATTCACCACATAATCTTGACTAGTAAAATGTCATAAGAACTATTACAACTGTAACTAGCCCCATAAACTATAATAGTTTATTATTTAGTTATTTTTTTTATTATTGTATGGCACCATGGACCATCATCTGCTATGAAAGAGGAAGGATTCCAAAAATTGACCCCCTCTCGCCGCGGACAATTTTAAGATACATCAATTACTTACAGCTTTTATCTCCCTCTCCTGTAGGACGCTGTCGCAGGCATAGTCCGCATCTCGGTAAGGACACTTCACTTCTGCTTCTTCGTTGAACCGCACAGTGTTTGCCAAGCAGCCCCTGGAATTATCAACACACGCACCTTCAATTACGTAGTTAACACACATCGCTACAAATGGACTTAAAAGTGATGTCACAGAGCAACAACGGCCCACTATAGGCCTGCGGGCCACATCTTGTCCCCTGTGTCATTCCTCACGGCCCGCCTAATTAATCTCTCAGCAAAAAAAAAATATATTATCAGATATACTTTAGTATATTAACTGTCTTTGTTTGAATACATGTTTGCACACCTGACAGCGTTTAGAAGGCAGAGTATTCTCACAGAAGTAATCAAAAATTGTATTAAATATTAATTTGACTACATTCATGTAATAATGCAATATTTAATTAATTCACATGTGCCTGGCCCTTGGATATGTTGCTCTCAAGAAGAGTGAAGTTCGCCATTGCTGACACAAGAGGATGAATATTCGGTCTGTACGAGTTCGCTGATGGTTTCGAAAATTTTTGAGGATTTTTGTTTAGTCGTGATGTGCCTAGTCCAAGACATTATAGCACTGAAACAGCTTTTAAATGCAACTTGCATCTGAGAAATGACACATGTGTCATACTTTTGGGGGCAAAATAAAGTTTTTATAGAAACTATTTTTCTCATTAGAAAATACATAAGGTATTATAGTAAAAAAACACATTAAAAAAATGTTTACAGAATTAAATTCAGTTCTTACATGGAGAAAGAAAGCTTATTTTCTAAAAACAAAAAAAAATTCTCAAAAGTAGTGTGATGGGAAACCTATAATATGCAATTCTTTTCTAACAATCTCTGGTACAGGTAAAAGTTTGCAGCGTGATTGATTCAACAAGGTAGGATTTGCTTGATAAATGCTATCTGCACTAGTGCAATACATCTGTGAAAAGTCAAGCGAGGAAGGCTGGAATAAAAATTAGTTACCCTTTCTTTATTTAGGAAAGTCTTTTTGCAAAAAAAAAAAAAAAAAAAAAAAGTAGACTAAGCAAACACAACAAAATGTCCATAATTGGACTTGTTTCTGCCTCCTTGGCAAAATATTATCATATGTGGTACAAGCGCGTACCTTTAACTGCAGATCCAGAATGAAGGGAGTGACGATAGCCCCACCTGAGACCAAATTTCATTATTTTGTTTTAATTTTGAAGGTATTTTAATAACATAATAGTTTTTTTCATCAAAAGTTGTAAGAAACTATTAAAGTTTAGTATTCGAGACCACAAATTTGTAAGTATTCCAGGACCTTTCTCTAACATGCATCCTTTCTTTGACCGACAAGATGTTCAAACAATACCAAGTGAACCAAATTCAGGACTTTTTCAGGATCACTATCATTATCAGTATCAGGATCATGATCATGTATAGTAATCAAAATAAACACAATACAAAATTGATCTAGGTACTATTAGTAAAAATGCAGAAAACCTTTTTAAAGATAATTTCCACGTGACAAAGTCTCCAACTTTTTATATTTGATGTGTGACTCTAAACTGAAGTGAAGTGTCAAAACTACAAAATGCAAGTTAAAAAAAAGGCTGCCTGAAATCAAAATTTTGTTACATTCAGCACTGCTGCTGTTTATTTGGGGACTTTTTCGTGACCCAGTTGTTTCGCGACTTTCGTAATTTTCTTGACCTGACGACACTCTGTACGATAGCGCCTCCCGGAGGGGAGACCCAAGATGCACATAAAAGTTCTGCCATTCCCGATTACACCCGAACAATTCACCTTCGGCCAAATTCGGGATTTGTTTTATTTTCGCGCAGGAAAAAATGAATTCAAATATTAAAAGTGGTCCGGTTAGGTTAGCTACATTGAAACACTTTAAAACACCATGGACGGTTGGTTAGGGTTGGTACAGCTACATTAAAATAAACAGAGAAATATAAACATGTATAAATAAACCCGAGGTTGGCAGAAGGTGAACTGTTCGGGTGTGATCGGGAATGGCAGAACTTTTACGTGCATCTCGGGCTTCCCCTCCCGGAGCCGGGTTTCGGGTACCTGCAGAACGTGTGCAGGCAGTCGCGCAACACGACGCCTTCCCCCGGCTCGCACGGCGCCAGGCACACGGCGCACTCGAAGGGGTCCGTGCTGGGCACCAGGTCCGTGCGGTCCAGATCCACCAGCTCGAGGTAGTGCTGTCGCCTCTCCGCCGCGTCCTGCCGCCCCTCGGCGTGCTCCGCCTGGGACCACACATCGCACCAGTGCGCGTCTGGTCTGTGTTGGTGATGCGAGATGTCTCTCTTAGGCCGAGCCCGAATACGCCCCAAGTACATATATAGTACATAACAGCTAATCTATAGGGGCAGGCATTTTTCGCGAAAAAAAAATCTGACCTCTTATTGGACTGCAACAAGCTATACCCGTTTCAGCGGTTTCTTCCCTGTGATCGGCGGCCGTCTGCGAGAGACACGTCGTCGCCTTGTTTGACCGAGCCACTCGGGACGGGTTAAGCTTCCGCAGTGAATCACTTGTGATTGGTGTGGTAACAATCTACATGTACCTGAAAGAAACTCACCCAATCACTAAACATAGACGATGCTACAGTGCTTTAACTTTCATCTCGTCTCGGAATCTTTTTCGCCAAATATGCATGCCCCTACTAATCTACAAACGTTTGAATTATGGTAATTTTTGATATTATTATTTTGAAAAAAACGAATTTTTTCCCCGTGTTATTTCCATTTTATCGCAATTCACCACATACTCTCGTCTCTGTTCAAAACAAAACCATCGTAACGCAGCTTGAATAAATTCCAAGACTGGAGGTTGCGGGCGACATCCAGTCGCCTGGTGCTCCCGGCGGGCCTAGCGGTTCAATGCCCCGGTCTGGTGCTCAGCATCGGGGTCCGCGACGGCTGTGACGACAGTCCCGTGGCATGCCTGGGGCTGCTTCGTCTAGCACCTGCTCCGAGCCCGAGAAACCCCCACTTCCTCACCGCAAGGTCCATCGCGTTCATTTAAAACCAGAAAACGACTGCCTCACAGCAATAATATCCATTACATGTCCCATTCAAGGGGGGGAAAAAAAATGAATATATGAATGGTTGGATTAAATGCAATAATGAAAGAAAGGCTGCGTGAAAAATAAAATAAGGCTTAAGGCCTCCTCAGCATTAGTCATTACAGTGCCTAAATAGACTTTTCCAGGAACTTCGAATAAAACTTTCTTTACAAGGATTTTCACGTCAAAGCTACGAAACAGATCTAACATTCGCAGTTTGTGCCGATCTTTTACGATATCTTCAGGAATAATATTCACATAATTTGAGAGTGAACAGCCCCCAATCTTTTTATGTTTAAAGTGCGGCTATAAACTGACGTGTGGCATAAAAATAAAAAAAAATTTGCAAGTTACAAAAACGTTGCAAGAAATTAAAGTTTTTGTGACTTTCAACGCTAGTAATGTTTATATCGAGACCACTTCATCAGTTTCGTGAATAGTTCTCGTATACAGTTTTACTTTTTCGTGACCTCCCATGTCTTTCGTGGCCCGTGGAATCCTGCATTAGATGGAGCATTGACAAGATTAATTAATTAATTATTTAATTTGTAGGAGGGGGTGGGGAAGTTGCACCACGAGATAGCCCGCGGACTAGCGGCAGGGTCCAACTTGCCGAGGACGGTACGCGGCAGCTTTGAATATATATACTGTATAGAAGTCGCGAGTGGATAGGATTTACTCTACGTTTTTCAGGAGCGTATGATGAGCAGCTTGGGAACTTCACCGCTGCAGTGCGCTGCCGTAACGCCATGTATCGTCTTAGGTTGTTATTTGCACGTTAGAGCGCAGCACTGTCGCCCGCTGTCATTTCCCCGCACCCACCACATCCAACATTCACTGCAGCTCAAGGTCGTTCCACGGGAGTTTGTGCATCACAAAACTGTAGGGATGAGAGGTGGGGTAGAGGGTGGGTGGAGGACAACGCGTGTTTGAGGGAGGGTGGGTGGAGGGGTGTTCGAAGAGTTCCGACACTTGGTCCGCTAGGGACCACCACAAGTCGATGCCCTAGTGATGGTGGCGATTGCGGCGGTGAATTAACCAACTACCTCAAACCGTATTAGAAATTTTAACCTGGGCTGGCGACTTCTATACAGTATATATATTCAAAGGCGGCAGGGAGGCGAGGCGAGGGCGGTTACCTGCTGCAGGTGGTCGTCCGACCGCTGCTCCTGCCTCATGCGCTGCAGCTCGCGCCGGCTGGCGCGGTAGCCCGCCGGCGCAGCGTAGTCTGCCGGGCGGTCCGCCGTGCACGCCGCGCAGCCCGGCCGTGTCGGCGCGTTCATCAGCGTGCACGCCGGGCACTTCCACCCTGCGCACCATTGACAAACACATGCTCCTCGTCATCCCTCGTCATCCATCGCCACGTGAACCCTGGGAGGTAGAACACCTCATCGGTCCGAACGTAACACAGCCTTCACAGCTCCCTTGCAAATGTATGTTGGACTACTTTAACCTCTCGTAGCAGTCAAACATCCTATCTTAAGAAGGCCAACTTTTTATAAATATTGTAGAACAATACACAGTACAGTCTGTGTACAGTGTTCAGTGTAGAGTGATTAGTGCAACAGATTTAAGTTATATATAAACAATAAAATTTTATTGGACATAACTACCTCAATAAATTAAAGAAATAAAAATATTACCACAAATTCAAGAGCCTTTTTAAACAAATTTTTAAATAATGGTGCAACTCAACAAATGTTACATAGTCATGTTGGAGTCCCATATTTTTTAATTGAGCTCATCAAAAGTACATTGTTTTTTTGCATATGCCTATCTAATATATTTAAAATTATAAATAAGATGCATATCTGTTAAATAATAATTAAAGTCCTCAAGTAATATTTATCATTTAATTGTTTAATAGTCATCTTAAAATCTTAAAATCATAGCATATAGTTATACAATAACCCCCTTATTTCTGATTATTATTATTTGGAAAAACTATAATTATATATTCAGCCTAATACTGTAATTAAGATTGTTGATAACTCAGTAATGATATTGCTGTTACAAAAATTGAGGCTCATTTCATACTTCAGATGAAATATCCAATTAGATAAAACTGGAATCACACCAAGATTAAGTTTAAATGAAAATTAAGTCCGACATTAAAATTTGTTTATTTTTTGTAAAATGATTTTATGACAAATATTTTTTTTTCCAGGTTTGAAAACAAGAAAGGAGTTTTCATTATGAGTACATAAATAATTATCTCTGTTGAGAAGTGAACATTTTATGTTATGAAGAAATTATGGGTGCAGAGAAGCTGTAAAAAAAATTTTATTCTGCTCACTCTAATAAGAAACAGGGATGTCACAACTATAATGAAACAGGAAAAGAACATAGAGGGCAAGATGTACTTTTCATCTACTGCATTCCAGCAGAAAGATGCAGGGAAGGGTGGGCGGTTGTAAATTGTTGACCAGCAATTTTACAAACAAAAGAGTGTGAGGGGCCGTAGTGTTCTTACACCAAACATAGCATAACGAAAGTTCTGAAACCACCATTGTACTAAAAGGGGTTGAGGTAGGAGAAATAAGGGGAGGGGATGGGGGGAGAGACGAACGCTAGGTTTGTGATCTTCGCACTTGTCACCTGCCTATAAGGTTTCTAGGCAGTTAGTCACAGTATCCTTCGATTAATACACTGTCAAGTATTTCCAAGTAGGCATAGGCACAACTTCGATTAAGCAAATCAATCACAGCTCTTTTAAATATTTGAATTGACTTTGCAAGGAAACTTGCAATTTGTTTTATATGAAGCTTTGGGCATAATGCAAAGCTTGATGTTTTATGTTTTAAAGCTTCACATTTGATGCAAAGCTTTATTTTTTTTGTGTTGTAATTGTTTTGCTTGAATAAAGTAAGGTGCTTAAAACAAATTAATAGTTGGCACTCCATTTGCTACTATGAATAAGCAATATTAACATTATGCATGATTATTTTATAATTATTATATAATATAATATTATAGTTATTTTATAATTTTTATTGACTGTTGTTATACATATAGCGTCAAATTGGTTAATCACCTAATCAGTTCAAACATTACAGATGTTAAATGATTAATTTTTCTTTTTTACTTCAATCCTATATTTCATAAAAGTAAGTGTTGTACAGCTTTGCTGAGACCAATATTTGCAATTTGATTCTACTTTGCAAATACTTTGAACATTGAATTTGTATATTCACTTCCCATAAAAAAAACTAGTATTCACACAGGTCTATTTCCATGGACCTTCCTATTCATTCAACATCTCTGCATGCTCAGCCCTGTAGAAAAAGTCTAGGTGATGTGATTCTACTCAACCCAGGGTCGAACCTAGGCCCTTTTTGTGACCACCTGAGGGTCGAACCTAGGTCCTTGCTCATGACTATCTGAGGGTTGAACCTAGGACCTTGCTCGCAACAATACCTAAGGGTTTAACCTAAGCTCTTGCTCGCTAACACTCACCACAAAGTGCACTACGGTAGAGCTCATTGCGCCTTAAAGACTTTACGTCTTAGTCACTTAATGCAATTCTCTTATCCTTAGTAACCTCACGATAGTATTGCACTGGCCTGACATCGGATCTCTGGCACTTTCGTCTAGCATCACAGTTTTGTTTTTACTCGGCAAGCATGCTGTGGAAACTTCACAGCTACACGAGGTTCGTGAGAATCTACCACTTTTTTTTATGTCACGAGTGCACTAAAGACACACACACACATGCACAGAACTGCCAGAGAAACCACACTCGTCATTTTCGGGTGACGCCACTTGGTAGACTGACTCAAGGTGAGGTCCCACAATAGCTCCCTGGTGGAGAAAACTGGTGTTACAAGCACACGATTCTCAAAATTACGATTTTGGTTATTCCTGGGTCCCACTCGTAGAACATTGGCACTTCGTTAGAGTAATGTTAAAAATTTCAGATGAGTTACATGAACCAAGCTATAACTAGCACCCAGTGGTGTTGTCAGATGATTGTGACGCGAAAGAGGAATGGGTTCGAGGCTTTAACCTTGCAATGGATTCCCTATTGGATGCATCGCTGCTTGCATACTTATTTTTTTTTTCTTTAACACAAAATCTCTGTGAACTAATTAGAAGACGTTTTCAGGACCTTTTCACAAAACTTTCTTACAACATTTTTCATATCACATTAATATAATTTTTATATGTAATAAGCAAAATAGATCTACCTACTATTTGCAGGCACATACAAATTTTCTTTTCATTAGAAAGCTAAAAGCTTATAAAACCTTTTCAGAAATAATTTACAAAGATTTAATAGAACAGTCTCCAACTAATAGATGTTTCGTTCCTGAAGTGATTCATGCAATACGGAATTTTGATTTAATATAATTTCTTGGACATACACTGTTGCAGTTTTCTACTGTTTGTCATTGGAAAAATTCATGAATGCAAAATAAGAAATTTAAAAAATGATGCCTGAAGGGGGAACAAATGCCAGTTACGGAAACTCTCCTACTGCTTTGTAATAGGAAACCTACCGTTAGTTTGTGTTGTCATCATTGTGTTGTCCATAATATCCGTTTAGCTTCATCACTGTGTTTGTATATTTGCTGCATTGTCCAGGCTTAGTTGTTGTATGCTGTGCATTTATCATAAAAATGCACTTTATCATAACATGCCTAAAGAAGTGTAACATAACCTCACGTATGTATTATTGGTATGTAGCCTTTTTTTCATCCTGTCAATATTTGTTGTATACTACAAACTGATACATAAAATCTAGTAGTGGAAAATTTCGGTTGATTTCATTAATAGGCAATATCCGACTAAATAAGTAAAAATGGGAAAGGTTTTTTTGGGGGGAAAAAAACCAGAAAAATCATTCGAACTCCCATAAAAGGGAAAATAACATATCAGTTTAAACGTTTCCTAACAATCTCTTGTCTGAATAAGTTGTTTTTACAACCAACCCAAACTGTAAGGGGTTTAAAAAACAATGGGTGGCGGAAAAAATATCATAACTCTGTTCATAGGCATAACATTGAATTTGTATGAAATTGGGTGTTAAACTTATAATTTTTATCTAAAATTTTGTCTGAAACTATTTTTGATTAGACAAACCATTGCAGCAAGGGGTTAAAATAAAGGGGGTAGAATTTAAAAAAAATTCTTAACTCCCTTAGTAGGTACACTAACAAAGCCGTTCAAATTGTTTGTAAATCTTATAATTTTTATCTAAAACTTTTGTCTCAACAATTTTTAATAAGATGAACCATTGTTGCAGGGGGTTGAAAAATAAAGGGGTAAAATTAAAAATAAATCTTAATATACTTACCATGTGCACTGTTGAATCTGTTCTGTTTAACTGTAAAAGCTTAAATTATTATCTACAACTTTCGTCAAAAATAATTTTTTATACGGCCAACCAGTACTGCAAGGGGTAGAATAAAAAAGAATTGGAGCACAAAAAAATTTTTTTTCGAAGAAACAACATTGAATTCATAAAAATTGTGTATTAATCTTATAATTTTTATCCAAAACTTTTGTCTAAAACAATTTTTAATAAAAAAAACCATTACTGCAAGAAGTGAAAATATAAAGGGTAGAAAAAAAATGTATTTATTACTTTTAATATATTTAATTTAGGGATGGGATTTTCGAATCTTGGATTCGTCGAATATACCGAATCCTATGGATTCGAGGATTCGTAGGATCCGAGGTGGGATTCGAGGTGGGTTTTTACGAGTTTTAGGTAGAAATTGAAAATTGTAGTGCTGGACGAAGTTCGAAAATTTCGAACCGAACCGAACCGAACCCTCGTTCGGTTCTGATCGAAACCTCTTAAAATATATTCGAAAAACCGAACGTTCGTTTAAAAAAAATTACGTTTTTCTAATTTTCTAACCTCCATTTGAGACCATTCAGAAAACAGTACAACAAAATTCCATTACTTGTATAGTCCGACTTTTATCGCATAATCGTCGCCTCAACAGTTTCAAGCGCAGACAAAATATAAAAAAAAATTATTAATCGTCGCATAACTCGCATAGCATATTTTCATATAGGAGCGCTTTGTTTTTTGTTTACTTTAGAGAATTTTGTATGCATTTCTCGTACTACGTAATATAAACTATCGTACAAATGCCAAAGGTATTGTATATTTTACCTTTATCTATAGTGCGTGTACGAGAAGTGTTGTAAAATTACCCAAGATTGCGTACCCCATACGTTAAACTTAAGCGCATGTACGAGAACTCTCGTATTTCGGCAAAACTGACGTGATCAAGTTAACACAAGACATATGCGGTAGGAAATGATTACGTAAATAACGTATTTTAAATTACTGGGATGTATTTATTTTCTTTGGCCTTTTTGGTTATAAGAACAGTCAGGTACTGAAAATATTAATTTAGTCTTGTGTATTAAAAGTACTGGTCCAGTAAATTTTACAGTACGGTACTAAGTTGACTAGCGTAGTCGCGGCAGCCATCATTATTTCTCGTGTTTTCTTTTTTCAGACGCAATTTTCTATAACCACACTTCTTACGTTACGTTTACAATATTATTGTTCTTGAGGTGAATTGCGATGAGCAGGCTTACGTCGTTTAAGTTTTCCAAATGGAGAAAAGATAATGACGACCCAGATGACCCAGAACCACCCCAAAAAATGTCTAAAGTTTCGTCTGATGAGCAGCATTCTTCCAAGAAAACAGCAACTGAAGTCAGCGGGTTTTGTAATGTAGATAGGTAAAGGCCGGGATACATTCGCAATAGCACGCAAACAGCACACAGATAGCACACACGCACAGAGATAGCACAGAGCTTGATGCTACATTCACGCACAACACAACACAAAATAATACCGGAAGCATTCAAAAAAGTTTTTTAAATGTAAAACTCCCGTTCACAATTTTGGTCACTGAAGTTGGCATACGTGACGTTTGTTTAGATTCGTGTGTTGTTATTGTGGTACGGTTTTCGTTAAACCCAGAAATATTTTAAATATTTCAAAGTTTACGTACAAAACACAATGAGCATTCAAAAATATATATCACTGTTTATTTCAAATCCGGCTTCTTTAACACATTCAGACACAGACTTCCAAGCATTTAATTTAGCTTCTTCATTTTTGTATCCTGCGGATCCCCTGTCATACAAAATATTTTTACTTTCTATTACAGCTATCAAAAAGCTATCAAATGTGCCTTCCATTTTTATGTTATCGCGTGTTTGAAAACAATAACAAACTACTCAAGTCAAGAGCACCAATACTTTCGTGACAATTGTTCTTTTATAAGCCCACTCGAGTAGTACCTACTTAAACTGTTTGCTGATTGGCTACCATCATGGTCGCGCACAGAAAATAACCTAAAAGTTAATGAACTTTCTGTGCGCCGATCCTGTGCTATTTTTCTGTGCGCGTGCTATTTGCCAATGTGGCAGCTCATATCTAATAGTGTATGTTGAACTTCTGTGCGTCTGTGCTGTTTGCTTGCTATTGCGAATGTAGCCCGGGCTTAACTTAATTCACATTCGACTTTTTTTAATGTCCTATTAAAAAGTTTTACTTATTAAAAATGTTAGGTTATGTCTGCCACAAAAATATGTTATGTGGCCTGAATGTTCGTCATCTTTATAATATTATATTTTTTAAATGAAGGTTAGTGTACACTGAAAAAGGAAGATAGTCTTTTTGAAATTTAAATGGAACTTCTTCATGAATTAAAAGTATATATATGTAAAGAAAATCAGAAATCTTTCCTTCATTATTTATTGCATAAACTTTACTTATAAAACGATTTGCAATGTTTTAATAAAGCTAAGCTATATAATGTTTTAATTTTACATATGGCTGGAGAACCTTTCTTTCTCACCATTCAGTTAAAGATCAAAATGCTGGTGGTCAGTTTGTTTTAATTCAAAACAATTATTTCTGTATGAGGTTCAGCTCGGTTCAAAATTTTTTTGCTATGGTTCGATTCAATTCAGTTCAGTTCGATTCGAAACCAGAGAACTGAGGTTCGTCCAGATCTAGAAAATTGTATACCTAAACTGTATTATAAAGGTAACGGAAATAGCACAAACATAAGATAAACTACGCTGCATTTTGTCAATTAGCATAACTACTCAATCATTTCCAACCTTCAATAATATAACATTGCAGAAAAAAATGTAACTTTTTTTTAAATGGTGTCTGTTATACAAACGTATTTTATTGAAAACATAGGAAGGATTAATTTAACAGAGAATTAGACAGATGCAAACTTACGTGTGTGGTTTTTGAGGTTATTTGTCTCTATTTTATATCAGGTGTATACACTATGCACTTATTTTATAATTTTATAAATACACATGTGATTTTTTTTAATACATAGGTCTATGTAATTTTTTAAAATAAATGTGTGATTTTTTTTAATAATATGTGAAGTTTAGTGTGGGCCTGGGATTCGAGATTCGATGACAAACACTGAGGATTCGAACAAGGATTCGGATTCGACCAAAATGTGGATTCGTCCCATCCCTAATTTAATTTCATTTACATTATAATTTATTGTAAAATGCATAAAACTTTATCTAATACCTATGACTGGAACAATTTTTGATGAAATGAACTATTACTATAAAAACAGGGATCGTAATTAAAAAAAAATTAAACATTTTAGTATCAAATTCATCAGAATTTATTAATAACTATCTTAATATTAGCTTAAACCTTTGCCCAAAAAATGTATACAACCATGTATTAGTGCAAGGGATGAAAAATAGTGTTTGAAGATCAAAAATAATTGCATGCTTTTCTTACTAAGCATATTATGAAATCCATTAAGACATTCAATGCTAGATGCATCTAGTTAAAAAATATTCAAAATATTTTTGCTGCATGGAATATGAGAAAATGTTAAATTGATCTTTTTTGAACATTAATGAACATATGAGATGTTATGCCGGAGACATTAAGTTCTTAACATGTTCCATGAGTTTATAGAAGTTTCTTAAATATTTACAAAAATATAGTTACTTCAAAATCTACAAACACCTGTTGTAGGCTGTGCGAAAGGGATTTTCATTTACCTTTAAGAGAAACTATTGGTTGAGATTATTATTCTGTAATATGACTTGCTGAATGTTCTTGGATTAAAATTGTTTGTTTCATTAACATTTTGATTTAAATAAACAGTGAAGCTACCACTTCTTCAACAGTCCTTAAAATTGGTTCAATGATGGAGATGAAATGAACAAATGCCGAAACATTCTAGCTCCTACATTATAACAGGATGAGTAGGTCCCAGATATTCAACAACTAACTTACTTACTTACTAATTGATTAGCTTCAGAGACAAGTGATTAAACACTGTTTAAAAATTATCTAAACTATTACGGTGATACAAATCAGCAATGTTCTGATGTTTCTAATTCATACCAATTCTGTGATTTTTATATTGCGTGGTGATAAGAAGTAGAATAAGATTAAATTCATATTTCTATGCAATTTAAAACTTTTTTTGTTTTTACTTATTTTCATCTGTTTGTTGTAAAACTGCAGTCAAAAAAAAATTATGATTTTATAAAAGAATTCTTACTCAATCATCTCTGCAACAAAGCATAAAATGAAGTAAATTTATAAAAGCTTTTGAGGTACATGAAAATAAATAAATAGCAAAATATATCTTTGAAAATAGACAAACATAAAATAAATAAATAACATATAGTCAATCAATTTTAATGTCACATTTTGTTAGGTGCAAAGCATAATCATCATTTCACAGATAGTAATTTTTCAGTTAACATTCTTATGCACTATTTCCATTATTAAGATAGGTTTTTCTTCCAAATCAACACATAAAAATTTAATAATATTATTAATAAAATAATGGTTAACAGTCAACACGAGTAAGTACGATAAAAGAATCAAAATATTTTAATTTGTATGTCCAAACATGACATTAATAATAATACTGTTTAGTTCTGATGAAAATTCAAAGGCATAAATATCTTTTGAAAATCTTCAAACCTAAATCTTTAAAGGGTTTACTTAAGTTATAACATGTTCACAATATGCCCTTAAACTCTTTGGATAACATATATTTAAATAAATTACCATGTATGTAAAAAGTTTTTTTTTCTTTCTTTTTTTCTTTCATATTTGGGTAATCTGAAAGAATATTAAACTTTGGTGTTAGGAACATAAAATAAGTTTTAAACCATTTATCCATGCTGCCCTGAAGTTTTATTGCTCAGACTAATGTTACGAGATAGTACTTTTAACTAACAGCACAAAAATATGGCCGGACCTATGAAAGTCTTGCGCAAAGGCACATAATGTGTTGGTCCCAAACAACACCATGCAACAGGTTAGGTTAGATAGTACTTGGCAGTGTGGCATCTCACAAAAAAAAAATATCACAAGCAAGTTTTTTTTTATTACTTTTTTGAAAACTTCACTAAAAACTTGGTCCGCGTAAGCATGATAGTATAGTCACTGATTGCCGAATTATTTGAATGATAAATGTCTTGAACGTATTATGAGCATGAAGACACAACCCAGAACGGATCACAATTTCATCAAAACTCTAAGTACTGTTCTGGAAGTTTTAATGCTCAAAATGTTTTTCGTACACTTCATACTTTATACACAATTACTGTGATGTGATCATAAATTCAGTCTGTGCGTGACGTTTTCGAAAAGAGAGCGAAAACGGTGCGAACTAAACTTCCCGGCACATTTCGAATCTGATGCTATCGTGTCTGCAGTACGGACATTTGGAATTCATGCTCTTGAGAATCTTCTGGCACCCGGAGCACACGCCATAATGGAGACACGGGAGGATTATGAACTCTCGCTTCATCGTCTTGCAAACCATGCAGAGTTGTTTGAGATCAACGCCGGCCAACGCTGAAAAAAAATACGCCGGCAGGTGAAAAAATAGGAAGTGATGCGCATTTAGGTCTTACAAGATAAGCATACTGAACAAAATTACCATGCTTTCCTCAATTTCAAATTTTCAATTGAAAAAACGCAAATAAACGAAAATGTTTCCATCTCAAAATAAACTGAATCATAAAATTTCATAACTCTTATTTTTTATAAACCTAAATTCTAATTAAACAAAAGTCTATGTAACGAATTAAATACTTAGTAGGGCAAGAAGAATATTTTGATGTCAAAGTACTTTTCTGTTACTATATTATTTTGCATGTGTGCTTTAAACTAAAGATGAACTAAATGTGTCGTGAATGTACATATATTATGTCTTGAAACTCTTCTGAGAAGCATGCAATTTTTTAATGATCACAATGCATTGCCAATGAAAAAAAAAATTGGCAATGAGTATCCCTGAAAACATTTAAATTTTTTGAGTTGTGGGATCATGTCATGATATTTCTTTTGTACATAAAAATTAACCTTCGTAAGTTTGACCAATGGTACAAACGTTAATTAGAGTAAAACTTTTATTTAAATCTTTCCTCCAGTTATAAGAGGTGAAAAAGGATGAAATATTTGTATTGCTTTCTGTATAAAAATGTATATGTATCTAGAAGATAAATGTATTTTTTATTTCGTTAACTAGTTACTATTGCTGCTATTCATATATGCTATTCATAAAAATAAAGGTGCCACCTGTGTGCACATTGCTTTGGCTAGAAATAAGAATTAGACAGCTGTTTACATAGTCATTCACTAGGGTAGTGAGCATTCTCAAAGCTAAGGCACACCCCACTTGTTACATAAAAAAAAAACTAACTGCCTAACCAACACAAACTCATAAAAAGGATATACATATTTTACTGTTCTATTGTATTGATAAATGTAAATAAAAATCTCATCTTTTGACTAAGAGTATTCCTCGGAGAGAGAAAATAATCATAATGAAGGCTGTAAATTTTGTTTATTCCTACAGCCGTTTGAATGCAAAATTAATTCTTTGCTTCCAACTCCAGAAAGATAACTGCACAAAAATATAGCATTAATGTACAATTAATGTATAGTTGGTAACTGTATACTTTCAGATTGAGGTTTATGAACTCTCAATTCAACAGAACTTGCAAACACCTTAGATTTGGATTGTTTCTATTATTTAAATCGAAGCCTATCTTCCTATCAAATATTTAAAAAAAATTGGCATAAACATTGTTTCCAACCTAATTTTTATGTGTTGATTTGATGATAAACCTTCCTGATATACCAATTATACCATTTCAAAAAAACTTACCTTGGTACTTGTACAATCTAGAGCCAAACTTAACTATGTTTTCAAACAGTGAACCAGTTACCATACAGTGAACCAGTTACCATACAGTGAACCAGTTACCATACAGTGAACCAGTTACCATACAGTGAACCAGTTACCATAACATCAGATTGAACTTGAATTCAAGAGGAATCTGGTTTGAATATTATGATCTCAACTCTCCCTGGTTTCCCAAAATGATGACCATGACAGATTTCTTCCCCGAGTGCCCTGATGTCTATGGTATATATCTGACTACTGATTACCACCATTATATTTATATGCACTAGGATAATAGTGCAAGCTCTATACTGTAGCTTGTACACATGTATAGTGATTAATATTTACCCTCTATTACAAGCTTTTTTAACAACTTTCAAAATTTGTACCACCATTATAATACAGTACAGGTAAAAATACTTTAAAATTAAAAAGTATATACATAAGTATAGAGTTTGCAATGGCAGCCATAAACTCTGTGGGACACTAGGCCATTTATTTTGTGGGGCCCAAATATTCTGGAGAGAGACATTAGCAACTCCTTGGGACAGGCTGATGGGGTATTGGGGACTGTCTCCCGGAAAATTGGAAAAATAATCTCTAAAATACAGTTTTTGAGCAAACATGATACTTAAATTCTAACAATGATTTTTATAATTTTCAGTTATACATTTTTATATTCAGGTTAGTTTTATAAGGGATAATGATAAAATACCGGTGAAATTGCATAATTTTACAAGGCAATAAATTATTTGAGATTTTTTTAGTACGAAATCATTAAAAATTATAATTCAAGTAACTGTTAGCAAAAAAGAAGACGTTAGGTGATTGGTTCTGAAATTAAAAAAAAATTATTATTATTTATTTGTGTGTTTCTGTGAAAGAATGAATCTGAAAATTTTCCAGTTTGGTAAAAATATTTTCTGGTAAATCTAAATTTTTTTTTAAAATAATTATTTTTCTGAAAAATAACACCTCTACTACTGCTCTCACCAATGTATAACTAAAAATAGATAAAAATAGAAAATGATTATGAAAACTTCCCTCTGCAGCCATAGTATAGTGCTGAATTCAATACTGTGGTGAGTTTAAATTCAATATCAAGTTGGTACGCATCAGGGACGGAAGCATCCGAGTGCTGAGTGCACTACGGACGAGTGTGCAGTGCGAGGCAGTGTGCAGAGACAGAGGCGGGCGGTAAGAGACGAGCAGTAGAGAGAGACACTGTCGAGACGAGCTGCAGTGGGGAGAGTAAATACATAGTACACTTAATGAAAAGATTATTAATTTGTGGACAGACGGTTAAAATGTTTTTACTTACCAAATTAATAGTGTAAATACTATCAAATAAATAAAACGGTACTTAATTCACTGCGCTATCCTTTTCGAACTTATTTCCCCCCCCCCCCCCCCCCCACTAGTAACAATACTTTCAGCCCTTCAAATGTTTGTTTAGCAAACTAAGGTTCCCAAATGAATACTTAAGTAATTATTTCCAGATTGAAGATCTGCTCGGCATGAGACCGCCCTCAACCGAAAATACCCCTGATATTGAACAATCATCTAGTCACACTGGCTCTTTACATTGTCCTGCAGAAGCCTAGGCGAGGGAGCAGCGGGAAAGAAAGAAAACCTCCCTGACTTCACCAAGTCTTTTATAATTCTTTGCTGATGAAAACCACCAATCTAAATTATTGGACTAATTTGTTACACCAACACGGTCACACAGTACAAACGGTTACTTCCATGCTGTTGCCAAACTGTTTACACAGTAACAAAAAGCATGGAAACTATGCACAAAGTGATGTTTCTTACATTACATTACGCTTTCAGGCACCAGTACAGGTGGAATTCAGCCTCTAGTGACAAAAAAAAAAAAAAAACCCTGCTAAAAATACCTACCATACAAGCACTGCAACAAACTTTGCAACTGAACTGAAATTCAATATCATGGCACAACTGATGGGTAGGAAAAAATAATTTTCGCGAAAAAGATTTGGAGACTAACTTAAAGTTAAAACAGCGTAGACTGTAAAATCTTGATAGGTTTTGTTTCTTTCATGTACATGTTCACTGTTGGTACGCAAATCAGAGCCATTCAATGTAGAAGAAAATGAATACTGAATGGCCAGGTCAAATAAGACTATTGTTTTTCTTGCAGACAGTTGACAATCACAAAGAAAATGCTGGTGTCAGTATACGTTATTTCAGATTTTTCCGTGGAAAATACATGGCCCCCACTAATGGGTAAGAAGTAAAGGATGAGCCTTTATCTACCCATTTCATTTATATTCCCAGAAAATTAACACATATTTCCTTGGTAATTCATAGATATTTCCAGGAATTCCAAATCCCCCCTTACCCTTTTTTCCCCTTGATACTTAACATCCCGCTGGAGAACACTTTGTAGGCTACTTGCGATAACGATATCCTCCAGTAATCGCTGGCATAATGTTAGGTGCCCATGTGTGATGAGTGCATTAGAGCTGTTCTCTAGTCATGACTAGGGACAAGACTATATGGTGTATTGCGATAAAGCCGAAATAACACCGAAATTAATCACGTCAATACAACATTTAACACTGAAATTAAGATAATACACTATATAACACTGAAATGCAACAAAAAATCATGAAATTAATCAGCATATTTAATAAAAAAACATAATCTTTATATATATTTTAATTCATTCAATAAATGTAGATTATAGATATATGGTGTTAGTACCAAAATGTACCAAAATTTATGTAAGACTGTAAAAAATTTTGCTTTTCATTATTACAACTGTTACTAGTAACTAATTTTTACGTCAAGACATTGGTACATTTTTCAAACGCACATATACTTGCTGATTTATATTTATTGTTCCCGGTAGTTTTATCTATGTGCTTATTAGACATTATTATTTTGTAAAAGTTAATCATGTATCAGTCCAAACGACACAGTTTTGATAAAGTAAGTATCATTGACCAAGTAGGTGTCATATTTGTTGGCAATGGCGCTATCTTTATGAAAAAACAGAGTTCATTAAAAACTAAAACGGTAACACCGAAATCTCTCCTTTTAAAAATAAAACCATAAAATCTTGTCTCTAGTTATTACTATTAGGCCTCCTGCAAAACTCCCGGTAGTCAACCACAATCCAGCGTCGGGACCCTATGGCAGGGACGGAACAAGACCAGTTTCCACCCGGGACAAGAAATCAACTTGGCACTTCTTTTGAACCAACTAAATCAAAACCTTTCCCAACATCACCTCATATCGCCAACGCATACCACTACACCAAATATTCCGTGTTCAACTTAGATGGTATATAACTAGACAGATTTATTCACAGTTATTTCAATTTTAATACATCATAAGTTGGATAGTACGTGCATAAAACACCCATTAAAAAATATTTAATGGTATAAATGTATGTATCTTTCAATAAAAATAATTCAGTTCATTCGCCCTCCAATATTTTCAAATTTTTTTTTCCAAAACTACAATATTTGAGTAAAAATATCAAAAAATTACTGTCAGTTTACTCTCCCTCCCCCCCAATGCAGCACCCAGGGCACAAACCCCGTCTGCCCCCCTCTAGTGTTATATCCCTGCCCTATGGTTGCATTTCTGCCTGTTTTCAGACTTCTTCAACAATGCCGTCTTTTCAAGGGCACCTTGTAGTACTCAAGGGCTTTTGACGGTGGTGGTGACTAGCTGCGTCGTCTCAGAATAGGTGGTGAATCTCATGTGGGTCTCCTACAGGTAGCCTTTACTCAGGAATTTGCAGTTTGAGTTGACTTCTGGAAGTAGTTCGCCAGAAGTTCCAGCTTCCTGCAGTTACTTTTTTTATGTATTATATATCAAGCGACAAGGCAAACAAAAAATCTAGCTTCCTTTAAGTACAGGCTGAAAAAACATCTTTGTAACAACTGCTTACCATGACCACTTCGCCGCTACCCTATTGCTTGAATCTGTGTGTGAATGTGCGAGTGATTGGTTTTAATGTAGTATCACCTATCTTTTTTTCTTTCCAGTTTTGATACTATTTGCTGTATGTTTAATTAATTTCCTTTTTATGTATGTCTATGCTTAGTTTTTAATTACTTAAAATTAGTTATGGTTGAATCTTTTGTAATAGTTAGTATTGGAACATTAAGTTAAAATTTTAATTTGTTCTTTTAATATTTAGCCAACATCTGCTTATATCATGCTTAATTTTTAATATTCAACTCTTTGATGTAATTGCAGAAAAGTGGTTAAGTGTAACTTCGCCACCAATAAAGACGATAAATAAATAAATAAATAAATAAATAAACAACAAGCTAAATACAACATGTGTTAACAGTATAAAAATTGTTGCGTCAATGAAGAGAAATCTTTTTTTTAACTAATTCTATTTAATGTGTGCAACATGATCATGTGCAAATAATGCTGAAACGATCCACGCAAGACACAGAAGATAAAATTTGTAGTGCTAGCGCACTTCACACTATGAAGGAAGACTGGAAGGTAATGAGGAAACTAAAATAACACTGGCATTCACAGTAAAATTTTGTATCCTTGAAACAAATAAATGAGGTGTTACGTTGATCTAAATTTGAGAAACTAAACTGATCAGTCTCAGTATATTTTAGGAATCAACCCATAACACTAATTACAACTAGTATACACGTAAGACAGCCGGTCAACTAAGAACATTTTATTCAAGATAAGGTGTCCCTTTTTGATGGGTGTTTCTGCAAACATTCGGAATTCGAGAAGAATTTTATTATAAAATTAACACAATAATGGTTGATATATGATTAGCTAGTTTGGTGTAATATGAATCTGTATTTGTTTAGAATACTACATCATAACAGTCAGCTATGAGTGCTTGCTGTCAAATAAAAAAAAAAATACATAATTTGATCAGAGTGTATATACAGGTATAGTCTGTAGCACACGCCATAAAGTCCATTGGAGAAAAATTTTCAGATATAATTAGAATTTGTAACAGGGTGTTCAGCAAAATGCACAAACAGGATTTCCCTGAATTTTTCCTGACTTCTCCAGATCTTTTACAATTTTTTACTGACTAAAACATAAAATATTTTTTATAAAAATAACTAATATAAGTTTTGTGCTCTTTTCCCACACTGTCGTAGTCACGGATTCTAAAATGTCATGACAAAACTAGGTACTTACACAATAATACTAAGTCTCTGAACTTCGCAAAAAAACTGTTGTTACTCACATCACACTCCGAGGCACTTAGAACAGCAGCACTGCGATAAAAAAAGATCGGATAATGATACAGGCTGAGTTTTTCTATGATCAGTTCATATAAATTCCCTGACCTGGCAATTCCCTGATATTTTCAAAAATACAAAATTCTCTAAACATTCCCGGTATTCCCTGTTTTTTTTTTTCCTGATGCTGGTCACCCTGTTGAAATGTTTTTAATGTTTTTAAAATGAAGGGAACCACAAGAAAATGATTTAAGTACCTACCATTTTTAACAACTTTTACAGGAGAACATATACAAAGTGGAATTTCATGTTTGATTGACCTTATTTTTTGTTGTTTTGATGTCGTATGTTATGTACTAGTATAGTGTCAATAAAGGAATGTATGTACGTCTTGCCTTAATAACAACTCAAAAAAATATATATATATATTATTTTAAGAATGGCAAAACATTTTGATGTGGAATCCTTCATGCGGAGGTGAAGCGAGACGACCACGTACCTAGTCTGAGAGTGCCGGTAAGTTTCTCGTCATCTTCCTCGTCGGACCCAGGGAGCCGGCTTGCCCCCGCATGCCGCGGTGAGGGGGCGGCAGTAGTCCCGGCAGGCGTCGTCACGGGCGCCGGCGGGCCAATCAGCACTGCAGGGGGCTCGCGAACCACCAACACCGCCGGCGCCCCGCCTTCTTCCTCGCTCTCTTCCTCGTACTCCTCTTCATCTTCCTCTTCCTCTTCCTCCTCCTGCTCTTCGTCGGCGTCGTCCGCGGCCGCTCGTTCCGCAGGAAGAATCTCCGGAGGCTTCGCCGGGATCGGATCCGCAGTTTTCACTCTGCGCCGAAACGACACATCGTCAACATGAACAAACATTTCGATTTTTCATTGTCGTTAAAGAAGTCGAGGAGTTTGGAGATACGAATGGAGCAGTGAGGGAATGAATGCGTGGAGACAACTGGAGCACTCCCAGAAAACCCACCGACTCATCGCGACACCCGCCAAGATTCTCACTTGCGAAAATGCAGAGTCTAACCTCGCCGTGTTGGGAAGTTAAGTGATATGAACAACCTGAGGACATGAATGAGGCTTGAAAAACACAAGAGAAAAATCACTCAAGGACATTCAGCTGAAACGAATGAGCAAAACCTTGGAAATTTATATTAAAGACAATATTTTGTGGTGGTATTTTATGGTTGTTTCAGACAAAACTGAAATTACACCAAAATGCGAGGCAATACACCATGTAACACCGAGATATCGGCAAAAACCACTTAGCAACACAGAAATACAAAGTAAGTCAAGAAATAAAACCAAAGTTAAACAAAACTTTCTTAAAATTAACCACCAAAATTTATTAACATCTAAAATTCAATGAATGCCAATGAATGAATGTAGTTTATAGCAAAATGTACAAACCAAATGGATTAAGAAAATAAATTATGTTCCTAGATTGAAAACACACTTTGTATTATCTTATTTTTACATTACTGATTCTGATGCAACTTTTTTACCCTGAGTAATTTTGTCATATAGCATTCATACAGACAATATTTTATTTTATAATACAACTTATTTCACACTTACAATGACACTGTTTTAATCCTATAAGTTTCATATGACACCACCAAACTCATGTTTAAACAACATTAATAAAAATAAAACAGATAAAACCAAAGACTTATGGCAAGTACTTATATGAAGTTTATATATAGCTGTACCTTGAAGGTATAGGACATTATGTCACAAAATTTTAACTTTTCAGAGAAAGTTTCAATTTTTTTTAACTTTATTTATTTTAAGGTTTATTTTCTGGTAGCAGGAATTAAATTCATTTAATATACTTTTAACACATTAGTCGTGGTTTTCTTTTTTAGTCAAGTAATACTTTAATGTTTTCCTACTTAAAAAAAGGGTGGAAAAGTGATCCGGGGGGGGGGGGGGGGGAAGACATTGTTGTACGCTTTTGTATATAAAAACTGCACTTCTAACATAATCATATAAATGATCTATACCAACAAATAAGTGTGGAAAATGTACGTCATTGACATTATGCCAACTACATTTTGTACAAAATGGAGATGCTGTCCTTTACCTATGAGATACAGATATGGAGCAATAACACCTAGCTTTCAGAAAATAACTCAACTCTTAAGATGCCTGCAATAATGCAGAGTAAAACATCGGTAAAATCTAAAACTTCAAGGCAGTTCAACCTCGAAAGACCCGGACTGTTTATTAGACCAACTACCACGAAAGCATGTACTACTAGCTCGCTGTAGGAAAGGTTTTGATGGAGATTAAAAACTGACGAAAACTAGCTTCTACTGCACAGCTTAGGTTCCCCCCTCCCCTTCTTTGCGACAGAGAATTTCCGTCACTCCCCTCTCTGTCGCAAAGAAGGAAGGGGGGGAGGGGGGGAAACCCAAGCTGCGCAGTAGAAGTTAGTTTTCGTCAGTTTTTACTATCCATCGAAATCCTTTCCTGCAGCGAGCCAGTAGTAACCCACTTTAAAACGAACTTATTCACCTGAGCTCCTCTTCAGACGGCTCGGTCTCGGGTTCCGAGTCCTCGCAGAAGCTGTAGCGCTCGTCTTCGTCGTTGTAGTACCAGCCGCCCCCGGGCCGGGCAGGGGGCGGCGGGGGCAGCTGCCTCGCCCCCGACGCTCCCGCCGCCGCTGCGGCCTCCGCCCCCTGCTGGCCCTTCCCGTGGTCGGCCGCCGCGACGGGACGCCCGTCCGTCCCGGCGTCCGCCGGCTTGTCCTGCTCCCCGTCTGCGCAAACAGCACCCGGGCATGCCACCGCCGGGGACAACCATTGGCGTAGCTGTGTTCATAAAGTTGGGGGGAGGGGGGGGGACAAATAATGATTTAGATGTCATGTAAACCCATTCCCCTCTTATTAAGGCGGGGGGGTCCGGGGGTCCTCCACAGGAAAATTTTGATTTTAAAAGTGCAAAATAGCGCTTTTTAAGCAGTTTTTGTATCTAACCATTTGGATACATTGATGTTAAAATTATTATTGTTTCCTTAAGATAAATATTGATGAGTGAAGAAATTACAAATAAAGTTGGGCAGAATAATATTATAAAATAAAAATATCACGGTCTAGAAAGTTGGGGGGGACAGTCCCCTCCACCCAAAAAGTTCAGGGGGGCACGTCCTCCCTGTCCCCCCCCCCCACCCGGTTCCTACGCCCCTGGGGACAACATTTCGACGAGTACCAAAAGGACCATTTTTGACATACCCGATGCAGACAATGGTCCGTCAGGAGTGACCATTGAAGAACTCGATGAAGTGCTCGATAATGACTCTAGAACTCGCGCAATGTACGAAGCCAATCGTCTGCGAAGACACCATTCCCCCAGCCCAAGCATTCCAACTATTAGAGAGCAGTCAAGAGTCGAGGTGAACTTCGATAAAACCGAAATAATCCCGAAAAACCATGTCAGTACACCATGCAACATCAAAATAAAAGTAAATACACTAGCGCCAAAATGCAAATAAATTTATGAAATCAACTAGACATTTACCTAAACTTGATAACATAAAATTAATTTTCAAATGATTTAAATTCGAAGAGTGTCATTCATATGAAAACATAAGTTTTACCAACTTTTTATTTTTACATCGCAGACGCTGGTACATTTTCAAAACTCGCAAATGCTGAGACATACTTATTACAAACTATTTTATTTCAAAATTTATTACACTGATTTAGCAAAATAATAATTTAAAAAACATTTCGGTGTCTTTTTTTAAAACAAAATTTATAAAATACAAAAACCATACACCAAAATATTCTATTTTAAAAATAAAATTATCCTTAAAATTCATACAAAGGACCATTAACATTACAGTGGGTATCTACAACCAAAACATTTTGCTAATTCTCAAAACATTGTAAAAAAAAATTTTTTTTCGTGACCTTTGCCAAACAGGTAATGTAACAGACATAACAACCTATCTTATTTTATATCAACAGTTCAAACGACTGTGCACTGGAAGTTTGACACCATGTAGAGCATTGTGAAACAATTCTGCTACCGTAAAAAAAGTATTTCCACTAATGAAAAATTCTTGAGAAATTTCACTCAAAGCCTAAAGACATGAAATATAGTACGTAAAAACAGAAAAAAAATTCCAAGTCTATGTCTGACTTATTTAGACTCCTTCACACTGGGCCACTCAAAACGTGTCACAGTGCGGATGCGTGGCGCGTTAGGAAGACAAGAATTATCTCGAGCAATTATAAATGCGCCACTCCGCCACATTCCCAACTGCCAGCAGAGAAACAGAGAAACGGGAGTTTGAGGAAGCAAGTGCATTGTTTGTGTTGTTGAGACAGCAAAAGAAATTCCATAAAAACAAAAACAATTGGATTTATCCGATTCTATGCTGAGCAGTAACATAACTATTTCTAACCAACATTATAAAAAAAAAAAAAAAATCTTAAGTATTTTTTTTTTTGCAGGCACGAGCCAGATTGCGATTCCCTCCTGCACTTCAGTGCGTAAACTTGATTCCACCATCACTCAAAGAAACAGCTGTATTGCCGGAAGTGTCTCGAACAGTAGGTGTGTGTGTGTCTGCTGACGTAAACACGCCACTCAGTGTGACTAGTTGTTACAACAGCATGGCGCTTTTCTACTGGTGCGCTCGCAGTGGCCCAATGTCGTGTGGACGCTCCTGGAAAGCGTTTACGGGGTCAGCGTCTCCGCCGGGGGCCGGTACCTGGGACGACCAGGTACAGGAAGACGGGGCAGCCGCTGGACGCGACGCCGTGGTCCGCCAGGGTCCTGCCGTCGTCCGACGCCAGCAGCTTGCCGAGGATCCAGCGCTGGACCCGGGCCGGTATGTCGAACTGCGCCTCCACCTCCGCCTTGAGCTGGGCCACCGTCATGCAGGGGGCCACCTGCAGCGGGATGGGCCCTTGGTGCGACAGCTTGTCCTCCACGTACATGTCGACCCTGGGGCAGGCCGCGATCCCTCGGTCAGCTTCCGCAGGGAGACAACACGTGTGCACAGGGGTGGAAACAAACAAAAAAATCAGGTTTAAGGGGCCCGCCTACCCGGGCACACACACGGTGCGCAGAGCTTCAGGAAAAACAACGCGATTTCAAAACCACTCAAGATATCCGAGTGGGGCATGTTTACGAAAAGCATTTAAGAGTTCGATGAGGCCCGAAAAGTACTTTTAATTTTGGATCATGTTTTTAAAGTGTATTTCTAGAAGAGTTAAAATGGCTAAAACGCATGTTTTCAGAGTAATTTTTAGGCGTAAAACAACCAGTACAGATTATTAAAAGCACTTAAGGGACTTGCATTACACCTTTATCTTCATTTCTCCGCCTTGTAATGCTGCGGTCACCGCTCAAATTTCACGGTTATCCTGTGATGATGAGAAGACTGCGCGCCAGTTTAGAGCCTCGCGCTTAGAGGCGATACCGCACTAGAAATACCATCGAGCGTCGCACTTATCATCCCGCCTCACTAGCACACATACACCCCTGACGAGGCGGGCCCCTTAAACCAGGTTTCTTACAACATTAGTTATTTTTGTGTCCTACCATGTTCAAATGAAAGACATGCACTGCCACTCAGTTTGAACCAGAAATGATTTAACAACGAAGAACTGAAATCCAGCAAACCTGAACAACTGACTGAAGTCCATTATACCTTATTCCCAGGCAGCAAAATTCTATGCAGAAGGGGTTAAAGAAACTGGTGCAGCGTTACGGAAAAGTGCTTGGAACTGAATGGTGATTATGTGAAAATGTGAAGTATGTGTGTAGTAAGTAAGCTAAAACTGCCAATAACATATTTTTTCTCGGGAGTTTATTTTTTATTTTTATTTTTGATGACCAAAAGGATGTTACTTTACGAATAGCTTTCGTAACCTTGAAATACAATCATCATTCAGTTGCCATTATGTTATGTTTACGTACATTGTGGGAGCATTAGATGTGAAAGTAAATGTTCCAGGAGATTAGTCTCCCTTTCCATGAACAGGCGTGCATGGGAAGTAAGGGGAAGAAAGAGGAGAAGGGAGAAAAGGGGGAAGGGGAGAAATGGGAAAAGGGGGAAAGGTAAAGGGGGGAAAGGAGGAAAGGGGAAAAGGTGAAAGGGGGAGAATGGAAATGGTGAGAAGGGGAAATGGTGAGAAGGGGAAATGGTGAGAAGGGGAAATGGTGAGAAGAGGAAATTGTGAGAAGTGGAAGCCGGAGAAGACGGAAGGGGGAGAAGGGGAAAGGGGGAGAAGGGGGAAATGGTGAGACAGGGAAAGGCGGAGAAGCGGAAGAAGGGGAGAAGGAGGAAGGGGGAAGAAGATGGGTAATGGGGAAAATGAATTGAAGCGGGAAGAGGAAGAGAAAGGGGGAGGGGGAGGGGGGGCGGAGAAGCGGAAGAAAGGGAGAAAAAGGAAGGGAGGTACCCACGTGACTCGTGGGGGGCCGGGGTCAGGCCCGCGCTGGCGGTGGCGGGTGACGGAGCAGCTGATCTTGAGGCGGGCGAGGTCGCGGGCCAGCCCCGCCGCCTGCTGGTGCTGCCCTCCGGCGATGGCCGCCTCCAGCCGCCGCAGCAGGCGGTTTATCGCGAGGGTGTTCATGTCCTTGGCCGGCGGGGTCGCCTCCAGGTCCGCTGCAAGAGATCAGTTAGGTACGGATACAGAAGGGGCATCAGCAGTCAGACATGTAGCCGTTCCCCCCACCATAATTTTTTTTTTCTGATTTTCACATACCAATATGGCGGACGTTTATTAATTTTTGTATCAGCTGTTCTAGCCTGCTGTTATTATTAACGACTGCATTTAAGCTGTTGGCAAGAAAAATTGCTAAATATATTACTGGTTTAGTATGTTTATATATCTTAAAAGTCCCCGATATTATATATAAAAAAAATTAGAGATCTCGGTGAAGACAGTATGTAAATTTTGGGTAATGCAAGGTGAGCAAGTTACAATGCCCGGAACCACAAGCCACAGAGGCAGTCATTCAGTGGGAAAGTTGCAACGGTTTAACCTTAACGTGCTGGATTTACTGGCGTGTACTCCAGTGAGGGCTAAATCCCCACAACACGAGCTCCCTAGAGCCGTAGAGAAATGGATATGCCATTTTACCGGAGGGTGGGGGGGAAGGTGCTTGAGAAGGCTGAAGCAGGACATCCCAGCATCATTGCCAGCCACCAGTTCGGGGCTAGCTTCTGGTACACTCAGAGGAATGCCAAGGTTCTGAACCAAACCACAGAGGCAGCGATGCAAGTTGAGAATGATCATGTAACTTTCTAAACCCCCTTTTCTGTAAACTTTAGTTCTGTATCTGCCACTGACTCGTGTAGACCGACTGGTCAGAGAGCAGGGACAGCTCCAGGCCTGGGTGAGCCGGATAATCGCCCAGGGCGCCGGGCCTTTTATTACTATCGCACTAGCAATGTAAAATGTTTGCCATTACACAAACGTAATTTATTAGATTTTAGCAATGCTAAACTCATCGTTATTCAGCAAAACCATCTTTTTTGAGGTTCTGGTTGACTTGAAAGAGTTTACTGTTCAAATTTCCCACCTTTTCTCTGGGGCATACGGTTAGACAACTTTCCAAAATATCAGTGGCCAGCGAAAGTAAATGGACTGGGGCCTCTCAAATACCGGAGCCACCACTGTCAGGAGTGTTGTACAGCACTCACCTTTGAAGTCGGCCAGTCCCTTGGGCCGCGTCAGCAGCGCGGTCAGCCTCTCCACCTCGCTGCTGTCGCTGCTGGTGCTGGCCGCGGAGCAGAAGCTCGCCTCCGTCTCCGACACGGAGTCGCTCCGGGCCTCCCTGGAGGGCGACGGCGCCGAGTCCGGGGACGCGACCCCCCGGTCGTCCGCCACCTTCCCTCCGGGGGCCCTGGCCTCGTCCCCCGCCATCTGCCGAGAAGCGACAAGCGGCTGTCGGACGGGCGACGCCTGGTCCGCCGTGTTGGCATACACGTGGAGCCCGCCCGGCTCGTCGCGCGCCTTGGTGGCTTCGATGCTGGCGAAGTCCCGCGAGCGGATCAGCTCGAACGTGCCCGTGCCTATTTTCTTCGAGTCCTTGGTCAGCGAGGTGTACAGCACCCCGTCCTTGATCGCGGTGGAATACTCCTCGACCGCCACAGGCACGAGGGCGCCTTTCGCCTCTGGCGCTCTCGATTTCGGTTCCACCGCGTTTGGTAGCTCTGCGGGACCACCCGATTTCCCGCTTGTCTGCGCTGATGTAGAAACTTTTACAGTTTTATTTTTATCTGACTTCTTCACCTTAATGTCCTCATAAACAGTTTTTCTTGTAATAAACAAAGCTTCTGCTTTTTCACCGACTCCATTTTGTAGAGGGATTTTTGTTTCTCTTTTTGAATTATCTTTTCTTGTAGACTTTTTGCTCTCGGTGATTTGTTTAGGAGTCTTTTTAATTGCTCCAAGTTTTCTCTGCTCTTCTAGCTTTGCATCTTCCTCAGCAGCTATCGTGGAAGAGGCATCGAAAATTTCCCTCTCTCTATTTCTTTCTCTACTAACTGTGGTTTCACTTTCCCTCTCTCTATTTATTTTTCCACTGACTTTGGTTTCACTATGAAGGTCATTAACACTCTTTGGTTTTTTTGGCAGAGAATTTTTTAAATCCTTCAACTTATCCTTTAGTTTTTGTTGTTCATTTTCATCTGAAGGTAGCCTAATTGTTCTTAACTTTCCACTACTAGATTTAGAATTTTCTTCCCCATATTCACAAGATTTATTGAAAAATGCGAGTCGTGCTTTTCTCACTTCATCCACATCAGGTTTATTCAATGTGACACCACTTGATTCATTGTTAGATGGTTGATTATCTACTTTAGTCTGTTGACTTTTAGTCTTTTTTGCCTCATCCTGTGGAAGTCTTCCTCCAATAAACGTAGATGGAAAGCCGCTTTTCTTCTCTTCAACACTGTCCAGCTGTGGCTGAGTAACAGTTAGTGCCTTAGTATCATTTTCTTGCTTGGTAACTGAAGATTTAATTTCTGTGGATTCAGTAATATCTGGGACGGATTTTGGCCCACTTTTTGAAGCACCATTTTGGCCTGGAAAGTATTTCTTGATTTCTTGTTCCCAGTCAATAGCTTTCTTCCCATCTAATGATGATACAGGTGGTGCACTAGGTTCATCAGCATGTTGCTTTCCTGCCTTGTCGTCTGGAAAAGATGGTCGCCATCTCCCGCATGCGTCACAGGTCAGCTTCCAGCGAGGGTTCTCTAAAGTGCAGCGTGGGCAAGCCCAGACGGTTGATTTCTTCACATCCTGTGCAAGATCAGAAGAATGATTCAACATAACATCCGTTCCTATATTCATGCTATTTCTGTTGCTACCCGTGTCTGTGGTGATTGTGGATGCTGCAGAACTTGTCGACTCTGACTGCTCTCTAATAGTTGGAATGCTTGGGCTGGGGGAATGGTGCCTTCGCAGACGATTGGCTTCATACATTGCGCGAGTTCTAGAGCCATTATCAAGCACTTCATCAAGTTCTTCAATGGTCACTCCTGACGGACCATTGTCTGCATCGGGTATGTCAAAAATTGTCCTTTTGGCACTAGTCTCTTTTTCTGTGCATTTACCTAATGCTTGAGTGGTACCAATGATGACAGATTTTCTAACTTCATTTTTCCCACCAATCATAACACTTTCCTCAGTAGTTTTTATACTTTCTCCAACAAAGGAAAACCTCCTTTCAGAACTTTCTTTGGAGAAGAAACTTGAACCTTCTTTCGAGAAAAATGTAGAATTAACAGTGACTTTTGTAACGTTACCAATGGCGTTGAAAAGAGATATCAGTTCTCTTGCTGAGCTACGCTTGGGGATTTCTACATTACTGGACTCTGGCTGCTGCATGTCTAGATCAGGGATGGAAAATCTACTTACTGTTGGTTCCTCGTAATACTTTGCATCCTCTGCAGCGAGCAGTGCCTGCTCACGAGCCTGCTCCTTCTGAACTATTTCTGCTGCTTCTCTATCCAGCTCACTGATGTTGGCCAACATGGAGATCTGAGACTTCCTCTTCTCGCTATCCTTCTTTTTATCGTCACTTCGGGAAAAAAAGCTGAACCTACTACTACCTGTGCTACCTCCATCACTTGGTATGTTTCCTCCCACGACTCTGGGGATACCAACTTCTGGCATCCAGTTTTCTATTTTATCTTTCTCTTTTTTCTTCTCGAGACTCTTGAATATGTCTCTCTTCGTGCCCCCACTTTCCTTGCTGGAGAAGTTTCTCTTATACCAAGGTCTCGGGGAAACTGGAGTTACTTTCATTTCAGAGTTGCCAGTTTCAATTTTGGGAAGTTCTTTGTTGGGTTTCAAGACACCCCTTTCTAGCTTTAACGAATCATTACACACAGAATTCTCATGGGGTAACCTGGAACCCATATCCAGCCTGGATGGAGAGGAAGGAGGTGAAACTGACATGCTTTTTCTATGAGCATGAGCTTTCAGTTTAGTGATGTTTGCAATCAAACGTGCTTTTTCATCTGGTGACAGTTTGCCAGTGAAAGATTTTTTACTTTCATCACTAGTTGCAGTCTGTATTTCTTTGCTTTCGGTTGCCTTTTCAGGGTGATCTGCATCACTTCTTCCATTCACTACAGGAGGCAGGGGTGCAAGTCGTTTCTTTTTCCCAAGACTCGAAATTGTGTTATCATTTTGTACAGATAAATTCTCATTTGAAACAGGGGGTGGAGGTGCTCGCCTCTTTCCTTGAACATGGCAATATGCACCAGCTTTCTTATCTTTCGAAGATTCGCTGGCAGTTCTCCTGTGAAAAGAGTACTTAGCATTATTTACACCACCATTTTCCATTATTTTCTCATTACATCTGCTTTTATTTTCCAATGTGTTAGGAAGACTGTCGCCCAATTTGGGTTTCAGAATAGGTGGTTCTGGAGCTTTACGTTTTTTTCTACCAAAAGAACAATTTTGGCTTACTGGTGAAGGGTTCGGGGGTTTTCCATTGATATTTTCTTTACAATCACTGCTACTGTACAAATCTCGCTTTCGCTTGTATACTGTAGGACTAGTTTCTGGTGTGTTTGGTAAGCTTCTCTGAAGTGTTCCACTGCTATATAAATTGTATTTCTTACGAAGTGTAATGTTTTTATCTAGTTCCCTCAACTTTTCTCGCTGATGCAGCCTGTGCCTGTATGTATCTGTGTCAGGTCCTACAGTGATTCTCTTCTCTGGAGGAATGGCATTACCAAAAGGGCGATAATAGGTTGGTGTGATGAATGCGAAACTATTGACAGTAGCTGTACTAAAAACAGTGTCTATACTCCCGCAACTAGAGCTGTGGCTACGAACAAGTTCAGGTGTTGATGGTTCTGTCTGAAAATTAAGACCTTCTTCGAAGTCTGTGTTACCTGCATCATCTGAATCATCCCCATCCTTGTTCCTTTTAAACCAACGAAGAAAGGAAAAAAAGCCACTTGAAGTTTTCTCTTTTCTAACTGTTGAGTTTGTTGGGCTACTGAGGTCTACACTGTTAGATTTGACATGTGCTGCTTTGGCGACATGGTTTGAAAATGTTCTTTCTGTAACTACGACAGTACTTACATACGAAGGACATCCATTCTGTAAATGGTTAGTTTTTTGGCTTGTGACGTGGTTCATCATACTAACTTCCAGATCACTACATTGTGAATTTGTACCACTAGTGTCTTCATCTTGCACCTTTTCACCTTTATGCTGGTAACAGCTCCCAACACCTACATTTTCATTCACTGCCACAGGTTCATAATAATTACTAAGGCTACTACAGTCCACAAAGTCACATGTTTTATCATCCCTAGCATCATACCATGAATAATCACTATATTCACCCGAAGTGCAGGACAGCAAAGTATTGGGTCGATTCACAAGAACTACACTATTTATGTCATCTTGACTTCCATTAGGCACTACAGTCGGCTCTATCACAGGCACTTCAAACACCTTTGGAGGTGAGCAGTTTTTTGAACCTGTCACAGAAGAGGGTTCATTTTTCCCAGTAGTCCAACACTTCACATATTGAGACTTAGGTTCTTTCGAAACTGCATCATGCTCACCATTTATCTTTGGAACAGTTTGTTTCGGACTTTGCACGATGCAGCCATCATCCCTTTCGGAAGCGTTTAACTGTCGTATGAGTTCTTCTAAATTTTCTTTCTGCAGGCACTGAATCACCTTGGAAATGTCTACGGGGAACCACGCGTTCTGAGAGTTCTGGGTTTGTGCGCCCTCCTCACTCCTTTCTGACGACTCCGGTTCTTCCACCACTTGCTGGAGGGCCGGGCATGATTTGCGAACGAGCTTTCCTGGGCGCCTTGTGGGGGGCAGGGGTGGGGTGGACGATTCGGGGCAAAGTAGCTGCTGTGGCTTCCTCCTGCGGATTGCCGGCTGAGGGGTGGTCACAGGCTGAAACCAGAGCACAGCAGAGTGTGAGCGCGTTTCATGCTGGCGTCGGACAACTTCAGTTTAGTCATGCACTTTATTGTACAGCACAACGTGAACACCACCAACCCCCAAAACTTTGTTCCTAGTTCACGCCACATCTTCGAGTCCAATTCTTCCAGTAAATAAAGAGGTTACCGTTTTTTACTTCTCATTCCGCCATCAACAACTCACCCCACTGTTTAATTAAAATATGATAGTAACATTGGTGTGACGAGGTGCCAAAACAGTTGTGTTCTGCAGGAAAGTTTTCGTTCTTCTTTCGTATTTTGTACACAATTCATCCATTTCACCGAAATTTTATTCATTGTGTGATGTATATTTAGTCAATAAATTATTAAGTGAACCACACTGATGCCTAAATTGTTCACAAAAACTTTAATCGTTTGAATTGCAACCAACCACATGCATGGAGAGAGTTTATATGTCCCTTGATTGTGCAACTAATTACAAAAATAAAGGAAAAAATTTACAAAATCTTATTTTAAACTTTCCAATTCAAACATATTACTTTAAACCCTTTCGATTTACCATATTACATGTATGTATAACATGTTAATAGGCTATAGTCTCTACTTATAGAATATGGGTACATGGGTCACACTACAATATCCACACACAAACTCTTTCCTGGACCTACCTTGACATTTTTAAAAATGTCACTGTGGTTTTTTTAAGGAACTGAAACACATTTTTTTATATATTTACTAAAAAGTACTTGTAATATACAGAATAAGTCATGTCTCCATACAAATGGTGAAAGCCGTGAATAATTTCTTTTTCGTTTACAGGAAGGTGACCCAACTGAAATGAGATGTCACTAACGAGACAATAAAGGCTTAACATTATTACGTTTGCTGGTAGTGGTACCAACCATCACGAATCGCGCACTTTCAACGCAATGCATGGAACGAAGTTAACCCACAATAACATGACAAAACTTATAAGAAATTTCAATGCACAAAACAAAACAAAAATACTGTGAAGGGATTGCAACACTTGCGACCTAAATGATTATATCTATGCAAGGTGTTAGGCCAACAGTTAAAAAAAAATTGTTAGCGGGAAACGAAGATGTCTTACCTGACATGGCGAGGAACGCCGTGCTGGGCGAGACGGCGTCGTCGCGTTGGGATATGACTTTCTTCTGGGCACGTCGGGTGACTTGGACTGGTCTTTTGCTTCTGCTTCACTCCTGAAGTTCCCATGATGAACATTTTCTGAAAAATTTCAAAATAAAACAACCTATAAGGACGAAGAAACTGGAAAGATGAAAAAATGAAGCAAACATCTCCCACTCCACTACCACTTTGCCCATTGGCAGGGCGATGTGTTTTTCACGAAGAGATTTTCAGACCAGCTGTGGGTTGAAACTTTGTGGCAATCGTCTGTGGATCGTGGTTAGCTGGGATTATTTCAGGTACGTGTCTACTGTCTGCAAACAAATAACAGCCATCAAGTACGGGAGCAAACGCGTCCTGAATGGCCCGGCCAAATAGGTAGATAACGGCTTCTCTTTTATACGGCCGCACCAATCACAAGGAAACAATTGCTGGCGTGGGCAAACCTTACTGCGGTCTAATGAGAGAAAAGACTTTTTCGCGAAAAGTATATGCTTCTACCCATTAAAAGAGACCAGCCAAATTCGCGGTATTATTTAACAACAGTCTATAATGAAAATGTTTGTTTACTTGAAAGTACCTTGTCATTGGATCAAGCCCTTCGGACTACAGGCCAATGAAAAACACCAAGGACAACACCCGACCGAATCGTGTGCGATCCAGAGAGAAGTTTAAATGTGGCATCAGCCAATGAACAATGACATCGAAAGCTTGATTATTGCTTGGTGCCAAGAAAAAAAACGTGAATTATTATGTGTAACATCTTAGCTCTCGGTGTACGGTAATTGGTAGGAGTAATTTCGTGAATGAAACGGAATTAGCATAGAACGTAAATGTGACCACAGTGCTGCCATCTGTGGCGGATGGCGCGAACAGAACCAAAGTTCACAAAGACCAAGGTAAACTTTATAGTATTAACTGGTTAGTGAAGTTAAACAAGATTGTGGGGGGGGGGGGGGTTATTTTAATAAAATTTACTGTCGAAATCAGGACTGAAGACGGAGATTAGAATTATTTTATGTCTTTTTAGATTTTAACAGGAGCCGTTTCATTATTTAGTTTAAAATTTCGGTCTGCTAATTAAATGAATTAATACTCAACGTAGCTGCGCCAGCAGCAAATTTCTAGCGTCCAGAAATTTAGTCGTAAACACGATTTGCGAATATATATCACACTCGACATTATTTTAAAGAATTACATGTTAAATTTCGTGTTCAAATTTCGTAATTATAAGTTTATTTTCAACATGATAACACGAGGTTAGATGTTCACACATCCCTGGCGAGTACTGAAAGACCTTCAAGCATCACGTTAAATTTGACGAGTCTTATAACTCTACACACACGTCAACCCTCAACAAAGTTAAGATGATGTTAGCTTATTCGTCTGACGTCTGCAGCGAGAGATTTGGCGCTTGAAACTTTATGCTGTTCCAGTCGCGTTCACGTTTTTACGTCTTGTACTTACGTCAGGCAGCCCACGAGCCGTAAGCGCGAAACTAACTTAAGCACGTTCGTTCGTTCCGCAACGTGTAACAAACTCACTTTTAACACTTCCAGGCGGCGAAGTGTTTAATATTAAATTTTGTATAAACTTTGATACATTAGTATTTTTCTGATTCTAAATTATATTATTTTAAATACTTGTAGTACGTGTCTTAATTTAGTCTAAAGGACTGCAGGTGTCGGAAATTATTTGTACATTTAATTATGATTCATCACAAGGTCATTAATGCTATAATGCGTGCCATTATTTTAATTTGGCTGCTGAAATACTTCGTTTGTAATTTGTCTCACGGAAAAGCCGTGTATATTATGCCATTTGCATGTGCGTGCTCGTTAATTTTTTTTGTGCGCAAATCATTTGCATTACTTTGTTTTCGGTTTTAATACCCTGCTAGTTTTCGACTTAAGACTGAGTTTTTTTTTGGGAATGTCTCTGCAATGAAAAGATTTTCCTCCCAGCCACTAGGTTCGATGCTTTTGCTTTTACAGCTCTCGAATATAGTTTGAATGTGGCGGGCAGTTTCGGCCTTTTCAGTATGTAGCTGTTTTAATTTAAATACCCAAGGAGCCACACTTAAATATTAATTTTTATTTTTTATATGTCTAAAAACATTCTTGAAAAAACTCGTTTAAGCCTTTTGTTCACTTTCCGAAAAAATACACGTTATTGACTAAACCATGGAAAATATAAGGCCATAGACAAGTGCAACGGCTCTTAAACGCTGTTGGTAATCAGACACTTCGAAGAGATCTCGAAACGCGTTGTCGCCTGGAGCTCTGCGCACCTTTCGGCGCCCTCGTGAGACTGTGGTTGGTACTAAGAAGGTTTTGCTGCAAGCCACCCCGTGAGCATATAAAACACGACTGTTCCGTTTGTCCCGGCCTGGGGTTTTTTCTTTTTTCCTTTCTTCCCAGCGCACATGCGACGCGCATTCCTTCATCTGCTACCGAAATAAACACAGCGCCGCGGGAGCAGCGTCCTCTTCCAGTCCCCAAAGAAGAAGACGCGACACTCGTCGAGCGGAACAGGATGCTCTGAGGGGACGCACCACAACGCCGAACGTACAATAACGCCGAAAACCAAAATTGACTACAACGCCGACAGCTAGAAATCTGCTGTGTACCACAACGCCGAAATACATTAACCCCGAAAAAATGCCATTGCAGGACTGCCACAAAGGTTAGGTTAGGTAAGATTAGCACACAAATTCATTCAGTTGTTTTTCATTTTGCTCCTGTGCCCCCCCCCCCCTCCCCCCTTACCCGCGACAACATTTTTCGGCGTTACTGTATTTCGGCGTTGTGGTACACAGCAGTTTTCTAGCTGTCGGCGTTGCGGTCAATTTGGCATTCGCCGTTATGGTATTCGGCGTTATTGTACGTTCGGCGTTGTGGTATTTCGGCGTTGTGGTAACGACCCCTCTACGGATGGGGGTAAAAAAAAAAGAAGTAGGTACTCGCCATAGAGGTGTAACACCCACAACCTCTCGGTAACGAGCAAAATTCACGTGTTCTCACGCTGCAAAAAAACACACACTCATAACACGAAACTCGGAACACGAAATTTTTAACGTAGAATTCTTTGAAGTAATGCCGAGCGTGATAAAACACGGGAAGCCTTCTTTTCACAGACGTGAGAGCCAAACCTCCGATCGTGCATCTTCGGTTTTTTTTTGTTGTTGTTGTTCATTGTAACTCATGAAAACCAATGGTCAATTAGGTTAGGTTAGCTACATTATAAATACTTTAAAACATTGTGGACGGTTGATATGGTTAGGATAGCTACATTAAAGATACTGTGAAATCATGTAAACAAAAAAGCGAGCATGAACTTCGGAGAACTTCGGGTGTGTGTCTCTCGTCTGTGAAATGAAGGCTTCCCAAAAAACACACGCTAATTGTGTTTTCAACTACATTTCTGGACGCGAATCAAACAGTTTCCGCACCACACCGCTAGAATTCGCTGCTACGTCGACTATTGAAACAGAGATAAAATTAACTCTTTATTTTTTTTTTCCAACCATTAATTTGTGATTTTTAATATTTTTTTTTTGTTAACGTTATAGGTGTATAACAGCGTAATTCTTTCTGAGAGTGCATATCGACAACGGATATTGCAACCTCGACGTCAAAAGAAAAAGACTTGAAAAAATACTAAAGCGCCGGCTTTGGACTTGATTTGCGATAAGGAATTTTATTATATTGTTAAAATTAATTTAACAGTTAATACTATAAACTTTCCCTTTGCATTTGTGAACTTTGGTTCGCGCCATCCGCCACAGATGGCAGCACCGTGGTTGTTACTCATTTCCGTCCCATGCGACTTCCGTTCCGTTCACGAAATTACTCCCACCGAATGCCGTATACCGATAGTTAAGATGTTACACATAAAAAAAAATGTATGTCTGTAAAGTCGGTTTACGGACGATAGTTTAACGTGATAACGTCATAACAAAACATTAATGAAATGATTGCATACTTTTATGAATAAAATTGAATCATTTTTATTGAATTATCACTATTTTTTATGGATACAAAGAAAGAGTGAAAGGAAATCTACAATTTAATTGATAAATTTACTTTTATTTGCACTCATTAATTCAAATATGTTTATTACTTTAACGAAGAGATTATTTTAACTATAACTTTTATAAATGTTTGCTATTTAACTTCTTCCAATCTGTGTTATTCTGTTAAGGATAGGACAATGATAGGAAAAGTAGGAAACGAATGGGAGTGTTTCATGTTTAATGTGCCTCGAAAAAGTCAAATCGATGATTGTTCCAATCGAGTTGAAGAGAGATAGATGCGGCGCAAGCGTAAAATGAGTGTAACGGGACAATGTGCGTTACGGGACACTTTTTCGTGCGTGCAGCTGGCGTTCACCGATTTATTAGACGTTGTCACGTCAAAAATAAAAAAAAACACACCGAGGCTTGCTATATCGTGGCGGGGAGAAAATTCTGTCGCGGGGAAAGAAACGAGGTCTTCCATGCCATCACGAATCATACAGTAGGAGGTTGTCAGTGCACGCACTACTTCACGGACATTGCGTGAAGTCGCTTGTTGTCCAGCTAGAACTCCGGGTTAATTGTAGTGTTTGCAGTCTGGAAACAAGGCCCGTGTCTTATTGGACGTGACTTGAGTTCAACGACGGGCAAATTTTTTTTTATTACACTGTAATTATTATTTTTTAATTGAACAGAAATATTCAAGTAAAATTTACAGATATTTGCGAATTTGTAAATTGTCATGAAAACAACTGTATCACTACAAAAAAGTAGGCTCGGATTCTAAAACCGGGCAATTATGCTGTGTGTTGTCCCAGTACCTCCAATAGTTCAAGTTATTTGTAAACCGTTCCCTGAATAGCTTTCCGGTATTAACTGCGCGCATTAATAAGCACAATAAGAACAAAATAAAGTAAAATGGTTGAATATTCGATTATATTTTCCATGTTTTAGGAAAATTATGCTTGAATGAAAAATCAATTAAAATATGCGCCAATTTTCGTAAGAAATACTCAGACTCTCGAAAAAAAACTATGTGTTGTACAAAGTTACAATATATTTTTCATAAAAAGTATTATAAACTTTTTCCTCGACAACTGGTTTGTAAAACGAATCTTTTGTAAAAGAACTTTTTTTTCTGTGGAGAGAAACCCTACAATTAAAATACATGTTTATATTAGGACTGTAAATGCCGCTGTGGCCTCAATTGTAAACGTGATCTGTGCGTATCGCATAAATGGTGATGTTTCCTTTGGAATTGTTAAGTTTTGTCCCATCAGGTTGAACCCGAACATCAAACCCAATCCATCCCAATCTCTCGAAAGGCCCTGCTTACTAACCATCATCAGAACCATTTTCAAAATGATTCGGCGACGGTGATGCACAGTTGACTTTAACTGCACAGTTGACTTTAACTACGTCACCACGTGCAGTCTCCCGACAGTTCCTTACTTCGTGCGTACACTGCTGTTTCGGGTTTTCCCCGAGAACCATCCTCACCCAGTATGTCAATAACTCTCGTTCTTACACGTGCCGCATATTTTTCACGAGTTATCTTAGGAATTTTTTTTTGTTTCCAAAAAACTGTAGATTTTTTTTTTCAAAAAAAAAAGATGGTTGGTTGTCTGTAAAGTCGGTTTAAGGACGATAGTTTAACGTGATAACGTCATAACAAAACATTAATGAAATGATTGCATACTTTTATGAATAAAATTGAATCATTTTTATTGATTTATCACTATTTTGTATGGATACAAAGAAAGAGTGAAATGAAATCTACAATTTAATTGATAAATTTACTTTTATTTGCACTCATTAATTCAAATATGTTTATTACTTTAACGAAGAGATTATTTTAACTATAACTTTTATACATGTTTGCTATTTAACTTCTTCCAATTTGTGTTATTCTGTTAAGGATAGGACGATGATAGGAAAAGTAGGAAACGAATGGGAGTGTTTCAAGTTTAATGTGCCTCGAAAAAGTCAAATCGATGATTGTTCCAATCGAGTGGAAGAGAGATGATGCGGCGCAAGAGTACAATGAGCGTAACGGGACAATGTGCGTTACGAAACACTTTTTCGTGCGTGCAGCCGGCGTTCATCGATTTATTAGACGTTGTAAAGTCAAAAAACTTGTTACCAAAAATTATTTTTCAAATGAAAAATATTTTGATCAATAACGGATGACATGATGACTGATGAGATTTTTTTTAATATTAACGCGTGGTGTTATTTTTTTCTAGTAATTAATGTGTTTTTTTTATAGTTTTTAAACTTCATTTTGAATCAACGAATTGATAGACGCAGTGATCTTGCGTGCTCGTATACTTACACACTATGTACCTACACATGTTTAATTGTGTACCCTACGCATTTCCTATCCCTCTGCGAAGTTTCACTTCGAACGAGCATGGAGGCCACGCACCCACTATCAAGAAAATGTATCTTACAAACTAATGGGGAGAGGGGGTATAAAACCGGAACGATTATTTCACACGTGCCAATCTCATGCTTAACGGTGATATCGCATAAGATGCATCAGCAAGAGTCGCACTTATTTTTGGACATCGAAATTAAAAAAAAATACACGCCCATCCAGGCTATAAGGAAGTTAGCTTGGGACCAAAAAAATCTAGTGATTTTCCAGAGAAAAAAAAATTTAAAAAAAGGGGTATCCGCCGTCGACTGTACCTGCAACGAATAAACTTTCATGACAGACCTGGAACTTGGCTGGAAGTCGCGGAGAAGATGTCTGAGAGGAAAGGGATCCAGGGTCGAATGGTGAGTGGAGAGGGGGAAAAGATAGGAGGGGTTGCTGATGATAATTGGAAAAGAACCAGGGGAGGGGAGAGGGTGGAGGGGAGAGGAAACGCAAGTTTACGCATTAATGCGGTTGCAGGGTCGTCAACAAGTGCAACCTCGTAAAGAGGTTATCATCGCTGTTCTTGCGGCGCGGAGAGGGAATGTAGCAACGAGAAATAGTTAGTAGCAGGGGTATGAAGAGAGAGAGAGAGAGATGATCATTAACAATTCCTTACGATCCCTCCCCTGGGAAATTCCGACGAGGCGTGATATTTCGCGCCTAGCGCTGAAGTAAACCCGCAAAATTATGGGCTACGGACGGCTTCTCTGCATCTGAAGGGAGAACCTTAACTGCAGATGCGGCTTCTGTTTATCTGCCGCCAGTTGAATTTTAAAACGATTAGGACCCTCGGCTGCTGGGAAATTTGAAATATTTTTTAGTGGCAATATCGTTAAAACCATTTAATCTTAACGATGTAGAGTAAAAAAAAAAATTAAGTGTCGGATATAATTTTCTCGAACAGCATCAACAAACTTTGAAAATCATATAAATGTGTTTATACTTATTATATACGATTCTAAATTTTCTGCATTAAAATCTCGTAATTTTTTTTGTTGTAGTAAAAAAAAATTATAGCAGCGCATATTTAGCTTGTAGCTGTAGTATATAGTATATTAGTAGGTACTATAAAGGCAATCTTACTAATTACTTTAATTTTTTTTCGGAAAGAACAAGTAAAATGACGCAAAGTTACTTCTTAACGTATTGCGGACACCTCAGAAGAACACAGGCTGCTCAGGATTGGCCAAGTGGGGTCTGTTTACGAAAAGCATTTAAGAATAAGCTGACGTCAGACAAGTCGTTCTGTTTCCACATCTCGTTTCCTAAACCTTATTTTTGGAAGGATAGATTTCAGATTAATCTTTTAGGCTTGGATCACCCAGTACAGGATTCCTGAAAGCACGAGAAATTTGCATTACGCTTTTTTTTTTTTTAATTTCTTCCTTATCTTAATTTTACGGGTACCACTCATATCCCATAGTTGCCCTATGCACGACGAGAAGACTTCGTAACAGTCCACAGCCTTGCGCTTAGAGGCGATACCACGCTACAAGCACCAACGAGCGTCGAACTTTATCATCCCCACCTCACTAACACACATACACCCCTGACTAGGCGGGACCCTTAACGCTTGGTTCGTTACGAATAAAAGCCCTCCAGTTGTTTTAAAATAAACTTGACTTGCCCAGGTATTTTTTTATATAAAACATGCAATATTACTACAGGAAGCAACCAATACATAGTTCTGCGCTATACTTTCCAAATAAATCTGTAGGTCTTAATACAGATTCGTCAATTTTGCGACAGAAATGTTCACACAATGAAAAAAGCATGGTAAACTCAACAAAAGGTGATGTTACTCATTTATCACACACTGTGCCAAGATGGAATTAATCCTTTTGTGGTATGAACTACGACTATGCTCAAAAATACTTGGCACATCAGTATCTGAACAAACCAAGACAATATGGATACTATAATTAATGGCTTAGCGATACCAGAACATTTGTGTCTCATCGTTTAATTTAAATTACCTACCATAACACATTTTCCTGACTATTGCCTGAATTTTCCAGAAATTTTAAATTCCCTGACTATTCCAGGGTTTGTCTGTTTTCCCTGATGGCTGCTGGACATCCTATGAACTTCCGCCTATGGCGTCGTGAAGCCGAACATGTAAGTTTCCCTTAAGGAAACCGGAGTTCTGTATAATTTTGTTTGGCGCCACCGACCTCTCTCTAATAACCGTCGCAGGTGTGACGTGTGCCAGATACCAGCTGGTCCCGAAATACATCCATCCACCCTTCCAGTTTACACACTGTTTCAATAAACTACGAACCTGCTGTCGCCACACACCGCCTTGGACTAGTTTTGATGCATCGCACGATGCAACAACGTCTTTGCGAAGCAAGGCGTCGAATCGACGATAGATTCCGGGCAAGCTGTGCAGACTACAGCCAAGTCAAGTGTCACGCAACACGTCTCTAATCAGAACATTTCTCAAAAGTAACCCACCTCAAGTTTCAAATGTTCCAAACTGTTCTGTCGTAGAAAGAATACTGTATTCGTCTGTGCAGTCATGTTGTCGAGAAGAGATCTGTACCTTGGAGGCACTATGTGACACAAACCATATTTTCCAAGAGAGAAATTTAAAGAATTTCAAACAGTGCCTCACTTACAAACTCAACTATTTTCTACCCAAAAATATTTGTGATGTTTTATCACATCCTAGATCTCAGTATTGTATGCAAATAGAAAGAACGTCAAACGGTGGGTCAAATTTATGGTTAAAAGTGCGCTTTGTCCAAAAATGGACACAGCGTCTTATGCCTCCGTTTCGTTTCATCGTTGGGTTCGTCACTTTGTGGCTATGTCGTCCAAGGTTGATGTTTGCCTGTGCTTACTGTTCTTGTTGCAACTGTCTCGTCGTTTACACCCCACTATGTTCGTCTGTGCAGTATTTTTTTCCCCCCTGGCTTATGTAGTTCCTTCCACGAAATTCCTCTCTGTGCTGTCAATGTAGGCATTTAACATTTGGCATCGGCTAATTTTGGCGTGTTCTCCTTTTTCATCTTTGTTGTCCAATCTCGAGGTTTTCCTATGACATCCAGAGTAAACCAACAATGGCATGCATCAATTAAATTGTTTCAAACCAATAATGACACCTAATCCGCAAAAACAAATCGAGGGGTTTAATTCGAGATAGGTTTCGTGGGGAATCGTAAAATGATCTAAAATAAATTTTTTTTCGTACTTTTTCACTTATAGCCTTGATCTTCTCATGCACAGTGTGCGCGGTTTTAGTTTGAAAGTAATATTGCGAAAAAAAATGGCAGAGCCGTGCCAAATAGTATTTAACGAATGAAACCCTATCCCAGCGTAAGGCGGCTGATTACGAACACCAACGCAGAAAGAAGCTGAGTGCGTACGAGCACAACGTATTGCCGTTAAGGCCCTTGCCTACACGGGCCCAGGCACGCTTAAGATGTGAAGAGCTTCAGGAGAAACCACGCGATATGTAAAACTGCTCCCGCTACCAGACTGGTGTTTGTTTACGAAAAGATTTTAAAAAATTTTATACTGTATGTTTATCGGAGTTAAAATGGCTAAAACGTGTGTTTTCATAATAAATTCAGGAACGAAACATGAAAAAGCTCGCAAGGGACTTCCATCACATCTTCATCTTAATATCTCCGCCTCTCATACATCTCGTGGCTGTCCCATGCACGAGTTCACAACCTTGCGATAAGAGACGATGCCGCGCTAGAAGCACCGGTGAACGTCGACCTTATCATCCCGCTTCGCCGACACAAATGCTTCCGTCGAAGTGACTTTCCCCCCCCCCCCCCCCCCAAAAAAAAAATAGCTATCCAAGTTTTCTGAGCATGTTCCTTCGTCTGCGGCACGCAGCAAAGTGACGGGATGCGGGCATCCATCCAGAGATACGGCACGGACCACTCACTTCGCGTCCTCTCGGGTGGACTCGGGAGAGATCGTGTTTCCACTTCGCGAGGGACGCGACGTCAGCGCGAAGGCAGCACCGCGTCAGCAAGGCCTACCACGTTCAAGGCCGGGGGGGGGGGGAAGAAGAACTGTCTCCATGCGAAATATGGCCACTGAAAAACTATGCGGCTGAGAAATGCCAACATAAAAATTAATAATGTTCGCAGGCCATCGTCTGAAGTAGCTTGGCTTCTGGGTTGTAGTCGTGTCCTTGGCGAATAATTCACCGACGTTTCGGTCGACATTGCAGTCGCCATCATCAGGAAGCAGTTACCTAACTAGCAGGTTACCTAGCAGGTAACTGCTCCCTGATGATGGCGACTGCAATGTCGACCGAAACGTCGGTGAATTATTAGGTACGTAACTGCTCCCTGATGATGGCAACTGCAATGTCGACCGAAACGTCGGTGAATCATTCGCCAAGGACACGGCCACAACCCAGAAGCCAAGCTACTTCATCAAAAATTAAGTTCTCAGTATGAGGAAAACATATAATATTTCTCTAACATAAGAACATAAATAAAATAAGAATATTTACGAACATTTTTGGTTCAGGATTAATGTAACGGTGTATGAACGGAGCTGCGTATTGATTATTATATTATAATGGCGAAATATACTTTGGAATTATTTTTTACAGTGTTAAAATTATTTTGGCAGCAATGAAATAAGCATGGCTGCAAAGAAAAATTTTGTGTGAGCTTTGTTCGTGTGTATTTTTTTTTCTTTGCAATAGAAACTTGAGGTTATGATTTTCAGCGCTCAAACTTTGCAATTATACATTTTTAAATATTTTAAACAAAAGGTAAAGCATTATTTAAAAAAGTGTTTAGGTTATTCCATATAAAAAACATCTTAAATGTAATGCGGTTAATATTCACAGCAACGAACGACCACAAGAAAAAAGTCAAGGTTGCCAACATTGACTTTCGAAAAGTTAACGACTTTTAGGTTGTTGGGTTGCCTTTAAATCGCGCACAGTTCTAGTATTTCCAAAAAGAGAATAAGAGCGTTAGTTATAGCACTCTCGGTATCTTCCTTGTTTAGTGTTCGCGCCTGTCTGATCTGTCTGACCGTGATGTCCGACCATGCTGTCTGAGGAATTCTCTGTAGCAATGTGCCGCGTTCACTTGTCTGATGCATCTGGTTCACGTGATCACGCCTAGAGGTCAGCACTGTAGATTGCTATAGAAATTTATCTTGGATTTACTCGAGAGCTTTATGCAAAACGGAGATTTAACGTAAATATATTAATGAAATTTCGATACTTTTTTTTTAAATTTAACCAAGCTTGTTGTTTGCATGCCTGCACACGTTTACCATTTTATTTACTTTTGCGGGTTCTACGGTTTTTCCGTTTCAAATCAACTTAACGGAAAACCAATTCAACAAATTGGTGCCCAAGACGAAATTACATTAACGCTTGTTTGGAAATAGTTACTTTCGCGCAATTTTACAGCTTTTTAATACTCTTCATTAGAGTCCCGGAAATTTCGCGGATTCCTCTGACCTCAGGATAGAATTCAAAGTTATAGGTGTGCTCGACCCATGTTTACTTTCCCATTGGTTGATTTCTTAGAGAGAACATTTTTATCCTTGTTATTTGGCACTACCTGATTCGCTTACTTCTCTCCTAGCTGGACATCGTTGGCTCACGGTCGTAGAGGGGCGTGTCCAGATAACTGCGGTGCAATCATGAACACAGTGCGACAGTGTGGAGGTTTGCATTCTAGCTTGCGACTAAATGAATTCGCGAAATTTCCGGGACTCTACTCATCATGCTTCTCATTGACGAAAACAATCCGACCTCGGAAGTTCCAAGTTCGGCAGCTCTGGGCAGACGCGACTGTACCGTCAGCATCTGACGTCACAGGTCACGCTGAACCAATCAGATGCCATGAACGCATCCGCACCGTCAAATCCGATTGCATCAGTCAGGCCCGACTGCGAGAATGTGACAGTACTTCTACAAACAGCCCGTCGCATCTGCCAAAGGGGCTGACACTAGATAGCGACTACGAAAATACTGATTATTCAGATGTGTTTGATTATTTTTCCTATTATCGAGTGTGTACAATGTACTTATTATTTACGAATATATATATATTTTTTTAAACTGTGCAGCCATTTCTTTGTGGTTGGAATAGATGGTTATTATTAGCATAACATTAAATAGTATTTACATATTAAAGTTAAATATTTTTATACTAATTTGTGAAAGAATTACAGGTAACGAGATCAAATGTTGCAATTTTTTAGGTTCAATCGTAGACCTAAGTTTGGTATTTCAAACAGAAACACAGCCAATCAAAGGCATGGATAAGAAAACCCTAGATATAATACATTCGTACGTCCTTTAAAAAATAAAAAATAATAAAAAAAGCACGATTCTGCCATGATTTTGATGCAAGGCCAGACAGAAAATTTTTCAGCCCTCTTGATTGGCTGCTGCAAGCCCCGCCCTAGGGAAGGGGAGGGGGGGAACGCGAGCGGCACGATGGATGCCGGATTACAGAGAATGCGCCAAACCACTATAATGCCGGATTAAATTATCTTTTAACCGGTATTACTTTCGAGAACTGTCGGGTTCGAGACGAGTTAAAGTGACACGGACGTCAAATCCAAGGTGCTGCCTGACGGGAAAAGATGAGCGAAGAAGGGAAGGGGAAGGGGGGGGGGGTCCCGCTGCGCACGTTTTGGATTGGATCCACAAACCGCGTGTGTCGGCGGGTAGCAACGCCCCTGCATCTTCTCTCTCTCTATCTCTCTCTCTTTCTCTCTCTCTCCCCCCCCCCCTTTTTAACGTCTTTATTTAGAGTCTCGCCCCGTTCGCCGCCAACTTCCTGTGTCCACGGACCAGCACTTCGTCTCTGCCCTGAAACCAGGAACTGCACAGCGCCCGTTACCCATTTATCCGGGTTCCCAACGTCCCACACCCAATCCGTAGAGACCGGGAAAATTCGCGGATTCATTTCGTGATAGGCTGAAATTCAAAACATGTGTACAGTTCTGCTGGTTCTGCTGCTATTGGTTCGCAGGTTAACTGGATCTCTGTGGGCCAGTGAGAGACCAATCGACCAAAGAATCGTCGAATCGCAAGCTACCCAGTGGAGACGCCTCACTAGTAATACCCAATGAACACGCGTGTTTGCTTGAGAAGTGCAGAGGATAATGGAGGCTAACCTAGAGGTCATTGAATCCGCGAATTTTTCAGTTCTCTAGCAATCGGTAATAACGTCTACCCGATCAATAAAAAGCGCGATAAAGTGCACGCCAAATACCAAGAGTAAAAAAAAAAATAATTTAAGACATTTACACAGTAGTGAGATTATTTCACACAGTAAATAGTTTAGTAATCACAATATCTAAAATCTGCTTTATATATATTAAAAAAAACAGTATTACGGTTAATATTCATGCCTACGTCTACCATGATGAACACTTTATAATGCAAGCATTGCATGCTTGAATTCTTGAATCTCCTTGTGCATAAATTTATTTTTATAGCACTCTTAAAAAAATCTTGAACGTGAAAGAAAATGTTATCTTTAAAAGATTTGTGCAATGGGAGTGCATGACTTGATGTAAGTTTTTGGACATACGCCATTGCTAAGAACTTTTTCTGTTGAAGAAAAACTAATAAATAAAATAAATAAATAAAAATACCCAAAAAAAGACAAAAAACACACAAAATTAAGCAAACAATTGCTGTTGTCAACAAGGATATGAACACCATCACTTTTTTGGGTATTTTTATTTATTTATTTTATTTATTAGTTTTTCTTCAACAGAAAAAGTTTTTAGCAATGGCGTATGTCCAAAAACTTACATCAAGTCGTGAAAGAAAATATTTTAAATATGTTGCGTAGTTGGAATGGCTCACTAAAACTTTGGCATAGTCTATCAAATCCCAAATTAATTTTGACATTGAAAAAAAAAAATACTGTTTTCGTAGACAGCTTCCGATGAATAATTACCAGATAGTTAAAATATTTGTTTACGAACATTACTGATACGTGGCCATGCCCATAGAATGGGGAAAAAATGGAGGGTGCCAAGGAAAATTATATAATTGAAGTGCACAGGAAGAAGGTCCCACGGAAGGCCAAGGAGAAGGTGGGAAGAGCAGATAGTTGAAGGAGTTTAGTCGAGAGGAGAGGAGGAATGGTGGTGGAACATAGGAAGATGTAGGAATTTTAGTTTACTGACTCGTCCACGAGCTGGAAGCATTTGATGATGATGATGATGATGATGATGATGATGATGATGATGATGATGATGATGATGATGATGATGACCAATACGTAGAGACCTGCAAAATTCGCGGGTTCAATGACCTCCAGGATAGACTCTACTACACTCTACACACTCGGGCAAATGCCACCTGTTCATTGGCTGCTGACTTGTGAGTCGTCTCGACTGAGTGTCTGGGATTCGACACTTCTATGAGCGAGGGTCTCTAACTGGCCCTCATTACTCCAGATTAACAGTGAACCAGTGGTAGAAGCAGCGCTAAGGTATAATTATTTGAATTGTAGCATACCACGAAAAGAATCCGCAGAATTTTGCAGGTCTCTACCAATAGGTGTTGGATGCATCGCGAAATTTCATTGACTAAAATAATGCGTAGAATTAATTTGTGAGTCAATTTCCAAAGTCGTGCGCACAGATCGTGTGCTTATTCCTATTATTTTATTAATGTTGTGCCCATCTTTACCAAGTATCGTCTCTTTTCCCCCCCCTCCTTCCCCAGAGCACTTTCCGGTTCCTCTCCCTGGACTACGCCCCCGGCAGACAGGCTACAACACAGGCGCCAGTACTTCGCGACTGGGGTGGTGACATCAAGTAAGGAGGGTAGGGGATGTGTGTGACTAAGCTGCAACCCCAACAAACCGTTCGCAAGTGGGAAAGGAGGGTGGGGAATGACTCGCCTCTCCGAGAGCGTCCAAGAGAGGCGTCGTGGTGTCTCGTCGCTGCGTCACTGCCAACCTCCCCCACAAAAAAAAAAACTACTTCAACGGGTTGGGACAGAGATTAGGAAAGGATACACACTTCCGTCGTCAGACGTGAAGCCATTTTTTTCCTCATTTTATTTCTAATTTTCACATACCAATATGGCGGACGTTTCGTTATATTTGTATCAGCTGTTCTAGTCTGCTTTTATTAACGGCTGTTCGGAAGAAAATTAGATCAAAATATAATTGGTTTAATATGTTTTATATATTAAAAGTACAAAACGAATCATCATAATACAAATGTAATGATATGAGTTGAAATTTTTCTTCAATTTAACCTCCAATCCCGGTAAAGGTGAAACGGCCCCCATATTGGTACATGTAGTACACTGAAATCCCCTCCCCTTTTGGCTTCACCCCCATCGTCCATAATCGTTTCATACGCTCATCTGTTTATTTCTCTAATCTTTAGGCTGGGATAAGAAGAAAAATAGAGAAGGGAGTTAGGTCTCGTATATTGTGAGGTCAAAATCGGAGACATGGAAAAGTTCGCTGTTGCATGAAATGTAAAACTTTCACTTCTCACGCCTTCAAATATGTTTTGTCAAAAGATGTCGGGAGGGTTATGACGTCAACGAAAACGTGCCACTAGCGCCGATCAGAATCGTACCCAGTGGGAACGGAAATGTCATCCGTTTCCGTCTCAACGAAACTTTATCGTCCGTTTGTTCTTCGACGTTTTAAAGAGGTTATAAAGATGAAATAACTAAAATAAACATGCAAAAAAATATGTAAAAAACAAACAGGTGTAAATAAATTTTAAATTTAGCTGAAAATTAATTTTATTATGTAGCGAGTATTAGTGTGAATTCAATTTATTGATTTTTTTTTAAAAAGTTTTAAAATGCACCAAAATCACAAGTTTAATAAACATATCACACACTGCGAAGCATTATTTTATTTCAAAATGAGATTAAAATCCAAAAGATAGCTCGGGGCAAATATAAACGGTGGCGACGCGAATAATTCTATAACCAATCACGTTCGACACATCTGACGACAACGCGACAAAAATGGCGCACGCGACAGACCTCACGACTAGAAATATTTTCCATCTCCATCGCGTGGCTGACTCGGCGTTAGTGAAAAGCTTGTTACGATTTTGTTTTCTAAAGATGGTTAAAACGTTTATTGGTAATTCTGTTATAGTTCTTATTTTTATAAGTATTTATTGATAATTATTTTTGTGAAATCTCCAAAAATGAGTTTAATCGCAGTGATTTTTTTTTACAATTTAATGATAAATTCGAACTAAACAAAAAAATTTTCTCTAGAACATATAGACATAAAGTGCAACATGGGCGTAGATTTGGAGGGGGGGGGGGAGGCTCCCTCTCCCCTGAAATTAAGAAGCCCCTCACTGAGGGGGGGGGGGGACTGTTTGCGCTTGCAAAAGCATGACTGTGAAATGGGTTTCACGTCAAAATGATGTCTTATGTAAAACTTATGTCTTATGTCTATTAAAACAGCTGCTATTTCGTTCCCTTACTGGGGTTTGGTTTGGACATATTCTGGAGTTAGGTTGCGGGTTGTACCCCAGCAAGGCAGTGCTTATTCACTACCTTACCCTAACGTCTTGGATTAATACCGGGAAAATGTGATTTCTTGATGGTCTTCAATACACCCGTGTCCATTCTTGGAACCAGACACTTCTTATAGGCTCCGATCGACGAAAGATAGTCGCTCCGCATTTCACTCAGCCAATCAGGAAACACGTAAATGTTAGAAACTACAAAAAAATTTACGGCTTTTCCAACGAAGAATCAACCAAAGAAATAAAAGAAAATTTTTTCGTAGACTAAGATAACATGATTTTCGTAGAAACAACACCGCTATCCGACCACAGAGTTGTGTGTTTCGTTGTAAGCAAGATAAACACAAAAGTGGAAGAAAAAAGGTTTTTGCTGTAGACTCAAAAGTGTTTAAACGTTTTGTTAGTATAATAATATTAAAAGTGTTTATTAATTTTCAAAGTAAGTGAACTAAACACCTGTCAACTTACGAAGATATCAGTAAATTTACGAAAATCCCTTAATGGTTTGTAGCCAGCGTTCTTCCAAAATTCAAGGTGAACATTTATTTCGCTGTAGATATTACAGTGCAAAAATGTCCATGGCTCTCCCAAAAATTTGTCACGTTTAAAGCATTTCTTCCAAACACAAGCGTAAGTAAAAGTTACAATGGATAGTGCGTGAACTATCATGGCACAAAAAAAAATTCGCGATAAATTATCTAAAAAATGATAAGCAGGTTACATATCTAATAATAGAGCCACGATAGATTCACAGATAAATATATTTATTTTTCAATCCAGGCTAGACTTCAACTATTGTAACATACTCAAAGCCCCTTATTGGCCGATATCACAATCAAATTAATTTTCATCATTTGACCTGGGTAGCACGTGCCTCGAAACCACTATTATTTCAGGCTTGTTATTGGCTCAGATTAGAGACCGGAAAAATTCGCGGATTCATTTCGTGATGGTCTAGAATCCAAAAACGTTTGCCTTTATACTGCATCAGTGATTGGGCCACAGTTTATCTGAATTATACTAGGCCAATGAAAAACCTTCAACAAAAGAAGTATCGATTCACCAGCGCCCCAGTTAACAGGTGTCACGAGTCAGTAGCCATTGAGCAGTTGTAATTTTCCCGCGTGCATAGAGGATCATGAAGTATATCCTACAGGTCATTGGTATCGCGAATTTTTCCGGTCTCTTGCTCAGATATATCCAGTGGTGGAGACGGGTGGGATGACAATAGATGCAGGCTTTCTCACGCTTAGATTGCAGTACACCTCGCATGGAGCGCGCTGTTGCCAGATCTCTAACACGCTACGAAGAAGTTCAGGGGGATGTACTCCTCTGGAATTCTGAGTGCACGAGAGGCATTCTTAAGAATCCATTTTAGTGATTTATAAGGTTTTGGCCCTATACATACTATTATAATTCATCGCATGCGCCCCACTTTTTTTTTCATTTTAAATCTTACAAGTATTTTCATAGGTATTAAAAATCCACAATCACAAATTTTCAGGACAATCTATATAGGGGTTATAAAAGTGTATGGGGCTAGGATAAATTATTTTATGCTTTTTAGTCCGTTTAAAAAACCAAGGCATATTTTTTTCAAAAGTTATTAGAATATTTTTACAGGTTTATTTTTTAGTCTCGTGTGCGCATCGTCATCTAGTTCTGAACTACGTTTGAAGTTTCAAATCTCTCTTATCTCATCGGGAAGTTAGTTTAGTATCGATTGCAAAAATCGTACCGAACAGACTAAAAAAAAAAAAAAAAATTGGTTGTCTGTAATGTCGGTTTACGGACGATAGTTTAACGTGACGTCATAACAAAACATTAATGAAATTATTGCATACTTTTATGAATAAAATTGAATCATTTTTATTGAATTATCACTATTTTGTATGGATACAAAGAAAGAGTGAAATGAAATCTACAATTTAATTGATAAATTTACTTTTATTTGCACTCATTAATTCAAATATGTTTATTACTTTAACGAAGAGATTATTTTAACTATAACCTTTATACGTGTTTGCTATTTAACTTCTTCCAATCTGTGTTATTCTGTTAAGGATAGGACGATGATAGGAAAAGTAGGAAACGAATGGGAGTGTTTCAAGTGTAATGTGCCTCGAAAAATTCAAATCGATGGTTGTTCCAATCGAGTGATAGAGAGATAGATGCGGCGCAAGCGTACAATGAGCGCAACGGGACAATGAGTCATCCTTTTTCGTGCGTTCATCGATTTATTATACGTTGTGACGTCAAAAAAAAAGCGAGTTAATGAAAACGTTGGCGGGCATCGAACACGGTCCTCAGAGACATCTGCACGGTCACGGGATCTCGGATCGCAGCATCGCTCGCCAACCTCCCGGAGGAGAGAGTGGGAGGGAAGGAGGGAAGCACGCGAGATGCGGGCGACGAGAGGAAGAGGAATGAAAAAAAAAGGAAAGGTGTCTCGATAAAAAAAAAGAAGGAAGGGAAGTAGGAGAGAATGTGAGAGGACTCTGGGGGATCCTTTCAAGCAAAACGTGATTAATGGAAGCCACGGAACATGTGGAGCAAACAAATCTGTCGGCGGGTAAGATAATTCGTGTGAAGAGAATGAAAAAAAAAAAACGAGGAGCGAATGAGATATACACAGTAACATTGTTTGGGGGATTGGGACGCGTTGGAAGAAGAGAATAATAATAATAAAAAAATAACAGCCTGGCGGCATCCATCCTAAAAGACACACTTTTCTTTCCTTTAATAACCCAGACATTTTAAAGCACTCCCATTTATAGCAGCTTGAAAGAAAAATATACATTTCTTCGAATAAACATTTTACAACTTGGAATTCTTCCGAGTGGAAATAAACTTCTATAAAAAGAACATGGCAAATAAAAAAAAATCTCGAACTATAAAGTTAATAATTAAGTGTCGATGGACTTGCATTTAAAGGGGCCTGTCTAAATGAGGATGTATTTGTATGAGGCGTGAGATAAGAGCGACGCTCGCTGGTGCTTCTAGCGCGGTATCGCCTCTAAGCGATCGGCTGTGGACTAGCGCGCAGTCTTCTCGTCGTGCACAGGGAAACTATGTGATTTGAGCAGTGACCACAGCTTTATATGGCGGAGAAATGAATGTAAGGTTGTTATGCAAGTCCCTTCGGTGCTTTCAATAATCTGTACGTACCGGTTGTTTTGCGCCTAAAAATGACTCGGAAAACACGCGTTTTAGCCATTTTCACTCTTCTAAAAACACAGTTTAAAAACGTAATCCGAAATCAAAAGTACTTTTCGGCCCTCATCAAATTCGTAAATGCTTTTCGTAAACAGAACCCACTCAAGATATTTTGAGTAGTTTTGAAATCGCGTTGTTTTTCTGAAGCTATGCGCACAGTATGTGTGCCCGGGTATGCGGCGCTCTTAAAAGTCTATATGAACTCGAATTTATCATTGTAATGCAAATCGTGCAAAACAGTGAACGAATGGACAAAGGATTAAGTGAACTTCGACGTTTATGAACAGTTTTTCTGAGCTAGCACTATGAAACAGTCGCATTTCGAAATGCAGAGGAGGGAAAAATAATTATGCGGGACGCTCGTCACGAAAGCTTCCTCCAACAAACATAGCCTGGAGTGTTTCAACACGAAACACACTGTAGGCACAGACGCATTTTTTTTTCTTCTTTCACCGCTGCCGGCTTGTAAACATTTTTAATCGCCACGATGGCAGTGGCGTAAACATGTGCTCTTCGATATTGGCGGGTGCGTGATGGATTGGTGGCGACGTACAAGGGAAAAGGGAAAAGAGGGAAGGGGGGATAGGTAAGAGAAACAAATGATCGCAGAGAGCTTTGGAAAAAAAAAGGGGGAAGGGAAGAGGATGAAGATGCATGCGGGGTTAGCGTTTCATTCCCTGCACGGAACGCAATAACTCGCAAAGCCGCTGAAACGTCGTTCCTGTATCCACCAGCGCGCGCATTAATGACATACGGGACACAGCAACGGGCGAAAAAAAAAAAAATGGAAACCAAGCGAAAGGGCGAGGTGGTAACGAAACTGGACTCGAAGTTTCAGAAAATACCCGGGTTCGAATCCTGGTTGCGGCTATAGGATATACTTCTAATTCCCACAGCGTTCTCGAAGAAACTGCAGGAAATACAGTAAGCGGTTCCATGCTTCGGGGCCATTGGCATATTCCTTTCTGAACAAGTCTGATTTCATTTCGAGTCGTTTCTACTGATCTTTCTGTTGGCTAAAAAATAAAACTATGGATAAAAAAATGAATAAACAGTAGTTATCTCATTGTTTTGAGGAGTGAATCAATGTGTGCCTCGCCACAGTACAAAGAGCATATTTATAAGAGGTCAATAAGTTCAAGCCCTATCTAAACCACAACTTATTTCATTGTTATTGAAATTAGAAATGATAAAAAAATATAGAATGTTCCCTTACTTTCATCACGCTTCATTTATATAAAAAAAAGAAACATAATAAACATCGGCATATGGGGATATTATACAATAAATTTGGTTGTAGCAGTTGAAACTATGACTCAAAAAATATTATAACCGCTTGTCATCCGTGTATCAATAACATAAAAAAACTATACTCTAGGGATGGGCCAATCGAATCTTCAAATCCTCAAATACCATCAAATCCTTAGTATTCGATATTAGAGAAAAACGTTTCAAAAACTATATAACTTGAAATAAAGTAAATTTAAAAAATTCAATACTGATAACCTCTGAAGTTTACTAGGTTAATTTTTGTTCTTCATATATATTTTGTTACCCTTCCCCAATATATTTAACTTTTAACATTTAAATACGTATATTTAAAAAATTACAATATATATTGATTCTGGAAACTTCATTTCTAAAATAACCATTTAAAGGGTAGATAATTACAACTCCAAAGTTAGTATTTTTAATTTATTTGAAATTATTTTTTGACCTTTGACAACCTAGGTTCGGATTCGAGGGGTACATTCGAGGTAGCCTACTCTCTGGGATTCGAATTCGAAAATCGGATTCGAGAAAATAGGTTATTCGACCCATCACTACTATAAATGCTTCTGCGTGGCATACCATGGACCTGATTACTTGAATAAATAATGCTTCATAAAAAAAATACAATTCCCGTAGGCCGACGATGTGTTCAGCAAAGGAAAAAACAACGGGGAACAGAGGTCAAGGTTTTTAGGTCCGGATTTCCATCACTAGTGTTCCCGAAAATCAACCTTCTGAGCCAGCGTTCTGTTCACGAAAGTGGTGCGCTGCCACGAAATACATCCCCAAAGTAATCCCTAGTAATAAGCATAACTGGGAGAAAACATTTCGGCTGAATGTAACGCATCCAGACAAAAATCCTGACAGTTAAATGTGTATTTTTTTTTTCCATGGCGCATAATTATGAAGCTAGCGCTTCAAGTCAATCATTACCGTACCACACACACAAGTCCACATAAAAAAAAATATATATCTGTACTTTTACAAAAATAAATTCCTTTGGAAACCAACTGCCAAGAAACATTTTGTAATACTACAAGTAAGGTATTGTATTTTTATAAAACACATGGCTAAGGTTTTTTTACATATACCTATGAAATACGTTTATCAAAAAAATACAAACTATTTCTTGCGAAAACTAGGGCATAATTTTATATTTAAGTTAATGTTTCATTTGTGCCGTTAATTAGTAATTTCGACACGATATATTTTAAATTTTTTTGTGTGGAAATTTTATTTGCTCTACTATAGTGTGATTTTACTTTGTTAGTCTGGTGTACTCCTCTGAGTTAAACTTTGTCTCAGTGCTCTGAAGCCCCTTTCCCATCGGCGTATCGGATATTTTGCTGGCCTAATCCCTGACTGGCAGACAGCTTACCATTTCCCCCGCCTTCAGTCACGCCTCAAGCCTGTAATATCATTTCTCTTCGAGACCCAAACTGCATAGACAAGCCTGTAGCTTGCAGGCGACCAGTTCTCAGAGACGAGCTGAGATTGGCCTTTTTCATCACGTATTAGTGTTGTTCGCTCCTCTGCAGGCACGACGGGACGTAGATTCCCAGCAGCGTTGCATTTTACCCTCACCCCCCCCCCCCCCCTTCTCAGTTCCAAGTAAGACCAATGACCGGTCGTAACCCCCTGGGCAACCGTGACCGTCCTCAAGGTCTCCTCGCAAAAAACGAGTGCGCCAAAACTGATCGCAAGCGCTACCTAGCGACCAAGTCGCGAACTTCTCCGCTAGCCTACCCTCTAGGGCGCCAGAGAGCAGCACCTGCTTTCCCTTGAGTTATATGGACGCCGTGGGCGAGTCGATTGTTTTCAACTCAGACCCCTCCGACAGAGTTCTCTACTGTCGCCTAGTGATGCCAACTTCAAAACTCCTGCCAGAGTTTTTTTTTCGCCCGCATTCGGGCAAGTTCGGAATCTTTCGGCGGCCCAGACCCCCTCCACCTGTAAGAGCCGGCGCCCCTTTTTAATTACGAGACGCGGTTTGCCGCGAGACAGATCAGCGCGCGTCACGTTTGCAGACAGATCTCCGGCGAGCTCAGAAGACTCTGGAAAACTTCATCCGACCGCTAGCGACTATGTAATCGTCCTAAATAAGGGATGCTATCCCTCAACTAAATTCAAGTAGATTAGCCTGTCTGCATAGTGTTAGCAATTTTTTTGTTTTGAAATTTTCCCTTTTAATTTTTTTTAACTATGAAGAAATCATCCGCGCCCAGCCGCGCAAATCGCGAGCTACGGACCATGGCTGACTCCGCGATGGCAGCTTGAAGGCAACTCCCCTGTTTTGGTGAGTGATAATTCGCGACCTCCCCTACCTCCCCTTAGATTTTTCCGGGCATTTCTTGCCCCATGTACTGTCTGTATTCAAGTCCTAATCAGTCTTGATTTGGCTTGTTACAGTCAAGGGTTCGACCTCCCAGCGATGCACATATTCAGCTAGATTCGAGATCCAGCAACTACTGGTGGACGAATTGTCCACCAGTATGTTTTTCGGCAGTCCGAGATCCATCCATTAGAAGAAGCAGCTTTCTTCCATTCTACAGTTCGGCATTTTTAACTCCACACCTGGAAGACTCGGGTGATATTGTTTCTATTTCTATTCACCCCCCTTTTTTAAAGACAAAACAGCGATAAGTGACTATCCACTTAATCCACTGATATGGTAAACTAATCAGCGACAAATTTAATGTAGTAGAACATTGCAAGTTGTAATAATGTATCAATACAATGTACTTTGTTTTAAATAATCGCGGGCCGGCCCCTTTTCGTTTTTCTTTTGTTTTTTTTAAAAAATCTTTGAAACTTGTTAAAACCTTTTGTATGTAAAGTAATGGAAACAAAATAATTCATCAGGGCAAATAAAACAGGGAAACTATAGATCAAGTTAATCGTGTAGTTTTTATTTATTGATTTTAACGATCCACCAACTTCCTCCTTGCTTGTTACAGGAAGTTCCTAAATTTTGTTTGTTCCCCACATCGTGCCGCCTCTGGTAAATCAATTTATTTAACTTATTTTTTTTTATCCCGCAAGTTTCCAAGGCTCTTTTTAATTAATTCAAAATACTTCAATTTTGAGGCACGAGGGGTGTAACACATTCTAGCATAATTTTTTTTAAACCGTGCAAAAAAATAGAATATTCAATCATTTGACTTTATTTTCTTGTATCATGCATAATAATGTGCGAGGTTAATACTGAAAAGATATTCACAGAACGGTTTGAAATAACAGAAAGCATACGAACCCAGTATTACTACGAATAATATTTCGTACTGATACAGTATGTGTACAAATTTACTAATATCGGTAATTTTACATGAATATTTGTGTTTCATTTACAAAAAAAAATGAATACAGTGTAGTAAAAAGGTATATTGGGAGAAAACATATCGTCTGAATCTAACGCATCTAGACAAAATCCTGGTGGTTAAATATGTTTTTTTTTTTCATAGAGCAAAATCACCAAAAGTCAATTATAACCGCATCACACACAACACAAGGCCATCCTTACACTATATCTACTCCTCTAACTGAAGAGGAAACGAGAAATGAAATCACTTTATCGAGCTATCGAGGAAAAGATGGAGTTGCTACCCACGAGAGATCTGAATCTGCCTCCAGCCATACGCTGCGCAGGGGGGAAAAAAGTAAGGGCAGGGAAGTATCCGATTTTGATTATGTGCCTCTCGTGCTTCTTCCAATATCATTCATTCGTCCTTTTTATAACTCAGAAATGAAAAATATATATATATATATGCCCGAGAAACCTCATTTCCGACAGGATTTTTCTCCTTCAGCTTATTCACTTCTATAAACGGTGTTCATTTAGATTTTAATAAAAAGTATATATTCTTCCTCATTCCTCTCGAACGTTTGTCCTGATGTAATCAAGAAAATAAATTTATTAAAAAAACTGCACTTTGATTAACAGTCTTATGATAATTTTTTTAGTGACCACAATTCTGTTTGAATTCACTTTTCCGCCCACAATACAAAAATAAACTGTGTGTGAAAGTGTGTGTAAACTGAAGGCTGTTATCAGTATTACGAGTTGTGGTCACAATGAAGTTAATGTTTAGGAAATTAGTGAGGAACATTTTTTTTTAACAAAAATTTGTTCTTTGCATTTGTTTCCCCGAGAACGAAACCATAGATAATGTACATACATACCTCACGATCAACGTTTAAAACGGGAATTTCATATACATATACACACATATATACATAAACACATATATACATACACACATATATCCATAGATACACACGTATACATATATACACGTATACATATATACACATATACATATACACACACATATATACACATATAAATATATACATATACACACACATATATACACATATACACACATATACATACATATACACACATACTATATATACATATATATAAAAAGGTTTATCAATATCTCCAACCGAGATCTACAAATCACGGAGGAGGAAAAACAACAGTGAATAGCTGTTTGTTAAAATTGCTTGAAACTAGACTGTAGTTTGACGTCTTCAAGCCAAGCCAGTGACGTCTGGTGGCGGTTCCGCAAAGCGCTACATTCAACTGCCCGCCACGTGTGAAACTGTCGCCACGCCGCGCCGCTCGCTCGTGATTGGTCCTTGGCCGTCGCCGAGTCCTGCGCGTGCTGACTCCGCGGTTAACTAACTAGAGATCAATTATTGAACTCCCGACAATTTCCCCGATTTTTTTTTTTTAAACTAATCCCCCTCTCAAAAATGCGAAAGTTTATACTCGATGTACACTCGTTAATTCGCGAACTATGGCCACACACCGGTTAATATTTCACCAGAAAAAAGCCCACAGCGCACCGCGTTGCAGTGCGTGAATCTCGCACCGAGATGGAGGGGGGGAGGGGGGAAGGGACTTCCCTTCACCGCTGTCGGAAAACAAATGCCACAACGAAACAAAACAATCACGAACAAACAAACGTAAAAAAAATATTCCCAAAAGTATGTGTACACGTCGAATTTATGGTAGACGCACAGTAATGTTTGCACGGTGACGTAGTTATGGTCCAATTGTACATAAGCCTTTAGCTTTCGAAGGTATGGAATACGTGAGTTATCCCGACACTGGGAAAAACCTGAGTATTTATTTATCCCTCTCATCCTCCACGCCTATGAGGACAGAAAATAGAAGGGAGGGGGGGGGGGGCAGGTGGCTGAAGAAGTTTTAAAACAATCTACCCAATGGTATCTTTCCAATGAAGACGGGGAGAGGGGAGGGTCCCTGGCAGGAGTTCGCATTACGCAAGAAACTTTCTTTCTTGATTAATGAGAATAAAACAAAGCTTCTCAGATAAAGAGCATCCTTTAATAATAAAACCCCTTAGCAACGAAAACTTTTTTTTTTTTTTAGCTTGAGGCGGGGAGTAGGCCTCACTATCTTGAAATTTCAAACATTTTGACACCACTTGCAATAAAGCTGCCGAGCTACATCATATCTTTCGGTTTGACATGGCAGAGAAGCTAACTTTGGCTACTTGTTGAAGTCAACCATTGGCGTACCCGGGGGGGGGGGGGTTTGGGGGGTTAACCCCCCCCCCCCCCGATATAAAGGCAAGAATATTATGAACACTCGTATCATTCGAAACTCATTTTCTGAAGTTTCACACCGAGCCACGAGAGAGAACGTCACCAAGCAGCCCAATTGGTAAGATAACGTAAACAAATTTGAATTGCAGTGGTTGGTTCATGATTGTCCACTACAACATCCACATCGACTCGGAGAATAACAATTATTTTCCGGTGTTTATGCAGTTTTTCTTAAAAATCAGAAGCCCCTTCCCCCCCCCCCCCCAACACGAAAAATATCTGCAAGAAAAGCCCCCCCCCCCCCCTCCCCGAAAAAATCCTGGGTACGCCTATGAAGTCAACACTTGTGAACTGGTGTGATTATCACGACAGTTTAACTCACCCGCGTGAAATAATAAGTTGTTTCCTCTCGGTGCTTACAGACTACACAGTCTGTAAGTAAATACGTGGTTGCAACACGGTGCGGAAGGTCTGGCAGATATTATTCATGGCTTGACACGTCAAAAATTGGGATAAATGGTTCAAAATCAGAATTATGGCAAAAATATGGAGGGGAAAAAATCCAAGACTCCGTCCATTGGTTACCCCAGGACTCGATGCTCAAGTTTATAATTCTGCTCTAGGTGTCCGCATTTGAGATGATTATAGCTAGTGACAGCTACGGTGGGACTTGCTTCATTAGCCGGGCGTGTATCTATGTTAGTCAGGCGGGAAGATAAGAGCGACGCTGGCTTGTGCTTCTAGAGCAATATCGCCTCTAAGCGCAAGTCTCTGAACTGACGCGCAGTTTTCTCGTCGTCACAGGACAACTGCGAAATTTGAGCGGTGACCGTAACATTGTATGGCGGAGAAATGAAGATAAAGGTGTAATGCAAGGGCCTTTAAGTGCTTTCGAGAATCTGTACCGGTTGTTTTATGCCTAAAAATTACTCTGAAAACACGCCATTTTTAACTCTTCTAATAACACAGTTTAAAAACTTAATCCGAAATCAAAAAGTATTTTTCGGCCCTCAGCACGAATGCTTAAATGCTTTCCGTAAACAAACCCCACTCGGATGGATAGCTTGAGTAGTTTTGAAATCACGTCGCTTTCATGAAGCTCTGCGCGCACCGTGTGTGTGCCCAGGCAGACGGCGCCCTTTGAAGAACATATTCTCGACTCCACGGTGGTAGCTGGATTCAAAAGCGTGTTCATTTCACAGACTAGAGAGCCAAAACCCGAACTTCCCCGAAGTTCATGCTAGCGTTTTTTTCCCGTATCTTCAATTTAGCTATCCTAACCAAATCAAACCGTCCACAATGTTTTAAAGTATTTAAAATGTAGCTAACCTAATCTAATTGACCATTAGTATCCTTTTATCAACACATTTACAATGAACAAAAAAAAACCGAAGTTGCACGATCGGTAGAGACCGGAAAAATTCGCGATTTCAATGACCTGTAGGATATACTCCATGATCCTATATGCACGCGGGAAAATTACATTTGCTCATTGGCTACTGACTCGTGACACCTGTTAACTGGGACGCCAGTGAATCGATACTTCTTTTGTTTCGGTTTTTCATTGGCCGAGTATCATTCAGATAAACTGTGGCCCAATCACTAATGCAGTAAAAAGGCAAACGTTTTTGGATTCTAGACTATATCACGAAATGAATCCACGAATTTTTCCGGTCTCTAACGATCGGGCGTTTTGCTCTCTCGTCTGTGAAAACAAGGCTTACCATGACAACACGGTTTGCGGCACACCGTGTCGCGGTGTTGTCTGATCAAGCAAACAGTCTTGAGCAGGGCAGCCAACAGGCTGTGTTCCAAATAGGTAAACATGCGTGCTCACGTACTCGCTCTGGGAAGTGACGTCACGAGAGTGTTGTTCCATATCATAGTCGAGTGCGAGCACGAGAACGAGTGCGCATATCGAGTGCGTTAGAATGCATGCTCGTTGCGTACTCTCGTAACCATTGTTTGTTTACGCAGAGGTGCCCACAACACCCCCCCCCCCCCCCAAACTAATGAAGAACCCCCCCCCCCCCCCGAATTTTTTTATGCCATTTTCTAAATGATTTACTCAATTATTTTACAATATTATACATTTTTAGTATTATATTTTATCACATTTTGCATTAATTAAAACTGATTTTCTAATAATAATTTTGGTCATATCAGGTAATATTTCCATCCTGAACCGACAGATGCCAAACTGCTTTTGTTGAGGAAAGTGCGGGGTTGCCAATTTGATTTACAAGATCCCTTTCAATTATCAAAGCACCAGAATCGTATTTTCACATTATAAAGCTATAATTATGTAAATAATATATACATTTTTCTCGTCTTTTAACCACCCCCCCCCCCTGAAATTTTAATGACGCAGTCTGCGTCGTTACCCCCCCTTGTGGGCACCCCTGGTTTACGTTTACGTCTGGACTATTGATCTAACACAATGGCAAATGAACACTGCACGTTTCATTGTAAGTACCTGTTCGTAATTAAACAACACGCGATGTCTTCATGTGTACCTCCAGTACCAATCATTGCTGCAAGGATCGTGTTATAATTAAGGTTATGTTACCCGTCTCCTGTTTATTGCCTGGGCAATGCGACGTAACCGTTGCCGTCGTAAACGTCTCTGTTGTTGGTTTACTACCATTAGGGCCGCAATTGCTCCCACTGCGTGTTCCATTGTCACAAATCAAAACCTACTCATAAACACACGTCACCGCGCCTACCACATGGGTGTGTTTACTTTGGAGTATGGTAGTGTTCCGAATGGCGAGCACGCATGGAGCATGCACTTTGCACGCAAGGAATTGTGGGTGTGAGTATGAGCACGAGTGCAAGTGCGAGTGCGGATTATTTGGAACACAGCCTGAACGCGGCCGGAACAGGAAGAGGCCGCCTCGCTCCGTGATTGGACACGGTCGTTCCACGACCTTCGCCCGACCCACGACCCGCCGACCTTACGCAGAAAAAAAAAACCGTTACGAGAAACACGGGCTCGTTTTTTCGACGTACACAACACCTTACACGGCATTCGTGAATGGAACGGAAGTTGTGTGGAACGGAAAACGTGTAACCACGCCACCTGCGGCGGATGGCGCGAGCCGAAGTTCACGAAGACAAAAGGGGAACTTAACAATATTAACAGTTTAGTGACTAATTTCGACAAGATGGTCAGTATTTTAATAAAATTCCTTGTCGAAAATCAGGTCAAACATCGGGGCCGTTTCATTACATAGTTTTAAGATTTAGGTCCGCAAATCGAATGATTCGATAGTCGACGTAGCTGCCCCGGCAGCGAATTCTTGCAGCGGCAACGGAAACTAAGTGTAATTCTCGTCCAGAAACGTAGTTGAAAACACAATTTTCGTATATTTATCGCACTCGGCATTATTATTATTTTTTAATATAATTCAGCGTTTAATTTCGTGTCTCTGTTTCGTATTATAAGTGTACTTTATAAATATGCAAGCACATGAATTTGCTCGTTACCGAGGTTATATTTGACACATCACTGGCAAGTACTGAAAGACTCGCTTATATGTATCTGTGTATGTGTACACACACTAGAAATAAGTTTACATTCGATTACACAGATACTACTGTAAATTTACAGACATTTTAAACTATTTTTGCGCCTCAAATAAGAGGAGAGTTCTTCGCAGTTCTTGAGAACCCGATCGATCTTCGTATGAATTACGCCAGATTCCTAGTACGTACTGTGTTTTACAGTAAACAAGCATGTTGGAGGAAAATTAGTCAGTTTGTTGTTGCCTTTTAAACTTTTACTTTTTTTTCCTTTTTGGTTCTATTAATAAGTACTACAATATGATTCCTGAGGGATGTGTAAAATTTTCAATTATTTTTCTTTCTCAATTACAACTTTAGTATATCATTGGCTACGTAAATATTTCAACATCTTACAGAGTCCCCACACTCTTACTTCAGCTCATTTGCCCGATTTTTCCCTGAACCATTTAGTTTTCCCTGTCTCATCGGTCTAACTTTCAAAATAACATATAATTAATATTTATCAAAACACACTTCATACCATGAAAAGTTTAGTATAAAATGATTTCCTGCACGAAATACAACACTACTTAACCAATATTACCAAACTGATAAAGAAAAAAAATACATTTGTCTAATCAGACTTGGAAATCATACATTATCGAATGTGATTAAACTAAATACCAGGCCTATAGATATTTAATTGTGTTTGATACTGTGTGATCGTTTGTATACCTTAGACTTAAATACTATTAGTGAAAAATCAGAAAATGATTAAAATACATTCTGTTTTAAGACATTAGAATACGGTTTTGTACTTAGATTCACATGTATTTGGAGTTATTTTTCCACATGAGGTAGGAAAAAAAAATACAAAGTTGGCGGATGGGTATTGATCACATGATCCTTACCATATGAGTGACCGGCACTTGGTGTGTGCCAACTCATTTCACCTCTGTCCTGCTCTTTCATGTGGTAATTATGTTATTTAGTTATTGTATCTTGTATCTTAGACCTTAGACTGTTTAATATATAATTAATCCTTTTAATTAACTCTGTACGGTCTGTTATCAAACCATGAACAGGGAACAATCTGTAAAATAATTGCTGATTTTTTTTTTATGATTTCTGGAATTATTTCCGAATTTACAGGTAGAAGATTACGAATTTCCAAAATGGCGGCAAGAATGTCGTCAGCATCATAAGTACTAGAAGCTGGTAAAGTAGGAATCTAAGCCACAATTAGAATTTTTCAACATTTTTTAAAATGTGATTTTTATCTATATTTTTTTTTTGCATCGTTCAGAGATCGAAACAAGGACAGGAATCCACCGAACCAAAAAAAAAATATTATTTTTGCCTAAAAGTAACTTTTTTGCATTGGACAGGGATCGAACCAAGGACGAAATTCAATTTAATCAATCCGTAAATTAAGAAGTGTTTTTTTTTTAATTAATTTTGGAATTCTTCCCGAAATTCTAGCTTATTAATTACGGATTTTCAAAATGGTGGATTCCAACGAATACGCAAACTAATAGCAGTTCTACAAATTATGAGGATGGGAAATGCCGCATCACGCATGAATGAGAATATAAATACCACAATAGAATCTGAACCACTTGACAATTCGGTGGGGTTTGTTTTGTCGGCTAGATGTTTTCATTACAGATTTACAGATATAACAGAGTGAATAGTTATAAAAAAAATGAAAATAGTTGTTCATAAGAAAGGAGCTTGAAAACAAAATAAATTTTAAACAAATGTTAAAAAAAACATTTGGCTACTATAAAGTTATTAAATCACATAAATAAATACCTCTATAGTAAACAAATCTTAGAATGAAATATACATGTAACGATTTTATTTAAAATTCCATAATATGTTTAGTAAAGTTAAAATTATCTTAAAATTGAAAGAAATTTTTGGTTCTATTTGGTTACCATAGAAAAATTTCTTATGTGACTTTAATAATTTTCCAGCCAATTTGATTTTATATTTGTGTATATTTCGGTTTCAAGCCCTTATGTTATGAAAAAATATTTGCCATTTAAAAAAAAACTATACTCTGTATTGACTATTGTACATTGAGGTCTACGTAATAGAAATATATAGCCGACAAAACGAACCTCATCGAATTCTATAAAGACGTTCAGATTCTATTGAGGTTTTTATATGCTCGTCAATCATGCACGAAAGTGACTTTTTCTATAATCTTAAACTCATATTCTGCATTCTAAATCTGACGCAAGGTTGAAAGTACACCAGAGGAATCACGCTTTCATTAACTTGCTTGGTACTATAATCTGGGCCTATGCTAACGTAGGACAGTATACCTTTCACGTCATTATTAAATATTTTCGTGAAACATTTATAAACTTGTTGAATTTTAAAGATATTGTAGCCAGCTTAACTCTCACAAAAACAAAATATAACCACTGCATTTTAGTTTGGATTAGATTTTATGTTAAAATCGCATTTATAAAATGTGCTTTGCCCATTAAATTATTCAAATAAAAACTTTAATACTAAAATTTAATGTTACTGCTACTTTGTGAAATAACTATAATATTTCTCTCTAGACAGATTTTGAAACTGCTGATTAAAATTTATCAGAAAATTGATGTACCTATCAACAAACTTCGACCTAAAGAAACAAAAACTACCTAAGCTTATAAACAACATGTGAACTATGTGAAATCAGACTAAAGATTAAATAAAGATTATCGAGACTTGTTTATATTTTATCTGCACAACAAGCTAGTGCATGAATCGTCTACGTGGTTTGAGTCAGATTTTTCTTTTACTACGAAGTAAACCATTTTTCAGAGTGGATATGCAAAAAAAAAAGTCTACGTCATACTCCAGAATAGTTAAGGTCTTGCCCGTAGAGGCGAAGGAGTGGATGTTGCTTGTTGCGGTGTCGTCCTTACAGCTCCCTTGTTTTTGTGCCAAAAACGCGGAAAAATTGCCTTGCGTTGGCGGATGCCAAAAATCTGCTCTTTTTTTTTTTTAATTCAGTAAATCTTGGGATGAGCAACCACAGTTGCCAATAGCGTAAAAAAAAAATGTTTTGCCCAATGAAAGTCATAAAAACAACCCAAATCATGTCCTATACAGAAAGCAGAAATATATGTTTTGTCTCAATTACCCTGCAAACATCTTTACAGTATAGCATCTTCAATCTTCATAGTATTGCTACAGTATCAGTATAGCTACAATCTGGGGAAAAAAATTCACGAGTTAGTTCAATCATCTTAGTACAGACTACAATTCTCACGATTCACGGTCAAAACGCTAGTTCATCGGCTGCTAACTAGTGACATAACTGAGCCTGTTATTCAATACTTTTTTTTGGATCAGGGTTTCAAAGGTGCATGCATTTAAATTTGAGCATATCACAAAATGAATTCGTCAATTTATTACTGCTCTAAGTAAAGCTTAATGTCATATAATTTTGTATTTCATATAAATTTCCTAAAACTTAATTTAAGCCAAGAAAATAACAGTTTTAGTAACATTAATCAACATGCCGCAATTCGAAAGAAAAATAACACGACAGCATTGTCACTTCCAAAGTAGTTGAACACATGAGAACAGAAGCAATTGCAAAGCCGGCTAAAAAAAAGAATAATCAGAAATACGCAAATACATTAAAATACCAGGCTTAATTCGTACAGGATGATATTAATTATTTAGTCCGCAAGGAAGGATCCACACACATTTCGGGATTCAAATGCAACTCGCTCTTTATATGCAACTCGCTCTTTATATGCAACTCGCTCTTTCTATGCAACTCGCTCTTTCTACGCAACTCGCTCTTTCTACGCAACTCGCTCTTTCTACGCAACTCGCTCTTTCTACGCAACTCGCTCTTTCTACGCAACTCGCTCTTTCTACGCAACTCGCTCTTTCTACGCAACTCGCTCTTTCTACGCAACTCGCTCTTTCTACGCAACTCGCTCTTTCTACGCAACTCGCTCTTTCTACGCAACTCGCTCTTTCTACGCAACTCGCTCTTTCTACGCAACTCGCTATTTCTAAGCAAATCGCTATTTCTACGCAACACGTTTATAACCTCACAGACAAGTCAACGCGGCAAATAATTTTGGCGATAGAACAGACCTTTACGTAACCTTGGTAGAGCGTAAGCGTAGGTATTACTTTGCAGCGGTGCTATTGTGTGGAAATTCTACCCGAGTACCGGGCACATGTTTATTCAATTCGTAAGCTAATCCAGTGAAAACATGCCAAGTTCCTGCCTCACGTCACGTAACATATCTCGAGCCTTGTAGAATTAAGGACGCGGCCTACCCGGGCACACACACGGTGTGCTGAACTTCAGAAGAAACCACGTTACTTGAAAACTGCTGAAAACATCCGAGTGGCGTCTGTTCACGAACAGCATTTAAGAGTACGCTGATGGCAGATGAGTAGGGGCAGGCATTTCTCTCGAGTAAATCTGAACACCTTTTAAACTGCAACAAGGTACACCCGCACGAGCGGTTTCTTCCTTTTGATTGGCGGCCGTCTGCGAGAGAAGTCGTTGCGTCATTTTGATAGGACCACTCAGGACACGTTTGCTTCCGCACTGAATTACTGTGATTGGTGACATGAACCTGAAAGAAACTCGCCCAATCACGAAACACAAGACGATGCTACAGTGCTTTAGCTCTCAGCTAGCCTCGGAATCTTTTCGCGTAACATGCATGCTCCTACAGATGAGTATTTCTGATTCCGTACTTCGTATTTAAACTGCGTTAATGTTAACAGTGGAAATGGTTATAAACACGTGTTTTCAGAATAGTTTTTTTATTTCAGTTATTAAACATCCGGTACTGATTGTTGAAATCACTTAAGGGACTTGCATTGCACCTTTATCTCCATTTCTCCGACACACGATGTAATGGTTAGAGCTCAAATCTCATAGTTGCCCTATGCACGACGAGAAGACTGCGTGCCAGTCCTCAGCCTTGCGCTTAGAGGCGATACCAAACTAGAAGCAAAAGCAAGCGTCGCACTTATCGTCCCGCCTCACACTAACACAAAATACATCTTCGTGTTTACCGCATCTTCACGTCGTTACTTTTGTTTGTTTTATTGCAATTCTTACGTATGACCCATTATGTATTCATTTCATACAACTTATTGTTAACCCATCAGTCTATTAGACCGCTGAAATGGACAACTATTAATTATCTCGTATCTCAATGACACATTGAGTTTATGAATCTTTGAATGTGTGAGTCAGTGTGTTCGTTCTAGTCGACATCATACTTAATGGCTATGAAAAATTTTGTACAATTTTATATATTACATATTTAAAATATAATTACATCTTTAAGTATTACTACATGAAATATGCAAAAGATATTGTAGTTTAAATTTAAAAAAGTTAAAAATTAATCTTAGGAATTGACAAAGTGTTACTGAAATGGTTAATTGTAGCGTCGGGTATATTCTATACAATGAGTTATGTGTATAGTCAAATCTTCCAAATCAGAATATTTTTACACAATTAATTATTGCGTCACTCACTAGAAGTATTTATTGTCTGTCACAGCTGGGCAATGTAAACAACATTGGGAAAAAATCCACCATGACCAAATAAGCCCAGTCTTAATAACTTTTCCTTGGTCGGTCATTAAACCTAACCGTTGAGAATTTTTTTTATAGCGCTTGGAAATAATTAGTTTTAATTATATGTGAAGTCCAAACTGGTTATTTTTTTTTCGTGAAGAGGTGAGATTCTATGCTGGAAAGTTGGTTTATCATGAAACTTAATACGAAAAATAGCCTTCCCCAGGATGACTGACGATAACGATGTACACATATTACTTTACCGATGTTGGAACTTTGATGGCTACCAGACTATATTGTAGGGACGCATTAACGACTACTTTTCCAATACAGACATCAGTTTCATTATTATTATTATTATTATTATTATTATAAAAATGAGCTATCAAAACGGCGTACTGATAATTGTAATGATATTTTGAAAGATTTAGACCCTTTCCAAAGGGCAGAAATCTCAATGAAAGACATTTTGAATTCTTAATTTTCTTGCAGTTAAGATAACTTCTGATGTAAATAATGTTTTTTTTATTATTTCATTGATAAGAATTAATTTAAAATTGACAAAATTTAGCTATTATAATCTTTTAAGTGTCTTTTGTCATGTGTTTATGTTTGTGTTGTCCCATTTTTATTGTTGTGTTTATCATTGTGTTTTGTGTATGTTGTTATTTTTTTATGTAATATTTGTTAAGTGCCCACCTGTTAAAGGCTTTGACTGTTGGTAGGCACTCAAATAATAATAAATATATAAATAAATAAAATAAATTATGCTGTTCGTTACCTTCCACATTCCGACAGCCGCTACGTCACTCATTCACTCGTATTAAACTAGGCTAACCTTGTAAGGAACCAAAACTCGTTCTTAATTGCGCGCCAAACAACTATCCTCAGAACCAGGCATTCTTCTAGTTCCTACGCAAAGGCGGCGAGCGAGTTGCACATTTCTGTGACTTCAGAACCAAAACTCGCTAAGTCACAATATTGGTAACTTCACAGGGTAATAAAAAATCCTTTTTTTTTTTCTTCTCAATATACTGGGTTTTCCATCAACCCCCGAATGCAAGGAGTGTGACCGGCAAAAAAAATTAGGCTAGGTTCACGATAAAAAAAAAAGAAGAAATAAGCGAGCACATAGCTGCCCAAGCACACGACCTTTAGGATATCGGTTCACAATTATTGGAACCTTACTGTTATTTTTTTCCGGTGAAATTTCGCGGAGTTAGTAATTAACTACATTAACTAACAAACAAGTGTTATCTGACCAGCATTATGAGAACACAATTTTCAAAATAATTTTTTTTTTGTATTATATTTCATCGCCAGTTACTTTTTTTAAGTAATTACATTAATTTATATCTAAAGCACGAATTACCCGAGCATTTTAATATCTCGACAATTTCTTCCCACAATACGAATGATGCAAATAAACAGTTCTCAAGTCCCGCCAAAAAAACAGCACTCTACTCTTATTTCATTGGCTGTGGCGCCATGCGTCCTTTAATAGAAATAAAACATATTAATTTCCCTCCTTTTCGCACGACTTATGTTGGCTTATGTTCCATGCAAGAGACCGTCCTATGAACTACTAATGTGAATCAGTGTGTTCGAAAACACGGCGGTCAAATCTTGTACACACGTACGCTTATATTTTTCAATTGTGAAAACTGCCTCACGATCAATTTATTCAAAATGGTGGGGTTTTTTTCCAACCACAGGTACAACTGGACTGGACTTAAAACGTTTTTCTGGCTGAGCTAATTCTCATAAGGCTCGTTTTCACAATGGCGTGGGAAACACCGGAACGAAAACGAACCAAGGAACGGAAAGTATTTACCCACGTTTCGCCACACGTCTACTGCTTCCACAAAGCACGGAAACAACAAATGACAACGAACGTGAATTAATTTCACGGTTACGGAAAAAAAAAACATTAAATTAAACCAATTTTGAGAGACCATTATTACACGGTGTATAGTAAAAAATTGACCGTAAAGTAGTGATAGAACACTTAGTTATTATAGTATGTACTTGAAACCATTTTTTACTGAATTAAAAAAACGCAAACGAACATGGCTGCAAAACGAGATCAAATATTTGTTTTCTATTTGGCACACACAGAGTAACGTAAACGGAAGAGCTGGGCATTGCCGAGCTTAATCCGTACGGATACGTGTTCATAAGCGTGCGATTGTAGACACCTACGTTCCATGAGTTCCATCTCCGCTTCCGTGTAACGGTGAAACGGGCCTAACAAAATTGATACACTTTTTTGAATCATTTCTGAGTAGGTTTTGATGTCATGTTTCGATATAAAAAAAAGAACTTTTAAGACAGCTCATAATCTGCAATAATATATATGTATATATAGTGAGCGAGCTATTCAGTACTCGTCAGTGAACTGAAACATCTAACTTCGGTAACGAGAATATTCATGTGTAGGGGCAGGCATTTTTCGCGAATAAATATGAACGCCTACTAGACTGCAATAAATTATACTCACACCAGTGGTTTCCCTTCCTTGTGATTGGCGGACGTCTGCGAGAGAAGCCGTTGCCTTGTTTGACCGAGCCACTCAAGGACATGCTTGTTTCCGCACTGACTCACTGTGACTGGTGTTGTAACAATCGATGTTGACCTGAAAGAAACTCACCCGACCACGAGACACAGACGATGCTACAATGTTTTAACTTTCAGCTAGTCTCGGAATCTTTTCGCGCAATATGCATGCCCCTATTCATGTGGTCATGTTGCAAATACACTTACAACAAGAAACTGAGAAACGAAATTTAAAGGAGAATTTATTAAAAATATAATGCCGAGCGTGAAAAATATACGCAGATTATGTTTTCAACTAAATTTGTGCACGCGAATCACACGTAGTTTTCCGCACCCGCTGCTAGAATTCGCTGCTCGAGCAGCTACGTCGACTATGGAATCATTATTTACAGACAGAAATAAAAATAAAAAATTAAAAAAATGTAATTTAACATGATGAAACGACGAAAAATAATTTTAAAAAAATTCTAAATCCTTATTATTGACAAGGACTGCCATATAGGTATTGTTAAAAAAAAATCATTAAACAGTTAATACTATAAAGTTTTCCTTTTTTTCTTTGTTAACTTCAGTTCGTGCCGTACGCCACAGAGGGCAACACCGTGGTTGTTACACGTTTCCGTTACTTGACTTGGCGTTGCATTCACAAATATCACACCCACCAAATGCCGTCTTTAACGAGAGTTGGGAATGTTACACTTCAAAAAAGAATGTCACCGAATTTTGGACTTGGGCTCGTTCTGCTCTTAAGTATACTGAAGGATCACCAGAACACTTAATAATGCTTCCATTCCCCATCCTCGCACTCGGTTTTTCCACGAAAATTCTCCGACCGCTACGTCGAGCCAAATGGATGTTTTTGTTTGCCGTCCAAGCCAAACAACACGTGGCTCTGAATCACAGCTCAAACGCCAGCATTTACACGGTCTTCAAGGCCAAGACACGTTCAGAGGCTCTGCTCCAATCGGCGGGTGGCAACTCGAATAGCCCGATGTGTATCCAAGTAGTGTTTCATACGGACACAACAGATAGCGCTACTGTAGCTAGCTAGTTCTATTGTAAATTCATACAGACTATAATTAAATAATAAGTTAAATGTTTGCGACGTAATTAAATACATCAATACAGTAGTAAATAACAGTAAAAAATTGGTTGTCTGTAAAGTCGGTTTACATACATTTATGAATAAAATTGAATCATTTTTATTGAATTATCACTATTTTGTATGGATACAAAGGAGTGAAATGAAATCTACAATTTAATTGATAATTTTTGCTTTTATTTGCACTCATTAATTCAAATATGTTTATTACTTTAACGAAGAGATTATTTTAACTATAACTTTTATACATGTTTGCTATTTAACTTCTTCCCATCTGTGTTATTCTGTTAAGGATAGGACGATGATAGGAAAAGTAGGAAACGAATAAGAGTGTTTCAAGTTTAATGTGCCTCGAAAAAGTCAAATCGATGGTTGTTCCAATCAAATGGAAGAGATATAGATGCGGCGGAAGCGTACGATGAGCGTAACGGGACAACGGGACACTTTTTCGTGCGTGCAGCCGGCGTTCATTGATTTATTAGACGTTGTCACGTCAAAACAAATTATTTTAAATTATTAGTTTGTTAAATGTGTTGCCCGTGGGGGGGGGGGGGGGAATCCCAAGGTAATATGTAACCACATGATCGATTCTATAATAACTGCAGAAAATGAAATTAGCAGGCATCATGTAAAGTTCATCCAGAACATCTTCTTGCCTCTTTTATGTTCTCCCACACTTCATGCAAACTTGAATCCCGCATGATAAGAGCCGAGGGTTTTCCCTGTGTCTATGTAGGTTTTCCGTGGGCCCAACCTATCTAGAAGTTATAGTCTATAATTAAGCGTGAGGGGAGTTAGTCATGGCGTCAACCGCTGCCAATCCCCCTCCTAGCACACGATGCATGCGACCCTTCCCAGCATTACTAGACGTATAGGCTTCGGCCTGAGACGCACCTAAGTCCCTCCCTAACCCGGGCCCCTTCCAATCACTTAGTTTTAGTTAGGTTAGGAAAACAACATATAAAAGTTTTCATTACGAAAAAAAAAACATTTCGGCGTTCTGAAATTACATCGAGCATCCTGGCAATAAAAATAAAAAGTCTCTACTCGGTGAGTATTCAATGGTTCGAGCTCAATAGATTTTTTCTACCATCACGCACTTTCGATCACGTACCTTGATTCGTAGAATCACAGATGGCAGTTTGGTGGATTATTGCATCGCGGGTACAGATAATACAACGTTTGAGTTCCCAGTCTTTCAGATGTATGGTCGTTGGTTCCAGTTACTTTGGAACTTGGCAGTGAAGGCTCTTCTTTCCTTCGGCACGTGTGTACTCAACATCCACGCACGTGTGATGTGCGTGCTATGCTGGGAATGTGGCCTACACTGTAATTTTTTTTGTAAATGAAATATATATTCGTGTAAAATTACAGATATGTGTAAATTTGTACAAATGTATCGAAACAAAACAGAGTTCGCAGTTATACTGGGTTCGGATTCTTACCCGGGCATTTATGCATTGTGTTGTCCCACTACCTGCAATTACTTGTAAACTGTTCCCTGAATAGCTTTACAGTGTTAACTTTGCACATTAATAAGCATAAAAAAGGTCAAATTAGTGAATATTCAATTATCTTTTTCATGGTTTAAAAATAACCATACTTGAATGAAACACGAATTAAAATATAAAATTATGCGCCAGGTTTAGTAAGAAGTACGCAGTATTATACTAAGAAATACGCAGTATTATATCGAAAAACGTATTTCATTAAGGCAAAATTTTATTTAAGAGAGTAATTTTCTTTAATTACACGATAGTTCAGTAAGATAGTCGTCAAGATAGTGATTAAAAATAAAAATGTGTTATTTTATACACATCGCCTCTGAATTTAAGTTCTCTAAACTCAATGCAAATTTACGGGCAGTAACCCAATCCAAAAAGGCAGGAAGTTGAAATTTTGGCCAAAGCTTACGTTGTGTATGTTTTTTCTTGCAGCAAGATTTATAATCGGATGATTCAAAATGTCGTAAATTAACTGTTCGCGCCTTAAGCTTCTTGCGCAGGTTATAAACCCGGCCGAACACCGCAAATTAAAGTCAAAAGTAAAAAAAAAAAAAACAATCAGAAATGTCCGGTGGGAATTAGTTTATACCGATTAAAAATTACAACCATACAGGTGTGCCTCACGCTTAGTTCGCAGACAGAGAAATAGCGCGTACTATTACCAGATTGATACCATCCACTCTTTAACTTTTAAAAATTTTAATTTTTATGCCATCGTTATATTTTTGAATTTTACTATTTACAAAAACGTGTTTAGTGACAGAATTATTACAGTTGAAGTAATTCGGAAAGAAAAAAATAATAATTCAATGCTCAACACTTAATTATTTCACAGGAGAACTTATTAGTAGCAGTCTTTCGCTATTAATAACAAGGAATTCCATTAAGTTACGTGCTTTGCTGAATTTAAAATCATCAACGTTACTGAAATAAAATAAAAAATTGCCAAACTGGTTAAAACCAAGATGGTATATTTGATTGATTTAAGTCTAATTACAAGACAAAAAAAATTACACTTACTGTAGGATAAAATATAACAAGAAAATGTATTTCAAAAGTTTTGTTTTACGAAGAAAAAATGTTTTCACGCAAACTTTTAAAATAAAGTTCTTTGCATTATAGAGTAGTGTCTAAAATATTTGTGCGCTGAAACAAGGACAGAGCTATAGCAAATATCGTGCACTGTAAAAAAAAGAGAGAGTAAATGCATTTTAAAATGCACACTGCAAACTAAGGGCGAGACACGACCTTACGGCCGGCGTTCTCACGTTCCCCTCCCACATATGCGCCCTAATAGGGTGGGGTAGGAGTAGCGTTCAAGTTCGCTTTTAATAAAATTCCAGAGCTTTTAATAAAAACAGAACTGTTGGGGATCGCTCCCTTTTATTGATCGGGAGGGTGTTAGAGCTTCGGCAATGACCAGCGGCTGGGGCCACCAACCCAGCATAGTCGCTGCCTCAGCCCCTTTATATCTCTCAGATAACCAGACAGTTGGCTGTGTCCTGAGCCCTAAAATACTTTGTCAGCACTGCTATGTTAATTTAATGTTTCTTTACATTAGTTTAAATTCAACAGCGAACACAAATTTTTCCCCTTCTTAACTTAGTCTAGGCTGGCTGGCAGCCTGGTGGGAAACGACAAAGTCGCCCCCGAAACAACCAGTGCCACCAAAACAAAATGCGGACAAAATGCCCAAGCTCCCCCCCATTTGCATAGTAGTCTTTATACTCTGTCCAACTCTTCTTCCAGAACCATCCTTCTGTTTACTGTAACCAACCTGCTTGTAATTAATGCATGAAATTTTGCATCCCGCATGTCAGTGCCCAGGGTTTTTCCCTGTGTCTATGCAGGTTTTACCTGGGCCCAACTTATCTAGTTTTAACTTAGAATAGTCATGGCTAAAACGTTGCCATGGCTGGCCAATCCCCTCCTAGCACATGATGCATGCTTCCTCTCCTGCATGGTTCATAACCTGCATGCTTAGAGCGTATAGGCTTCGGCCTGAGACGCACTTAGAGTCTTCCCTACCCAGACCCCTCCCAAATACACTTAGTAATTAGTTATGGTTAGGAAAAAAACGCTGGCGCCTTCCCCGATCTACCCACAACGCTACAACTATCGCAGAAGACAACAAAGATAACACCCATCCAGCCAACGAGCATGTTGAAGAAACTCACCTGTTCCGTATCGCTCCAAGACCGCGAGGCTTTGTACCCTCCGAGAATGTCCCTAAATGGGCGAGCGCGGACACTTACTTGCTGACATCGCGAACCTCTTCGGGAAAATGCGAGTCACTCTGCCGCGCCGTGACTTACCCGGACGAGCATTTTCCCGGTAAAGCGACTGGGCAAAGCCCTCTACCCAATTCGAAGAGCACGGAGAAGGGAAAGAGGGGGGGGGGGAAGCCCCCACAATCATCAGGGACGTAACTAGGCCGGTATTCCAAGACACAAAAATAAGGGTTCAGATGTTGAACATGCCAAAAACCGTACCCAAACAGTATTCCAAAGTGCACGATAGGACACGGCCAGTCCCTTAATTAATTATCGAGCACCGATTTTGGTGTCCTATCAATTGCAGTTCTGTTGCCCGAATTCCACGCATGCGCAGAGCTCACTTTGTCGTTGGTTTCGTCCTTAACTTGTATATATTCACTTTCGAGAACATATACAAATGTGCATGTACCAAATGTATTGGTGTGCCAAATGAAACTTTATGGTATAGAAACTATTCTGGAATACATTTTGTACACTTTAAAAGTCATAACAAGAAATAATCGCAACGTAAAATGTACTTGAGAAAATTATAATAAGACCCTTTAATTTAAGCGACGGTGCTGCTATCTTCAGGATTTCTGCCGTAACAAATGTATAGATGGTTGCCAAACTTCACGCGAGAATGCGTTGGAACCAGTATCTAGCCTCGCGCAAAATGCCAAATTTTAAATATATGACGATATGCATGTATGTATATTTCGATACAAATAATTCAGTTAATCTGCCCTCCAACAAAATGGAAAACAAAAATTGCAGAAATCGCATACTTTTTTTGCATAATTAGCTCGCAAATTGCATTTTTAACGTGTTTGTGCCGGATGGATAAGGAGAATGAAATGGAATATAAAACCTGGAACTTTTTAGGCTTAAAGTCTATATTACTAACTGATACGTGGTACGGTTAAATCTCTTTAATAAAAAAATTAATGTTTACCTGGCCTTTTAAAATCGTTAGAATTTGTAATGTTTTAAAAAAGCTAAATAAATTTAAAAATTGAAACCACACCACGCAGTTGCCTTTAAAGCCAAATATTTCCAGTTATTTAGTCAACGCGCGATCGATGTGAAACTTTTTGATTATTAGGTATGGAGATAAATTTTAGTATTTTTTTATTAAACTGAACACGAGATATAATTGATAATAGTAAGGATGCGGGCATGATCCCAAATAAATAATATAAAAAAAACTGAGGAAAAGTCATAACAAACACAAGCGGCGTTACGGGAATTCCGTACCATCGCTGCTGCGTCATTTCTAACTCCCCTCTCCCCTTTCTTTTTGACATCTGCCCATACGACCGCTAGCACATGCGTTGGAGTGGCGTCGACGTAAAAATAAATTCGTTCCCCTCGAAATCAAATTAAACTCGGGTCATTTGTAGTCACCAAAGCTTCGCAGCGAAATTTTCAAAAGTCAAGTTATTTCACAATCCCCCGTCAAAACATACTATTTTTTATAAGCACAAAACAGGAGGATAGCAGCCTGGGACTCCTCGCTGGCCTCTCGGGGTTCGATGCCAAGTTCGGGTTCTCAACCCCTGGGTTCCGCTACCGGCGATGATGATATCCCTGTTAGTCAGTCAGCAATGACTAGAGACCTGAAAAATTCGCGGATTCGTTTCGTGAACTGCTACAATTCAAATAATTATACCTCAGTGCTGCTTCTGCCATTGGTTCACTGTTAATCTGGAGCAAAGAGGGCCAGTTAGAGACCCTCACTCGTAGAAGTGTCGAATCACAGGCTACCCAGTTGAGACGCCTCACGAGTTAGCAGCCTGTGAACAGGTGGTGTTTGCCCGAGTGTGCAGAGGATATTGGAGTATATCCTGGATGTCATTGAACCCGCGCAATTTTTCCGGTCTATAGCAATGACTGCTGGAGGTTGCTTCATTAAGAAATTGATCTGAGCCGCTGACGCACTCTCCTCGTCTACCGGTTCCCCCCAGGGAAGCCTTCTTTCACAGACGAGAGAGCCACACCCGAAGTTCCCCGAAGTTCATGCTCGCTTTTTCCCCCCGTTCTATCTCATTGTTTAAACCGGTGTGGCATTAAATTTTGCGGTCGATTAGGATAGGTTAGCTACATTATAAATACTTTAAAACATTGTGGATGGTTGGTTATATTAGGTAAGCATAGCTACATTAAAAAATACTGTAAAATAATTTTATGGTTGCTCAGCAAATAATTTTTCTAATATGTAGCTATCCAGGGCTAGGAAAACTGTTTACATGATTTCACAGTATCTGCAATGTAGCTATCCTAACCGAATCAACCGTCCACAATGTTTTAAAGTATTTATAATGTAGCTGACCTAACCTAAATTGACCATTAGTTATCATGAGTTACAATGAACAAAAAAAAACCGAAGATGCACGATCGGGCGGTTTGGCTCTCTCTTCTGAGAAAAGAAGGCGTCCCGTTTCCCCCAACCAGAATTTTTTCCGCAACGCTCGAAAAAATTGCAGGCCCCCATTCAGCAAGAGGAGGGTTCGGCTTCCGAGGACCTAGGACGGAGCCATACGAGCTGCGCGCGGAAAGAAGATCCCTGGACGAGAGAGAGTGAAGCCCCGACCTTTGAATATATATACTGTATAGAAGTCGCCAGCCCAGGTTAAAATTTCCAATACGGTTTTGAGGTAGTTGGTTAATCCACCGCCGCAATCGCCACCATCTCAAGGGCATCGACTTGTGGTGGTCCCTAGCGGACAAGGGTCGAACTCTTCAAACACCCCTTCCCCTTCCCGTTGAACGAACTTGAGCTGCAGTGAATGATAGTTGTGGGGGGGGGGGGGTGCGGGGAATGACAGCGGGCGACAGAGCTACGCTCTAACGTGTAAATAACAACTAAGACGATACAGGGCGCGTTACGGCAGCGCACTGCAGGCGGTGAAGTTCCCAAGCTGCTCATCATACGCTTCTGAAAAACGCAGAGTAAATCCTATCCACTCGCGACTTCTACACAGTATATATATATATATTCAAAGGTTATCATGAGTTACAATGAACCAAAAAAAAAAAAAAAAACGAAGATGCACTATCGGGCGTTTTAGCTCTCTCGTCTGAGAAAAGAAGGCTTCCCGTTTCCCCCCAACCAGAATTTTTGTCCGTGACGCTCGAAAAAATTGCAGGTCCCATTCGGGCTTGGAGGACCTAGGACGTAGTCCAGGAAACCAAGACTTAAAAAGGCACAAACCTGTGAAAAATTTGTCCAAAGCTGAATTTTTGCACAGTGGTAGGTTTTACTATGCTTAATAATAAACCGAAAGTTTATCGCTGTAGACCTTGTGCGTATCACCGTAAATTTGCATTTAAGTCCTAGATCACAGCGACTTACATCAGTCCATTAAAATGCTACCCATTTGTAGAGTTATTAATTTAGACTTTCCATAAAATTACCAAAATAATCATGAGACTCTAATACAGCCATTAATGTTGTAAAAAGCATAAATTTTTAATATTAAATATATGATATTAAGCGATTAATTCATGACATATTTTTTTTTGTCACCCAGATAAAAATACTATTTACACCAATTTGAAGAGCCCAATGAGAAAAATGTCCAAATAAATGTTTTTGGTTATACCTTTATCTTTAAGACATTATATTTATAAAGAGTCTAACGTAATTAGATGGCTCATCAAAGCGGCTCGAGAGTTGCAGTGTACTGCAGCCGTACTGATCTCTCACGGCCACCGCCGTTCCAGCGCGGCATTGCGGCACACTGCGTACTGCGACACTCATTCAACTGGGTCTTACTTAGGGATTACTTTAAACATAGCTAATTCATATGAGAAGGTGTATTTATGTTACATGTAATGAGATATGCATTTTTTTCTTTTATGAATGTTTTTTGATACAATAAAATTAACAATAAACGATTTCTGCTTGGAACTTGTAAATGAAAAACTCTAGAGGACCTCTGGTTTTATATCTGCATGGATTTATTCTGTTTCAATAATTTTATTATTAAAAATTATTTTATTAGCAACATTTATTTTATTTCTGATACATCGTTTTATTTTCGATCAGAACAATGCTAAATGTTAATGTAGCCTGCATTCGAAAATATTAAAAATTATATATTTACTTATTTAAAATCAGTTTACTACATTAAAATTGAATAAAACGATACATCGTAAATGTACTCTGCGTTTTTTTCACTTTTATAACATAATTCCTATAATAGGTAATAGGTTTTTTTTTCAGAAAATAAATAAAACACGAATTGTGTTGTAAAATGTATAGGTAGCATTACATATTCAGTTTTTTTATAAGTTAATGTAATTGAGTGCTGCGCCTAGCTGACGTCGTTGGATTGCTAGTGGCAAAGAGCGATGGTGGATGTTTTTGCAAGAGTTTGACCGTATTTTATGACCCTACCTGTGAGAGTGTGTTTGTACCAGAAATCCTAACGGTTAAGGAAACTATCCATTCTCTGTAGTCACGTACGGGTGTGCTACTCGCGCAATATCGTCAAATATCACAACTTTCCGGGACGTTCGGTCATTTCTCGGTTAGCTCTGGTTTAACCATAATAAACGGAACAAAATCTTGCTGTAGTGATTTCATATTCCTATTACCGTAGCAGTATGGCGTTTGAGGAAAAACCAAGTTTGCTGTATACTGAGAGCCTACTTAAAAAAAGTATTTATGGAGTTATTAAATTATTTACGAAACACAATTTTGTGGATCGTTTGGGAAATTATCATTTAGGACTTAACTGCTCGTTATTGGTGTGATCACAAGGGTTACATCGGTAAACTTTTGACATGTTACTAAGAAACGTTTATTCTACAACAGTACAAAGTTTCTACTTTGGGATAATTTTCCATGTTTCTTAACAGCGAAATTCGTCCCGACCCCAAACCTACTTCGGCAACCTCACAGTAGTACACACTACACGCCTCGGATAGCTTCAACGGTCAAACAAATTGTATGAAACCTTTAAAAAATATACCAATTTAAAGATGAATAAATATGCAACAACGTTTACAATAAGCGATTTCCATTTTGGGCTCTTTAAGATTATGTAAAATGTATTTATATTTCCTTAAAATTGAATGAAAGTGAATTCGTTAACTTTAATGATTTAAATTGTCTATTTTATAGAAAGATGTTTAAACTTTGTACTTTTTATCACTATCTTTAGATAGGTAAATGATTCCAGATTATTTTGGGTTCCATACTGTCATTCCACTTCATTAACATCATTTTCAATATCCATTATTGTGGATCGTTACAAAAAATTGTCATTTTGGACTTAACTGCTCGTTTTTGGTGTGACGCACATGGTTTGCATCGGTAAACTTTTGACATGTTACTAAGAAACGTCCATTCTACAACTGTACAAAGTTTTATCTTTGGGATAATTTTCGATGTATTAAAAACCTTTGTTTCTTAACAGCGAAATTCGTCCCGACCCGAACCTACTTCGACAACCTCGCAGTTGTACACACTACGCGGCTCGGATCGCTTTAGCGGTCAGACTTATTGTATGAGACACTTAAAAAATATACCAATTTAAAGATGAATAAATATGAAACTACGTTTACTATAAGCGATTTCCATTTTGGGCTCTTTAAGTTTATGTAAAATGTTTTTATATTTCCTTAAAATTGAATGAAAGTGAATTCGTTAACTTTAATGATTAATATTGTCTATTTTATAGAAATATGTTTAAATTTTGTACTTTTTATCACTATCCTCAGATAGATAAATGTTTCTTGATTATTTTAGGCTCCATACTGTCAGTCTACGCCATGAAGTTCATTTGCAATATCCATTATTGTGGATCGTTGCAAAAAATTGTCATTTTGGACTTAACTGCTCGTTTTTGATGTGACGCACAAGGTATGCAGCAGTTAACTTTTGACGTGTTACTAAGAAATGTTTATTCTATTATTGTACAAATTTTTGGCTTTGGGATAATTTTCCATGTATTAAAAACCTTTGTTTCTTAACAGCGAAATTCGTCCCGACCCGAGCCTACTTCGGCAACCTCGCAGTACTAGACACTACGCGGCTCGGATCGCTTTAGTGGTCAGACACATTGTACCAGGCTCTCAACAAATAAACTTATTTAAAGTTTAAGAACTTTTCAATTACTTTTAATTAATGTTTTCACATCGGGCTCTTTGTGTTTTTGTAATACGTATTTCCATTTATGCCTTTTTTTATCATAACACCTATCTTCTAATATTATTGAATAAATAGCATATTTAGTCAAACGTAGTGAAAGGTTTTTAAATTTAATCATTGAGAATAATGTTTTGAGTAAGTTTTGGTTTGCTATTCTGAAAGTATACTATAGTAATTACGTTTGACTGCCATATTGTTAAGTGGTCAATAAAGTATTATTTAGGACTTAACTTCTCGTTTTCGGTGTTCAGCGCAAGGTTTGCGGAGGTAAACATTTCAAATGTTGCTTGAAAACTTAAATGTTACCACTGTTTTAAATTTCAGTTCGGAGCAAATTTTACAAAGATTAAAAATCTTCGATTTCGTGGGAGTGAGAGTGGCCACAGCGCTTGCGGCTGTGGCTCTGTCGCAGTGCGTAGACGACATTGATAAGCTCGGGAGTATCTAGTGATCTTATAAATTAAGCTAGACTTTTGAGAGATATGTCCCTGTAAAGCTTAATAACTATACAATAACTTTTGTTTAAGAAATATTTCTGTAAGACCCTTTATTTTTAAGTGAATTGTCTTTTTATTGCCTTGACTGATGTAAAAAAAACTTATTTCATTAATGAAACCTTTTTTTCTTACCATTAATATTAACACTTAGAACTTTATTCGTTATAAATGTGTGTAGTAGTGCTTTAAGATTATTTTCATATAGCTATCGAGAGTCTACGGTAAAAAGTGCGTAAATGGGAAGCATTTTAATGAACTGCTGCAAGTCGCTGTCATCCAGGACTTAACTGCAAATTTTCAGTGATACGCACAAGGTCTACAGCGGTAAACTTTCGGTATGTTATTAAGCATAGTCGACTCTACCACTGTGCAAAAATTCAGTTTTGGACAAATTTTTCACAGGTTGAAACCTTTGTTTCCTGGGCTAACGGGGCCATACGAGCTGCGCGCGGAAAGAAGATCCCTGGGCGAGAGAGAGAGCGAAGCCCCCACGGAGAGAGAAGAAAGGCTTCCGGCGCGGCTCTGTGGTCGTTGGCACCAGAGTGGCACCGGGTCTGGAGTGAGTCACGTCGGCCGCACAGCGCGCGCGGACAAAGGAACCAGAGAGGAGAGGCGCGAAGCCAGCGGCCTTGCGGCGACCTCGGCCACTAGCCCGTCCTCCCAGGAGGTCGCGGGCGGGGACGATTCAATTCGATTCAATTCAAAAGTTTTTATCAAAACATACTTTACACTTTAGGCTGGGTTCACAATTTAAAAAAAAAAAAAAATCAAGCGAGTGCATAGCAAGCCATACACACGACCTGTGCGAACTGCGAAATCGGTTCACAATTGAATTCTCACTGTTAATTTAAGCCAAAGAAATTTCGCGAACTACGCGACATCTGTTAGCTGTGTTAGTAAATAAACATATCAACTTTCAAAATAACGATAATACTATTATTAGAGCCCACGGAATTTTCGCGCATTCATTTAGTCGCAAGCTATGATGCAAACCCTCCACACTGTCGCACTGTGCTCATGATTGGACCGCAGTTGTCTGGACACGCCCCCTCTACGACCGTGAGCCAACGATGTCCAGCTAGGAGGGAAGTAAGCGAATCAGGTAGTGCCAAATAACAAGGATAAAAATGTTCTCGCTAAGAAATCAACCAATGGGAAAGTAAACATTGGTCGAGCACACCTATAACTTTGAATTCTGTCCTGAGGCCAGAGGAATCCGGGAAATTTCCGGGACTCAAACTATTATTATCTCGACATTGTCTTACCACAATATGGTTAGTAAATATAAACATATTTCTAGTCCCGCCAAAAAAAGCACCCTGCTCTTCTCTCATTGGCTGTCGTGCCATGCGTACGCGACCGAAATAAAATATATTCATTTCACTCCTATGCGCACGACCTCGCTCCCGTGCACACGACCAACTTTCTGCTATTGTGAATCGTTAGGTTAGGAAACAAGGCGTTCATATCCTATGCACACGACCTACTGTTAGTTACTGTTATTTTTTTAATTGTGAATCCAGCATTACAGTTTTTGGTATATACAACAGGACACTTCAGCACTCAGTGCTCTTTTGCCTTAATATAATTTTAAAATTTTTTACAGTTTCTATTTGAATAGTTGGGGGAAAAAACATGATTTAAATAATAGGAAAATTAAAAAAAAAAAACCTTTTTGCTTTGTTTTTTGGAGTCTTTTTTTGGGCTCAATGTCTTCGGTATGATGCTGTACATAAATAACAAATTACACAATTATATTTACACATTAGTAGAAAAAGAATAACAAAGAAGGGGACGAGAACGAAAGTAGTCGCCCGACGTCAGGTGGATTAAGACCCCTACCCCCACCCCCAACCCTTCTCCACGCATACCCGCGCCCGCACGGTGCACAGCGCTAGTGGAAAAAAAAAATTATATATATATATATATAATTTTAAACTGTTTTTTCTTTTCTTTCGGAAGAGTTAAAATGGCTAAAAGTCGTGACTTGATGTAAGCTTTTGGACATACGCAATTGCTAAGCACTTTTTCTGTAGAAGAAGAAAAATAACCCAAAAGACCAAACACAAAATTAAGCAAAAAATTGCTGTTGTCAACAGGATATAAACACCACATAATATTCCACAACAGGAATATGGTCACCAAACAAAGAAAAACAAAGAAAAATGGACTAAGAGAACGAAAAAAAAAAAAAACACAAATGATGACAGCACAAAAATATTGAACCCAAAAAAATTCAGCACAACAGTTGCAACGAGACAAAAACAAGACAAAACGAAAAGACTAAACAAACACAATTGTTTTCCAAAACAGAAATATGGCTAAAAGGCGTGTTTTCAGAGCAATTTATAGGCATGCATAACCGGTAAGAGATTTTTGAAAGCACATTAGGGATTTTTATTATTCCTTTATCTTATTTTTTTCCGCCATATGTTGCGGTCACCGTTAAAATTTCACAGTTATCATGTGACAACGAGAAGACTGCGCGCCAGTTCGGAGGCGAAACCGCGCTAGAAGCACCAGCGAGCTTCGCGCTTACCCTTGACTAGGCGTACCATAATATCGTTGTGTTCGTATATTTTCTGCGTTCGTCCAGGTTTTGATTTTCTACTTGCGGTTATTGTTCTTGTTGAAACTGTCTCGTCATCGTTGTTCCACTGAGTTTATCTGTGCTGTTATTATTATTTTTTCCAGACTAAATTCCTTCTGTGCCGTTTCAGTGCCACTTTCAGGCACAAATGTACGAATTTAAATTTAATTTTTAATTTTTAAAGAAGGAAACCAAATAATAAATTTGTAATTTTTATTTTATTAAATATTGTTTCCATTACTGTACACTCCGACGTAATCTTGTGCAACCCAGTGCACCTGCGCTTGTTCGCAGGCTTCAAACAGATACTGTTTGCTGACGATTTGCGATCGCAGCATCTCGGCCGCGGTTCGCGTCACGCCTTCCCTATGTAACGGAACGACTTTCGCGTTAGCGAACGCTACCCCAACCCCACTGCTAGCAACTTTCATTTCTCGGAGGCAAGCATACGTAAGGGTTTTGCAAGCACGCCTCTGGGCCAAGTTACAGCCAGCGGCGACGCCTCGAGACAGTCCACATGACGCCTTTCCCAGGCGACTTAGCAAATTTAAACCCCCCTTCCCTCATCACCCACCGGTGGCTTCACGGGAACCACAACCCGGAGCATCGACCCCCAGTGAACCCAGGCGGGGACATTGCCTCCCCGAGGACATTCCCACTTATCAAACGGAGCCCTCAGCGAAGTCTAGCGGCGGGAAAAATCCCTAACCTTGCTCTGAGCGCTGGTCGCGAGCGCGCCCACTGCACTCTAGCGGACGTTTCTGTGACCCTCCAGACAGGTTCTCGTCTTGGCCACCAGAGTGCAATACTCTTCCCTCCCATAAGAGACAGCTTGTCACAATCGACCTTGGCAGCAGTCGCAGTGCGATTGCGATTTTAGTTCGCCTACGACTCGCGTGAGAGCGCAGCGAACAGGTTGCAGTCTGCTTCGCCCCTTCGGGCATCTCCGGACACCTTCGGGCAATCACCACCACCCCCTTCTTTGGCTGGGGGCAGTTGCTTACTTTAATTAGGCGCCCCGACGCCATTTTTTTGAAGATTCGGCGGGCAGCATCTGGTCTGTGCGGACCACGCGTCGCGATCCGCGAGAGTCAATCTCTGTTGTTCGACCAAGACTCAACACTACGTCATGTAGTCGCCAACGTCAAGGCATAGAGGCCTCAATCTTCTTAGTTTTAAATTTTGCTGCCCGCAATAGTTTTTTTGTTAATCTAAATTTATTTCATTTTCTCTAACCATGATTATCGAGAACTTCCGTGCCGCGAGCTGCTTTCCCTGCTCCTGGAGGCAGCCGACATGAACTTCACCCCGCTGTTTTGGGTAAGTGGTCGTCATCCTTCCCCCCCCCCCCCCCCCCTTTTTGCCTTTCACTGGGCATAGTCTTGCCCAGGCTTAGCCGCCTGTTAACCAGTCTAAGTAATTTGGGACTTTGGTTGCAGGCGGGGTCCAATTTGAGGTCCAAATTCAGCCTCCAAGTTTAGCTCCAAAATCAGCCTCCAAGTCGAGCTCCAAGTTCCAAAATTAGCTGCAAGCTGCAAGCTCCACTCCAAGTTTAACTCCGAGTTTCTACTAAAAATGATTTCTTCTGGAAGTTAATCTGCCGAAACCTCCGGTGCCAGGACACAGGACATAATTAATTTTTTTTGAGCCTGCGAGCTAATTTAAAACCAGTATTAAATTCAAGAGGTATTATGTTGTTACTTATATATGTATTTTGTTGCCCCGGGGCTCCCTCCATTTTGTAATCAAGATGTTTTAATACCAATGTAATTAAAAGATAAAATCAAAAGTAAATTAGTTAAGTAAAAGGGCACTTATATAAATAAAACCACCAGTCTTGTTATTTCATTAGTATTCATCCCCGATCCACATAGCCTACTAGAGTTGCTAGGAGGTTATAAATAAAATTTCTTTTAAACGACGTCTGGGCACCTCTGTGATTATTGTTGTTATTGTTTTGTTTTCTGGGCTGACGCTTCCAAGGCCTTAATTTAATTATTCACTTTGAGTGTTTACTGGCAGCCCAGCGTTCGTTATACTTCCATGGAATTATTGTCCTGTCTGATAGATATATAAGCTTGAATGTGTTCGTCTGTGCTGTCGTCGTTGTATTGTACACAATACCTGTATATGTACATCGTTGGGTTTATCTGTTTGACACAGCTGATTTAGGCTTGATCTGTGTGGGTTTATTTTTTATTTCGTAATTTGCGTTCTTGAAATTTTTTGACGTGACGTCTAATAAATCGATAAACGCCTGCTGCACGCACGAAAAAGTGTCCCGTTACGCACATTGTTCCGTTACGCTGTGTCCCGTTACGCACATTGTTCCGTTACGCTCATTGTACGCTTGCGCCGCATCTATCTCTCTTCCACTCGATTGGCATATGCGTCCGAGGAGAAGAAAGACAGCGGCAGCACACAACTTACATCTACACGTGAACTGTTTCGTCGACTGTTTATAAAGTGATGTTAAAAGTTAATGTGGTTTTCATTGCTTATTACAACAACAATTTCGGCAATAAAGGTTAATTATTCTTGCATTTTAAAAATCTGATTACTAGTATAATTTCACGTATTTATTCTTTTATTATTAAAATAAAAATGATTAAATTTTATTCATAAAAGTATGCAATCATTTCATCAATGTTTTGTTATGACGTTGTCACGTTAAACTATCGTCCGTAAACCGACTTTACAGACAACCAATTTTTTTTACATGACAAACAGAAGTGCAAAACTGCAATAGCATTATGTCCAAGAAATTGTATTAAATCAACTGCAGTGTCCTAAAAACTGTGTCCGACGCGACCCTCTGGCGTCGATGGTCCTATTGTCCCTGGTCCGAATACATTGGCCAACTTGAACTTTCTGTCCCAATCTGTGTATTTCGGTAACATAGAAGAACAAACACACGTGATATTTGCTGTTTCCCGTTCCCGTTTCAAAAGGTAAACATAAAATAAATGACATTTATTAGCATTTTATTTTACCTAACAGATTATAAATATATTGAACTCCCACAAATTTCAAAATAAACTAAATATTCAAAACTTAGCTGCGTACACATTTACAAAGCATGTAAATAGTACATAGAAACAAATTTTAAACCGTTATTTTAGCGCTCTATATTTACTGCGCTCTGGCGACTACTTTATAAATCAGTTGTAGACCTGGACATCGGACATCGCAATTGTAGAATGGGCTATTTCCGTGCGACAATGTCACGTCATTCCCATTAGGACAAGGACATGGTAACGCCCACAGGTTCGGACTATTGTAGACGGACCTTTAGAGGCGAAATTATAATAGCCCGTCGCCTCCGCCCGTCCGTCATCCGTTCGTCGGTCACGTGACTTGCAGCCAATAGGATGGCCCGAAAAATTCTATCCGTCCGTCCGTCAAAAGCTTGGCAAGCTCTAACTTTTGACGGACGGAAGGATTATATTTATGGATTTGGCCACGGCAGTCAATTAATTGTCACCAGAACACAGGCCTGTGGTGTTTGTATTAGGTCGTTTAGACGCTTTGAATACTAATATTGCGGTTCTTTAAACTCATATCCCAACAATTGAATCACAAATCTAAATTTTCCCGAGGAAATGCTAATAAAATAAGTACAGGAACACGTCATGAATAGCAAACAACATCTATATCAACATCTCGGAGAGAAAAATATGGATTGTTGGCAGCAATTATTTGGGGAAATATTCTGACGGGCGGATGAAGTCAAGTTGTAAATCGCTTGGCGAGGTGCGTGGCGTTGACGGACGAAAGAATCACGGACGGACAGACGCATTACGAACGGAGGCGAAGGGATATTGTAATTCCGCCTTAAGGGGTAGTTTACTTAATTTTTTTTCTCAATATATAGGCCCTACAGTTTTTTTCCCAAATGATTTGATTATTATTCATAATGTAACAACGGTTGAATGTTCAAACATGTGTAATGTGTAATTCTAGAAGTACTTGTTTTATTTCCTGAGAAAAAATAAATACAGATTTCTTGTCAAACGTAGCGTGAACGGAGAGAACGTTTTTATGTATTACATAGTTTTTAATCAACTCCAAATCACAAAATGAGATCATAAATTATGTAATCATACCTTGAAAACTTATCACAACTTGTAACCCACAACTTGGAACTGTCGTAACTTAGAATCACGCAACTCACAAAGCCGAACCACAGTTACTCGTTAACAGGCATGACGTAGGAGATTCTATCATGTGCGTTTCCAGGTTCAGTAAGTGACAGCGAGCCAGCAAGTGTATGAGAAAATACCTTACCGAAATATTCGGTTGTCTTGTCTCCCTTGCTATTTCCGTCAAACAATATACAAGAAGAGTCACAATCTGACCAACAAAATTCGGTTGCAGCAGATATATCGTGACAAAATGGTCTACATACTTCTATACGTCTTTGAAGTATTTTTTATTGCAAATAATAGTGAAAGTATTTAATACGGAACACTGGCTGTCTGGATAAAGTTTTTATTAAGCAAAATTATATAACCACCGCAAAAATTTAATTCCAGCGTAAAATTATTTCATTGAAATAATTTTTGGTAGTAACAAGCCAAAGTATAGAGTTGCTTGGCTTCTTAACTACTCCCTGATGATGGCGACTGCAACGACGACCGAAACGTCGGTGATTATTTTCGCCTTCGACGGGGCTACAACCCAGAAGCTAAGCAACTCCAGACAATGTGCGCGGAAGCCTGCGATCTTGATTAAGTCGAAGTATAGTCGCAACAGAGCGAGCATGCTTCATGATAGTTGCTGTACGAATGTCACCGAAATACATAGCTGTTTTTCTTGAGTGAAAGTTTCTTACAGCTGTTACGGCAATGGGGTCATCAGAGCGGAACGAAAAGGTGTAACAAAAAAAGGTTACGCTCAGAGCGAATAAAAAAGTACCAGTCAAATGCACATTTACAGAATATTCTTTTGGAAAGTTGCCAAGAAAAGTTTTTAATAGTTTGTACATTTGTACAACACATGGCCTATGGCTATTTTGTATAAATGAAATACGTTTTTCAAGATAATACTGAGTATTTATTGAGAAAATTGGCGCATGATTTTATATTTTAATTGAAGTTTCATTCAAGCATAATCTTTTTAAAATATGGAAAATATAATAATAGAATCATCAAAAATTTGACTTTTGTTTTACCTTGCTTATTAATATGCGCAGTTCATACTGAAAAGATATTCAGTAAACAGTTTACAAATAAACTATTGGAAGTACTGGTATGGCACTAATGTCCGGGTAAGCATCCCAACCCAGTATTACTGCGAACACATTTTTGTAGAGATACAGTTGTATCACAAAATGTGAATTTACAAATGTACAAGTTTTCAAACATCTGTACTTTTACAGGACTACTTATGTTCCCTTTACAAATAAAGATTACAGTGTGTAAAAGTGTGAATTTCCTTTGTGCACTTCATCAGATATCAAATTACTTGTCGAAAACACAAATGGCAGCATGCCATGTTTGGATACTTGCATAATTGCTCACAAGCATCCTACTTGCTTACTCTCATAATGTGCATGCTTGTATGTTTACTCACTCGTACAAGTGTTTCAAATAGCTCTGTACTCTTAAAATTTCTTCTCCTTGTATCTGAAGTTTCATTTCCACTGCGAGTGGCTGCCAATTTTTTTTTTTATGTCAGACAAACATTCTTAATAAAATATTGCGTCGTCACTCACTAACTAGTCATTTTCAGGATTTCCACACAAGTCAGTAAAGCATAAAAAATGTATTATATGAACTTATTTACAAAATCATGTTATCAACAACAACAAAAAAATATTCCAAACCATGGGTAGAGCAGAGTCCAAAACAATACATGATATGGAGTGTACAGAACTGTTTGCGAAAGAAAACGATTTGCAATCATTGGCTGTAAACGCACAAAACCCACCAAGACACCAGACATAAATTCTGAACTATTTATGCTACGCACATTACCAAAAAAATACAAATGAGATGTTATTTTAATTTAGTTTATAAGTGTATTTTATACCATGATACAAGAGCGCAAGAGCGCAAATCTTTTAGGATTCAGAAGGGATGGGGGATGGAATCTGCGGCCTAATGTTTTGATGTTGTGGAGGGGGAGGGGAATAACAGACACAAATCATCTCACTAGGTGGTCTAGCGAGTACACTCCACTTGCACTAAAGTCATTCGACCTAAAATGAATTTCGGCTGAATGCCTGTTAGGTCGAATGACTTTTAGGGCAACTGACTTTTAGGCCGTGACTTTTAGGTCAAGTGATGTTTAGGAGATAAGACTTTTAGGGCAAATGACTTTTAGGCGAAATGACTTAGGGCAACTGACTTTTAGGTCAAGTGACGTTTAGGAAATATAACTTTATTAACTTTTAGGGCAAATGACTTAGGTCAAATGACTTTTAGGTCAAATGACTGAAGGATAATTTTAAATTTTAGGTCAAGTGACGTTTAGGAGATATTACTTTTACGTCAAATGACGCGCACCGAGTCTAGCATCGTATGCATGCATTAAAGCGGAGAAATTTTAATTTTCAAAAATCTTTTCTAAAAACCATATTTTGAGCGGTATGCAGCGCTCCAGAAGAAACCACGGGATTCGATAAAATAACTGCTCAATACAATGAAAGTACTGAGAGCCGATTAGTAGGGTTGTTTCCGTAGTTTTTTTATTAAACTGCATTTTTTTTAGGAGAGTAAAAATGGATAACATGCGTGTTTTCGGAATGATTTCCAGGCATGAAACTTCCGGTAGAGATTCCTGAAAGTACTTGAGGGAGTTGCATTACACTGTTAACTTCATTTCTCCGCTATATAATGTTATGGTTAGAGACCTGTAAAAATCGCGGATTCATTTCGTGATATGCTACAATTCAAATAATTATACCTTAGCGCTGCTTCTGCAATTGGTTCACTGTTAATCTGGAGTAATGAGGGCCAATTAGAGACCCTCACTCATAGAAGTGTCGGATCACAGACACTCAGTCGAGACGACTCACAAGTCAGCAGCCAATGAACAGGTGGCATTTGCCCGAGTATGTAGAGTGTAGTACAGTCTATCCTGGAGGTCATTGAATCCGCGAATTTTGCAGGTCTCTGGTTATGGTTACTGCTCAGATGTCATGGTTGCCCTGTGCACTGGGAGAAGACTGCGCGCCAGTTCAGAGGCGACACCGCGCTAGAAGCACCAGCCTCACTAACAGCAAACTGCGCGTGTATCGCGTTGCAGTGGACTGAATACACATCTAGGCTAGAAATATTTCATTCATCTCTCGATACTGTAAATCAAATCACGTTCCCCGACTTCTTTTTTTTTTTTGACGTGATAACGTCTTATAAATCGATGAACGCCGGCTGCACGCACGAAAAATTGTCACGTTCCGCCTGAGCCGAGCGTGCAAGAACCGGCCAACCACCGTGCGAGAAAATCTGCTATAATATCAAACAGGTTAAGGCGGGCTTTTTAACTAATTGTTCGTGATTATATTTAAACAAATTATTTAAATTAAATTTGCAAAACAGTAAATAATATTCGATAGTTAAAAAAGTATGCAATTTTTCATCAATGTTTTCTTATGAGGTTATCACGTAAAATTATCGTCCGTAAACCGACTTTACAGACAACCCTTTTTTTTTTTAATTATTATTTCAATGGCTCTCTAACATTACAGACGGAAAGGTGTTCTCGTGTCCGCGCGAAACGATTTTTTTTTTCTGTATAAAAGTCGTGTTTACATTTCGCTCTTCTCTCTGAGTATTCGCAACCCAACCCCCTCTTCCCCATATCCGTTTTTTTTTTTTTTTTTTTTCGCTCGGGGACCCACTCTGTTTGGAAACACAATAGCGCATGGTGGTAAATGGAGGGAAGGAGGGGATAGGCAGGAATCGATCTTCACTCCACGAGTCTTTTTTTTTCAACTCCCTTTTTTCCTGCAGTCTGATTTCCAGGAACTGGTAAACTGCAGCCACCCTCGCTAGCTCGCGCGCTCGCTTGTTGGCCGTAGGGCGTAGACGTAACTGCACGCTCCGCAGGAGACGGAGAATGGACTGGCGGGTCACCCCCCCCCCTTATAACACCCCCCCCCCCCACCCACCTTCCGTCATCCAATGGGCGAACACAGACCAGGAAACGTCCGGTGCACGCACGTTTAACTTGAATGCCAGGTGGAATCGATGTCCGCCCAACTGCAATCTGGTCTCTTTTTTTTACCCCTTCTTTCTTTATTTTTTTTTTTTTTTTAAACCCCCGAAGGCCAGTTGTGGGCCCGGATCCCGAGTTTTAACTTGTCTCGAATTCTAGACAGTTCTCTCGAAAGTGGTATGTACCAGCTGTGTTCCCCTAAATTTCCTGACCCGTCACTTGCAAATCATCGCGTGATGCGATTCTTTTGTTTACGGACACCTGACGAACGCGCGAAGTTGTCTGCAGACACGGTCCAAATGTTCGTACTTTATTAAAACATTAATCAAAATTAAGGAAGTTTTTTTTCTCATTGTTTATCAAAAGTAAAACTATTATCTTCATCGCCCGAGGGGAAAAAAAAAAAAAACCCCGCTGCTTCACCATTGACGAAAGAACGCAGGCAGATTAATGTAATTGTGAAACACTCACAAAGTGCATGTACGAAACATGGCTCTGCTGCCCGGGTCCAAATCGAAATAATAAAAAATACACGTAACCTAGAGTGTTTTTAATTTTCAAGTTTATTACGGAGTTTTATATGAACCATGGTGAAATTTAAGGGCTCTTGACAAAAAAAAATAAAAGTAAAGGAAATTAAGGAGGCGTACGAATACTGCAGTTGACAAAACACGGGGCAGAAGGGTCAGTACACAATTTCTACAACTTTTTGAAAACTGTCACATTTGAGACAAATTACATAACGATTTTGACTAATTGACCACCCTACTTACCAGATCTAAACACTTTTGACACTTTTTTTGTTCGCTAGAAACTGATTTTTGTCGAATGATGCCATCACCTTCGTAAACAACTATTTTGCAGACACTCGCGCAAACAATAGTCTTGAACTGCGCGTCCAAAATGACTGAAATTTCAGAGAGTACATTCCAAAGCATGCGAAAAAAACATACACCGATTTGTTGACAAGTGCTTCCATCTTCATGTTGAGTTCGAAAACTTTTCAGACAACCTTCGTATTATCCAATCGGGAAACAGCCAACTCCACAAAGCATGACAGATTAAATTTTACACTTGCATGAAAAAAAACCACGTGATTTATCATAATTTTTATCCATACTGATTCCTATTCTAAGTTACATACATATAGCCAAAACCACCGATTTAAGAAACATCAGTTGGTTCCTGTCTGCAAACCTCCGTCCAATTTAAGGCATGGTAGCCTCACACCCTATGTTTATATTTCTTGCCAAAAAAATTTATTCTTGTAAATGTATCACAATAGCTCTTATGTATTTTGTTTCGACATTTTTTTTTCACAATATACATATTAAGTAAGTGTTATCTAAGAGCTGTAAACCGTCACGCAAATGTTCGAAGTTCTAACTACCCACGTAGCATTTTACTGCTCACAAGAAACACTGTCTTGTTAACTATCCTGTAAAAAAAATGCAACAAAAATACAAATGCAAGAGATATATAATGATAAATATATCTACAGAGCTACCGGGGGGGGGGGGAGGAAACTTTAAGGATGGTAAATCACGAGAAATTATGGATTGTTTATTTTATTCATTAATTTAAGTTACGGAAGTCAAGGCTATGAATGCAATCAGAGCACAACGAAAATGCGTAACAAAGAAAAAGTCAACGATCAGAGAGAATAAAGCAGAGAGGCACAAAACTGTAGGATTCTTTGCACGTTTTTCGTTGTCACGTTTGTTACAATTCACAACTGTGAACTGTATTTGCTATTAAATTACTTGCCAAAATCACAGATGGCAGCAGCACACTATGGCACGTTTGAAATATAGCACACTTGCATACTTGTGCACTAGCATGCTTGCGTAACTTGTATAATTTGCCCATTGGCATACTTCCGAACTGTTGTGCGCATTATTTCCCGCAAAATCACCTGTACGCCTTTAAAACTGTTCCAATGCACAGGTGTTTGTTTCGAATGTGTGTGTACACTCCAAATATCATATCACTGTGAAATATGTGAAATTTCACTTCCAAAGTGCATTGCCTCCACGTGACCTTTTTTTTTTTCTTTACGTTTTGTAGGTGGCGAAGTTGTAGCGATACACTATCTTACACCAAAACCACATTTGTAAATCAACTACCAATGCATTAGCTACAAAAAATAAACAATATAACAAACAAAATAGAGCTGAAAATAAAACAGGAATTATGTCGAACACAAACTTAGCGATGTTTAAAAACGCGTCTTAAACCTCACAAACTCCAACCAATTATTATCATTTGAGTACAGCCATAATATAGCTACAGTTAAATTAAGGGTAAAATATTCAGTGGTTGCCAATTTAACTGATATAAGAAAAAAAGAAACGGTATTGCATTAATTCCAGTTACACATGCATTCTCACACAGGTTCTTTCCGTAAGTCACGAAGTGAATATGATAAGTACGTGTTCCAAAGATACTTTTTTTCAGCCTGTGTTGAAAGTAGCTATTTTTTTTATTGGCTTTCGTCTGAAAAGAACTACGTTATGTAAAAAATATAATTTACAACTGAAATAGAACGCGCACACTATCATGACGCAAAACGTTTTAGCAATAAAAGTAAAAAAATTGCGCATTCGTTTTGTAATATGCTCACATTGAAATAAATACACATATATGCTGCTTCTGCTATTTGTTCACTGTTAATCTGGAGGACTCTAGGCCAATTAGAGACCTAGTTGAGACGCCTCATAAGTCAGCAGCCAATGAACAGGTGGTGTTTGCCCGAGTGTGCAAAGGATAGTGGAGTCTACCCTGAAGGTCACTGAATCATGATCTCTATCAATGACAAAACTGACTTGACTGCAACATGTTATACATTTTGATAACATCCACCATCATATCTAGGGGCAGGCCTTTTTCTAGAAAAAAAAATCTCAAATAGACTGATATATGGTATACATGCGCCAGCTGTTTCTACCTTGTAATTGGCGGCCGTCTGCGAGGGAAGCCATTGCCCAATTTGACCGAGAATTCAGGATGTTTGCTTCTGCGTTAGATGACTGTGATCAATGTGCTGACAGTAGACACGTGCCTGAAAGAAAGTTGCTGCACCGGTCTACGGGGCTACAATAAACTACTTGTGTTGGCAACTGTTAAAAGGCCCAGCCACAATTATTTTACTGTTGCTTAATACTTGTGTTATTGCTAAACCCGAGACATGTTTTTTTCGGCCGATTAAAAGCTCTGAAATTCCTACTACATCGTCATTTGGGAACATTATTCGATAAATAAGAAATTGTGTGTGTTAACTAGACTGTGCCGAATGTTATTTTCTTTGGTTTATCATATTCACACGATTACATTACGGTTCAATTTCCAAATAATAATATTTTTATTCATGGATTTGATTTTTAAAATTACTGTTATATGATAGAATTAATTACGTAATATTATTATTTCCTTATAATTACACACAACACGGCTAACGACAAGGCTAAACAACCAAAATAAACAAAGAGATGGGCTCAGTTACTGTTGGTTTTAGCCAGGCCGCTGTGCTAATTATTTTTTATTTGTGTTAGTGATTATCACTGTAACTATGCATGTGTTAATACTATGTTGACTGAACGCTGGCTGAGTCACGTATTTACAGGATACACTCACTGCACACAGCAACATACATAACGGTATTGTGTCATTCTTTTATTCATTTATTGATACAACAGTTATCAGCACGGCGGCACGCTGACTACAAAGAGGCCTAGATAAAGACGTGTCAACACTTACAGCTGAAAGATAAACATTGCAGTTTACGTGGTATGTGGACTGGTCTCCGCCAAGTACTAAGTACACATTATGTGGACTGGTCTCCGCCAAGTACTAAGTACACATTATGTGGACTGGTCTCCGCCAAGTACTAAGTACACATTATGTGGACTGGTCTCCGCCAAGTACTAAGTACACATTATGTGGACTGGTCTCCGCCAAGTACTAAGTACACATTATGTGGACTGGTCTCCGCCAAGTACTAAGTACACATTATGTGGACTGTTATCCGCAAGTACTAAGTACACATTATGTGGACTGGTATCCGCCAAGTACTAAGTACACATTATGTGGACTGGTCTCCGCCAAGTACTAAGTACACATTATGTGGACTGGTCTCCGCAAGTACTAAGTAGACATTATGTGGACTGGTCTCCGCAAGTACTAAGTAGACATTATGTGGACTGGTCTCCGCAAGTACTAAGTAGACATTATGTGGACTGGTCTCCGCAAGTACTAAGTACACATTATGTGGACTGGTCTCCGCAAGTACTAAGTACAAATTATGTGGACTGGTCTCCGCAAGTACTAAGTACACATTATGTTGACTGGTCTCCGCAAGTACTAAGTACACATTATGTGGACTGGTCTCCGCAAGTACTAAGTACACATTATGTGGACTGGTCTCCGCAAGTACTAAGTACACATTATGTGGACTGGTCTCCGCAAGTAGGTACTAAGTACACATTATGTAGACTGGTCTTCGCAAGTACTAAGTACACATGTTGGCGATGCCTTTGAAGGATTTTTTTGTAAGGGTCTATTTATGTCCTACGTGAAAACGTCACTAACGCGTATTGAACACCAGAACCGTGTCGAATAAAATATAGCCCAGTCAATCGCAGAAATAATACCGTTGCTGTTCACCCCGACTCTCAATCCACGAATCTTTCCTGTCTGCGTTGTGACCATTTTTTTTTTTGCTCTCATGGCTGTCTTAGCGGCTACTATTTGATTAGACGCAATGAAAAATGTGTTGAGTTTGGAACGTTAAGGCCTTTCCAGAAATATGATTAATGGAGAGTGAAACTGGATTTTCAGTGATCAAAATTTAAAAAACTTAAATACACATATTTAATTTTATTCACATTTTACCTTATATATAAATATTATTTTATTCGCAGTGCTTAGCAATGTTTTGATTGAAAGAGCAATATTCGTGAAATACTTCTTAATCCTGCCTAAAAAAAAATTTAACTCATAAAACAAAATTGCGGCTCATAGTTGGATCTTCAGGTACGAGGAAGACAGACAACTTAATTTTCTAAACTTTTAAGGCCCGTCCGTAATACCACTGAATACATTATAAATATTCAATGGTAATACAATGACAGGCATGCAAACACGGATTGGCTCAGCAATGCCCCAACTCTTCAGCTTACGTGACTACGTGTAACCAATAGAAGCTGAGTATTTGGCCGCGGTGGCAGTCATGCTTGTTGACGTTTTAAAAAATGCGATAAAAAAAATTGTACGAGAATATCTAGTGACGTGTCCAGGGGCGCAACAACTAAATTTCCAAAAGGGGGGGCAATATACCTTTTAATAAAGAATCATCGAACCCCCCCCCCCCCTATTGAAGCGGGGGGGTGGGGGAGGGGGGGGTGGGGGAGGGGGGGTCCTCCCCCAGGAAATTTTTTATTTTAAGGTGGAAAATGGTGCTATTTAAGCAGTTTTATTATTTAAAAATTGATTACACAGCACTTTCTTTGCCCCCACTTCAAGGTTTCAGAGGGAGGAGGGAGCAAAATACCCTTGCCCCCCCCCCTGTTGTTGCGCCCCTGGTCGTATCAAAACTTAGTGGTTTATTTTTTATCACATATGTAAATGGGAGGCACGAGTCAGAGGCTTAGCCAGGAGGGGGGGGGGGTTTAGGGGTTCAAACCCCCCACCCCCCTTAGCACCAAATCTTTAATTAATTTCTTATTCATCACTCATATTAAAATTAATAAAAATTTTACCATTACAATATTTAAAATTTAAGTACCGAAAACTGCTAAAGTAGCACTATTTTACACCTTAAAATCCAAATTTTCCCGGGGGAGGACCCCCGGACCCCCCGCGTTAATACAGGGGGACCATGCTTCTTAACACACCCCATACACAAATCCTGGCTACGCCACTGGCACGAGTGGAGGGAGTGAGACGAGACGTACCAGTGATCCGAACGCAGCTCCGCGCACCAAGTCTTCCGTCGCGGCGGACGCACTTAAGCCTCGAGAAACTGACACGTGGGTGCGACGGAAGATCAACCGGCGCGTTTGACGCCGCTCCGTTTACACGCACGACCTTCCACGACGGAGGCCGCGAAGGCACTGCAACCCGCTGCCCGCCGCACAGACTGCCGGGATTTCTAATTTTACTCCCAGGCTCCCCTTCCTTCCCCCACTCCTGCCTCCCCGGCGCGTTTCCCCTACCTCCCCTACAACCCGGCAGCAGCGAAGACGTCTAGCCTCTAGCGCTCTGCCGCCCCACGCAACGCCTTGATACAGTCCGCATCACGTAACTTGTCTCAACTTTGACGGGAAGCCTTCTTTTCACAGACGAGAGAGCCAAACGCCCGATCGTACATCTTCTTTTTTTTTTTTTTGTTCATTGTAAAGGGTTAGGTTAGCTACATTATAAATACTTTAAAACATCGTGGACGGTTGATTTGGTTAGGATAGCTACATTAAAGATACTGTGAAATAATCATGTAAACAGTTTTCCTAGCCCTGGATAGCTACATATTAAAAAAAGTTACTTGCTAAGCAACCGTAAAATGATTTTACAGTATTTTTAATGTAGCTATACTTACCTAATATAACCAACCATCCACAATGTTTTAAAGTATTTATAATGTAGCTAACCTATCCTAATCGACCGCAAAATTTAATGCCACACCGGTTTATACAATAAGATAGAACGGAAAAAAAAAAGAAAAAAAAGTGAGCATGAACTTCGGGGAACTTCGGGTGTGGCTCTCTCGTCTGTGAAATGAAGGCTTCCCCTACTTTGACAGTCTTCAAAACTAAGGAAGGGGAATAACAGAAGTGCGACTCTTACAGTGGAAACTATAACCATGTTATGCGCGCTATGTGACACTATCTGTTGACATAAAAAACAAAAACTCGGGGTAAAGGTTAAAATCCAACTTTTTTTTTTTTAGGTTTATAATGTTAATTTAACTACTTTACGATTAATTCCCTAGTATGACTGTAAAAAAAAAAACAATACTATTTCTAATTTAAAAAATCCCTTTCGGCACAGCCTACAGGCGTAAGTAGATTTCGAAGTACCTATTTCTTCTGGGAATTTTTGGAAACTTCTATGAACTCCTGGAACATTTTAGTGTTCATGACATCCTATATGTTCGCCAATATTCAAAAAAGATCGATTAAACATTTACATATTCATATTCCATGCAGCGAAAACGTTTTCAATGTTTCTAACTCAATGTATCCAGCATTGAATGTCTTAAGTAATGTCATATTGTGCCTACGAAGGAATTATTTGAATTATTTTTTACCTTCAAACCCTATTTTTCATTCCTTGTACTAATACGTGGTGGTATAATTTTTTTTGGACACAGGTTTAAGGTAATATTAACATGGGTGAAAATAAATTCCGATGAAATTGATACTAAGGAAGTTTTTTATTTTTTTTTATTTCAACCCATATTTTTACGACAATAGTTGGTTTCGTCAAATATTGTTTCAGTCAAAGGTCTTGGTTAAAGTTTAGGAGTTTAACGGTAAATTATAACGGATCTGATTGTATTTCTATTACAAAAATTAAGGGCTTTTTTCTTTCTACCCTTATTATTTCCACCGCTTGCAGTAATGGTTTTCAACATAAAATTTATTTAGGGAAAGGTTTTCAACAATATTTTTAAAGTTAAACAAAAATAAACATTAATTCAAAAAGAGTACATACATGGTAAGGAAGATTATTTTTTTTTTATCTTGTTTAAACCCTAGGTTTTTCAACCCTTTGCAGTAATGGTTTGTGTTACAAAAAATATTTCAGACAAAAGTTTTAGGTAAAAATTATAATATTTACAAATAATGTAAACGGATTTGATGGTAAGTATGCATACTAAGGGAATTATTAATTTCTTTTTGGAGTTTAACCTCTCTTTATCTACCCCTTGCAGCAATATTTGGTTGTATCAAAAATTAATTCCAACAAAAGTTTTGATAGTATTTATAAGGTTTACAAACAATTTAACGATTTTGATAGTGAGCCTAATAAGGGAGTTATGAATTTTTTTTGTCATTCAAACCCCGTTTATTCCACCCCTTGCAGTAATGTTTGTTCGTATAAAAAATCATTTCAGACGAATGTTGCAAGTACTAATTAAAGGTTTTATAACAAAACAGAACGTATTTAATAGTGCACTAGTACGAAAATTATGATTTTTCTTATTTTACCTATTTAATTTTTCAAATCCCTGCAACAAATAATCGTCATATCAAAAATTGTTTCAGACAAAAGTTTTAAAATAGAATTATAAGATTAACAAACAATTCGTACGAATTCAATGTGTCTACGAAGATGTGATATTTTTGTCCTCAAACCCTTGTTTTTTCAACCCCTTGCACTTATGGTTGGTCGTATCAAAAATTTATTCAGACAAAAGTTATTGGTATTACTCCAAGTTATAATACGTTCAAACAAATGTGTTAATTTCCATATTATGGGAATTAAAGCAGCCGTTATCATGTACATAAAATTGTGATTATACATATATACATATATATGCATAGGCCTATATACATATATATACACATTTTAGAGTTGACAATAGTTTTGGGTTCTATAGACCTTGAAACGAAAAACTATATGAAAAATTTCCGGAAGTTGCGCCATAGTAACGGTTACAATACGTAGTATTTCTTCTAAATCTACCTAAAATATAATTTCTTTGAAATCTACCCAAAAAAGCGCTTTCTTAATAAATGTGCTTTACATGCAAAATTTCTGGTACGCCACACCACTAAATATGATAAAATAAAATTAATCAATTTTCACTGGTTTGTTTGCCTGATAACAGCTTATGCAATACTTCTCACAATCAATGTGGCCATGTTAGTGATATATTATGAGAGGTGCTATCTAGCGGGTGGGCCCAGAACTACTTAAAAAAATAACCAGGTCTCAGTCTCTGCAATTAAGTCTTCCCACCTTCTACAACTGTTGTTCCGTCAAAGTCGTTTGTAAACAACTTTATGTGATTGTCAGTGTTTAGAAACAAAAAATAAATAAAAATAAGTGTGACCAAGCGAAACTTGGGAAACCGGTCACCACTGGTACTACTTTTTTTAAGAACTGTCGGATTCCGCCCAGACAAGTTACACGGAGCAGACTACAAGCACGGAACTCTCTGGTCAAGATAAGGCAAGACTTTCCTTTTAATAGGCGCTTAAAGGAACATCCACACTTCAACAGCCGCACATTCTCGTAAAATTAACAAAATCATTACTGACACATTATAAACAATCTGGTAGTTCAATGAAACTGTGTCAATTATACTTTTTACATCATAATATTCATCTGTCGAAGTCTGAATGTTCATTGAAACACGGTCTGGGGGAAAAAAATTGTCTGTAAAGTCGGTTTACGGACGATAGTTTGTGACGTCATAACAAAACATGATGAAATGATTGCATACTTTTATGAATAAAATTGAACCATTTTTATTGAATTATCACTATTTTGTATGGATACAAAGAAGGAGTGAAATGAAATCTACAATTTAATTGATAAATTTACTTTTATTTGCACTCATTAATTCAAATATGTTTATTACTTTAACGAAGATATAATTTTAACTATAACTTTTATACTAGTCTGCTATTTAACTTCTTCCAATATGTCTTATTCTGTTAAGGATAGGACGATGATAGGAAAAGTAGGAAACGAATGGGAGTGTTTCAAGTTTAATGTGCCTCGAAAAAGTCAAATCGATGGTTGTTCCAATCGAGTGGGAGAGAGATAGATGCGGCGCAAGCGTACAACGAGCGTAACGGGACACTTTTTCGTGCGTGAAGCCGGCGTTCATCGATTTATTAGACGTTGTCACGTCACAAAATTCACCTCCATGTTGAACAGAGTTGCACGTCGGATCGAGCTCCGTAGGTTCTGGGTTCTCACCTCGTCAAAACGCAGATAAACGTTTTGTCTCGACTCCGTTGTGCAAGCCGATAAGGGGGTGAAAATGGGCTACCCTCTGCGTATGTCATAAATGTACGCAAACATATACACAATATTAGTCGTTCTTTCGGTGCTGGACAGCATTAACAGCATTTGAAGAATACGCTGAGGGTGTATAAGTAGTTGTATTCCCGTACTGCACTCGAGGGACTTGCATTACACCTTCATCTTCTTTTCTCTGGCATGCAATGTTATTATCACGGCTATAATTTCTTAATGCACGACGAGAATGCTATACAAGCCAGTCCACAGACTTGCGCTTAGAGGCGATATCGCGCAAGAAGCACCAGCGAGCGTCGCACTTATACCCTTAACAGTTCACCTATGATACTGCTGGAACTGACAGCGCTACACCAGAAGGATAAAATGTCTTTCAAATTGTTGTTTTCATTTTTTTTTTATACTTGTCAAAGAAGGCTGTATGACTATCGGTTAACTTAGTCTGGGTGTAAATATCTAGACTAAGTTATCAGTTTCTAGATTTTTTGTTCCGTTACCTCTGTTTTATTGGAAGGGATGGTTCAGACTTCCAGAAGTATCCGCCCAATGGAGCTACCTACCGAATTATTCCATACACTACTCTAAAAAACAACGGGAGATAAGACGTCGCATTTATTCCACGGAGTGTGTAATGATAGTATGTATGATGATATGTCTAATATGTATAATGATAGTATGAATGTATGATAGAATTCCGCAGGTACTTTTCACCGCTAAAATAAGTTTTCCACGTTGACAGTTTTCTCCACTGTTTCGAGGCGGCAAGGAGAGAGAGATCGCGTATTTTCCAAGTCGTAAAAATTCATCTCCCTGTGTCTCTGGAAAAGGGGAAGGAGGGTATTTGGTTAGGCTCCGCGTGTGTCTCTGCCACATGTCGGGAAGATGAAAAATAAATAAATAAAACAGTTGTGTTTGTTCACCACGGAAACTCGGGATCCCCAAGCATTTTGCTGGGGCCTTGAACTTAGTCTCAATTGAAGAAGTTTCTTATTCGCCAACCAGCTAATGCCCGACATGCGTTGCTATGCCTCTTTCAGTTTTGTTTTTGTAATTTGTTTGAATTAGGTAAACATATACAAAGCATCTCTCTCTATATATCTCCATCTCTTTTATATATCCCTCTATAAATCTCACTATATTTCTCTCTCTCTACACACACACACACCTACACACACACACACACTATATATATATAATTGTTTATCTCCCTCTATCTCTATACCTCTCTGATCACTTTATCTTTACAAAACAGAAGACTAACACACAAACATTCATATTATAAATATATATATATATATTTTACCTACCTATATTTTTATCTTACCTTAATACATGCCACAGGTGTGAGACACATAAAAAAACCCAGCATATTAGAATGCAACGTTGTGTCAAATTTCAAAGTAATCGGCGATGAACTTACAGAGATTTAAGATTTCGAACATTTATATATATATATATATATATATATAGTATTCAATTTAATCGTTTCGCCATTGCTACCAGAATACTACAGCCTACAGCCTGGCCCGCTGTCATCTGGACGCGAGTGCCCGGCGAAGGTTGTCACGCGAACATAATAAATAATTTCCCACTGGCACATCGTGAGGACTTGTCGAGGCTCATTGACCGACGAACCCCCCCACGAAATCCTACCCCCCCCCCCCCGCAAAACGTTTCAGAGTTGGGGAAGGAACCTAGCCCTCCCCAGGACTCGCACACTCTCTCCCTGTCCATAAGCCAATCACGGCCCTCCGCTACTTTCTGCTCCCCCCCCTTGGTGACCTCAGAGCCACCGAGTTGCCGAGATCCTCGTCCATTCATCTTTCCACGTCGCCGACACCTCAGTTTAACTACTTTACACGTACGTATTAAACATTATGTACTTTGACAAAATAATCCTTTGGAAAACAAGTCGCCAAGAAATAGGTTGTAACACCACAAGAAAGATATTGCAACCAAGCGCGGCTCCAGAAGGGGGGAGGTGGGGGCGATAGCCCCTCCAGAGACAAAATTTTATTGATTAGTGTATACTTATGTTTACTTAAATATTTAATTTCATATGTTAAACTTTTATCTCATCAAAAGTTGCATGGAGCTTCTAAGGTTCTGCATTTGAAACACGTAATTCGTAAACAATATTCCAAGGCCAATATCTGACAACTTTTCATTTTTTTGCAACTACGACCTTTCTTTGTGCGATAGCCCCTCCCGAAAAGTCATCCTGAAGCCGCCATTGATTGCAACTTTGTACAAGAGATAATACACAGAGTGTTCCTTGAGAAAATTGGCTCGTTATTTTATATTTTAATTGATGATTAATTCAAAAATAATAATATTTTTAAACCGTGGAAAAGATAATCGGAATAGTCGATAATTTGACTGTATCTTGTTTAATATGCTTAGTGACGTGCGCAGTTAATACAGGAAAGCTATTCGAGGAAAAGTTTACAGATTACTTTTAACTATTTGGGGGTACTGAGACAACACAAAGCATGAATGACCGGGTAAGAATCCGAACTCAGTATTACTGCGAACACTTTTTTTTTGTAGTGATGCAGTTGTTTCCATTTAAATGGTCAGACATCTGTAATTTTACATAAATATTTCTGTGCCATTTACAAATAAAAAAAATACTGTGTACAACACCTAGAGACCGGAAAAATTCGCGAATTCATTTCGCGATAGGCTAAAATACAAATAGTTATACCTCAGTGCTGCCTCTGCTATTGGCTCACAACTCACCTGGATGACTCTGGGTCAATGAGAAACGCCCGACCAAAGCTTTATCGAATCACAGGCTGCTTACGTTGGGACACCTTCACAAGACAGCAGCCAATGAGTGGATGACATTTGACCGAGTGTACGTAAAACTATGGAGTTCATCCTGGTGGTCATTGAACCCGCGAATTTTCCCGGTCCCTAACAATACCTCAAAGAACTGAACTAACATTCGTCTAAGGTGGAGGGTTGAACACTGCTTCCCATTCCAAATCAGATGGCCTGGATGTAACCAACGAGCTGGTAAAGGGATTTTTTATTCCGGCACGTTCGGGATCGAGGACATACCGGATTAGCGAACGTTTATAAATACAGTTTTAAGGGGAATACCAAAAAAAAAAATTAATATACAGAACAATGACTTTCAAAACAGCGTTGGCAATCTCGGCAAACATGCATTGGCGCACAACATGAATCAATTCCGGGAAGAAAAAAATCCTAACTTTAACAGTATAAAATAATGTTTAATGTTTATTACTAATATATTGTTAATTTCCCTTATTTTATAAGTTCTGAGTGTTTTAGAGACACCTTTACAATTAACTGATTTTTTTCTATTTCCCCGCCCCCTTTTTTTTCTTCAGATTTTCACTGTGTGCGTGAACGCTAATTAAAAGAAGACCTCAGAACTGAACTGAACTTCACCTGTTCACCTTCCAACCCCCCCCCCCCCAAAAAAAAAAAAAAAAAAACAATAATGGGAGAACTTGGAATGATCCATCGAATCCTAAACGAAATTTAAGGTCTTTTCGTCTCTGTCTTGCAAACCTCTTATTCATCGGTGACGCAACTGGGAAGCAGTCTAGGGGGCGGCGTTGCATCTCGTCTATTCTCTCTCTCTGTCTCTCTCTCTCTCTCTCTTTTCGGGGTCTCCTTCATTCCACTTCTTCGCTCTCTTCCCCTTGCTGTCGACGTAGTGCAGCGAAAATCGGCTGCCTCATCGAGTACACCGTGCACTTGCGTACTTGCACACTCGTCTTACTTGCACGCTTGAGCACTCAAATACTTGCAATCATTATACACTATGTACGTTTGTGTACTTGTTTCAAATATTTGTGTGCCTAGCATTTCCTATCCCTTTATCTGTGATGTTTCACTTCTAACGCGTGGGGTGGCCACGAAACCATTTTATATATTTTTAATTTTGGTTTTTAAATGCTTTAAAATTTTTTGGATATTTTAAGTTCGCAAATTACAGACCGAACCGCATGACAACTTTTCGTACCTTCTGTTGGTGACTCGAAATGGGTCGTTACCACAACTCCGAAATACCACAACGCCGAACGTACAATAACGCAGAATACCATAATGCCGAATGCCAAATTGACCGCAACGCCGACAGCTATAAAACTGCCGTGTACCACAACGCCGAAATACAGTAACGCCGAAAAATGTTGCTGCGGGGAGGGGGGCCACAGGAGCAAAATTAAAAACAACTGAATGAGTGTGTGTGTTTCTTAAACGTATCTTAACGCCAAAATACCACAACCTAACCTAGGCTAGTCTAACCTAGCCTAACCTAACCTAACCTAACCTAACCTTTGTGGCAGTCCTGCAATGACATTTTTCGGCGTTGTGGTAATTCGGCGGTGTGGTACACAGCAGTTTTCTAGCTGTCGGCGTTGTAGTCAATTTTTGCATTCGGCGATATTGTACGTTCGGCGTTGTGGTATTTCGGCGTTGTGGTGCGTCCCCACTCGAAATGCTCAATCTTGGAGACACCCTACACGGTGTTACTTTCTCCATCTGCTCGCAAGAGCAGGTCTCGCAAAGCCGGCAAAGCTGTCCGTTTACGATCCGATCCCGGGCAGAGGGGAGAGGGGAGAGTTCAGTAAGTGCTTGTAGGGGAACCAGTTGCTGAGTCAGACGAAATGTCCCCGGTATTCGCCGACTGTTGAGTCACGTCCCCCACGGCACTGCCCGTTAGCTTACGCCACTGAGTAAAGAAAGTAAATAGTACAAGAGTGAACACTCAAAGCTTATTGAATCTCAGCGGGTTTTTTTATTCTTCTTTCGTAAACGTGCTGAAAGATCGCGAACTTGACAAACACACGAATGCGGTTTCGTCACGCTTTTAATTTACAATAAACGAGTCATAATTTAAAAAAAAAAATGTGTGTTTGTTTATTTATTTAACTACTTTAAGGGTACGAAAGTTAAAGGCAATACGTCTTTTCTTCAACTTATCCACATTAAATATTTACAGTTCTCTACTTTAAAATTGCATATTAAAAATAAATTAATAAAGCATAGCAAAATAATACTTGAAATAAAACAAACTTCAACGTAAACTAAATACCTATGCTAACAACAAAAGATAAAAAATAAAACTCCAAATTGGCATACACACCTGCTGAAATGTAATTAAAGGGTAAGAGTCATTAGTTGCCAACATGACATTATTCCACACATTCACCCACACACATTCTTGCAGTAGTATGCCGCAAAGTGATCATGCTGAATGGGTGTTCCAGAGTTGTTTCTTCAGCCTGTGTGTAAACTATATGTTTAAATTACATCCTTCTATGTAGGTATGCAATCAATAGTCAAAATCTTGTACATGTGAAATCTGTATGCGGAATTCAGGGATTTTTTTTTCCCCTTGGTGTGTGGAATAGCAGCCCTGCAATTTATTTGTAGGGCTTTGTCACATTTTGTTACAACGATGGGATACTAAAGGAAAAAGCACATCAACGGTGTTTGTTCTTCTGTCCTTGTTGTGTAAAGCTGGACTCAAATGATAACATTTCATTCGTCCGTCACCAGTCCGTTCTCGTCAGTCACGTGATCCGCAGCCAATCAGATGGCCCGAAAAGTTCCAAGCGTCCGTCCGTCCCTCAAAACCTTATCAATAGACAGGAAAAATTCGCGGATCCATTTCACGATATGCTAGAATCAAAACAAATGTACCTTTATATTGCTTCTTTGATTGGCTTACAGTTTATCTGAAGGACTTTGGGCCAATGGAAAACCTTCAACCATAAAAGTATCGAATCGAAAGTGTCCCAGTCGACAGGTGTCACGAGTCAATAGCCAATGAGCAGGTGGCATTTGCCTGAGTATGTGGGGGGTTATGGAGTCTATCCTAGATGTCATCGAAAGCGCGAATTTTTCCGGTCTCTACTTATCAAGCTTTAACTTTCGACGGACGGACGGGTGAAACCATCACCTCAAAAATGTCTGAAAGGCAAAGTCTTTATTTTGAAAGATTTCTTTTTATTTTACTCATTTGTTTAGCTGCTACCGTATTGTGTTTTATCTTAACTTGTATAAGAACACGTTTTAAGTTTGTCCGGCAACTGGCGACAGACTCACCACCTTCTTCCCGCTCGCAAAGGTCGCCTCACCAGAGGAGAGCACAATGGCGGCTCCAGGAAGATCTCTCGGGCAGGGCTCTCACACACAGGAGGATGCAGTTAATAAACATGACATTGCCCTTGGGATATTCACAAAATACGTGGTCTCAAACACTGAAATTTAGTATTTTCGTACAAATTTTGATTGAAAGAAGAGTTTAGCACATTAACGAAAGTATTTAAGTTAACATTAAAATACCCTACAACGAAATAAGAGGTAAAATTTGGGCTCGGAAGGGGCTATCGCCCCCCTGCGCCCTTCCTCTGGAGCCGCGCTTGGGAGAGCATCAAATGAACGTAACCTTAGCACAAAAAAACACACAGACACACACACACAAAGTTCATGCTGTCGATGTCGATTCCCGAAGGCACCGACAGAAACAAGGGTATCGATTTATAAATACCACGGTCTTTTTGCCATACCCAAAAAGCGCCGGGAAATTCATTAGGAACGTCTTGAACACCCCCCCCCCCCTGGTTCCGGACCCTAGTCGTGCCGTGCCCTCGTTCTGCCTTCCGCGGACACGTGCGTGCCACGCGGCGTGTCACGTGCGTGCGGGGAGACGGTCCACGTGCGCCCCCGGGACATCCGGGACATCCGGGACATCCGAGACAAACAGTGGCGTAGCCAGGACTTGTGTATGGGGGTATTAAGAAGCATGCCCACCCCCCCCACCCCTCCGTATTAAAGAGAGGGGTTCGGGGGTCCTCCCCCGGGAAAATTTGGATTTTAAGGTGTAAAATAGTGCTATTTTAGCAGTTTTCGGTACTTAAATATAAATATTGTAATGGTAAAATTTTTTATTAATTTTAATATGAAATTTTTTTGAGTGATGAATAAGAAATTAATTAAAGATTTGGTGCTAAGGGGGGAGTTTGAACCCCTAACCACCCCCCCCACCCCCGCCCCCCTGGCTACGCCCCTGGGGACAAATACGACGGACGCCCGTCGGCCGAAACAGGGGACGCACCACAACGCCGAACGTACAATAACGCCGAAATGCCGAATTGACAACAACGCCGACAGCTAGAAAACTGCTGTGTACCACAACGCCGAAATACATCAACGCCGAAAAATGTCATTGCAGGACTGCCACAAAGGTTAGGTTAGGTAAGGTTAGCACACAAATTCATTCAGTTGTTTTTCATTTTGCTCCTGTGGCCCCCACCTCCTCCCCGCAGCAACATTTTTCGGCGTTACTGTATTTCGGCGTTGTGGTACAAAGCAGTTTTCTAGCTGTCGGCGTTGCGGTCAATTTGGCATTCGGCGTTATAGTTTTTCGGCGTTGTTGTACGTTCGGCGTTGTTGTACGTTCGGCGTTGTGGGTCGACGAAACGCGAGGTCCAGACGCGCCCCAGTTCCAAGTTGCAGGCGTCCCTGAACCGATTCAGCCTAGTAGTACCTTTTCCATCTTACGACTACGCCCTCTGATATTTACAGGAAAAACTTTCTCTGGATAAAAGAAATACAACTCAAGATCTGAAGACCTGTTGAAACTTGTCCCACGATTAATTATCTATTTCACTCAGCAGTCAAAAGCCACACCTTTATTCAAAAGCTAATAAAAAATATTTCTTTCTCGGATAATTTTTTTTTAACAATATCATGAATTAGCCAACAGAAAAACCATTAAAATAATATGTTTGCTTATTAAATCCATTAAATCTCATTATTAATTCTGAAAAAAAAAAAATGTTAAATTGTTAACTCTGGCAGCTAAATATGCAAAAATTTTATATAGACTGTATCTGTGTGTATATATTAATTTTACCTTGTGACCCTAAAAAATTTCTAACACTAATTTTTTTTACCTAACCAACTAAATTCAACTTATTTTTGAATTAAAAATTTATTCCGGTAAATCTACTAATTAGGGCAATCACTATTTCTGACACCGAATGTCACGCGCGGGGAAAACAAGTCCGAAAGGATAGCCCAATTAACTTACTAGAGTTTTATCAACTATTATTTAAACTATGAACTAAAATATAACAATTTATGCCTGTCTGAAAAGAAATCAGACTTTAATAAATCCAATATACACGATGCATGCTACCCTCTCGCTGCATGACTAGGCGTATAGCGTAGGGGCATGCATATTTCGCGAAAAGATTCCGAGACTAGCTGAAAGTTAAAACACTGTAGCATCGGTCTGTGTTTCGTGATTGGGCGAAGTTTCTTCCGGGCACAAGTCGATTGTTAAACCACCAATCACAGCTATTAAGTGTGGAAGCAAACGCGTGCCGAGTGGCTCGGGTCAAACAAGGCGACGACTTCTCTCGCAGACGGCCGCCAATCACAAGGAAGAAACCGCTGTTTTGGGTATACCTTGTTGCAGTCTAATAGGAGTTCAGATTTATTCGCGAAAAAATGCCTGACCCTACGTATAGGCTTCGGCCTTAGACGCGCCTAGGTCCCTCCCGAACTCGGACCTCACCTGCAAGCACACTTAGGGCCGTATTCCAAGACACAAAAATAAGGGTTTAGGTGTTGAATATGCAGTACCTGTACCCTAACCATATTCCAAGTGCACGATAGGACACGGCCAGTCCCTTATTTTTAGGGCACTGATTTTTGGTGTCCTATCTGTTGCCGATTTGATCCATAACTGTATATATATATTTTTTTTTTCCTTTTTAATGAACTTTAACAGAACTTTTACGATTACAATTTCCTCCCCTAATATCTTAAAAAACCGCAAACATAAATACGGCCAAAAATTCATCGTTTATTCTTGTACAACCAAAATTAAATATTTTATTTCACATTATAATTTCATAGTTTTAAAATATAAGCTAAAATTACGAGGGATTCCACGAAGAACAGCTGTTTATAGCCTCGCACAAGTCCTCGTTTATTAAAACGGCTGCCGATCTGATACCTTACAGGGGTTCAGTTAGGAAACGTTTTGGAATATGACCCGAGAGTTAGGGTACGGCAGTTGCCCAACAAGGCAGTGCATATTCGCAACCTTACTCAAACGTCTTGGAATACCGCCCTTAGTTTCGAAATAGGTTAGGGATGGAAAACCCGAGAACAAGCAGCTGCGAGCCTCTGGTTCTGATGTTTGCGGAGTCGCAGAGATCTCCGCCAGCAGCTGTGAGGGACGCCAGGCCGTGATTGCACACGGCACACTGCAGGGAGAACGGAAACCCCCCCTTTAATTGGGGCATTTGTTCGCGTCGCCGTTTTTACTTTTACCAACTTCTGCACCCAAAAACTGCGACCACGCAGCAACCAGCCGTCCTCGTCAGCACTCGAGTTACCACAGATGCATTAGTTTTTTTGAGTTGGTGTCTGTTCTGGTTTGCAATCGTTAGCTAAAAAAAAAAGTGGTTGTCTGTAAAGTCGGTTTACGGACGATAGTTGAACGTGACAACGTCATAACAAAACATTGATGAAATGATTGCATACTTTCATGAATAAAATTGAAACATTTTTATTGAATGATCACTATTTTTTATGGATACAAAGAAGGAGTAAAATGAAATCTACAATTTAATTATTAAATTTACTTTTATTTACACTCATTAATTCAATAATGTTTATTACTTTAACGAAGAGATTATTTTAACTATAACTTTTATACATGTTTGCTATTTAACTTCTTACAATCTGTGTTATTCTGTTAAGGATAGGACGATGATAGGAAAAGTAGGAAACGAATGGGAGTGTTTCAAGTTTAATGTGCCTCGAAAAAGTCAAATCGATGGTTGTTCCAATCGAGTGGAAGAGAGATAGATGCGGCGCAAGCGTAAACGAGCGTAACGGGACAATGTGCGTAACGGGACAATTAGTCATCCTTTTTCATGCGTGCAGCCGGCGTTCATCGATTTATTAGACGTTGTCACTTCAAAAACAAACAGCTCCACAAAAGGATAAAGCTTTTTTTTTATAGCTTGAAAATAACTCGCTAACGAAGAACCGCAAAAAAAAAAAAAAAAAAGAAAATCCATGATGATGTGTAGAGGAAAGATACTGAGATTTTATCGAAAGCAAGGCTCTCCAAAATGTTATTTTTCGAATAAAACCATGCAGCTTTAGTATATAGTTCCACGTATTTCTCGCGACTAGTTCACTTGCCGGGAAAAAAAAAAAACAAGACGCTATAGTCTGTGACGTGCTTCAAATCTGACAGTTCTGTCAACAGTGTTTGTTCAAACAACTTCATATGGTTGTCAGCGTTCAAAAACAAACATCGCGTGTCGCTTTGCGAGATGTGGACATTTGGAGGTTTGGCACAGCTAATAATACTTTTCGAAAAATTGTCTAATGTGAGACAAGATACATTAAAGAGACTATATAGCTTGGTATGTATATTCTGTGCAATACGACCCTTGAAAGGGAAGTTATTAGAAAGGCTTCTAGCCAAAATTAACATTTCAATTTCTTCACTAAAAAATTTTTTTTTCGATGCCACACAATTGTCGGTCCTTTTCAACTCTTCCAGATCGCTAACAGATGTGTTTCCAAAATAAATTATTGAAATAAATATTCTTGGTTTAGTCTCGAGATTTATATTGCCAAAATACTTTAATTTGCACTATCCAGATCTTTGTTGAATGGTTTGTAATGAGCGTTCTACGTAAATTTAAGGTGAAAAAATTCAACGGTGTATTTTAACTCCAGGGTACCAACACACTTACTTTAGTTGATTTCCCCGACTTTTCCCTGAGACACACAACAATTTTTCTTCCTTGTTTCACTGGTCTATCTGACAAGATAACATATATATTAAAATACACAATATATAAAAACATTTCAACACATACAAAATGTGCACGATTGACTATATTTTTCTGCGCAGTATAGCCGACACCATTAATTCCATCACCAATACGTAACCAACACCACCAATTTTAAAAAGACAACTAAAAAAATTATCGATTGCGATCAGGCAAAAAAACTATAATTATATTGTGATACGAATTGATACAAATGCGTTTCTATAATTTACGATATGTTTAATCAATTTTAGTGAAAACTCTATAAGTACTAATAGCAGGAAACAAATTTCTAAAAATACATACTGGTTTAGACACATTTAGAAACTACATAGTATGGAAAATAACTAATAATTATGGAGAAGGACATTGTGCAGATTCATTTCGCGATCGACTGAAATTCAAATACTTATACCATAATTCTGCTTCTGCCGTTATTGACTCAACACTTACCTAGAGGACTCTGGGCCAATGAGAAACTTCAACCAAAGCATTTTCGAATCACCGGCTACTGTGTTGGGAACTTATAACAAGTCAGGCAGCCAATGAGCAGGCGGCATTTGCCCGAGTTTACATAGAACCACGTAGCACATCCCAGAAATCACTGAACCTGCGAAAGTTGTCCAGTCTTTACTGAACTTGCAGGGTGGTATTCCAAGACGCACGGGTTAAGGTAGCTAATAAGCACTGCCTTGCTGGGACACAACCCAAATCGCGGGCCGAATTCCAGAACGTATCCAAACCGAATCCCGGAAAGGAAACAAATCGGCGACGGTTTTAATAAACGGCGCCCTGCGCGAGAGGGTAGAAACTGGTTTCAACGCATTCTAGCGGATATTTTGAAACAATCGATACAATTGTAACTGAAAAAAAAAATACTATAGATAGCAGCACCATGAGACAAAAAATTGAACGTGCTTCATAATTTTTAAATTACTTTTTTTAAGTTGCTGTTATTTCTTGTTAAGATCATGTAAGTGTACAAAATGTATTTCGGGATATTTTGCCATCATAAAGTTTCATTTGGCATACCAACACGCTTCGGACGTCCTCCGATTATTACAAAAAAAAATTGGTTGTCTGTAAAGTCGGTTTACGGACGATAGTTTAACGTGACAACGTCATAACAAAACATTGATGAAATGATTGCATACTTTATGAATAAAATTGAATCATTTTTATTTTAATAATAAAAGAATAAATACTTTAAATTATACTAGTAATCAGATTTTTAAAATGCAAGAATAAGTAACCTTTATTGCCGAAATTGTTGTTGTAATAAGCAATGAAAACCACATTAACTTTTCACTTCACTTTATAAACAGTCGAGTGGAAGAGAGATAGATGCGGCGCAAGTGTACAATGAGCGTAATGGGACACAGCGTAACGGGACAATGTGTGTAACGTGACACAGCGTAAAGGGGACAATGTGCGTAACGGGACACTTTTTCGTGCGTGCAGCCGGCGTTCATCGATTTATTAGACGTTGTCACGTCAAAAATGACTATATACGAGTTAAAGGCGCCAGAAGTGGGTCCATCTGGTCGAAAGCAACGAAAAAGTGAGCTCTGCGCATGCGCGGAATCGGAGCAACAGAACGGCAACGGATGGGACACAAAACTCCGTTGCCTGAAATTTAGGGGCTGGCCGTGTCCAATCGTGCACTAGGAATACAGTCAGGGTACAGGTGTAGCATAGTCGACACCTAAATCCTTAATTTTTGTGTGTTGGGATACGTGCCTTAGATATTGACCCATTATTACCCTGTGTTTTCCAGGCTTCGAAGACACATTTTAAACTCCCTGAGTTTTGCACGGTTTTTTTCCCTGGGGTTTCCCTGTCAGCTACTAGTTCGGGATGAAATTCCAGACGTTCGCTCACGCGTCGGCTCTTCAGGATTCGGTCGTTTTCGGGCGAGTCCGCCGTTCGTAGACTATGATCAGGAGGTCGGCGGCCGTTTTAGATGACTCCACATCCGCCATCTTGGAATCCTCTATATTGAAAATCAGTAATTATTTTGCTATAAATTTGGAAAAAAATTCTAGTAATCCTAAAAAAAAAAGCTTATTTAAATAATTATTTATTGGATTGATTTCTGTCCTTGGTTCACGTGGCCTGCTAATTGTCGAGCGACAACGCCGCGGGTACGCGACGTAAATTTGGTGCGCGGCGGTGTGTGGTCGAATAGGAGGGGGGAGGTTAGGAAGGGGGGGGGGGAGACGACCCACGGAAAGCAGTCGGGACGTTATTTTCGCCGGCCTCGCGCGCTAAAATACCGCAGCGACAAAAAAAAATTCGCGGTGGTCGTTCGAGAGATTTCTCGCGTCGACACGAAGACTGCGTTTCAATTTACAACGAACACACAGAAGAAATAAAATAAAAAAGTTTCTGTACTTACACAAACCATAACTTTGGAAACCCGTTGCCAAGAAATAGTTTGTAATACCACACGAAAAAATACTGTAACTTTGTACAATAAATGAGTAAGTAGTATAAAATAGCCGATACTGGCCTAATGCATTTCTTACGGTACTACGATTTGGTGGTGGATTCTTGTGGTGGCTTTTCAATCGTCAGGATTCGGTCATGTTCGGGCGAGTCCGCCGCTCGTTGAGTATGATCAGATGGTCGGCGGCCATTTTAGTTGACTCCACATCTAAGATCTTGGAATCCTCTATATTGAAAATCAGTCCTTATTTTGCTATAAATTCGGACAAAGTCCTCACATCTGAGTGAATTGTGATTCGATACTTCTTTGATTGAGGTCCTCTCCAATTGCCATAAATCCTCCAAATTAGCAGACGAATCACACAAAGTTATGTAAATATTTTACATATTGCTTGAAAAACATATAATTACTAATACTACTACAAAATATTACGTAAATAACATTAAACATATTACATATAGGTATGTTCTTGTTCCGTGGTAACGTTTTCAATACACAACTAACACAATATCACGTAACACATACTGCAAGGGGCAGGGGTGGATCAGGGGTTGGCGCAGCATAACGGTCTTTATGAGCAGGGGAGACACTTGGGTCGACGTCAATATCATTTCTTGAAAACTCGTGCCAGTTTTGCGCATACGGCGAGACAGCTACAGGAATACGGAATTGTATGATCGATGCTACAGGACTTATTACAACAAAGCGCATCACCCGGCCTCTTGTCCATCGGCTGCCACTTGTGTTTCGGGGTCTCGTGAAATCTTGCAACGCGGTCGTTGGGGTTCACCCTCGTCTCCCCTTCGGCACGTGTTTAAAACACGTCATCTCCAACTTTCCGCGATCTGCTTGGAATTCGCACGACCGACGGGTAGATTACTTCGTGCCGTTGGGTCGACGTTCTCCAGCGCAAAAAAAAAAATCTCGGCGTTCTCACCCACCCCGGGTCACGAAGACCCCCGAGAAATTTGCGCAACCTCAGGCGCCCCGCGTCGCCGACGACCTCGGAAAAAGAGTGCGCGATCGTCACACCGCGACAGGGAGGCGTCGGTCGTCGCCCGGACCGCGACTAACGAGACACGCCTCTCTGCCGCTGCTCCGCGACAAATTACACGCTCCGCCGTCTCCCCGCGAACCGCAGGTCGCGGCGTTGCCAGACCACAGGGGCCGCGCGTTCCCTTTTCCCGCAGTCACGGCAGGCGCGCGTTGGGGACGCACCACAACGCCGAAATACCACAACGCCGAACGTACAATAACGCCGAAAACCATAACGCCGACTGCCAAATTGACTACAACCTTTGAATATATATACTGTATATAAGTCGCCAGCCCAGGTTAAAATTTCTAATACGGTTTGAGGTAGTTGGTTAATTCACCGCCGCAATCGCCACCATCTCTAAGGCATCGACTTGTGGTGGTCCCTAGCGGAGAAGTGTCGAACTCTTCAAACACCCCTTCCCCCTCCCGCTGAACGAACTTGAGCTGCAGTGAATGATGGATGGGGGGGTGCGGGGAATGACAGCGGGCGACAGTGCTGCGCTCTAACGTGTAAATAACAACTAAGACGATACAGGGCGTTACGGCAGCGCACTGCAGCGGTGAAGTTCCCAAGCTGCTCATCATATGCTCCTGAAAAACGTAGAGTAAATCCTATCCACTCGCGACTTCTATACAGTATATATATTCAAAGCTACAACGCCGACAGCTAGAAAACTGCTGTGTACCACAACGCCGAAATTTATTAACGCCGAAAAATGTCATAGCAGGATTGCCACAAAGGTTAGGTTAGGTAAGGTTAGGTAAGGTTAAGTTAGGTTAGGTTAGGTAAGGTAAGGTAAGGTAAGGTAAGGTAATGTTAGGTTAGGTAAGGTTAGGAAAGGTTAGGTAAGGTTAGGTAAGGTTAGGAAAGGTTAGGTAAGGTTAGGAAAGGTTAGGAAAGGTTAGGTTAGGTTAGGTTAGGTTAGGTTAGGTTAGGTTAGGCTAGCCTAGGTTAGGTACACAAATTCATTCAGTTGTTTTTCATTTTGCTCCTGTGGCCCCCTCTCCACGCAGCAACATTTTACAGCGTTACTGTATTTCGGCGTTGTGGTACACAGCAGTTTTCTAGCTGTCGGCGTTGCGGTCAATTTGGCATTCGGCGTTATGGTATTCGGCGTTATTGTACGTTCGGCGTTGTGGTAACGACCTGCGCGCGTTCAGCTGCGTATGGTCCACGGGGGAATAAAGGCCTTGCCGCGAGCTTCCCGGTGAAGGGAGCGCTCACAGATTTTTTAAGTGAAACTTCCTTGGGCGCGAAGAGAGAAAAATTCCAAGGTCCGAATTTCAATGCCACATTTTTGGTGGAACATTTTTTGTTAAACGTTTCCGACGCGAAAAAAGGACAGAGCGAAGGCACTTGGCTAAACATAAAGAGAGCACTATGATATATACGTTGCTGGGCTCGTATTACAGCCAAAGCTTTGCTGTTTTACAAATTTATTACAAAATTGTTTTCTCTCTCTCGCTCTCTTTCTCTCTGGCGTTTTGACCCTTACGATATACGTACGAGTTGAAGTTTTATTTGCCGAAGAAGTTTCATTTCTGTCACGTGTCCTGAGTTACACGCGCTCTTTTTGAAGTGAAACGTTTTTGGACGCGATGAGAGTAAAATTCCAAGGCATAATTTTTATGCAATATTTTTGTGAAACATTGTTGTGAAACGTTTCTGACACGAAAAGGACAGAGAATAGGTACTTGTCCCAAGAGATATAAAGAGTGCACTATGTTATATACGTTGAGGCTTGAATTGCCAAATAAGTACTGAATTACACGCATTCTTTTATTTTTCCTAATCTAACTAAAACTGGGGGATTTATTCGGGAGAGTTCTGGGTCAGGGAAGACTCTAGGTGCGTCGCAGGCCTAAGCCTTCACGCCTAATCATGTTCTTTGTACGGGGATTGGCCAGTAATGGCCGCAACTGATGCCATGACTAACTCCTCCATATTAACCTCTAGACTATAATTGTAGAGACCTGCAAAATTCGCGGGTTCAATGACCTCCAGGATAGACTCTACTACAATCTACACACTCGGGTAAATGCCACCTGTTCATTGGCTGCTGACTTGTGAGTCGTCTCGACTGAGTGTCTGGGATTCGACACTTCTTTGAGTGAGGGTCTCTAATTGGCCCTCATTAATCTAGATTAACAGTGAACCAGTGGTAGAAGCAGCGCTAAGGTATAATTATTTGAATTGCAGCATATCACGAAATGAATCCGCGAATTTTGCAGGTCTCTACTGATTAAGTTACAGACACAAGGGTCGTTCATGAGGGGTTGAATATTGCAAGCACTAAGCAGGCAAGTTCGGCACATCCGGACAAGGTGTATGGTCCTGGAAGAAGAGAGTTGGTCAACGGGCAGAAATGTTTCAACCATGCAAGGGGTCGGGGGAGCTTGGACCTTGCGGCCCGCATTGGTGCTCGTGATGCTAGTCTGGATCGGGACAAGCGACGCATGCGCCCCTGGCGGCGAGGGACAGTATTTGTTCGCTTCCAGTCAGCACACGTGCTTATGATTAGGAAAAAAAAAATATATCGGTGTTGAGCTCATTGAGAAAAGCCATTGCATTAAATGAGTAGAGACCTGCAAAATATGCGGATTCATTTCGTGATATGCTACAATTCAAATAATTATACCTTAGCGCTGCTTCTACCAGGGGTTCAATGTTAATCTGGATTAATGAGGGCCAATTAGAGACCCTCACTCATAGAAGTGTCGGATCACAGACACTCAGTCGAGACGACTCACAAGTCAGCAGCCAATGAACAGGTGGCATTTGCCCGAGTATGTAGAGTGTAGTAGAGTCTATCCTGGAGGTCATTGAACCCGCGAATTTTTCAGGTCTCTATAAATGAGTTACGTTAATTAATCGCGATCTGGTTCTTCGGATCTCACTCCGGAAGGGATAGAGCGGCAGGTTGCCAGTAAAAGGCTGTAGGCACTTAGCGAAAATATCCACTAAAGTAAGTGTGTTGGAACCCTGTAATTGAAGTACACCGTTGTATTTTTTTTCACCTTAAATTTATGAAGAACGCTCGTTAAAAACCATCCAACAAAGATCGAGACTAAACCAAGAATATTTATTTCAATAATTTATTTTGGAAACACATCTGTTGGCGTTCGTTGAAGAGTTCAAAAGGACCGACAATTGTGTGGCATCGACAAAAAAAAATATGTTCTAGTAAAGAAATTGAAATGTTTATATCGGCTAGAAGCCTTTATAATAACTTCCCTGTCATTGCGAAACCCTAGTCTCAGCATGTACGCTTCAGAAGCTACAAGCCTTTTCCCGGCCTTCCGGTAAACGGAAAAAAAAGGGGGGGGGGGATAACTCACGGTTCAGGAACCACAACACTCCTAATACACAAAACACTACCACAATAAAAAAAATAATGCAATCAGGATTGACAAATCTTGCAAACTAACTTCAAATCAATCAAGTATCTACATAACTGAACAACTGCGGCTAACTGCTTATGTAACACGTCGAAACCTTTTCCCCTTTCTTTGCCAGATTCCCACGCGTACAAACTTAAACTTGAATTTCACTGGTGGCCACATTGGAAATTAATTACAATAAAGCTTCTCAGCACTACCATTTGATAATCACTCCCCCTCATAAAACTAATCATTACAGGTGAAAAGATAAGGTTGTAAAACCGGGCTACGGAATCCGATGCCGAATTCGGGTATTCGACCATTGGGTCCGATGTGGCTGTGATGATAGCCTTGTGGCAGCCAGCAAGGGCTGACTGGGACTGCTTCACCAAGCAACTATTTTTCATCAAGCAACTATTCTTCACCAAGCAACTGTTCCGAGCCAGCTGCATGTTGCAGTACATGGGCAGAGCAGCGCACGGCAGGGCTGTTGGGGAAGGGGGGGGGGGATAAATAACTTGGGGAAGGCTATGTCGGGACACGGCCGAAGGTTTTTAACGTGAATACGTCATGCGAATAGTACCTAAGTTTTTTTTTTTTGATTCGCCATCGACGATGCCTGCAATCTTGTGCTACCCATTATTGACTACTGTGATATATTGCATGTCAATATTGTATACAAACTAAAAAATAATAATTCAAAATTTATTTCTAACTAGCTGACCCGGCGAACTTCGTACCGCCTTAGCGTAGCAATGATGCACTACTTTATTTTGTATAGCTCTGGTGGCGGTACAAATGGCGTGAATTTGACTTGGCCGCTGGCGCAACACAATCCAGGGGCTTCATTTTTAAATTTCAATGCCTTGCAATGTGGACACACAATATTCATTAGTCCAATAGCAAATTTTTCTCTGAACTGTAATCAATTGCCACATTATAACTGAATGCAGCTCTGTGGGGATTAAACACAACATTCCTATCTTGATATCGATTCCGTTCAAGTTCATTTCGCGCTTCGCGTTGCTCATCACTTTGATTTGCTCGTATATTTCTTTAACTTGCCGTATTTCGAGTTCTGCGGCCTAAGCTTGTACGTCTGGTTGGTGGCATTGTTAAAAACGAAAATCCAACTGAAAATAAAAAGCTCTCATACATTTTCTGTATAACCATGTATACCAAATTATAGTATTGTGTAGTCACCAAAAAGTTCTAAAAATCAATATGAAACTGTGAACTTACCATGATTAACAAACACTTATTAGCAAACAAAAATCTTCTTAGTCTTTAAAACAATTATATGTCAAACTACATAAAGTTACATTAAAAAAGTTCAAAAATGAAAATTCAACTGTAAATTAAAGAAAACGGTTGTATTCTTCTTTATAAGCAAGTATATCACACAAAAACAAACATAGAAAATGTTTACATATTGTATTGATTTGTTTTTCTATTTTTAAACTGCAACACAGTAATAACGAATTATGGCATGACAATGGCCTAGGCAGAATGTACACAGCCAGAATAGCCTGCGCCAGCAGCTCTGTACCGAATGTACCGGTACAATATATAGTAAAACGTTAATGTTGATAAATATTTCCTAAACGATACAGTTTCTTTACATCCTCTTTGAAGATATTTGCAGCAAACATTCTGTCAATTCTATGTCAAACGTCATAAGGTTACTTTAAAAATATTTATATTGTACAAAGTGTTGGGTTAGTTTGGAAATAATTTTATATATGGTGGTTCAGTATTCTTAAATTTTCTAATTTTCCGTTAAATTTTTTCTTTCATAAGAACCTTATCGTGACAATAACAAACACAACAAAAAAAGAATTTGTGAAATCGGTTCAGTCATTTAAGCGTGATGGCGTGACCAAGGGAAATAGGAATTCATTATTCTTAAATTTTCTAATTTTCCGCACAATTTTCTTAATTTTTTCTTTCATAAGAACCTTCTCCTGACCATAGCAAACACAACAAAAAAAAATTAGTGAAATCGGTCCAGCCGTTCACGCGTGATGCCGTGACCAAGGAAAACGGGTTTCATTTTTATATATATAGAAAGGGGAAGGGAACGATTTGGAACATTCACTTCGGTATGAGACTGATGTATCAGTAGCTATGCCTTTAGGGTGTTCGGCCTTTGAAATAATAAGCCGCACTGGCCAGTCCATTCCTATTTTGAAAATGTAAGCACAGCCTAGGTCGAATCGAAACCTTGAGCATCTGCGCGGCAAGCAAGTGCGTTAAACCAGCAATGGCGTATGTGCTAGGGGCATGCATATTTCGCGATAAAGATTTCGAGACTAGCTGATGCTTAAAAAAACTGTAGCATCGTCTGTGTATACCTTGTTTCAGTCTATAATAAGCGTTCAGAATTTTTTTTTTAGCGAAAAATGCCTGCCCCTACGTATGACCAAGAAATTTTGACGTGATAACTTCTTGTAAATCGATGAACGCCGGCTGCACGCACGAAAAAGTGTCCCGTTACGCACATTGTCCCGTTACGCTGTGTCCCGTTACGCTCATTGTAAGCTTGCGCCGCATTTATATCTCTTCCACTCGATTGGAACAACCATCGATTTGACGTTTTCGAGGCACATTTAACTTGAAACACTGCCATTCGTTTCCTACTTTTCCTATCATCGTCCTATCCTTAACAGAATAACACAGATTGGAAGAAGTTAAATATCAAACATGTATAAACATTATAGTTAAAATAATCTCTTCGTTAAAGTAATAAACATATTTGAATTAATGAGTGCAAATGAAAGTAAATTTATCAATTAAATTGTAGATTTTATTTCACTCCTTCTTTGTATCCATACAAAATAGTGATCATTCAATAAAAATGATTCAATTTTATTCATAAAAGTATGCAATCATTTCATCCATGTTTTGTTATGACGTTGTCACGTTAAACTATCGTCCGTAAACCGACTTTACAGACAACCAATTTTTTTTTAATTTTATTTCAAGAATCATTCAAAAACCAGCTACATTTGGCAGCGACGCGGACGCGACGCGGACGCGACGCGACGCGACGCGACGCGAAGCGACGCTCGAGCGGTTTTTCAGGGCAGCGCACTGAAACCGCCGCCGAGTGTTTTCTTCACGGTCGTAAACCAGGCACAATGGGAGATCCGAGGTTGGAGTCGGGGACGTGCTTGGAGGTCACAACCGAATGACCCAACTGTCACTCTCCCGACTCCGGTGACGTCGCGAGGATACAGAAAGACCGTTCAGTCCATCATTCGCCCGGATAGTTACTTCGAGAAAACCCGTCCAGCAGAGAAACCAGAATTTGCTCCGTCCGTGATCAGCACCATTTCCGTTACTGATTCGAGGCATGTATAGAGACCTGCAAAATTCGCCGTTTCGATGGCCTTCAGGATAGAATGCACATACCCCTGCACACTCGGGCAAATAACGCAAGTTCATTGGCTGCCGACTTGTAAGTCGTCTCAGCTGGTTTTTCTGTGATTCGATCCTTCTTTGATTGAGGGTATATAACTGGTTGAGATTCGTCCTGATGAACAGTAAGCCAATAGAAAAATTATCTAAGAGGTATGTGTGTTTGAATTCTAGCCTATCACCGAATGAATTCGCGAATTTTGCAGGTCTCTAGAGAAGAATATTTTTTCCGCGAAAAGATCTCGAGACTGTAGCATTGTGTGTGTTTCGTGATTCTTTCACGCGCATCATGTCTATTGTCAGGGCACCAATCACAGTTAACTCCGTGTGGAAGTAAACGCTTCTTGAGTGGCCCGGTCAAATAAGACAGTGGCTCGTCTTGCCAACCGCTGGCCAGGCACGCCATATTGGAGTTCAGAATTTTAGTTTTTTCACGCGAAAAAAAGATTGATCAGCGATTTCCGATGATTTTTTTCCTGTGAGCATCGTAACACTCTTTCGTCAGAAACGGTTCGGGAAGCATTTTAGTAACATAGTGTGGCGCAGGATACCATCTTTAAATGAATTATGGAACGGGGAATTTTTATTTGATAAATGAAATTCGTTTCCCACAGCTTTGCAAGTTCAAGTTGTAGGGTCGTTTGACGGTCGTGCGACTTCAAAAATTCCGTGATTCGTTCAAAGACCGCATCCTGTACTAACAATAGTTACATTGGAAATTCTCCCGAACCGTGTTTCTGACGGGAAAGAGTCGCCCAAAGATCGTGATTTTTCTTGCACACTTGGCCGCGTTGTCGCGTCGTAGTACCGTCACGTGACTTGCGTGGTTCGCGGACGGGCCGTTACCACAACGCCGAACGTACAATAACGCCGAATACCATAACGCCGAATGCCAAATTGACCGCAACGCCGACAGCTAGAAAACTGCTGTGTACCACAACGCCGAAATGCAGTAACGCCGAAAAATGCTGATGCTAGGAGGGGGGGGGGGACACAGGAGCGAAATGAAAAACAACTGAATGAATCTGTGTGCTAACCTTACCTACCCTAACCTTTGTGGCAGTCCTGCAATGACATTTTTCGGGGTTAAATGTATTTCGGCGTTGTGGTACACAGCAGTTTTCTAGCTGTCGGCGTTGTAGTCATTTTGGCATTCGGCGTTATGGTTTTCGGCGTTATCGTACGTTCGGCGTTGTGGTGCGTCCCTTTCGCGGACCCAAGAGGGGGGGGGGGGGGGGGAGAAAAGCGCTCACCTGCAGTCGACGGAAGCGGACTGAGGGCTCCGGTCCTACGGGCGCGGTGGCTTTTATTTCGGGCGGTTGCATGCGACGGCGGCCAGATAAAGATAGCTCGCGCGCGCTACTTCTCCGCCGTCAGCGATCCGCGCCGCGACAACTGGAAATAAAACCTCACAGGGAGAAAAAGAATTTTTTAGACGTGACAACGTCTAATAAATCGATGAACGCCGGCTGCACGCACGAAAAATAGTCCCGTTACGCACATTGTCCCGTTACGCCGAGTCCCGTTACGCTCATTGTACGCTTGCGCCGAATATCTATCTCTCTTCCACTCGATTGGAACAACCATCGAATTGACTTTCTCGAGGCACATTAAACTTGAAACACTCCCATTCGCTTCCTACTTTTCCTATCATCGTCCTATCCTTAACAGAATAACACAGATTGGAAGAAGTTAAATTGCAAACATGTATAAAAGTTATAGTTAAAATAATCTCTTCGTTAAAGTAATAAACATATTTGAATTAATGAGTGCAGATAAAAGTAAATTAATCAATTAAATTGTAGATTTCATTTCACTCCTTCTTTGTATCCATACAAAATAGTGATAATTCAAAAAATGATTCAATTTTATTCATAAAAGTACGCAATCATTTCATCAATGTTTTGTTATGACGTTGTCACGTTAAACTATCGTCCGTAAACCGACTTTACAGACAACCAATTTTTTTTCTGTACTTTTGAAACTAGTCGCCGAAAAATAGTTTCTTTTGCTACAAGAAAGGTATTGTAACTTTGCGCGACACATGGATATGGTTATTTACGCATAATTTATATAGGTATATTAATTAAGTTTCATTCAAGCATATTTTTTAAAAAAAATATGGATTATATAATAATGTGCGCATTTAAAACTGGAAATATATTCAACTATTGTAGGTATTGGGACAACATAAAGCATAAATGTCCAGCTAGGAATCGGGACCCAGTACTACTGCGAACACTATTTATTTTAGCGATACAGTGGTTTCCAAGTAAATGTACAAATTTACAAACATCTGTAATTTTTACATAAATATTTCTGTTCCATTTACAAAAAAAAATTGTGTGTGTAGTCGCGTGTGTTCTGAGGCTAAAGTCACTCTGGTTAGCAATTATTGGTTAGCGAAAACAAACCTTAATTGCATCAAGGCAAATGTTAGAAGTAAAGGCTACGTTTTAATAGCTCAAAAAGAACTCGCTAACACGAATCGCATAAATTCCCATCTTGTAGGGAGTATTGTTAAAGATGCTTACAAAAGCGCTTAACCCATATGCATATATGCTTATATACATGTATATATATAGACGGCCATGTACTTTTCGCGAAGCGATGTCCAAATTAGCTATATGTTAAAACACTCTAGTATGGTCAGTGTTTCATGATTGGCTGGGTTTATTTCAGGTGCATGGTTACTGTCAGCCCACCAATCACAGTCACCCAGTGCGGAAGCAAAAGCGTCCTGAATGGCCCGGCCAGATATGGCAATGGCTTCTCTTGCAGACGGCCGCCAATCACAAGGAAACAAACGATAGCGCGGGCATAACTCATTGCAGTCTAATGAGCGATCAGACTGTCCCGCGAAAATACTTTCTTCTGCAGATAATTCATTATAAAAATGCGGTAAATTTCGTATGAATTTAACATTTTCCCAAATATAGAATTTAAAAAAAAATGATCCACTGGCACTATCTTTACTATTTGTAATTTATTACAATTCCTATTAATTAGTATGTTTATTTACCTTCCGAACAACTCCTTAGTGTACATTTGAATTCTGTACGTAATTAAAAAGCATTATCTTACTTTGGAAGCTATTATAAAATAAACATTATCGAAATTTTTAAATTTTCTTCTATATGAATTGGTTAATTACTGCAGCTAGACGCCATTTATGACTAATTTACTAATCCTATTTTGCATAGAATTAGAGCTTATATTATTTTTATTGTACCTTTGCTACCGTTTTCAGCAACATATACAGTGCTATAAAGGCTATTTCACCCTGTACCATTTTTTTCTTTCTTCAACTATATTTGTCAACTAAGTTTGAAAGGCAAATTTGGGCGAAATATGGGTTACAATTATTTTCATAAAATTAAGTTGGGCATTTCAGCTCAAACATTTTTTAAATACTGCCACTCTGTCAAAATTTACTATTTAACTGAGCTAGTTCCAACTTTTCAATATTACACTTATTTTAAAATAAAAAAAATACACAATACTGGATGATAAATTTGGACTTGATATGATTTGTATGCATTATAATTACTACTTACGACATTCATTCCAACACTATTTGAATAATTTTTACCTTAATAACCTCTTTAATCTTCCAGGTGTCTATAACCATTTCGAACATTGGTTGAGATACGGAAAAGTAAGCTATTTCCGTTTTCGCTGGGCAAGATTCCGATTGGCTGTTTCTGTCGAAAATGTAAAATATGTAAGAAACCTACCTATATAAAAATATTTGATAGAAACTAAAATACCATATAACTTGTCAAACAAAACATGGCTGCGTTACAGTGACGTTTCCGGTGACGTCATACCCTACAGCATTATTTGAAGATAATTATTGGAAGGTGTTAGAAGCTAAAGTCTGATGTTGTGACAAGGCCTTAGTAGGCGAGCATTCTAGCTAAGGGTATCCTCAAAGCCTGTTGTTAACGCCCAACCAAGCAGGCAATTCCAAGACAGGTCTGTTGAGCACGTTGCCTACACAACAGGCCGCGGAGATTGACCAAACCGCCCATTGTGTACCGCGCATCAACTTACACGGAGACTAAATAGTTTGGTCTTGTGGAAGTCACCGCGGGCACGTTCAACATAAAAAAAAAATAACGCATGGTATAACTTTCGCTACGTATAGGCTAACTTGATGCTGACTGGTCAAGAGCACGTCTCACACGTTTGCAGGCATCGTAGGAGTTGGCCGCAAAGCATTCTATACTGCACATCCCATCGCCATCGGTCCGGTACTCTTGAACATCTTTATTCACTCTACCGCTAGCACGAACGAGAGAGAATAGAGGCATTTTCTGAAATAAGATTAGACTCCTTGAAGATGTTCGCCACTGAAAAGATTTCACACATTTTAAAAGCTTTGGCACTTTTCAAAGATTCGACGCATTTACGGAGATCCGACACTTGGCTAATATACGACACTTGGCTAATATACGACACTTGGCTAAGATCCGACACTTGGCTAAGATCCGACACTTGGCTAAGATCCGACACTTGGCTAAGATCCGACACTTGGCTAAGATCCGACACTTGGCTAAGATCCGACACTTGGCTAAGATCCGACACATGGTTAAGATTCGACACTTGGCTAAGATGATTGTAAAGTTTTCAGCACTCCCAGAGCGCTGCAGCGGCCATGGAGCTCGTGTTTGTGGAGCGCAGTAAATCAAAGCGGGCGCTGGAAAGAGTTCGCACTCGGCAGCGAAGGCAACGAGACTCGCATCACTGGAGGAGGAGACCGCGCGTGCGACAAAAACACCCGCCACTCACACACGCAAACATCCGAGAGGGAAACCTACTGGAAACCTCTTCCACTGGCGTAACTCGTCTCTCCAGGTTTTTGGGGTGGAGGGGGTGTAAACCAAAACGGGACTGACTTCCGTGGCTCAGGATGGTTAAAACGCCAACTTCTGTATGAGTAGAATTCTGGGTTATAATCCCTGGTAAGGCACGGATAAGAGCGTATTTCTAGTTGAAGTAGGTATATGTTAAGGGAGCGAGATAGGGATTTAAAGACGCCATCTTTGTTTCAACAGTCAGTGACCTTGAGATGTCTGGGTTCGAGCCCGGCGAGGTCATTCGATTAAAAAACAAATGGCGAGAGGCAATTCCTCCATGGGGACTACCAGGACACTAACCCCCACCACCTTTACCAAAACATATATGGACACATCACCTACCCACTCCCACTAACCCTTATAACCTTCACATGTTTCTCCTTTCTTACGTGACCCTACAGTTTTAAATATTACCGGCTATTACCCCCAACACTACCGATTTATTATTTTTATACGTGAATTCTCAAATCTCCGTTTCGTTGAGTTCTCGAAGGCGTAGCATATAATTTAATCGAACGCCTGAAGTCAATAGTGACCGGCTGGTACAACAACCAGTGGAGCCAATCTGTAGGATTCGCAGGGGGGGGGGGGGGGGCTCATATGGCGGGAGATTTTTGTGCGTGGGATTAACCGACAGTTCATCTCTAGATAGGGTGCTTGTATGTTACACACTGCCCATATTTTGGTCTGCATGCATGCAATAACTAGAAATCTTTAAAATGTACCGAAAGTGTTCCATAATACATAGTATTGACACAAAAATCGTTTCACAGTCACGCTTTTGCAAGTGCAGGCAAACACACCCCCACCCCTCAGTGAGAAATTTCTTAATTCCAGGGGGCGGGCCCCACTTTCCCCCCACCCCTCCCGGAATTAACGCCCATGGATACAACAATAATAATATCGCCTACAGCCACGATCTCAAGATATTAAACAAAAATATGTTAATGTGCGATCTTTACCCAAGCGAAGGCAAATTTTATACTATTTAAAAATAAAACATTGTCACGGCATGAAAACCACTGAAACAAAACGTGGTGTTTTTCGGTTCCTATACTTTTCCCTTAAGTTTGATTTGTAAGACACCACCTTCTTCTCCTCTCCTTCCCCTTCCCACGTTTCGAATAGCTTAAAGGCATGATAGCTCAGGGGGGGGGGAGAGGGGGCTTTAATGAGGCCAATAACATTTAAATAATAAAAGTAACAAGCTGGGAGAGCGGAGACATGGTTTCATTAGGGCTCAAACTCTCGCAACTTATTCCCTCACAACTTGCTTCACTTATTCTATATTTAACAAAACCTTGCAACCACCACTTTATATTGTGTGACTTCGCACTAAAACACCATCCGAAATATATGTTTAAAAAAATCTTTCACAGTCTAGGTGATGGCAAACTGATTCATGACATTTCCCCCTCAAATTAATATCACTGGGGAATTTCCGTGACTTTTCCAGGATTTCAAGTGAATTCTCTGACCTTCCATGACCAATTCCAACTTCCCTGACTTTTCTAATGATTTCCCAGAATGTGGACACTCTGGATATTTAGAATGTTATCTTCCCTCTGGAAAAACGCACCGAAAAAAAAACTCTGTTTCACGACTGTTACAAATAATTTTCAGTTATTATAGCCCTGAAAATGTTATGCTGGTGAAAAGAATATAGTATGAAACATAACTCGTTAGTAATTTTTTTTCTTTGTGATAAAATGTGGGTATAGCGTTCACCGCGTGCGAGTATCGCAAAAAAGCGGACAAACATTTCGGGGCACGCTGAAAAAAATTTTTTTAGTGTTTGATTTGGCAACTTGGAGCGGTAGTGAAATATGACTACGCGTAAACTAACGGCGGTTCGCGAGAACACGCTACTATGTTTAACGCCGTGTTAAACCTTCAGCAGCTGTGTGTATTTCTGGCACGAGCCTTCCAGGTACCTACACGTATAAACGTATCGCCGTGTTTTGACGCGCTGCGCTATTAACCTGCGGGTTAACAGCGTGACTGGAACAGAAATATTCATGCAAAATAACATGTAAATGAACATTTGTGCATTTACTTTAAAAACAACAATATCACTACAAAAATAGTGCGTTAGTATTTTTACCCGGCCATTCATGCTTTGTGTTGTCCCAATACCTCCAATAGTTAACAGTTATTTTCAAATCGTTCCCTTGATGGATTTACACCGTTAACTGCATCACATTAATGATTATAATAAAACAAAATAAAGTATAACTATTTAATATTCGCTTATATTTTTCATGGTTGCTAATAACTACGCTTGAATGAAACGTTGATGATCCAATTCCCATTTTAAAAAAATACTATTATCTCGTAAGGAAAAAAAACGTATTCCATACACGCAAAATTTATCCATGGTAATGTGTAGGGGGTAGGCAATTTTCGCGAAAAAAAAATCTGACCTCCTATTGGACTGCAAAAAGCTATACCCGTTTCAGCAGTTTCTTCCCTGTGATTGGCGGCCGTCTGCGAGAGACGTCGTTGCCTTGTTTGACTGAGCCACTCCGGGCGCGTTTGCTTCCGCAATGAATCACTGTGTTGGTGTGGTAACAATCGACATGTACCTGAAAGAAACTCACCCAATCACTAAACACAGACGATGCTACAGTGATTTTAACTTTCATCTCGTCTCGGAATCTTTTCGCGAAATATGCATGCCCCTAGTAATGTGTAGGGACCGGAAAAATTCGCGGGTTCAATGCCCTGTAGGCTTAACTCCATAGTTATACGTACACTCGGTCAAATGCCACCCACTCATTGGCTGCTGTCTTGTGAGACGTCCCAACGTAGCAGCCTGTGATTCGATAAAGCTTTGGTTTGGTGTTTCTAATTGGCCCAGAGTCATCCAGGTGAGTTGCGAGCCAATAGCAGAGGCAGCACTGAGGTATAACTATTTGTATTTTAGCCTCTCGCGAAATGAATTCGCGATTTTTTCCGGTCTCTAGTAATGTGTAGAGACCTGCAAAATTCGCGGATTAATTTCGTCATATGCTACAATTCAAATAATTATACCTTAGCGCTGCTTCTACCACTGGTTCACTGTTAATCTGGAGTAATGAGGGCCAATTAGTAGAGACCTGCAAAATTCGCGGTTTCGATGGCCTTCAGGAGAGACTGCACATACCCCTGTACACTCGGGCAAATAACGCAAGTTCATTGGCTGCCGACTTGTAAGTCGTCTCAGCTGGTTTGTCTGTGATTCGATCCTTCTTTGGTTGAGGGTTTATAACTGGTTGAGATTCGTCCAGATGAACAGTAAGCCAATAGCAAAATTATCTAAGAGGTATATGTGTTTGAATTCTAACCTATCACCGAATAAATCCGCGAATTTTGCAGGTCTCTACCAATTAGAGACCCTCACTCAAAGAAGTGTCGAATCACAGACACTCAGTCAAGACGACTCACAAATCAGCAGCCAATGAACAGGTGGCATTTGCCCGAGTGTGTAGAGTGTAGTAGAGTCTATCCTGGAGGTAATTTAACCCGCGAATTTTGCAGGTCTGTAGTAATGTGTTGTACGAAGTTACGATATCTCTCTTGTAGTATCGGCAACTGGTTCCCTAAAGAACACGAGTTATGTTCTCCTGTGTACTCTGGCACCGAGACGTGACGGAACAGTCTCCGACGTGTGCGGAGCGAGAGAGTTGTCACGTCTGGACCCCGGATGCTGCGCGGGCCGCCAAGACGTGACTCACGGGGCATTAACAGCGACTGCGCCAAAGCTCGAGCAACAGCAACCAAACCCACATGCATCTCATCTCAGTTTCGAAAAGGTAGACAACTACTACTACCATCAGCCCGGCAAACCAACACACGGTGTGTTCGTACACGAACACTGACAATCACAATGATTTGTTCACAAGCACTGTTGAACAGAAGGATAAGCACGCCATCGGCGATTCTTTCGAGAACTTTCAAGTTTTCGGATAAAAAACAAGGACTAACAACTTAAAAAAAAATTGGTTGTCTGCAAAGTCGGTTTACGGACGATAGTTTAACGTCACAACGTCATAACAAAACATTGATGAAATGATTGCATAATTTTATGAATAAAATTGAATCATTTTTATTTTAATAATTATAGAATAAATACTTGAAATTATACTAGTAATCAGATTTTTAAAATGCAAGAATAATTTACCTTTATTACAGAAATTGTTGTTGTAATAAGCAATGAAAACCACATTAACTTTTCACTTCACTTTATAAACAGTCGACGAAACAGTTCACGTGTAGATGACTTGTAATTAATTTTAAAAACTGGCGTTTAGCTATAAAGTTTAAATATACTTATGAACAAGTTTTCATATGAATAAACTGTGATCAAATATCTATCATCAATTATATGAATCGCCATAATTTTTTAGTCAATTGTAACATAACCTATTATTACTGCACTCGCCGACAGCGTAACGGAACACAGCGTAACGAACACAGCGTAACGGAACAATGAGCGTAAAGGGACACAGCGAAACGGAACAATGAGCGTAACTGGACACAGCGCAACGGAACTATGAGCGTAACGGGACACAGCGCAACGGAACAATGAGCGTAACGGGACACAGCGCAACGGAACAATGAGCGTAACGGGACACAGCACAACGGAACAATGTGCGTAACGGGACACAGCGTAACGGAACAATGTGCGTAACGGGACACTTTTTCGTGCGTGCAGCCGGCGTTCATCGATTTATTAGACGTCGCGTTAAAAAGATTATATACGTAAGCAGTATTTTTTTTTAAAATGGCACTGTAATATTAATATAAAATTACAGATATTTGTAAATTTGTAGATTTACATGGCACAAACTGTATCACTAAAAATTCACGTTCGCAGTTAAACTGGCTTCGGATTATTACGTGGGCATTTATGTTTTATGTTCACCCAGTACCTCCAATAGTTATTCGTAAACCGTTCCATGAATATCTCTCCAGCATTAACTGTGCACATTAATAAGGGCAGTAATACAAAATAAATTCAAATTATTGAATATTTGATTACCTATATGTTCCATGGTTTAAAACAGTTATGCTTGAATGAAACTTCAATTAAAAAATATAAAATTATGCGCCGATTTTCGTCAGAAATATGCAGTATTATATCGAAAAAAATTATTTCATTTTTCACAAGAATAACCATAGCCATGTCTTGGACAAAGTCACATTAATTTTTACTGTAGTAATACAAACTATTCGTTGACAACTGGTTTCCAAAGATATCCTGGCATTTTTTTTCCTGTGTACAGACCTGCGATGGACAACTGTTAAGCTACGGCCACACAGGGCTCTATGCTCGCTATGTTTGCGATGTTCGCTACGAGAGTAAAATACAGCCAGCTGCATCTCAGGTGTCACTGGCCACACAAGGCTGTGGTCGCTGTGTTGGCGACATCGCCAGGTGTTTGGTTCTGAGCTATTTTTGACGTGACAACGTCTAATAAATCGATGAACGCCGGCTGCACGCACGAAAAAGTGTCCCGTTACGCACATTGTTCCGTTACGCTGTCGGCGAGTGCAGTAATAATAGGTTATGTTACAATTGACTAAAAAATTATAGTGATTCATATAATTGATGACAGATATTTGATTACAGTTTATTTATATGAAAACTTGTTCATAATTATATTTAAACTTTATGGCTAAACGCCAGTTTATAAAATTAATTACAAGTCATCTACACGTGAACTGTTTCGTCGACTGTTTATAAAGTGAAGTGAAAAGTTAAATGTGGTTTTCATTGCTTATTACAACAACAATTTCGGCAATAAAGGTTAATTATTCTTGCATTTTAAAAATCTGATTACTAGTATAATTTCAAGTATTTATTCTTTTATCATTAAAAAAATCATTAAATTTTATTCATAAAAGTATGCAATCATTTCATCAATGTTTTGTTGATGACGTTGTCACGTTAAACTATCGTCCGTAAACCGACTTTACAGACAACCAATATTTTTTTCTAAAACGTCACTGACTTCGCGCATGCGCAGATAAACAAAAAAAACACCCGTTTTCGCGCGGAATTTTGCTGTAATTCTGCGTTTGCCTTTCATTAAGTTTAATTTCTCTCAGTATTGTGCTTCAAATAGTTAGGTCGACGGAAAAGTTTATTAAAAATTATGAAAATATCCATGTATATGGTATTAATCGATGGAAGAATATAGAAAGGCAGGATATGCAGGACAATGCCTGGGGTTTGATTCCAAGGGAATTATATCAAACTCAGTTGAATTTATCCTGGAATAATTCTTCAATTTGGTTTCGTCCTCACTAGTAACTGCTTCTTCAAATGGAATTATTCCAATTCTTTTGTTTTTGACGTGACGTCTAATAAATCGATAAACGCCGGCTGCACGCACGAAAAAGTATCCCGTTACGCACATTGTCCCGTTGCGCTGTGTCCCGTTAAGCTCATTGTACGCTTGCGCCGCATCTCTCTCTCTCTCTCTTCCACCCGATTGGAACAACCATCGATTTGACTTTTTCTAGGTACATTAAACTTGAAACACTCCCATTCGTTTCCTACTTTTCCTATCATCGGCCCATCCTTAACAGAATAACACAGATTGGAAGAAGTTAAATATCAAACATGTATAAAAGTTAAAGTTAAAATAATCTCTTAATAATCTCTTCGTTAAAGTAATAAACATATTTGAATAAATGAGTGCAAATAAAAGTAAATTTATCAATTAAATTGTAGATTTCATTTCACTCCTCCTTTGTATGCATACAAAATATTGATAATTCAATAAAAAATGATTCAATTTTATTCATAAAAGTATGCAATCATTTCATCAATGTTTTGTAATGACGTTGTCACGTTAAACTATCGTCCGTAAACCGACTTTACAGACAACCAATTTTTCAAATAAAATTCATGAACACATTTTTTTCTTTTTTACGTCCACATAACTGTGAGAGCCAGCAGAATGTCATCATCGTCGGAATCATCGCTCTAATCCCACGGCATGCGTCCCTCCGACATCGCGAACTGGACTGTCCCTGTCTGGCCACCTCGTCGCCTGAGAATTGAAGTGTTCTATGTCCATTGAAGTCGGAACTGAGATATAAGCATTTGAAAGTTCAAATAACTATGAATAGCATGACATAGAACAAAATAATATTGGTCTTAAATTAAGAACAAACATTTTTGTGTACGTAGACGTGTGTGGATATAGTGCAAATGAATACTAATTTTAATTTCGTGCCCATAGCATAAAAAACTTAAAAAAAGTGGACATAGAACACTCCAATACTCAGGCGGCGACCTGGCGCAGCGAACATAGCAAACGTAGCGTAGCCTCAGCTTTGCATACATCAAGTACGAAGAGGTCAACCACGGCGACAGAAGATACGCACGACAGTCCCAAGATGTTCCGAGCATCGAGGCAACCGCTAGCGTCGCCCACTGAAGGCGATTTCATCCATTCCCGTGACGAGGAAAAAATATATCTGAGATTCAAAATAGCTCGCGCCCTCGTGAAGGACGTAAGTGGACAGAAATAACCGATTCAAAACCCCGGGTCGAGGAAGTCGTGGGGTCGGGAGTCATCTCTGAGCCCGCCACCTCTGATGACCTTATACGCGGCCATCCGGAAACAAAGAGTGAGACACACCCCGGTCTCAAATTTCGGGCCGCGCGGACGATTGGGGAGTTGCGAGCAGTACAGAACACCACCCAGTTTTAACACGAACATGCTAAAAATTAAAAATAAAATAACACTTAAGGGAGCCATCTGGTCGTGGTGTATGTGTGTCAGTGAGGCGGGATGATAAGCGCGACGCTCGCTGCTGCTTCTAGCGCGGTGTCTCCTCTGAACCGGCGCGCAGTCTTCTCGTCGTCACAGGATAACTGTGACATTTGAGCGGTGACCGTTACATTATATGGCCGAGAAATGAAGATAAGGGTGTACCGCAAGTCCTTTCGGTTGTTTTACGCCTAAAAATTACTCCGAAAAAACGCCTTTTGGCCATTTTTCACTCTTCTAAAAACACAGTTTAAAAACTTAATCAGAAATCAAAATTACTTTTCGGCCCTCGGGGAGTTCTTAAATGCTTTTCTGATATATTGATTAGTTTTAAAATCGCGTCTTTTTTTCCCCTCTGAAGCTCTGCGTACCGTGTGTGTGTGACCAGGCAGATGACGCCCCTAAAACTCCATTTTAAATGATTTTTTACACCTTCAAAATTCAGCACTTTAAAACTAGAGGGACAGACCTGCCGTTCCGGACCACCTCGAAGAATGCTCGAGGCGGGATGAAACGGGGACGGAATGAATCTGTGTGGCGGACGGGAGAACCCCGAGAAAACCCACAGGCCGACGGCAAATGTTTCCGGGTTCGACCGCAATCGCCGGGAAATCGAATTCCGGTCGCCTTGGTGGGAGGCGAGTGTTCTGACCACTCTACGAATCAATTATTACTAAATTATATTACAGCTAAATTTTAAATTTCTCACCAGCTCTAAAAAATTGTAGGATTACAAAATTTTTACAAAAAAAAATCGAACTTATTTGAAAGGTTATGTGCTGTCCGGAGTATATTATTTTTGATATCACTATATTTTTTTTAGTTTTTTTTTTTGGGGGGGGGGGGGTTATACAAAGGGTGACCCCTTCTCTCCCCTCCCTCGCCAACAACCCATGAAATCTGATACTGTTTCTCGTAAATGACGAAAGCTTAATCGCTCCGGGGGCTAGTCTGGATCCCTAGCAGTATTGCCAACAATTGCACATACAATTCGGGTACGCACACCTCTACATTCACCGCATTAAGCGTGAACGTTGCTTGCCACAATCACGGCGCAGATAGCAGCACGAAAGAGACCGAAGTTTTCAACTACCCATTAGAAACGGCTGCGATAAAAGCGAAATAAGACTTCAAAAAATCCTAAATCCCGGCTATGGACCTGATTTCCGACAAGGAATTTTATTATAATACTGTCCACATCTTGTTAAAATTCATTAAACACGTTAGATTTTATAATTCTATGGAGTTACTAGAATATTAACCCGAAACATTAAATTACATATTATAACTAAGTATATGTTTTTAATATTTAATTTTTATTTGAAAAAACTTTAATCAGTTTGTAAATACTTCCTACAAACAAACCTCAACCTTACCGAGCTTATTCAAAATTATATTACATAATTATTACAAACTCTTTAAAATACGTTTTTTTCCAATGATGTTTTTGAATTTAACCGCATACACTGCTACCGCGTTATGAAAACTTTGAAAGGAGACACTGGATTATCAACAGTGAAATGCCAGTTTTCTTACGTATTTTTTTTAAATCTTGTATGTCCCCCAATGTTTACGAAAGTGACTATGTACGTGTTCGTATTGCTACACGTGGGTTCGCCATATTGACGACTTCGGAACCGCTCATTCGTCTTCCGTTCCTTTCAAGAAGTTACTACAAAATGCCGTATACCGATGGCTAGAATGTTTGCACATAAAAAAAAAAAAGTTTGCATGCAAGATGTGTAAAGACGTACAATGTAACTTTAAAAATCAGCTTGTTCGATAGTATAACCGACGAAATCCACGTAGCAAAGAGCACCTCGCGCAAGTTCCCGATATTTAAAAGAGTAATTTTTAGACGCCACTGACTTAATCCAACCTAACTTTTATTTTAGCCTCGATCAACTATATGAGCGAAAACACACAATCCCGAAGAAGAAAAAGAAAAAAAAAAGGCTATTTATTTCCCCGTGAATTTTTATTTTACGACAGCGCGAACACGCGCATTATTCGGGCGACTAGACTCGGTGTAAGTGAATCTTAAAGGCTTCCCCCCCCCCCCATCTCTTTAACAAAACCAGCAACGCCGACAGCCGCTTATCTGCGCAGGCGCGAAGAAGCCAGAAGCTAGGCTATCGCAACGGCTAGCCCCCTCCCCCCCCCCCCTTTCCCGCCCTTCACCCGGCACCAAAACTACACAGGGAAGACTGCCAAATTCCGGGTTCGTCAGCACACACAGGGCGCCGCGTGGCAGCCGACTCAAGGCTCCAGGCCGTGAACGGTGGGGGTTCATGGTTTTCTGGGACGGGGAGGGGGTGAATAGGATGAGCAAGGGGGAGGGGGGAGAGAGCAGGATGATTATTTTGCAACGCCGCCAGCGCGGAGCCTCGGGTCTGCGAACATCGTCGGTGGCACAGATTTTTCCTCTCTCATCCCACACGATGGCCGGTCCCAACCTGCCTTTTCCTCAAACGACGGAATAAGAGCGGATACAAACAAATGAATAACAACAACAGTATCGTTAAGAACACTAAGGTCACGTGATCAATGTTCGCAGGCTGCTTTCAACGGCCATTGTCTGAAGTAGCTCGGCTTACGTGTCGTGGCCGTGTCCCTTGGCGAATAATTCACCGACGCTTCGATCTGCATTGCAGTCGCCATCATCAGGGAGCGGTTACCTACCTACCTGTAGGTATTCGCCAAGGACGCGGCTACAACCCAGAAGCCGAGCTACTTCACTGGGCCACGTGCACCACTGCGTATGTCCCCCGCAAGGGTGGGGCTGGGTGGACCCCTGGGTCCAGGGCCCACTTAAAAAAAATGACTACACTCTTAATTACGAAAAAAAAAAGTATGGTAACTTTGTTTTAAAAAAACTCAATAAGTTGCTCGGGATTTCAATGCCTAAATATTATTCTGAAAACAGGCCTTTTAACCATTTACGCTCTTCTAAAAATACATTTTAGAAACTAAATACAGAAACGGAACTATTCATTAATTCTCAGAGTGTTCTTAAACGTGTGAAATAAATGTACATACTCGCTGTGGTTATTTTAAAGTAAAATAATTATATAAATAAAGCTCAGTTTGGACTTATAAAATAGTAACCATAATTTTACCCTGTATTTTCAGGTTAAATATCATTTCAAAAAGAGTGTAGATAAGAAATAACCATGCAATTATAATGTAGCACGTGACTGTAAAATTGGGAGGGGGGCGTCTCCGATCCTGGGTCCAGGGCCCGTAATCGAACGTTGGGGCCATGTCACTGCGCAAGATCGAGACCGCCATGTTTTCGAATATCCTACCGATTCACAACCACGCAGACTGCGTCGTGCGAGACGGGAGGGGAATTAATGTAGTATTTTATTTTTCTCATGGATGCATGGCGCAACAGCCAACGTTCGCAGCAGTGCAGGGCCGCGTCTAGGGGGGGTCACAAGGGGCATTTGCCCCGGGCCTCACATTCAAGGGGGCCTCAAATTTTATCAAAAAAATATATCATTATTTAAAGTGAATTCCCATTTTATATCTGGCGTAATAATAACTTGTCTTTAAATTAGATACCTATTTATTTAGTTTTGTAAAGCACGATTTCACAATAAAACCACACTGTGCTGTAACTTGTATGGTTTTATTTATAACTACTGAGTAAGTCACCGACATCGACGCCGGTCCATGAACCTCCTCAAAAACTAGAACCATGTGATTGTGATGGTAAGTTGGCTTTGACTTTACCACTTTCAAGCTCTGATAAAGTTAAAGAAAACACAGAAGTAACTAAAATAGATAATTGTAATCTCATTAACACAACTCCAGAAATTCCCATAACTTCTAGAAACTGTGCTAGGACTGAAAGAAGTGTAGAGTTTGATAGTGCAGTGTTAATATAAGAAATCCAGCAAGATCCTGCGGCATGGCCTGGTAATATCACTGACGAAATGATTAGTTATTGTGTTGATAAGGGGCCGGACTTTTTTTTTTAGTAATAACGATGGAGACTACACAGCTTCTGCTAGGCAATATCCAAAATGTATTCGTAAACTAACATCATCTGCATTTGTGAGAGTTCTTGAAAATGGAGAGCGACAGGAGAGAAAATGGTTATTGTACTCTAAATGTACGGGAAATGTGTTTTGCTTTGCGTGAAAACTTTTAAGTAATTGTAAACTATCAAAATTTGTAAATGGCTTTTCTAATTGGAAGAAAACAGAAGAAAAATTGAGGGAGCATGAAAACAGTATTGAACACAAAGCATATTCTTTAAAATGGGTTTCAAGAAAAAATAAGAAAATGTCAATTTCATCACATTTAGATGCACAAGTGACTGAGACAAATTACTGGAAGAATGTTCTCGTTAGAGTAGTGGCAGTTGTAAAATTTTTGTGCAGTCATGGTCTTCCTTTTCGTGGTGATAATCAGATGCTTGGATCAAATCGTAATGGTAATTACCTAGGAATTTGATCCTTTTTTACAGGAACATTTAAGGATACATGGGAACAAAGTAAAAGGTCATGTATCGTATCTTTCTTTTGATATATGTGAAGAATTCATTGAGCTAATGGGAAACGAAGTTCGGAAACACATGCTAAATGAGATTAGACAGGCCAAATATTATTCACTGATAGTTGATTCTACACCTGATGTTTCCCATACAGATCAGTTATCTTTTGTATTTAGATACTGCCTTAAAGGTAAAATTTTGGAAAGGTTTTTGTGTTTAATTCCAATTTACAGCCACAGAGGAAGAAATTTAAGTGAAGTTGTAACCTGTATTCTAAAAGACAACACCATTGATATCCAGGATTGCCGAGGTCAGAGCTATGATAAGTAGCCAACATGTCAGGAAAATATGAGGGCCTACAAGCGCACATTAAATCAATAAACAGCTCTGTGCTGTATGTTCCATGTGCAGCACATTCAGTAAACTTAGTAGGAAAAAGCAGCGTTGGTGAATGTATTCATGCAACAAAACTGTTTCTGTTTTTAGAAAATCTGTACTCATTTTTCGCTGCTTCCACTCACAGGTGGTCAGTTCTTGAAGGAGTTATTTCGGAAAGCACAGGAAATAGCGGAAAGCCAAAAATCACTGTCAAGAGCTTGTCGGAAACAAGGTGGTCATGCAGAGAAGATGTATTGAAAACTCTCGTCATTCATTATGATGAGATTTTCTGTGCATTTAATGATATGTTCAACGACAAAAATTAAACGCAAGTCACAAGGATGGAAGTGAACTCCCTCATGAAGAAAATGCAATATTTAGAATTTGCTTTTATGGCCGTATTTTGGTACGACATTATGGAAATATTCGGTGCAGTAACCAAGCATCTACAGAAGCCTGGACTCGATGTCATAACTGGTCATCAACTGATGAATTCTTTGAAAGATTTTGTTTCCGATTTGCGAAATGATTTTGATGAAATTGAAGTTAAAGCAACACAACTAAGCAACCATGTGTTACAAACTTTTGTAGATAGGTACTAGATCTTCCAAAAATAAAAAGTTTTTGGATGGAAAAGACGAACTTTCAACTGTTGTAACATCCCGCGAGAATTTCAGAATTTCCACATTTCTATGCATTGCTGATATGCTCCGCATGAACTGGAGAAGAGAGCTGCTTCCTACAAAGATATTGCCTCAACATGTGGGTTTCTTTGTAACTTAACTACAGCAAGTGAAGATGAACTCAAATCTAGTGCTACCAAGTTGGTCAGAAAATACAGAAAGGATCTGCAGCCTGTTATTATAAATGAATTATTACACTTATCACCATTTCTCAGAGAGCAACAAGTTGAAGACAGTGTTACATCATTCACTCCACAAAAAGTTTTGCAGCACTTATATAACAGTGATATAATTGATGTTTTTCCAAATGTAGCAATAGCACTTCGCTTGTATTTGACACTACCAATCACAAACTGTGAAAGTGAAAGATCAATTTCAAAACTGTCAGTTCTGAAGAATCAATTCCGATCTACCAAGTCACAAAAGAGATTAAACTCGTTAGCGGTGATTTATACAGAACATGATCTTGTGAACAGCATTTCATTTGATGGACTCATTTACTTGTTTGCTGCTAAAAAGGCAAGGAAGAAGTTTATTGCAAAGTGAGTTAATAAATATGTAATTTTGATTGGTCGGGACCTGCAACTCATAAAATTGTGTAAATATTTGAGAACGATTTAAGACTTTCGTAAATGGGGGTGGGTGTTGGCTATGAAATATTACTCCATTTCAACTAAAAAATTTGTTGTTATACATTATTTTATTTTCCCTGCATAAATATGTTTCATATTTCTGCGTATAGAGGCTGCATTTCATTATGGTACTTCTAGTCCTTTTTTATGATAGTTATTACATACATACATGTCAATGCAAATATGAGTTTTTCATAACTGAAAATTATTATTACAATAAAAAAAGGGAGGGGGGGCCTCGGAAAATTGTTGCCCCAGGCCTCGCATTCTCATAAAACGGCCCTGCAGCAGTGGGTGGCATTCTGGTGGGAGTTGGGTAACTGTTTACATTTATATATTGAATATAGTTGCAATAAAACTGTCGAGATGCTGCATAGCTTATGTAATTACAGCTTTAAAGATAAATCACTTTAATTATATAAACATTATGAGAAAAGGGCTAGAAAAGTAACAAAAAAAATTTTTTTATCTTCCTTAAATATGTGTTTATTTATCATTGTGACATGCTTACAAATGAGAGGTTGTCTTCAAATGTAAAAGGCAAAAAATATTTGTATTAGACTACTTTACTAAAACGTAACTAATGTGTATGTATTGTTACGAGTATAATGTTGGAGAATTGGGTTCGTAAGGGATAGCCCAATTAAGTTTTATCACAGTTTTATTAATTAATAATATTTACATTACTAATAAATAACTGTACTTAAAAACAGTCTGATCACTGGTCGCTTGCGTTTAAAAAATGTTTATTCGCAAGTCACAGTTCCGCACTCCTCACTGGAGCTAGGCTCAACAGTGGTTCGCCCCAACATAATATTATCAGTATCTGTCTCTCAGAAATTCTTTTTATGTGGGTAAAAAACAAAGCAGTTCATAATTATAAACATAAACTTCAATCAAAAATTTCCCTGCAAAAATTGTAGGTGTATATCATTTATAGAATTTAGAGAGTGGAAAATATTTATACTTTGTGAGAGCAGTTAAACTATTGTTTGAGTACCAAGCTAGGTGGTAAAAACTATTGAGCAGCAAAATCTCATTTTGGAGCATCCACTTTCAGTTCTTACCTTCAAACTTTGAATTTGTCTATGCAACTTTCAGGAGTAAGTGCTGGAAGCTCCACACAAGTTTTAGATGTGGAATTAATTTGAATTTTTTTATTTGTGAGTTCCAATAGCTTAAAAACAATGTTATAATACGCAAGACTTCATCACGGAAACATTCATGAGCAACCTAAACCATGGAGGAACCAACTTCTTTTTTTTTTTTCAGGTGCACACTTGGTGAGATAACTGGAGGGTTTTGTTTCGTATGGAATACCTTTTAGTTAAATGGGCGCGTCCAAAATTAAAAAAAAAATAACAGCCCTTTAAAATACTATTTAAACGCATTTATAACTTCTTTAAAAGTCATTACCTGATTTTTGGAGTACCTAAGTTTAAAATAATTACATACAGTACTCAATCACTAAAAAAAATGAAGTAAACACATTTTTACGAAAAAAAAAAAAATTAACAAACTTCGAAAGTCAGGTCAGAGGTCTAGAGTAGAATAAATTTTGTTATATATTCATTTTCTTTTTTTTTTGTTAGAGGAGGATTATGGGGCGGAGTAGGGTGATCGGTCCCAACGCACTTTCAAGAAGTGCACAACATTTTGTTCAAACTAGTCTAAATTCAACGTCAAATTTTTTAATAAAATGCACACTGAATTCAAGCTTAGAAATATTATGAATCGAAAAGGTACGAGTGACGTGAACATCTGAAATGTAAAATGCTAGCCAAAGTCACAGGATCCTCAGCACAGTTGGAGATCGGCTGGAGCAACGCCAACTGCCTGCACGCGAGTTGCCAACATGTGCACGGCACAGTTGTCGTTCCGAAATAACATCTTTATCTGATCATCAAGATCACGAACACACACACTCACTGCCAACTTTTCAAAAAAAAAAATACATTTTCATGAAAAATAATATGAGTAGCATATTGTGAATAAGTCCACCACTTTTTAAAACATTTCAATTTTCTAATAATTACAATAATTTGTACTAAATACATTTTTTTGTGTAATTTTAATAACCACGTGATTATCACACACATCAGAGAATTTTGGTTTTGTTACTAGAAGAAAAAAATTGTATACAGCATATGCAGTGATTAATTTATTGTCAGAGCCATTAAAAACAGTCAAGGGTAGGAAAATTTGGAAGAAAAAAACACATAAACCTCAGGAATGATTTACCTACTGACGTCAGCCGGGGCTTCGCCCCGCGAGCCTGATTATCCTCCGTTCCCTTTCCCACCACCTTCCCTACCCGGCATTTGAGTCGTGACGTACGTAGCCGTGTGCGATTCAAACTGCGCGCCACGAACTACAGCAAGAGGGCGCTTAGACGCAGTGCGCCGCACCCCTAAGTATACCAATTAATACTGTAACCTTTTTTCTTTTATTCTTTTGCCCCAGTGTCTTGTTGCAGTGTAATCATGTGTTTCTCCAGTTTAAATAATTACAATTAATTATAAAACTACAGACGTTGCCCGGGCGGACCCGAATAGGCACGGACTTGGACGAGGGTAGGAATGTTTTTATATAAACTCTCAATAACTAAGTAAATATTAACTAACTTTAAATTGCCAGTAATTTTTATATATTGTTTAATGTTAATCTGTAATGTACTTAACTTTCGCCGGGGCACGGAATCACAGAATGTAATAACGGTAATTGTGTTGGCGCGAAGGGCGCCATGTTGCCACCTGCAAACCATGATCTCATCCCAGTCTCCTTCTACAGCCGGCCGAGAGCGGACGTCTCTGTCGACACCTCGAGGACATCACCGTTTAGTCATTGAGTATTAATTCCATAGTTTAATTTATCCGAATCGCTTTCTTTCATCCTCGGGGCCTCTCTCGGTCGGAGAGACTGTTTAAATAATTAATATTAACTCCTCGGAGTTTTTAATATCACCATCGTAATACGTAACGACTTGAGGCGGCCACGTGCGTGGTCCGCCTCTTCACCTAAGCCGATTCGTGCCCCGGGCCTTTTATCAGTTGTACCAGTGAAGGAACGTGTACGGAAATAAATCGTGAGTACAATAAACTAATTAACTGTGTTACGTGTCTTTGTGTTCGGGGGACCACGCGGGACCCCAACCTGGCCGGCGGCGTGTGGGACGCCCTGAGAGCCCACCGCGTGTTAGAAGCGTGCCCGACGCTGAGAGCGGGCTTAGGTAGGGTCGAGAGCGGCGCGTTCACTATCCAGAGGGCCAAATATCTCGCCGCACACGGGCCACGTAACGCCCTGGGTTAGAGTCTCTCGCCGGGTCCACGTGCCCACTCACGTGGTGGCGCCCACTAATTTGCTCCGATAATTCCTCCATAACACCGTACGCCCTCACTACATTTGCGATGCTAAAATGATTTATAGAATGAGTCAGAATTTACCCGAAAAACTTTGTCTTCAGGTTCGTTAGGACAAAATAATTTTAAAACATCTATACAACTTAAGGTTTAAAGTGTTTCCCAAGGCTGGTACACACCTTTTAAGTTGGAGTTGAACAACAATTTTAATGTAAATACAAGAAAACTGCTCAAGTTAGAACAATGAGCATCTGGATCATAAATAAATAAACCAAGTTTTACAACCACCAAAAATTTTGTCACTGCAGCAAAATTATTTCACTGAATTAAATTGAGGTGACACCTTTATTTATTACACACTTTTGTGGCATGATTACATATTCCAATAAAATAATTTTGCTTCAGTGACAAAATTCACAGTGTTTGTAGAACTTAATTTAATTAATCATAATCCAAACGATGAGTGTTCAATCTAAAATACTTCCTCTATACATTAAAAATAATATTTAGCTCAAACTTCTGAGATGTATACCAAACTTGTGAAGTAGGTACTTTGTATCAACGTTTTCAACTTATTATGTCATGATGAACCTGCACATGAAGTTTGTTGGTCGAATTCAGACTCATCCTGTATGTAGTTATCCCTCAGTATTACGAATTATTATTTTTTTTATTCACACCAAGGAAAATTTTTAAAATTTCTCACAAAAACTTTTTAAAGGATTAAAAAATATATTTTTACAATTTCCTTTAATCATTTGCACACCAAATTTGATAGTGTAGATAAGATGTATTCTGAAATACAATTTTCAGTATATAAAATTTTGGTTTACCATTTTGAGAGCTCATAAAATATGCCACAAAAACCTAATAAAAAGGTCTGAAAACACAATTTTTCCTCTTTGATCATTTTATCAAAATTAATCTAATTAGTAATAAAGCTAACTTGTAGAGCTTCTTTATATTTTAGTACTAAATGCTGTTTTACAATACAACAAGCTGTGAATCACTACTTCCAATTTTGTTCATTCAAATTGTAATCTTACAGTGGCCGACACATGCAGCAGAATAACCAACTCATCAAAAATAACTTTCATAATTAGATATTAATCTTTAACTTCTAGAAGCTGCCATTTATTCAACTCTTAAAGATATTTATTACCAATACTAATGTACAAAAAAAAAATTTCTTCATGTCCCGTACACAGAGCCCAGACATCAGACTCTAATGTTGTTCCAGACTCTATAAAAAAAAAAATTATTTCTCAAAATAACTGGCCCTTTGGTGGATTTAGAATACTGTTTTATGAGTATCTGTCCAAAAGGTGATATTTCCACTTCCAAAGATAATAGTCTTTTTAAAAAATAATGCTAATGATGAAACAACCATAATATACACTTGATTCACATCACAGTACTTACAATTGTACCATAAAATATAATGGCTATGTTCCATGTACATTTTATTGTATGTTTCTTTAATTTTCCCTTACTTTTAAAGGATTGAAATAGCAAATTATGAACAAACACTTATTTGTGATGAAAAAATGACAAGTTTAAAATTTTCATTCCAAGTTATGGTTTTTTGTTTTTTTTAATTTTACGAGACAAACCGCAGGCTCACCCCCATGAGTAAACATGTGGAAACCACAAAGCCATAACAACGTACTGACAAGGCAAAATTTCCCCAGAGTCTGGCCAGCCAGTCGACGTATAAACTCAACTTTCCCTCCCTCGTCGCGAGTATTTCTGTCCGCGGGCAGTGCGTCTTGGCTGGGAGCCAGGTGTTCACAACCCCCCTTCCCCCCCTCCCTTCCCTTCCCCCTGGCAAGGGATGCCAACCTGAAGCACGTGCGTGTCTCCCCGCGGGGCTTCCTGTCTCGCGCATACCTCTCGCCGAGGTTACGCCTTCTACCGTCTGGACTAACCTGTTTTATATTCTCCAACATGATGATGAGTGATGCATGTTAAATATAATGTGCATTCACACTAATCTGCTGATAAAATAAAATTGGTAAATAACCACTCTCAACCTTATGATCATGTGAAAACAAAATTAATATCGAAACATCCTACACAATTTCAAAACTAAAAATTAGCTTTCATTTGGTGCTAACAATTGTAAAATTAAAAGAAGTGAAATGAGAAACATTTTTTCTTGAAACAGTATTTCGCTAATCATTTTTTCGTTGCACCGTCATTTTAAAAGCTGTTCGGTTACGAAGTATAAATAAATTGATTGCAACTGTAATTTTATGTATTGGCAGTTTATTTTCAGTGTATCAATATAGATGCGCCCTTAATATTAACCCTAGGCACTACTCAAAGTCCAGGAGTAGCAGAATCATAGGCGTCACCACGGGGTGGTGCGGCTATGCACAGGATCACCATTAGGTCTGACAGGTGTCAGTCATCTCTCCCGCAGTTTACAAATACCATAGAGTGGATATAGAAGTAGAGTGAGGGTCCACATATACCTTTACTACAATATGTGACATAGGCACTGAATAATCAGTATCAACAAGCCATGCCAACTGCAGGAAACATAATTTTTTTGCAGTAACTGTCCCTCAGACGCCCTTTCCTTTCCCTGAACACCATCAACTGTGGCTCAGTTCAGGAATACGCCTCACTCATTCCTAGTGTTCTATGTCCTCGAGAGTATAGCTCACACACTCAAGTGATCAGTTTCAGGGTATAAATACACTTGCAGTAGAGCCTATCAACCACTGGTCACAAGTATACATTGCTTTGCTTCGATAGTAGCAAACACTCTGCTCTGTTGAATGTCTGCATTCCCTAGAGACAGGAAATATCTTTATTTCCCTCCATCTTTTCTTCTCAATCCCTGTATCCATCTCTCCCTCCCATCATCACTCTCTCTCTCTCCATACAACTGTCATATATATATATATATATATATATATATATATATATATATATATATATATATATATACACACACACACACACACACACACACACACATTTATACAAATATATATTATACATGTATACATAGACATAATTACACATACATATATATCCGTATCCCTCCATCCATCATAATATTATATAGCATTTTACTGAACAAATATGAGACTTAAATATTTATGATACTAATTTCTCCAAAACAATTTCCTTTTTGATACATAAATGATGCACCTTTTTCAATATTATTAATTTTTTAATTTTTTTAAAACTTAAGGGGTAGGCACATCATGAAGATAAAAACACCACATAGATAAAATGACAATAAAAAAACGACACACGCACAAATGACACAACATATCCATAAAAGATTCAGGCAGTGACAGCATTTGCTAATATAAAAATAAATAATACTATATTATTGAAGACCAAGTGTATAGTAAGATGACTTACACAGATTGAAAGTAAATTATATTGTTCATCTTCAACTAATTATTCTATTAAAGTTTAAAATTAATACCTATATAAATAAGATCGTTCTTGTGTTGGATGCACAGAGAAGATAAAAGGTGACTTTTAAATTGGTTGACTCTCAAACCAGTATTCATAAGTACATAATTGCATTTGATTTTATAGTTATAAAATTTTTGTACGAAATAAGCATCTAGTTGAAATCTACTAGCTTAATGAAGAGTAAGTGTTGATTATGGAAACTTCTTTATGTTAACTGGTTTAATTATTTTGTTTTGAATACTTTCTATTTTATTACATCTGTTGTATTAATATTATTCTAACTAATAGAGCATTATTCTAATTTGCTTCTAATTAAAGCAAAATAAAATGATAGGAATTATTAGCATAAAAAGTATTTTATTAGGGGCAAGATTCTACAGGAGGAAGAATATAAATAGTCAACATGTTTATGAAAATATAATCTAGAGATTTTAAAGTTGTTTAGATTACAGTACGTAATAATTGACTGGGTGAAGTTTCCTAGTGAAGGTAATATCTTAGTTTTATTTATATTAAGAGTACCTAATCAGATTTCTAGTACACCAATTATTAACTTGAATAATGTCATTTTGGAGTAGAATGCAATCATTTGGTGAAGTAATTTTCATGTAGATTTTAAGATTGTCTGCAAAAACAGCACCTGTTGAGTGATTGAGGACATTGGTAATTTCATTAATAAAGATGTTGAAAAGGAGAGGTGAAAATTTACAACCCTGCACAACACCAGAACTCATAAGAAATTGAGAGCAATTATGATTACTTTATTTAAAGATACATATTGATTTCTATTCTCTAGAAAACTGGAGAACCAATAAATATAATTAACACTTAAACCAACGTTCCTTAACTTTTGGAGTGGTCAAACAACATTTATGTAATGTTGCAAAAAAGTCAAAAAGGTCAGGTAAAATAACTTTAACTATGTCACAGCATTCTATTTCCTGACAAATCAAAAATTCCCTCCATAGAATACAACGTAATTAGGTGTAGTATTGCCAACGTGGTGAAAGTTAAATACAACATAAACAGTGCTGAATTCATATCGTCAGGCACAACACTCAAGATACAATGCAAAGAAAAAATTTTGAAGTAACTGGTGAAGATACTTACCCATTTGTCCAAACCAAGCAGCAAAATCACAAACCACAACATTAAAAATTATTTTTTTTTATGTTATTGTTACTAACAATGAGAAACATTTGTACTTGAAAATTACTTGGTTAAATTTGATTATAGGTATTCCTAGCAGAAATTTTGATCAACATGATAGGGTTAACAAATTATTTAAAGTAAAGCCATTACTGAAATGATAAGTTCGTATAAAACATCACTGTTATTACTATACACTTTAGTTGTAGGTTCAAGGCTTCATATGCTCTTAAAAAATATAATTATAATAAGATTAATATTATTAATAATAATAATAAATCTGAGCCATAATGAATGTTATAAAGCTCTTTCGTGTACCTTAACCGTATAAACAGAAGCAAGATTATATATTGTGAATACAAATAGCAATAAAACCAAAATAATACAAAAACACTGAAATACAAGGCAATAGTACATGTAATGTAAGTAATTTCACTTGAATTGCATAATCTTGTCTATTCATATGTAAATTTAGTTCATGAAACTTAAGTTTAAGCTTTTATTTAAAAATTTTTAAACAATTGTGAACTTTGCAAAAAAATTATTTTGTTTCTAGCTACTTTTTTTTCCAAAGCCTACTGAAAAATTAAAGAAAGAAATAAAAGTCTAAATAGGAAAACCTAATTACTTAACAGTTAAGTAAATAAAAGCAGTCACTATCTTATACCATACAAATACGACTTTAGGCCTTGCAGTAAAATATCACAAGTAAAGACGTAATGATTTTTGGCTCTTTACTTGGCAAAAATGATTTTTATTTTGTGTAAATTTTCACTAACACATATTACTATAGCAATTTCGACAGCAAAAAAAAAAAAACGATGTCGGAAGCAGAAAGAGATTCAAACCAAAACAATAAACTAAATATTTATTCTATTTGATGTGTGTTAGGTACATAGTTCCAATAAATTGTTCTGCTTTAATACATTGCTACATGCTACAGTTTGAATGATTTTGTATGCTTTCTCTTGATACTAGTGACATTATATACATCAGTCATAAAATAAAAATGATACCAACAAAAGCCTCAACTTTTCGTTCACACTGGTTAACACATAAAAACCATACAATCTTAGCTCTATGCACAAATAATGACCACATAAAAAAGCAAACTGCCAAGCTGTGATTTTTTTTTTTTTTTTTTTAAATTCTACATAGCAAAAATTGGTATCACATTAAAAAGGTTCGTCAGGCTTCATGGTCGACATAATAAACACAGATCAGCAAGCTCACGTTTAAGTTAAGACGTGTCATGTTGGTCAAGCACGGGAGGCACATTTCATCAGGTATTTAAAACGTGATAGTTTAATTTGTTAACAACATTTATTTTTAAATAAATATCACATCTGTAATGCAATTGGCAACCACATGTCTGCATCAGCATCTCCACACCATTCTGCATAATAGCAAACGGTGTATCGAAGAATTAAATCCACTGGATTTCGGACTAGCCATCCGTTAAAATTTAAAGCACCAACGTCCGTGTAGGGGGTGGTCTCGTAACTAAGTGGAATGGAACGATGATGGGTGACATTGCATCATGTTCAGAGATGAATTTCAAAGCTGTATCCTTTCACACGACAAAAATGTGTGCATACGGTGTCATCGAGGAGAAAGAGCAAATTTGCCAATTTTTGAAGAGAAACTTCTTTGCTGAGAGGGACTACACTTTCGAGCGTTACGAAAATTCTGATCGCAAGAGGAGAATAGTTAGGTACGTGGTGGGGGAACCAGAAGAGAAGGGTCATAGGTACGTGGTGGGGTAATCAGTAGAGAAAGAGACAGCAGGCGAGAGGTAGAAATATTGCAGCATGCTTTCACACTTTGCAAAATTTCACACTCGCATACTTTCACACTCGCATACTTTCACACTCGCATACTTTCACACTCGCATACTTTCACACTCGCATACTTTCACACTCGCATACTTTCACACTCGCATACTTTCACACTCGCATACTTTCACACTCGCATACTTTCACACTCGCATACTTTCACACTCGCATACTTTCACACTCGCATACTTTCACACTCGCATACTTTCACACTCGCATACTTTCACACTCGCATACTTTCACACTCGCATACTTTCACACTCGCATACTTTCACACTCGCATACTTTCACACTCGCATACTTTCACACTCGCATACTTTCACACTCGCATACTTTCACACTCGCATACTTTCACACTCGCATACTTTCACACTCGCATACTTTCACACTCGCATACTTTCACACTCGCATACTTGTACAATAGCATAATTTAGCACTCCTGTTACTTGCATATATATTTTTGATCTGCGACCTCAGCCAAAGAGAATTATGTTTTCTATTCCTAAAAATATAATAACCCAGAAGTTACAATTTTTCACGTGGGTTCTATGCATGCAATTATTAAAAAAACTAGTACAGTTGACTAATTCCGTAATTTTTCAGGCAGCGCGAAGAAGCATGCAAGAACACGGGCTGGGCAACATCAGCCGGCGGATCGCGACCTACCTTGACTGCTGCTCGGCCACCAGTTCAGGTCGGACTCGCGGATGGTTTTCGTGATCGGAACAAGCAGACCGTGCTTGGGCTCGCACGTGAAGAGGTGCCGGTTGCCCCACGTCCCGTCGATCCCTCCGTACGGCAGTGGATTATCCTGAAACAGAATGTCCTGCTCGACACGACAGAACATCCCGTAATCTGGCACGAATCGAGGCGCTCGCATCTGGATATTTTTGACATGACAACGTCTAATAAATAAATGAACGCCGGCTTCATGCACGAAAAAGTGTCCCGTTACGCACATTGTCCCTTTACGCAGTGTCCCGTTATGCTCATTGTACGCTTGCGCCGCATCTATCTCTCTTCCACTGGATTGGAACCACCATCAATTTGACTTTTTCGAGGCACATTAAACTTGAAACACTCCCATTCGTTTCCTACTTTTCCTATCATCGTCCTATCCTTAATAGAATAACACAGATTGGAAGAAGTTAAATAGCAAACATGTATAAAAGTTATAGTTAAAGTAATAAACATATTTGAATTATTGAGTGCAAATAAAAGTAAATTTATCAATTAAATTGTAGATTTCATTTCACTCCTTTTTTGTATCCATATAAAATAGTGAGAATTCAATAAATATGATTCAATATTATTCATAAAACTATGCAATCATTTCATCAATGTTTTGTTATGACGTCACGTTAAACTATTGTCCGTAAACCGACTTTACAGACAACCAATTTTTTGGGTTGATTCTGGCATCTTCGACGGCCAGGTTGTTCCACTGTACAAAGCGATATCAAAACCATTTTATTGAACAGTTACGCTAATGTCTAGAGCCAATATATTATGGTATTATAAAAAGTTACATCATTAAAAATAATGGATATCGTCTTCATCCTCCTAAAAAAATCAAAACACATTTAATAAGTATATATCAAGCTTATTTACGCTGATCAACTGCTTCAACAATTCATAGTAAAAAATTAAAAATATGTATATAAAACAATAAGTACCATTTATATTGATGAAAGATTAAAAAAAACTAACTAAAGCAATTAATAATGTTCCTTAGTTCTCAAGAAAGTTATAAATATGAAAATAAATATACATCTAAACATTTTTTTTAATGAAATATCTAGAGCCAATTTATATTATAAGTTTCAAATTTCAAAAATTGATTTAATAAATAAATTACACAAAAATATATATTATATATATATATATATATATATATATATATATATATATATATATATATATATATATATACATAAAGTGATTGTGTTATTGGAACTACTAAACCAATGAGAAACTTTTTAAGCAATGGGGGAAAGATATTTTTTGATTCATTATTTTGATTGAAATTTTTTCCGGTGTCAACAATTTTTTTTCAATTTTTTTTTTGTTTCTGTTTATTATTTCAGTGCTATTAATATGAATAAAAAATTCAAACATTAATATACATGGTTAAAAGCCCATTTCTATATTTGTTATTTATTTCCTTGTGATGTTTCTTTGAAGGCCTTTAGCCGTGTCTGTGTGGTAAATGCTGTAGGCTGCTTTTATTTACTTTATTTTGAAAAAACAATCATACATAGAAACTAAATAAATGTTTAAACTTAGTAAATAATATTTATAAATGCATAAAATAAAGATTTATGGAATGGGTTCTATAATCTGATGTAAAATGAGGTAATTGAGGTGAACTTTACTGTATTTTGTGTTTTGCCTTGCATTTCAGTGTCCTGTATGCATGGACTTCCACTTTCATGTTTGGCTGTGTACTGACTTCAATTTCACTGTTCACGGTTTTGTCACTATTCAGCATATGATCTTGCCTCTATTTAAGTGTTTCTTGCCACAGAACAGCTTATTAATACTTATCATTGCATTGCATTCACACTCAGCATCACAAAAATCGCATATCTTCAAAAACAAAAAAAGTTTCAAGCTTAAGTTTCTCCCAGCCAATACATCCAGAGCAAACAGGTTTTCTAATTGTTTCAAGGGACTGGTGGTTTCATCGGGAGGTGCGGATTGGGATGACGAAGCTGCACATCTGAAAGAGGTGATGGCTTTATTGCCTCAACGCCTTTCAACAGTCGGTTCTCCAATGTCGTTGAGCTGCAACAGGAGCTCTACGCAGCTCACAGGTCAACAGTAAGCCTGTATAACGGTTAGAAGAAGGCTGGGAGAACAGTCAGAAGACCTGCTACGGGTCCTAAATTGACGGCTCAGCATCGCAAGGAACGGTTGCAGTTTGCCCGTGAACACGTTGATTTAACTCTCGACGAACGGAGGACCGTACTCTTCTCGGATGAGACGAGTGTGCGTCTATTCTGCAACGAAAGGCAAAGGAGAGTACGCCGAAGGCAAAGTGAACGGTTCGCACAAGCCTGTATTGAGGAGACAGTGGAATATGGAGGTGTCTCATGCATGTTCCGAGGTAGCATGTCCATCGACGGCAAGAGCGAGCTTACTGATGACGTAGCAACAAACGGACCTTTGAAATATAACTTGTGGTTGGACTGTATATATGGAAAGCCATATCCGTTCGATGACAAAGTGAAGAAGTGTGCATTCAAGACATCGGCTGCAGTAATTTACAGTTCTGTCAATGTGAAGCAAACTGTTAAACACGGTATCAAGGATCGCCGACTGCTATTCGATACACCACTGAGATCCTATAAGAGCATGTGGTCTCATACATGGGTTTTGTTGGTGATGGGTTCACATTGACGCACGACAACGCTCGTTCCCACACCGCATTAACCGTAAGGAATTATCTAGAAGAGGTTGGGACCCTTGAGAATTCCAGACCTCAACCCTTTTTTTAAACACTGATAAACCAAAATACATACTATTTAATTATTTTTTAAGTTGATTTAATCAAATTTTAACCTTTCAATAAGATTTTTCAATGGTAATTGTTCTGTATTACGTATCCAAGTTTATCCCTTGACCCTAATAGCATGTTACTTTATATACTAATCATGTGGTACATGATGCTTGCTGTTTTAATTTATTAAGTCCAAAGATACGGACAAAATAGACACGGCTATAGAAATAAAATAAAAATTATTTCAGGTCTTGTGGAAGTATTTACTTTTGTATTCTACTTTAGATAATAATTAATTGGTTAGTCATACATTTTTGTCATATCCAGGTTCCTTTGACCAACTAAATTAAAACAGCAATCATCATTTACCACAGGATAAATATTTACAGGATGGATCATGGCATCAGGATCAAGGGATGAACTTGAAAATGTGATAAGGAACTTTTACCTTTTCAATAGGTGCGATTTTTGTGATGCTGAGTGTATTAAAAATTAATTTTTCTTTGGTTCTCCTGTTAAAAATATATTAACGTTCGACAATCCTGCAAAATCGCTATTCTGGCTTGACACCCAATTAAAGAGCATTTGCACTAGTTATATTGTGGGTACTATTGATGTTTGGATGGAAATTTTTAGAACTACATGATAAACAGCAAAAAAATAATAGTTGTGGCAGCTGTGACATTCTCTTGTTGTGACCTTCCCAGGGGTGAAACAAATGGAAGTTTGCTTAAACCTACGGTTCTAAAACAAACTGTAAAATATTTGTAGTCATAATGCTCATGTCAAAAATTTAGGTAGGTAAGTACCCATGTAGGCAGCTAAGTACCTTGGGTTTTTAAAGTTTTGAAATGTATTTTTTGTACATGCAATAGACATATTCTAGAAGAACAAGCAACAAGACGTTATGAAATAATACCAGGAAAAATCTTGGCTGCAGGGAAGATAGATATATATTTAATTACTCGAGTATTCCAAAATTAATCCAAGCGAAGTCACACACTTCTTCCCTAGGTAGCCTACTGGGAAAAGGCTCATGAAAGTTGTTTTCATAAACTATGAAGAAACTGAAGTCAGAGACATAAAACTTGTTGGTCTAAACTATCGTGTGTAACACAGAAATCAGCCAAAACTTAAAAAATACATTACAGTACAAAAAAAAAAATTAAAAATTATACTATAGTAGGAATATCATAGACTTGAGTTTGCATACCAGTTCCAAGCCCACCGTCCAATCTGGTCCCATTTCCGGAAGTTTCCCTATCCATCGAACCACTCCGCCTTGCGGTAGTCCGGTGCCGCTCCCCAGCCAAACCACCCTCTCTCCAACGAGCACAGGGGGGCGGAACATGAACAGGTCCATGGTGACAACGGTTGTTCACAGTTGAAACGACAGGCTTCCAAGCTCTTGACTGAATACTAGAGTTGTCTATAGATGCCATTCTGAAAACATCCGAGAATTCACTACAAATACTGCTAAACATAATTACCACTGTAACCACAAACACAATTAAATACATACAACAATTTTCAAACCTCTGCTATTGCAAAAATGTTAATAAACATTCTATAAAACAGATTCTTTACTCATTTATTATTTTACATATTTTCTTATAGTTAAAAGAATGCTTAACTATGGTAAAACTTACATTGACAGACTGTAGGCATAAGTTTATTGAAGACCATCGCAGCTCTAAAACACTGCCCCCTTTTTTAGTACCAAATAAATTACACGTGTTGGAATGATCTTGTTCACCTACTATCGCATGGCCACTGTTGGGTAAAATTTGGCACGAGAGCTAACTAGGGTTTACTGGTCTATTTTAAGCATCAGGAAAAATAGCTTTTAACGAGAACGGAAGGCCATTAATTGGATAACGTGCAGACGTAGATTTAAAAAATACATATTTACAAGTAGACATTTATGATATGACTGATGATACAGTTTATTTTAAATATTCAAGAAAATTTTCACAGCTTCATACACCAAAAGCCCCGCTCTTCCTTCCTGACCCCTCCCCCCTTTAAAAAACATACCCCTCCGTCTCCTAATACATTCCCCTCTTTTTCCCAGCAGCCTTCTCAATATTTCCGTAAGGAAATATTGAAATATATTATTAATTAGTAGATTTTTAAAAGCAGAATCTGAAAAGGTTTTTATTAACGTCAATATCAGTAACATTTTGAATGCTATAAAAACTACGTTGAATATGACGCTTTAAAAATCAACATTTATTATTTTTAGCTTCAGGTTAACCACCATCTATAAGCAAAACATGTTTTATTTATCCATTTTATTTTCGTCATTATACTAAAAAATAAACTACACACAATGGAAAATCATGCAGTTGACAGTAAAATAATATTTTTAAAAATTTTCTGATAGGAAAGTGTTGTTTTATGTTTACCTTTCATTCGAATTATAAGCAAATTAGAATAATATCATACCACTATTTTGGCAGCCCTTACAAAGTAAACTGAGCTGTAACTGTGTTGACTGTCACTGTTAAGCGTTTTAATTGTGATGGTGTATATTTGTTATATATCATAATGATTTGCTATAATACAGAAAAGTGCGAACTTTGATTAATATTTCGAAGTGAATTTTGTTCACATAAGCCTAATTAAGTGGCTACGAGCGTACATTGACAGCTGAGTTTGACGCTTTGACCTTGTCTTATAGAAGTTGGTCTATTTGTGGGCGTTCTTTGTTTCGACCGTTATCTTGTGTAGAAGCTACATTCTGTGTTTGTAAACACTAGTTGTCAACAATTGTGGACAGAGAAAGGTTTTTGGAAGAGTTGGTCGATTTTGTACACGAATTTTGTAATGTACCCAGTCGATACAACAGTAATTACACAAGGAGTCAAGAAACAACAAGGAATAGGTCACCACCCAATGGTTCTTGCCTTCAACCTTGTTCATTCCAAGAGAAAAGGATTCTTCATAGGCCTGCCTCCGAATAGAATGCCGATAAACTTTTTTGATGGAAGTTTCAGTAACGGCTGGTCGAGCAGATGCTGTTTTTAAATAATTAATTTTGTTTATTTAAATCCCACCCTAAATATAAAAACTGGCAACAAATAGCTAAACTAAGGTTTTTGTTTTAAAAAGCTTTTTGACCGCAACACATTCTGAGGCTATTTGGCTTCCTTGTTGCTGGTACAGTTTAAGCTAACATTTGTTGCCCGTTTAACTGTAAATATTCCTGGTGCTCATAGTGTTGAAAGTTTAAATGTTTTAATTCTTTTGAAATACTGGACATAAAAATCAGTAAAAAAAAAAATGAAGTTGCTTGAAAGTTCTCGTTTTGAGGCCATAAACAATGCTTTGTTCATTCAGACTGGAGACTGTAAAATTTGTGGAAGGTAAGCAAAAGGTTATTGCCTAAAATAGTACTAATATAGTTTGTTTTATATAAGCTTTTCCGTAGAGTGTCTCTCTCTCTCTAAAGGACACTTAATACTGAAAATTTGTTATAAAATTCTTCTGTAAGTCTCTTTTGAAAACCTTGCTGGGTTAACTTTGTCAGGGTAAAAGATATAATCTATCCGTCCATCTGTCTAAAGTACGAGTTGCCATACTTTTGACGTGTGCATGGATGAAATTTTTAGGGCCCTTCTGATAGGCTACAGGTCAAATGATCGACGAACGGGCGGAGGGGGCGGGCTATTGTAATTCTGGCCTTGTTGAGTAAAGCAGATTAAAAGCTCAAAAGGGCAGGAGAAAACTAATGAATTTTCCGGTATTTATTTGCTTGACAATAGCGTAGAAAATATTTTTAATTAATGGTCATGTATGTATTAATAAGATGAAATTAAATACTGATCAAGTTATGTAATTGATTTATGATATATATTAAAATTTGTTAATTATTTTTTTCATACGTACAGTTTTTCATTGTCTTCAAGCTAATGCAGTGTATAAACTTGTTCTCTTTAATGAACTGGTAGTGTTAAAATTTGTAAGAAAGTATAGGTACTTGTATGTTTCTATATCATACATTCCAGATTGCTTTGATACACAGAGAGATTAAAATGTATTAATATAAGTACAAATTATTTCAGCTGGAACAGCAGGATGTATTTTTTCTTGTTAAACTCTGTTTTTTCATATGACAAGTAAAAAAGAGTTCATCTGACAGGTCAGGTTTTTGTAAGCATTTTTAAAGTTTGTCAGCTGAAAAGCAGTGTGAATTCTTACATTCAAAACTTGGCTTTGCAAAAGTTTGTGGCATACTATTTTTTGCACAAATGCAACACTAATCTGGTCAATCAATCAGTTAATGTCAACATGTTATTCTGTGTTTGTTTTATTAATCAAGCTCGATCAATTTATGACCAAGATCACTTCTTGTCCCCTTCATGATGAACTGTGCTTCATAAAAGTTCCCTAATTAAAGTGGTTACTAAAAGTTTTTATTTATAAATTTTGTAGTATACTAATATCAGTGGGTGGCCCCTTTCATGATTTTATTGTACTACCTGTCTGTCTGTAAACGCAAATAAGTTTTAGATTTAATACAAGTTTTTTTTTTAATGTGCTAATTTTAATGGACATTTTTGACCACCCTTGCTGTTTAACTATGATGAAAGTTATTGCCCATGTATGACCTGCTGTAGTTCACTGAAGATAACACATTTCAGCATCAGATAAATAATTTGCTTGAAGGAAATGCTACTTAGAGGGACCCAACTAGTCAGGGGTGTTTATGTGTTAGTGAGGCTGGATGATAAATGCGATGCTCGCTGGTGCATAGTCTTTTCGTTGTGCATGTGACAACTATGAAATTTGAGCTGTAGCCATAAAAATTATGGTGTAGAAATGAAGCTAAAGTACAATGCAAGTTCCTTCACTGTTTCAAACAATCTGTCCTGGGATTTTCATGTTTAACGATTACTCTGAAGATGCATACTTCAGCCATTTTCACTCTTCTTAAAAAAAAAGTTTGAAAACTAAATATAGAAACAGAACTACTCATCCTATTCTTAAATCAGTTTTTAAATCATATGGTTTTTTTGTAAAGCTCTGCACACAATATGTCGTCCCCCCCCCCCCCCTCAGTCGGGTGGGGCTCTTGATGCATTAGAATTTTCTTTCACTTGCATTAAATTGATTTAAGTTTATCAAAACATTTTATTGGAGGTCATAAGCTATACCATTATTTACTTCTCATTAATCATAGCTATGCAGGTCTGTTTCGTATAAACTTTAGTGGTGAAACTGTAAAAAATTATGTAATTTTATTGTTAAGTTCAAGAATATTTAGGAAAGTATGTTTTAAAAAATAATTTTACTATATTTAAATGCACCTTTTACATTGGCCCCCACTTTATATGCGATAAAAATTATTGTATACTTAAAAATAGCATTTGATATTGCAGATTCAAGTGCCAGTGTTAGCACAAGATAATAAATACAAAGTAGTTCACTCTTGCAATATTTGAGAAATATTTTTAGCTGGGTTGTTTCGTATGCCAGTAATGCCAAAGTGTTGTTGGCTCCTCAGATCCATTCAAAATTGCTCCTAACACCAACTCTGCTACCCTGATGTGTACAATGTGTTACGACTTGGCGCAAGCCATGTTTATCATTACTATTATACAACGACTATTCCTGTAAATTGGTAATTATAAATCTCTTATAGTTTTGTTTCACATTAAATTTTCTCAACAGGTACATACTAAATATTATATAACAGCGGTAAAAGTCACGCAAGCATTTATAATTGTGTGCACTCGTCTTTTTACAGTTTGAAATAAAACGTTCAGCTAAATTCTGGATGAGAACATTTTAAAGTGTGTAACGTTGTTTTGTAGTCTCTGTGGGGATTTGCGAGGGTGAGTATCCCTGTCCCAGGATCGAGAGCTACTCTTGCAAGATGGCGGGCAACGACAAGCAGCTGTACAAGCGCTTAAACTCGGAGCAAGGCGTCACCCCCCACGACCTGCAGGCTCTCTCCCCGCGCCAGGTGTCCCCGGGAGTTTCCCCCGGATGTTGCCAGTACAGGTATGCCACAACGCCACAAGCCGCCGTCACGTTCCCAGCGATCATCACCGATTTGGACGTCCGGTTATGATACTACGGACTGTAATGTTTTCATTACGAAAATAGAGAAACTTTATATAGGACATCTCAAAATCAGTGGTTTCGTACTACAATAAAAATAGCTCCCGTATCTCCTGTCATAAGAAGGTAAATCTTTTCTAAAGTACTTTACATAAATATGAATCCTGAAACTTTTTTTTAGCTCTTTAATTATTAAGTAATTTGCAAGCCCGTGCAAATTTTTAATTTCTTGATGGATGGATTATCTTGTTACTCCATAGAAATGGAGTGAATTATTTTTTACAGTCTAGTATCTGTGTTTGTTTAACGCTTGTTGAATTGTATGCGTAAATGTGATTACTGATGGATGTGCCTGGAAGTTGGTAGCACTGGTAAGGGGGGGGGGAAATGTTTGGTGAGGAGAAGTTAAAAAAAAAAGTGTTTTCTTCAGCGAGTCACCCAACCAGGAAAAACGGGAATCCTTGAATGAGTTGTGGATATTATTGGTGGCGAGAAATGCACGGAGTCAGTGAAAAGTTTAATTCAAGTGATATGGTTAGTTATAAATGTATAGCTTTGTTTAGCTTTTGCCAAAATTATTCCTATATTGATTTTTTCATGTTAAGTCACCATCTAAGTGTTTTAAAATTATTTTCTATAGAAATACATTATAATTTTAGTACAAATTAATAATTTAGTAATTTATTTCAATGTAAAATTTGACTCTCTAAGTTTTATTGGCTCTGAACATTCAGTGCGATGACTTTGATAAAGCTCAATAAATCTGGAGAGTGGCCACCCTATTATCTGATTTCAAGGCCAAGGGCATTTGTGTGTTTGAATCCTCAGTGATTACGATCAGTAGCGTAGCCAGGATTTGTGTATGGGGGGGGGGGGGGGGTTAAGAAGCATGGTCCCCCCCCCTCCCTATTAAAATGGGGGGTCCGGGGGTCCTCCCCCGGAAAAATTTGTGTTTTAAGGTGTAAAATAGTGCTATTTGAGCAATTTTCCGTACTTAAATTTATTAATTTTTTAATAAAAAAATTGAGTGGTGAAGTAAGAAATTAATTAAATATATTTTAATCAATCCAAGTGCCTTGTCCACTTCCACTCAAAATCATAAATCATGCTCGAAGCTCGACAATACAGATAAAAAAAAAGGAATAAAAATTGTTGGGTTTCGGCAAAACTGGCCTATTCCTGGAAACAATTAGCTTTAGTTTGAAGAGTTACCCAGTCTCCACCCGCTTATAATTACCGCGCTGGTTAAATACAATAGGTGTAAGATATTTGAAAGCTTGGGACCCGTCACGGCATCACAACCTTATAGCTTCTGCTCGTGACAGGGGTAGGGGAAGGGAAGGAGAATCGGTAGGGCCCCTCCAGTGCAGTGGCCGGTGATAGCAGTAAGACACCCAGGCTTTTAGCTAACCTGCTTTCAGATAAGAAAAAAAATAATGTGCTAGGGGGGGGGGGTTAGAACCCCTAAAAAAAAACCTGGCTACGCCCCTGATTACGATTGCTCATGTAACAAAGGTGGTGGGTTCTATTCCAACTCGTCCTGCATCAACTAATATTTATGAGCTCAAAGTGGTTTAGAACATGCTGTAGTGTTGGAGGTCCCATCACCTTAAACCTTTTCATAACCGTGAACCTTAAAACAGTACCAACTAAATTTTTTGTACTTAAAACTAAAGTGCTAAGCAACATCTGTGATTGATTTTATTGTTAAGTGTTAGCTTGAAATCCCGAATTATTATTCAGTTGATGTATCATGTATCATTAATTTTATGGTTAAGTGTATGTTAAAGAGTGCCTACAGGGACATTTTAAACTATTAATTTTTAACTGTAAATGGTAGTGGATTACAAATGTTGAAAATTTACTAGTTAAAGGAACATCAGTGGAGATTCTCTTAAATTTGTTTCTAGTAAATATGTTTACTGAATTATTGCTGCTGTGAGCACATTTTATTACTTCATATAAATGAATTTATTTTTTAGGAAAACATTTAAAGTTGGCAAGACTAGCATATCCTCAACCACAGTAAATTTGGGAGTCTAAAATGGGAATTTTTATGACAAATTATATGTACATTGATGTTCATGTTTTGATGTCTTAAAATTCATTTTTATAGCCTGATGTGCTCACTGTGTGTGTTTGAATGTTTTATTAGTTTTTGTTTTATGAAGCAGTTAGACTGCTAGGTTTTAGTTAATTTTGGTTATTTTAATATATCATCGCTGTAACAAGGGCGCTGGCCATTATGCCTGGAAATTGCTTCAATTTTGAGAATATATTTATCTTAAATGTCAAGAAAATAATTAAATAATGCATCTGCAGATTGATAGGTGCAGATATATAAAAAAAAAAAACATGAAAATGTGTTTTGTTTTCAGGTGCGTAGTCAAGGTGACTGCAGGTCACTAAAAGTTACGAAACTAAATGACTGGTCACGAAAGTCACAGAATGTTTAGGGTTTGTTCTCCTCGTTAATATCGTTAAAAAATCCTTAATTTCACAAAGAATTCTTAAAAAATTTCTTAATAAAGACTGATAGCATGAGAGTAATGGATGCACGTGGATATTTTAATGTTCTTTTGTTTCCAAGTTGACAGCAAACTATGCTTTGCGCGTGCGCAGTACAATGATGTGAGAAAAAGTTTTTAATTTGGTTTTCGTATTTTATATATCACCTTTAAACTACTGTCTTACATTGAAATTATAAATTAAATGTGATTAGTGATCATATTAAAACTTAGGTCTACATATTTCAGATAGGCAATATGCTTGGGTTATATTTGTGTTCCAGAGATAATTATGGACCAAAGGGGCTTATCTGTAAGAAGTGAACGAACCAAAAAAAATTATATCTTATGCATTAACTATTTAACATAGTTATTTTCTTGAGGAATTTAGTAATTAAAAACTTGTAATTTTTTATGACACAAGGGTACAAACCCTGTAAACAGAAACTGTGCTGTTTGCAATTTGCACTTTGATTTTCAGTAGTGTTTGGCTAACTTGCATTTTTTTTTATGCCTCGCTTCAGGTAACATGGTCATACATTGAATGTAAATAGTTGGAGACTGCCCACTTAATTCATGTGGAAATAATCTATGTTATAACATAACATATAATATAACATAAATATTGGTGTGTTCTTGTGAGTAAAAGGTTCCTTTTTTTTTTATTATGTTTAATTTCGCGTATGTATAAAAATTATGCAAAAAAATAAAATAAAATTATAAAAAATGTATTTAAAGGTCCTGAGAAAGTCCTGAATTGGTTGATCAGGTATTTGTAGACACACTGGTAGAAGTCACTGGTTTCAGTGGCTTATCTAGCATCGTTGGGCAATGATTAAGAATTGGTTGAGTACATTGATTCAAGAGGCAATTTTTTTTTCCTTCTTTCAGGATAATCTCGTGCCTGTAAAGTGTTCAAGAAAATTAAGGAAAATTAGTGTTGCTGTTATTTGAAAACTCAACTGTGAGTAACAGAGAAGTTGCCGTTCTTTGCTGTTCCAGCCGCAGTATTTCAGGAGACGAGGAAGGCCCGTTGTGCGACACAATAAGCCGCAAGACTTTGTTCTATCTCATTGCTACGCTCAACGCCTCCTTTCAACCTGACTATGATTTTGGTGATGCTAAGAGCCATGAATTCAGCAAGGAACCAAGCCTGCAGGTATTAACAGTTTTGTATGCTAATCGAGGCATGTGCAGAAAAAATTATTTTTAATCCAAATCATTGTTCGTGCATTTAGGATTCTAAATAGACTTACTGTACAAATTTTGAATATGTAGGCAACTTCATATTAGAGTACTTGCTTGTAATGGGTAAAAACTATATTGAAAATATGTAACTTTTTTTTCTAGCAGATTTTGTAAAAATTAATTTTTATATTCAATCCACAAAATATAAGTAAATAAATTGAAGGATTACAAGGAAGGATGAAGATGCCTGTTTCTAATGTAAAAGTAGGCACTTTCTCAGACTTAATAAGCCACGTACCATGCTTTTTCAACACAATAATTTTTTACGAAAAATTGTGTGCAGTTTATTTGGATGTATATGGTATTTGGCTGATTCGGAAGTGTTTGGTGTTATGATATAAACAGAAGTCTCGATTACATGTTGCAACTGTAATTATTACCCTAATGTGACATCTAACCAGCCAACCCTGTTTCTTGTGCCACGTCCTGATCTGACACCAATTGTAAGGGTGTCTGATTTCTGTTGCACATTGTAATGGAAGCCAAGAGGTTATTTCATTCATGTAATGTAATGAAAGTTCCGACACCACCAGTGAAACTGGTCAAAAAAAAAGGGGTGAGGGGAAAAGGGGAAGGTGGCGTTGGTGAAAAGGGGATGGGAGAGCGTTGGATTCGTGATCTGTGCATTTTTTGCCTGTCTATAAGGTTTCTCGGGATTTAACAATAGTGTACTTCAATTAATACACATACAGGTATTTCTAAGAAAGTTACTATATATTTGTCGTCTCTGCATTCTCGGCCGTGTACATGAAGTCTAATCGCTATAGACTCCACTCTACCCGATGGGTTAAACGTAAAACCTCGCTCGTTCGCTCGCACCTGCCACACTAGGTACCGCGGTCAGGCTCGTAGCACCTTACAGACTTTTACTCCATGTCTTAGTTACTTAACACATTTGTAGTACTCTTAGTAACCTAGCACTATTACTACACTGGACTGACATCGGCTCTTGTATCTACCCAGCCATCATATGTCCTCCCACAATGCTATTTCCCGTTTGAAATGACCCCTTGCTTACCCTGCAACGCCACAGAGCGACATGTCGGTGTTATCAAACGCACTTCCCCACGGAACAACATAAAAGCTATGGCAGCGAGTGTCTGCAAGTGATCAGCGCACAGAGACAGGTTACTTGGCAACTGCACACACTGGTGCCTCCACAGAGTTGAAACGAAACAATTCCTCCAAAATTATATTCCCTTACATATTATTAAATAACCTATTCTGTACATACTTATTACAAATGTGTGTGAGTTTGCCTGCAAGTGTATGAAATCCGGTGCAGATTCTTGAAAACACTCCAGGGACTTGCATTAATTACATCTTTACCTTCATTTCTCAGCCAAGTAATGTTTTGGTTACTGCTCAAATGTTATAATTGCTCTACGCATGATGAGAAGACACCAGTTCAGAGCCTTGCGCTAAGAGAATATACCGTGCTAGAAGCACTAGCAAGCCGCTCGTATCATTCCTGCCTCATCAACAAAAATACACCCCCGACTAGGTGGGCCCCTTAACAAAAATACACCCCCAACTAGTGCATTGAGAGACATTATCTATTATTTTGGTTTTACCACAAAGCACCATAAAATCATGTCCCTGCATGTAGCTGTTCACACACAACATAGTGCAGAGAAATTGGGGTAAGAATGTTCCATGGCCGGTGGAGGCTGTTGTAAAGAAATCATCAGAGCGTGGCTTGTGTTATTTGGAGGAATACCATGGAATAACGGATTCAGTTTGGCTGTACAGAGATTAGAACGCGGGTCTTTGTGGATGCTGTCCAAAGTTTTACCATGTAAGGGCGTATTCACCGGGAGAGGCAGTTTAATTTTTTAAACGGGAAGAAATAAAATCAAACAGAAAAGGACAAGAATTATGGTATGGCTAGGAATTTTTTTTTAACTTATCCTCACAAACTATTGTTCAAAGTAATTTTTTTTAGTAAATGTTTTTTTTCTTTTGTGGTTTATTATTATATAGCATCATGCATAGAGACCTGCCAAATTCGCGGATTCATTCAGTGATAGGCTAGAATTCAAACACATATACCTCTTAGATAATTTTGCTATTGGCTTACTGTTCATCTGGACGAATCTCAACCAGTTATAAACCCTCAACCAAAGAAGGATCAAATCACAGACAAACCAGCTGAGACGACTTACAAGTCGGCAGCCAATGAACTTGTGTTAATTTGCCCAAGTGTACAGGGGTATGTGCAATCTATCCTGAAGGCCATTGAAACCGCGAATTTCGCAGGTCTCTAATCATGCACTCTCCTCCGTCATGAAAGAGGTAATTTTCTTGGGGGGGAAAATGTGCACCTCCGAACTCCCTGTGATTTTCTTTCAGTGGGTGATGAACACCGTGGACAGTCACTTGAGTGCAACTGCGGGAGAGCAGTACAGAGTCCTGAGAGCTGCCCTGTGGACAGCTTTAGATGACGAGATATCAATGACGGACTGCGACATTTACAGGTGAATCGCTGCGTGAACAATCCACTGTGATAAGCCCTGGGGGAAAAAAAAGTAATCTCACAAAGTGTCTTAAGGTCACGAAAAATTAATAAAACTGAAAGACTTATCACGAGAGTCACGAAGAACTCCCTAGGTAAACAGTAACTATTTATTTTTAAAAAGGAAAATCATGTTACATGCCGGAAGCTTCCTTCACTTCTCTACATAATCATCTCCTGCATTTAAACATTTGTCGTGTCTGTCCGTGAGCTTCAGAATTCTGCCGCTGGTTCATTAAGCCACACTGCCCGCCCTCACGCTGCCGCTGCGACTCAAGAATTGCTAGATCAATTTGGATGGGAAAATTTTTATCATCCACCCTATACAGTAGAACATTTAACCGTTGGGGTTGAGGGGGAGAAGAAGGTTATCGTGAATAAGCGAAAATCACGGATAATCGAATTCATATGTATTTATATAGCAAAATTTTGTAATTTGTACAAAACAAATGTACAAGTGTTACTAACACTAATTATTAACTTTTAAAAATATGTATGAATGCAATCATTTGTAATGACATAAAAAGACACAGTTTCAATTAAAAATATGAATTATATTTACAATTTGATACGCAAAGGTACGTGCAAGTTAACGAATTAACTTGCCTTGAACCAACAAACAATTCTGGAAATAATGTACATATGTACGTTGATGACAGCTGTCGTGTCTATCCGGGTCCCTAGGCCCGCTGTTGCCCATAGGCGTCTGGTCCGGGCATAAGTGTAAAAAAGTGTTTTGAGTGGTGCTTCGAGCGGTGAGCGCACCCGAGCGCGGCGGCTGGTTTGACAAATAACAGTGTAATCGGACCCGGACCGCGTACTGCCTCTCACGCTTCTCGTGCGTCCCGCTCTCCGCTTTCGTGGGAGTCAGTCGTAGCTCGCCTGTCATCTGCGACGGACACGTCTGAGCGCTGCTTCGCCGCTAGCGACTCTGAGTGGTTCGCCGTTTAGCAGCCAGTGCCTTAACGACATAGGCCGAACTAAATGGCGTCTCAAGCTGCCGACAGCTCGAGGGGTCGCTGTTGTCCTGGCCCCCTGTTGCAAGCCACAAGGTGAGAACCCGTTCACTCCCTGAATTTTAGGCTGGCCGGCGCTCTCGTCACGACAGGGAATCACTCGCAACAAGGGTCAGAGAGCTAGGTGCCGTCAACGTACTAGTTAAGTTACACTTCGCGGCTTGGTTTTCCCCTAAAAAAAATTGGTTTAATTCTTTTAATTGAGAACCCGGCTAACCGAATGCCCGATTAATCGTGTCACGGATAATCAAGGTTCTGCTGTAGTCTGGACCTTGCTCCTAGTGAATACCATTTTTTCCCTAAGCTGAAGGAGTTTCCGGGCCGAAAGCATTTTTGGAAGAGATGAGCAGTTGAAGAATGCTGTGACCACTGACAGCAGAAGAAAATGACACGGAAATTTGGAAGCTCGCGGACAGATACTACAAATGTTTAAATGTAGGAGGTGATTATCTAGAGAAGTGAAGGAAGCTTCCGGTAGGTAAAACTTTTTTTTTTATATTTATAAATAAAGTGTTTTTTCATTTTGTATAACTAAACGGTCCTTATTTTCTAGATTACACTCTTATATCTTTGAAAAGTTTCTAGCTTTGTAACTTAAAAATCAAGCTATTCAACTGTTAAAGCTTTTTTATTTCATTTGCTCTTGTTTTATTTTGGTTATTGATAGATTTTAAAAAAAAAACCTTTGACAAAACAAAAGAACTTGTAGTAAATTTTATTAAAAGGCATTGAAAATGCTTGATATTGGTTCATTGCTTATTTGTTTAACACACTGAATGTACAGCCAACACCTTAATCCAGAATTGTTCAGTTCTACACAGTTTGTAATTGGACACAGATTGAGCAATCAGATTTTTTCGGGTGCATTTTTAAACAGTAATGATCATGTGTATTTTTTTTTGTCGTCACAAAGCTGCTTACTGCAAATGGTTTGAAATATCATTGAATGTATGTATATATACTTTTTTTTTTTTTCATTTTAAAGCTATATTGAAAGATGTTTGATAATCCGGTAAAATTTCTTATCCGGCATGGCCATGATCCCGAATCTTTACTGTATTTATGTGTGTATGTTTTGCTTACTGAACCAAAATATAATACAAATATTGAAGTTAACACATTTTATATAAATCTTGATTGTCTAAATAAAGATAACTTTTTTAATATACCATCAAGGGTACGAGAAATAGAAAATAATTTGTGACCATTAGATCAGGAAGTTGTGCGACTGTTTAAAAATGTGCTCATAATGAAGCATGTACCTGAGTTAGCAGTAAAAGCATTTCATATTTAAGAGTTCAAATATGTCATGAATATAGTTTAAGTTAAGAAAATCTTGAGTTTTTTCGTACTGTTAAAATGTGATGATTTTTTTTTTTGTTGTAGCTACAATCCTGATCTCGCTTCTGATCCATTCGGTGAAGACGGGTGTTTGTGGTCGTTCAACTACTTCTTTTACAACAGGAAGTTGAAGCGCATTGTATTCTTCACTTGCAGAGCCATTAAGTAAGTTCCATTGGCATGTTGATAGTTCTAAGAATGTTTAAAGAATATTATTTAAAATTAATGCTGACCCCTGTTAAGTTTTGACCAAACTTTTAACATTGCACGTTGTGAACAAACTATCTGATTAATTATGAGTGTAGGATTCTTGTTTCTTTGTAGACATAATAGCTTTGGCTTAAAACAGTTGCCAGTGAAGCCAATGCTTTTTTTTATTATTAATAAATAGTTTCTAAGACATACTTACTTGCCTTTACATTACTAATAGAATTTTTCACATGGTAGAACAGAAACAAATTTTTGAGCAGTCAAGCAATTTTGTTGAAAAAGTGTTTTATAACCTGGATATTGATCGGTATAACAAACTTTAAGGGTTAACAAAAAAATGTACAATATTAAATACTGCTAAGAAGATTTTTTTTGTTCTGTTAGTCCAAGCTACATGTTGGATTCAAGCATTGCTGGCGACTTTGCCATGGACGAAGATGAAATGTACTGAACAAATGTAAGTATTATTGATGTTACGAAAAGCTTTGGGGTGTCAGCATTATTGTAATGCCATTTATTATAAATTTAAAGACAACTTTAAAAAATAAAAAGGGGGATTTCCTTTAAATCTTATTTTAGTTCGCAATTACATACTTTTTGCAGTTAAAAACTTTTAAGTGTAAATTTGATTGCACATTGCTTCCAAGTCCATTTTAAACTTACTCACAGCTCAAATAGGTCGATTCCTGTTTATGTTCTTATTCCATTTGGACGTGTGGCAATTTGTGAGAATGAGATGCAAACCTCTGTTTACATGTGATGTGAATAGAACTTGATAAGACATCGAAAGATGTTTTGCATGGGAGGATAGATGGGACACCCACTTAATAAGTGGCTTTGACTGCAGCCAACTTGTTCGTATTTTTTTCAAGCTGGAGGTACTACGTGGATAGGTCTTTAAACTAGCACTATGTGGTTCTTCACATTCTGTGATTCAACTTCATTCAAGCCGCTTGCGTTCAAATTTTGCCCGAATGGATTCTGGCTGTTCACCATGGCCGTCATGTGTCGCATTAGTGCACTGCCAGTGTTCTTAGTTCACTCAGAGTTCATTGGTACAGTTTGTTTTTCAGTGTATCCTGTTTTCTAGCTGTTTATGTTTTCTGCTGGACATATTTACTTTTGGTATTCTCTTTGAAATTATATTAACATTTGATAATCTGGCATGGCTGTGGTACCGAATAACCTTTCACTGTAAGGGCACAAGCTTTGCTAATTAGGTGTGATATTTTTTTACCACCCCCCCCCCCTTTTTTTTTTTTTTTTTTTGCCTAATTGAATCTTCTATTCTATTGTGGACAAACTATTTAAGAGTTTCTTGCATTAGGAAATTGAAAAGGTGTCTTCAAAAACAGGAAAACTCTGGAAAATTAACATTTCGCTTACAAAAACGCAGATGAGCGTTACTGTTAAAATAAGTATCGAATGTCAGGTTGAGTCAGTGAATCAGATCTTGTCTTCAAAAAAAATAATAACTTAACTATAACCCACGCTCTACTGAAATGAGAACCGTCTGTAAGTATAAACTCGGTGCAGACTGGAAATGTGACCAAAATCCACCCAGAATAAATCTGAACACAAGTGGCTTGATTTAAGCTGGTTTATAGAATGTGCAAAGAATTCTGTATTGACATTTCAGTGTAGAGGAATGTTGTTTTCTTGTTTCTTTGTGCAATTTAATCTGTAAATTTTGTTGTGTGGACAATTCTTAGAATATAAGCAGCCTGTTTTATGGACAGATAAAGTCAATAAATATGTGCCTTTTTCTAGATAATCCATTTTTAGCATTAAAAAAACTATTTAAAAAAAAAAATTTTTTATTAAACTTTTTTCTTTTAAAATTAAGGATACTCATTAGTAATTAGAAACTAAATCATATGTTGAGTAAATTACATACTGTTGGAATTGAATAAATATGAGGCAAGTGTAAAAATAAAAATAATGTTTAGTAGATGTTTTTAACCTTAAATTTTTTTTTTATAAACAGGCAATGTTTCACTGCTCCAGATTGAATTTTACATGTGAAATGGTAGAAATTAAAAGTTGTAAATTTCAAATTGAACTCTGTTTTTTTGTATTCAGTTTGATCTGAAGCAAAAATAAATATTCCTGCTAGTTCCATTTTTATTTATTGAAATTTAGACTTTTATTTGCCTCCTGTTTTTTGTATGCTGTAGTAGTGTATAGCATAACCCTTGCATTTAAGGTTACATACTTTATTAATTTTTTTATGGTCCTCACCCTTTTATAATTTTAAAGTGGATGTTTTGGTCTATGAAACAACATACTTTAAGATACTTGACATATAGGCCTATATATATATATATATTAGTGATGGGTCGATTCCGATTCCGGAATCGGTCGGTCCCACCGATTCCAGTATATTCGTGGGATTCAGAATACAATGGTTTTGGAATCGACCATGACCGATTCCTGCATTGTTTTTAAGTTTGCAAAATACATCTCCTACGCAACGTAAGAATATACTAAAATGAATGCAAATATAATTTTTAAACTACATAATACAATCTTTTTTACGGAACTGATTTATGAATTACTGTAATTAACGTATTTATTTACTTGCACCACCATTTTCCCTATAGTACAAAATAATGTAGTATCTACTTTCCCGCTTTAAGTGAAAGCATTTTTCGGAAATTACGTTGCAGCAGCATTGCATTTAATAGTAAACCTTCAAAAATAATTAGACAAAACCATAAATGTTTAAAGAAAATTATGTAAATGTAAACGGCAAGTAAAATAACGTAAACGTTAACTATTTGAACATGACAGCTACATTTGCCATTGTAAACAACCTAATTTTTTGTTTGTGCTACCGGCCATGGTAAACCATACGGCCATGAACCAAATCTTTGGAGACGTGAACGTGAAAATTAAGATGTTTCACATCTCTGCACTTTAAACTTTAAAGAATTAAAGGAAATAATTTTTGAACGAGATTTTACCCAAATTCACAGTGGATTACTGCGACCATATTAAAATAAGTTCAAAAGCAACATAACCAAATTGCTGTAAATCGGCGTTCTTGTGCGTGTTCAGCGATGCTCTTTTTACATTAGATATATTTTGGAAAGGCAGTTGGCTAATCTGAATTTCCAAACATTGCTGCTGAAACGTTCATAAAGTTTTATTACCAAACAAAAACAATCTTTTGAAAGTACAAAGTAGTCGTGTTTAACAGAATTGTTTCCGATAAATTTCTGAAATGAATTAAATGTTAACACGCGATTATTTGAAGAGTTTAAATATTTTGTGTAAGAAAATCTCACCATAAAATGTGGAAATTTTGAGAAGCTAAAACATGCACAGAATGTTCTTAGTCAAGAACCGAAAATTTATTTTCTCTTTACGGTTGTGAAGAACTGCAAGACTGGATGGATTTATTCTTTTCACCAAGTGAGATAATTAAGTTCTAGGTAATATATTAAAACTTAAGCATCTCTGACATTTTATTTTAGTGTGGTGCATATTTGTTTCTTGTCATTTCCATCATAATGAGATAATAAAGTTTTATTTTTACATTTCCCCCTTTTTATTTTTTTTCGCCCAGGTCCCTTGAAATATGTATCAACGAGGTTATATTGTCATTTTATTTGTATCATTATTTAGTTGTGCTTGAAAATAAAATTCTTAACCTAAAAGTACAAACCTCTTTTTTTTACAATTAATTAATTGAGTTGATAATGTAAGGTATCTAAAGTTGGTTAAGTTATAACATTATTTACAAAATACGTCATAAGACATCTTTGATTATTGGCAGTGTTTGAACACATGTTTTGTCTAACTATATTGAAGGTTAAAAGGCCAAATTGTGCTAGAAATTCAAGGTAGCATAACTTGATGGTAATGAACATACTTTTTAACATTATATAAGCTGTATATAATGTTAATTTCTGCACAGAAAATGAAACACAATGCAATTATATTTTTTAAATCATAAACAACCTTTTCTTTTCCTGAGTATATTACTCTGTTGAACATTGTCAGCTAAAAATTAAGGAATCGGATTCGAAGAATCGACCCTTTAATTTAAGAATCGAAAATGGAATCGGAATCGGTATATTTTAGGAATCGGCCCAACACCAATATATATATATATATATATATATTTTTTAATTGCAAAAATAAATATTATATTAGAATTAACTTTCTTTTAAGTACTTGATGCTTGTGTGTGATTTGCTGCAAGTTAAAATAACGCTCTCCAAAGAAATGAATTTTCTTTACCTCTAAGTGATCTGTTATTCCGTTATTCGTATGCACTTGTTTCTGCAGTGTAGAAATTTCATTGCAAAAGTGATGATTATTGAATATTTTTTTACTAATGCAGTTTTCTTGTTTTTTTTTTGTTTTTTTTCCAGCAGTTTCAGGGCAAGAATGAACAAAACATATTTAGAATTTAATTTAAGTCAGTAATCATGAGTTTAGACTTTCACTTTGTAGATATTAGGCATGCAGAAATAGTGCTGTAGCAGTAGATTTTAACACTTTAAATTAAAGTTATTTTATATATATTCTATGCATATTTTACTTAAAATACAGCATTGCTAATATGTAGTGTTTTCCCCTTCATTTTAGTATTTTAACAAAATATTAGTAATCATATTAATATTTTAATGGTATGTTAGCATGCATTTCAAATTTTAATGTTGAATCTCTTCCTTTTCTGTATATTTTTATTTTTAACTTTTAAATTTATGTTACTTGGTGTAATTTGTAGTGGCTATTACTTACATGCTTTTAACTGTAACCGGAGAATCAGGTTTTTATGTCGGAACTGTTATTACTTTATTAGTCTTTGTAGTTAGTTTGTCTCTATAGAAGTACCTGTTGTATTGTTTTTATATTAGCATTACGTGTTGCCAACAGCTTTTTTGTTGCTGTGCATCCACCCACCCATTTTGCAAGTTTCGCCTTGCGGTCACTGCCAGCAAACAAGATTTTTGTACCATTTTAGCAGATTTCACGTAGCTTTAGGTGAGAACGTATTTCCCGTCGGGTCAGTAAAATTCGCAAAGACGCACTTGCTCAAGTGTTAATCGCCAGAAACAAGTTTCTCAAACCGTTAAGATTAGAGGCGGTTTGGCAAGATGCCGCTTAAGACCGAAGTGATTTCATTATATGCGCACTGGTTTTTTAATTGCTTCAGCGTTTTTTTTGTACAAAAAGTTTCTCTATTTTGAGCAAAGTGATTTTGAGAATTAATAGCAATGGCATGCAATGCAATCCTGGTGGTTGCTTTGTATTTGTTCATCACTTTTAAGATTTTGACAGTCTTTTGATAACCTTGCGATTTATACACTGGCAACTCTGCAGTGCTTCACATTGTTGTGGATTCATTGTTCTCTCTCAAACAGTGCAAATTCTCTCGCTTGCTGTCGCTGGCATTGTCACAATGCCATGTTTAAGCCCTAAAGTGGCTTAAAAAAAAATTACGCATTAGGGTAAGATAAATTTAGCTTATGTATAGCATTTTGGGCATGTTCTTCAATCATGTAAAAAATTTCCCGTAAATTTTACGACAATGAAACCGGCAATTTAATACTGTTCGTTCTATTCCATTACTAAGAACAACTTCCTTTTATTTACTGAAATAAGTGAAGTCCAAAAAGAAATAATATATTAATTATTTACATATTACTCTTTCACCAAGGTTATTCTAGTTTGCGTTAAGGGAAACTACATACTCTGAAGGTGTGTGACGTATAGCGTTTCAGAAAAGTGATTTTTCATTGTAAATATGAGCCTTAACAGTTTTCTTTCATTTTGACTATGTACTGTCATCACCAAAGATTTAGTAGACATAGTTTCAATTCCATAAAGTGAGAATTCTTTTTAATGGAAGGGAGATTGCCTTAACATTTGGCCATTGGTTGGTTTACGAGCAGAGGAATATATTAAAATACAGTAAAAGATATTTGAATCCGGCATCTTCTGGATCACGACCTCAGTGGATTTTTTGATTTTGCCGGATCATCAGACGTCACTGTAGCTTTAACAGGAATACCAAAGAAATGAGCCTGTTGAAGTGTAACCTGCTGGAAAAACAGGAAACACTGAACTGGAATTAGAACTGACCGTGACGGTGAATTGAGTGGACTAAAAATGTCTGAAATCACAGTAACAGCCTGGCGGCCAATGTGAGCTAACAGAATCCACCCAAACAAAAACCTAACGCGAGCAGCATGATTGCTGCTAGGTACGGAATATGCTCAAACCACGGAATGCCGAATTTGAGATCTTTCACTGTATTTACTTATATTTCCAGACAGAACATAAAAACTTTTGCATGTATTTGTTAGTTTTATTTCACAAAGTAATTGATCCAAGCATGAATATTGTGCCAGTTTAATTTTTCAATATAAAATGTTCATTGCAAAATAAAATCACATTCATCTGTAATATTTATTAAATATGTGTTGTTCAGTTATATCTTATGTATAATGCATAAAATATGAAATATATTAACATAATAATCTTAAATTTTAATGGTTAGCGTTGTAAAAATCTTTTTTGTCTTGGGAAAGTGAAAACCCAAAATAGGTACAGATAATTTCAGCTGCTGAGTTATGCAGTAATGTTTTCTTGAATGTAGGTTTTTGTGTGTATATGTAGATGTAAAGGTGTTTGAAATGCATGAGTATACACATTGGTAGTAATTTAGTGTGGGTTTTGAATGTTGAAACACATTCGGTGTCAAGTGGAATTATGTTTCTTAATGAAGTTTAAGTTTAAGATGATGTATTCACGAACAAATTTGGTTTCAATAGTAACCAAAGAAATAGTGAACACCCCGATTTTGTAGTGAGTGGTAGAGAAACTAACATTTCACATAAAATGTGTGTTTGTACGCCATAAAGTACAAAATATACAGTTGCTTAGTTAAAAGAAAAAAAAAGCAATGTAAGTGTTATGCTTGAACCTAAAAAGAAAAATTAACGGATTTCATTGGAGTAATTCTTACCAATTGATTTATGGATCAGGTAGATTATATAAATCAATTGTATTTACTGTTTGGCCATGACTTTGTCGATGCTTGTTTAAATTATTAACATCAATATGTTTTGGTTAGAGCTGAAGTTGTGGCAGTGTTTGATAAAAAAAAAATGGAGGGTGGGGGGGTGTCTAATCGAAAATATTTGGCATTCATGAATAGTTAACTTAGAAATTGGAGGAGAGGAAGGAATAATAAAAGGGTCTGGTAATGTAGAATGTGTGAAGCAGATATTACAGATGTAGATTATGCTAGTAATAGTGGGATTTTAAAAAAAATAACATAGAATAGGAAGACTTGGAGCCTAATGTCAATCATTTTAATAGCTATTATTTACTTGGAACACACACTCACTTGCCAATTTATGTTTATATTACTACATCAATATTTCCTAGATATTAATGTAAAATAAAAATTATAAAAAATACAATTTAAAATTACAGTGAAATGGTGCTTTTTGGACTGTGACCGTGCCGGTGTAGAGACTTTGCTGGTTTATCAGATGTCAATAGAGTTTTAACAGGAATACCGTAGATAAAATTAATAGATTGCAATGATAATTTGAAACAAGTTGTTAATCTGCTCTATGGAAAGAAAAAAATGCACACAAGCATTAGGCCTGTGCAAATAATAGTTTGCTGATGCGAAGCTAATATCAAATTGAATGTTTAAAATATTCATGAAGTCAAATGCAGTTGCGAATTGTTCTTGGCGAAGCTGTATTACACTTAATTTATAAAATACAGGAGTGAAGTAAAAAAAAAAATAGATTATCATGATATAACATTTTGAATTTTTGGACTGATTATGTGATTAACCAATTGGGTCCTATACTTTTAACATTTTATACATTGTTCAAAAAATATTTTTAAATATTCATATATAATATTAATATGAGCATTCATAAAAGCAAACTGTATGCCACCTTCAAATTTTAAGTAACTAACTTTATTTAAGAAAAACAAACACAACACAAAAAAAACCTAAATATTTTCATGAGCTGAGTGTTAAGGCTTCAATGTTTTAAAGCTTTGCAAAAAATGCATAGCATCACATCAGAAGTTAAGCTTCAAATAAAACAAATAGCAAAATTTCCTTGCGAAGTGAAAACAAATTCTAAAAAGAGCTTCGATTGATTCGCTTAGTCGAAGCTTCACACATGCCTAATAAGCATAACTGTTGTGAAAATGTCTCTTCATACAACATGCGGTGACCGTGGTTTCGATCTCTTCAAAATGTTTGAAAATGAACACCAAAAGTGCAGGTATGGCAGTTTTGCAAATTATGGTCAAGGTCAACAAATGCCTGAATTCACCCAGAAAAAAAAATCAGAACATGAGTGGCTTAATCAATGCTAGATTTTTCAGAATCTGCTGAACTGAAGCATGCTGGATTATAAACCGCTGGCTGTATGGAAAATTTATTGTGTTAATTTTATTCATGTTTTGCTCAATTTAGAAGAGTTTTTACGAACTTTAAAGGCATTACACTGAAATTTTTGTTCAAAAAAATTACATTTCACTAAAAATAAAACACTGTATGTTATTTTTAATTCTTAAATTAACAAACTATACATAACAAGTGAAAACTATTGGAAACTACCTGTCCACAAAGCATTAAATGAACTTCATGTTTTTTTGTAAATTGAATACATGTATCAATACCGTTCTTAGTTTTGTTTAAGTGTAGAATACGAGCTTAGTGAATGTATGTTCATTGGTGCTACTTATTCATCTAATTATTATTTTCTTTTGCACTATATCACAATAATTCAGTAAGGTTGACTGGTGCTTGGTACGTATTTATGAAACCTTACAATGTCGAAAGATGTACATCCGTGTTGTATAGTAAAACTGCTATGCTTGTAACTCAAGATGGAAAAAAAAAATTGTCATGATTTCATTAACGTTACCCATCTTGTAATTCCTTACAGGAAACATGTTTAATGTAATGTACTGGTTATTACTGGCTATTTTTTATTTTAATCCTAATCTCTGTAAAAGTGTAACTACTTGACAGTGTAAGGAAAAATGTCAGTGTGTGTCTATATATATATATATATACACATATACACACCAATCCCTCACTTAGCACGACTAATTCGTTCCTAAAAATGTTCGTGTTAATCGAAATCGCGTATTCTGAAGCATTAGTCCCCATAAATATAAGGCTAAATTATTTAATGTGTTCCAAGATGTGTAGGGAAGTAATCTTTACATAATATAAATGCGTAGAATAATACTTGAAAATGCATATGTCATATCATTTATCTTTTTAAGCCTACCACCGAATACGTTAGATAAAGAAAACATGGCACAGTGTAACGGGAGATAAGTGGTAACATATTTACCGTCAGTCAGCAGGTTGGCTTGCCCGCCCAGGCGTGACCTTCAACACGCGCGCGCATCTGTCTGCCTGCTGTAGCAAGCAGCTGGATCCTTTGTTATTACGTTTAAAACTTAACAAAATTAAAACACTTTTATGAAATTAAGAACCGGTTTTATGTAACTTTAAAACACACAGCCATATGTAAACATTTAATTTGTTATGCACACCTCTTATAAAAGCGGCAATGTAAACAAATCAGTTAACAGATAAACAGATTTAGATTTTCCCTAGAGCACAAACATAACATTAAAATACGGGTACACTCCCTATTTAACGCGGTTGTCGGGGGACATAACTTTTACCCGCGTTGTTGCATAACCGCGATGTTTCGATGTGACCAAGGTCAAAAGGCATAAAACACCGCCTGTGTTCTAATAGGTCGGCAAGCACGCACAGTATAGACGGCCCGCCTTTGTGCGGACTTTGCATCCGCAGTTTCCACTAAACACGGGTGCAAAAATAAAAATAATAAATTTTAAAGATAAATATTAAATGTTGAATTGTTTTTATTTTTCCGCGTGCCGCGCACAGTTTGTCGCACGGCCTACGAGCGCGCCACACGCCGCCATACACACGTGCGGCACACAAGCTGCTGCTGCCAGTCTCGTGGTGTTATCCACAGTATCTGCTTCGTCAGTGTCCGTAAAAAAGTAAGTGCAGTGTGTGCGGTTACACACGATTCTGTGGTCAAAGTCTTCTAAAAAGAAAGGCCGTAGTGATACTTCAAACCGAATATGAATCGCAAAGTACCGAGTTTGATTGACAAAATAAAAATTTTAGATTTACTTACAGATAGCTTGTCTTTTGTAGAAGCTGGCCGCAGATACAGGAAAAAAACGATTCTAGCATTCGTACAATAAACAATAAAGAATCGTCTATCGTGTCAAGTGGTTAAACTTTATTATCCATGCTTACAGTAAATTATAAATGGTCACATGTGGGAAACAAAAATTGTGCCAATTTAATTTTAGCGCAATCAGTGACGCCGTATTAAAAACCGTGTTAAACTTTGTCTTTACTTATTTCACCAAACGCTGTGTCGAGTTGCTGAGTGTGTGTGGCTCGGATCGGCAAGTGTTATATTCCCCAGCCTCTGTTTAAAGGTCGGGAGACCGCTACACATAAACATTTCCGGGACTTGTTTACTACCTCACGGCAAAAGTGGTACAGTATGGTTCACGTAAATATTGGACCACTGGGAATTCCTGGGCAAAGATTAAAAATACGCTAGCCGATTTACTTTACTATTTAATGTTAAAACATTATACCAAAGTAAAAAGATGAACTTGTATAATACAATGAATTACCCAATAATATTACGTCTGTAGGTGTAACAAAACATTTATATACAGATGTCCAGTAAAGTACCAATTAAGATTCTGGAGTGGAATTTTAAACACCGGACTACCTGATTTTGCCTTGTACGCAGCGACGCTGCTCAGTCAAGTGACTCATGCTCTGCCTGTGTGCTGCGTGAACACATTCCCTCCCCCACTCCCCCTGGTGTTTCTGCCCGCTCTAATCTCTACCTCTCTCCATGTTCTCGGCTAGCCTCTCCCTACCCAGCGCTTGCCGACAACCAAGCCTATCCAACATCAATCCCAAGCCGAGTCACGCTGGATAATGTCGCTGGATGGTGGGCTTTATCAGGTCCCCTGTCCGATGCTTCATTTGTGAGATAAAGCGACGTTAAGAACTAGTGTTTCAGAAAATATCACTGGGCTGGATTGGACCATAATTTGAAAACCCTACAAGATAGAGGAATAATGTACGGAGATATCTTGTTTAGAATTTTACTGCGGACATTTTCTACGCCTAGGCTTTTTTCTGCCCGATGCTTAGTTTGTTAGTTACAACGCAAAATTATCCTAATCGGCTGTCAACCATTTATTCCATTATTATTATTATTCATTTCTGACTGGGGGACATGGTTTGACCCGCGATATACCCGATTCTGCGATCAATCGGGGCGCGATATACCGGGAGTTTACTGTATGTACCATATGTACATATACAAAACATAAAAGTTAGTTAAATATTTTCTGGGGTGAAATTAACACTATCATCTTGCTTTTTTTTAAAAAAACGTGTCCAATTTCATCTGCTTTGGTTTCTGTACGGTACGGCCTGGTCTGCAGCCGGGCATCAACGGCCGGGCATCAACAGTACGGCCCGGTGTTTGTTTATCTGCGTGCGCATCTCTTTCCCCTCGCATTCCAAACCACTCTTCCCCCCTCGAATTCCATACCTGACGTCGCGGCGTTTCCGAGATTTTTTTTAGCCTGTGGCGATTTCGTGCTAACTGAAATTTACAGACGTGCTATTCGAGACTAGGGCAGTAAAATTTACATCGTGCTAACTGAATTCGCATTAAGTGAAGACGTGCTATGCGAGGGATTGGTGTGTGTGTGTATATATATATATATATATATATATATATATATATATATATATATATATATATATATATATATATATATATATATATGTAGACACACACACACACATTTAAATTAAGTAGGTTATAAAGAGTTAAGGCAGAGTTACAATCGCACCCGTTCGTCAGCGCAAAGCGGCTAGACGGGATTTACGAAATAACTTCACACACAAACCCCCCTCCCCACCATTTTGCCAAAACATCCATAATCAGTGCAGCCAGGTCTAACTTTAAAGCTTAAATATGAGGATCATTCAGTAAGTAATGAGACAAATGTATGTAGCTCAAAAACGGTTTGTTTAATCACAATAAAATTTTACTTTTTTTTTTTTTTCAACATATTCCCTCCAACAGTTATACACTCGTCCAATCGTTCCCTTAAGTTTCATATGGCCCCCTGGAATATAATTCTTTTAGCTGCTTTCGGAGCCACATTTGCACCTGAATCTTGACATCTTCATTGAGGCCAAATTTTTTGCTGCCTAGAGCTTCGTTAAGGGGACCAAACTTATGAAAGTATGAGGGGGCAAGATCTGGATTGTAATGAGGGTGTGAAAGAAACTGCCAGCGTAGTTTTTGAATGCATTCTTGTGTTAACTATGCTGTATGCAGCCATGCATTGTCGTGAAGCAAAATCATAACTTTTTTTTTTTTTTTCCATAAGTCCACGTCGTTTAGTGCGAATTGCAGGCTTTAATTTGTTTTCCAGTATATCTGCAATATTGATTGTTCATTCGTCTTAAAGAAAATCACATAAAATAATAGGGTCTTGTCCAAGTCCCAGAAAAGTGTAAGCATCATTTTACCAGCAGATGGCTGGGTCTTGAATTTTTTCTGCGGTTGAGAACTTGTGTGTTTCCACTCAAGGTTTTGTCTCTTCGACTCATCGTCCGTGACAATTCTTTTTTAATAATAATAATAAAATTAGTGGAACGTCGAGCTTTTCAACTGTTTACTGATTTGAAGCCTCGTTTCTTTGTGGATGCCCGTTAATTGGCTCGGCATCCATCTCGTGCAGGTTTTCTTGTATTGCAGTTTATTTTGAATGATGTTATGGACAGTTCCAACTCTTCCAGAAACATACCATAATTTCAACAGTGATGCTTCTGTTGTCTAGGGTTATCGCGTCAATACGAGATTTAAAGGAGGTAGTGGCAACTTCAACTGGTCGGCCACTTTGCTGCTCATTACCAATTCTTTTGCAGCCACTTTTAAATTGTACTTATAAATGTTTGAACATTTTAAACAATGGTTCCCATACACTTTTAACATCCTTGCATTGATATCACTACCTGCAACACCTTCCACGACCAAAAAACTAATCACAGCACCTTGTTCTTCCACTGTGCAATTCTCAATCAGACTTGATATCTTGAACTGACTGATTTATAGGTTATGTTTACAAAATCTCATCGAACAGCTGATTAGAAGTCATTGCAAGGATGCCAACTTAAGCCTTTGAAAGTTTCATATTTATTAAATAAAAAATTTTTGAACTACATTGATTTGTCTCGTTACTTGTTGAATGACCCTCATATCTCAGAGATTAAGTTCGATGTTTTTTGCTATTTGTCGTACAGGAACTTTGTTCCCATACGTAATGTAATGTACTTGCAAATGTTCAGTAAAATTCTAAGTCTTTATTGTAAAACAAAGTACGAGTTCACCAACCTTTTGACGGGATGGACTGACAAATTTTTTGGGGCCTCTGATTAGTTATTAATCATGAGATTGTCAAATGGGAGCAACGTGCTGTTGTAATTCTGGCTGTGAAGCTATAACAATTTTTGGTCACTAATTAAAATTGGTAACTGTGAAGAAATTGTTAAATAATGTGTCTTTTTGGAATAGTATTTCATATATTGAGTTTATGTTTAACATGTAAACCTTTCTACATATGTATGTCTTTATTTTTTTGTAACTTTTTATTTGGTTGGCATTGCTGTGTGTTTGTGGATTCTGTATACCTATCCCTCACTTAACACATCTTCAGATTGCACGGATTCATTTAGCACGATGTGAATTTTACTACCCCAGTCTTTAATAGCACATCTGTAAATTTCAGTTAGCACGAAATCTCCGCAGACAAAAAAAAAGACCAGATGCCACGAGGTCCGTTTCAACTTCTGTAAACAACAGATGTTCCGTGGGATACGGTTAGCCAAACAAGGGGGGAAGAGATGTGCGCGCAGGTATGTCTACACTACCGGCTGTTGTACAAACATCAGCTATGGCAAGTTAAATTGCGGCTATGGAGTGTAAAGGACCAAATGTTTTTACGTCCGCGCGTATGTCATCGTGCCATACCGTTGTCGCCTGGCCACAAACCGGGCCGTGATCTCAGTCTAGCCAGTGGCAGGGAATTCACTCAAACAAAAGCAAGGTCTGCCCATTCAGCTGCCGGTAACTACGTGCTTGATCACTCATAATGCATCGTGTTCAAGTATTTGAGACAAGAAGTATTACAGTGCGCAGATTGTCATGAAGGCCACGCTTATGTTAGCCACACTTTAGTTATAAGCAAGTCAACTGTGTGCACAATCGTAGTACTTAATAAGGGCTCTTACCAAAAGTTTGTGTGTCTGATCCTGTTGGTTGTACTAGCATGAATATATTTGACATTAGATACCGGAGCAGAAATGAACATATTATTCACGTGGAAAAGGTTGTTAAATGAGTGTTGCAATGAAGAAAAAAAATAATCATTGGCCTGACAGGATTGGTGTGAACCAGGTGGTAATACGTGAATAAGCACTCAAATTTTTGAAAAATTACAATGTAATTATCCGGACAGTAATATCGGGTTCAATTTCAGTAAAGTAAAGAAAGGTACGCGACGTGAGTTGAAGGTCACACCCGGGCGTGCAAGTCAGCCAGCCGACTGACAATTAAGTACATAACCATGTCTCCCATTACGCGGTGTCGTATTTGTCATACAAAGTGCGATGGTAGGCATATAAAGATAAATGGTGTGTAATATTTATAGTTGAGTGTTATTCAATGCATTTATATTACATAAAGTATATTTTCCTACACAATTTTGGAACACATTAAATAAATTAGTCTTGCTATTTATGAAAACTAATGCTTCAGAATACGCGATTTCGAATAACACGAGGATATTTAGGAACGAATTAGTCGTGCTACGTGAGGGATAGGTGTACTTTCTCCCATGTCATGCTCCAGACTAGAGCGATGTCTTAACCCTCTTACTCCCCATTTATCTGATTTCCACGTTCTCACACCATACTCTCTCCACTTTTCTCCCATGCCATTTACTAGTGCTGTTTTTCTTGGTGCTTGTCTGCAGATGATCCTAACCATCTCATTTATCTTCCTGTGGTGTCACATCAGACCCTTCAACTACGGATTTGGCTCTCACAGATACAATTCTTTAAACTGTCCTGCGGATTCTAATTGCCAGCACTGCTTCTTAATTGTGTGCCTTCTGTGCACGTCTTTCACGATTTCTCTTATTCTGTAAAGTTCTTTACTCAATTTTAGATAAACTCCAAGCTAGAAATTCCTTTGCCCAGCATCTAGTCATCTATTATTTTGAAATAATATGTACATCATTTTTAAAAGAAAATAGATGTTAATTTTTTTAAACCCCACTAAATATGGTACATGTAGTCAAAAAGAAAAAATGGGTTTGTTGCACATTCAACCTTAATATATGAAGTACTCTAAATGTTATAATTTTTTAATACAAACTGACAGAGCCATATAATTTTATCATTATTAAAGCACAATGAACGTGGTTATTTACAATTGAATCCCACCAAGGTTTTAAAAATATAATAAATAAAAAATACTACTTTGCATGCATAGATGTGTGTTTTGGAGTGCAGGTAGTCAAGAGTCAAGCATGTTTTGAACATAGGTATTGATATTTTGTAGAACGTAATACTTGTGCTAAAGAGGTTCTACCCAAAAAATTTACTATTTGTATTATAAAAAAGAATGTATATTTTATTATGTGTTCATTTATTAAATGTATGTAATCATTATTTTACTTTTTTAATTAAAAGTGTTTAGAAAAATATTTGTGTTTTTTTTTTCTTTTCTTTGAACATTTGGAAGCTAACTCTATTTTAAAATTTCAGGTTGTGTAAATTATAAATTCTCCATTTGTTGAATTGTTATCTGTGTACAGAATTGCCCGGTTCTACATATTCCTGAATATTTTTTCCATAAGAAGAAACTGAGGTGGTTTAACATAACTAGAAGCTAACTTAAAACCACGAAGTTGTTTGAATAACAAGATTGCCAATTTCTGGAAGTGTCAATACATTGAAAAATAGCTTTACAGGAATTTTTCCTTGCTTTCGTTTTGGTCAGGTTGGGGAAAATATTTTTACTAAATAATCCTGCATAGAAATAAAAAAACGATTTGTAACATTAAAGAAAAATAATAATAATAAAGGCTAAAGTTTTATTGCCATCTGAATCTGAAACAAGTTTATCAAACAGCTCTTGGGCCCAACTTTTTGCCACGGTGGCCACACAGACAGCTGTTTACCACTGTTTCAATCTTCAGATTTTTGAATGACAGGATTGAGTTTGTGTGAATGTTGCTAACAAAAGTTACCGAGGAGCTGGTGTGCAGCAGGTTCCATTTTTATAGACAAGCTCCGAGATCACTGATGAATTGTCCGTGATCGTTCACAATAATGGCACGATGAGGTGTAAAAAAAACTGCTGGCTTTCATCAGCCATTTCAGAATTCCGAGCAGTAATTTTCGCCCATTCACAACAAAATAGTTCAAACTTGTGAATTTTTATTTTTAGTCAATTATTTAATAAACTTTAAATGTTAATAATGTGTATAATTGTTTATTATTTAAATGGGAAAGGAAATTATGGTTTACAGCCGTTTCTACTTTTACTATGAAGAAAATAGCAAACGTTTCTGAAACCTAGAGGTCACAATTAGCAGGTGAGGACTCAGTGATGCCAAATATTTTTCCGCCTTGCAGATTTTCAATTGTTTTGTGGGGGGAAAAACGTACATTAAATAATACCTTGTCAAAGTACAGATTTTTTAAAATCATAAATAACTAATATTTAATATTGTTACAAGTTTAGCCAACATGTAATACTTCAAAAATTACCTATATACATAATATATTTTTTTGTACTTGAGGCTTACACAAACAATTTTTTAATCTCAACACATTAATAATATTTATTTTAATTTTCACAAGTAACGAATAAAATTATGCATTTTTTATACTTTTGAAATTTATTTTAACGACTGTCTAATGGTGGATGTCATTTCACGCACAATTTTCAGGAGTGTTCCCCCACAAAAAAAAGTTCTACAAGTAATGCACTTCACAGATTTTTTCTATTCTTCTTGGGGCAAAAGCTGCAGACCTGCCTTCCAAAGTTTCTTGTCTAATTTAGGCCTTTTTTTAAATTCCCAAACTGATTTATCATATCCTGGACACCTGATAATTGTGGTGCATGTAACCTTGATCAGTCGCGTAGCCAGGATTTGTGTATGGGGGGTGTTATGAAGCATGCCCCCCCCCCCCCCCCCCCCCGTATTAAAGCGTTGGGGGGGTCCGGGGGTCCTCCCCCGGGAAAATTTGGATTTTAAGGTGTAAAATAGTGCTATTTTAGCACTTTTCGGTTCTTAAATTTAAATATTGTAATGGTATAACATTTATTTATTTTAATATGAAATTTGTTTGAGTGATAAATAAGAAATTAATTAAAGATTTGGTGCTAAGGGGGGGGTTTGAACCCCTAAAACCCCCCCCCTGGCTACGCCCCTGACCTTGATTAAAAGTAGCATTGTACTGGCCAGTTACTCAAATATTTTCTGTGCTCTAACATCTCTGTATTTAGCTTATAAATTATTTCTTTTTTCATTCCTGCTACGTCCAATAAACCATAAAGATTGCCAAGATCATCTGATCCGAGCAACTTAATTTTTTCAACTACATCTACTTTTTCATATTGTAAAGCATGGCTTCTGGCTTTCTTCTTATCAGCACATTCTGCATCAATATTGTTGTGTTTGTGCATGATATAAAAATATATATATTTTTTTTCTTTTCTGAACATGGGATGCAGGCATGGACAAATTTCAAAAGCCCAACAGTTAAGAATACTGGTCACTTTTTTACAACAAACTGGAGGAATCATGATTTTTCCCCAGGGATCCTACCACAGTTATGTTATGATTGAGGGCTACTCTTCTACAACTTGAATTGGTGTGGATCAGTTGTCCATAGTCAATTTCCTAACAGTATTTTTACTATTAATGATAGGCTCAACCATCATCTGTACTACATTTTGTGGTCATTGTGAACTTGTAAATCCCTTGAGCGTTATTTTCCTAAGTATACCTCAATTTTTGCTGTGTAGAAGATATAGGCATCAGTGAGGGAAAATATTTTAATTCATATTTTGCTGGTTTTCTTGGTATGTACTGCCTAATAAAAATTACCGCCTCTGAATGGTTGCAACATTTCAACCAATAATGTGCACTCTCCTACCTGAAACTGTCCACAAAATTTGAATTAAATTGTTCGGAAGGGGTCTTGAAACTGTGCCAAACAGACTTTTTTAATTTGTGTTTCCAAAGTGTCTATATTGTCAAATCTTAGTATGCATTTTCAGTGACCCAAAGATCTCGCACATTCACGCGAGATGATTTCATGTGGGATGATTTTAGACAACCATTTAGATAAAGAAGACCTTTGAGTGCCTTCACTTCCTCTAGTGTCTCCTTACAATCCCTTGGTCTTGCAGCATTCTAAATGAGTTCGTTGATTTTCCTATTTGTAATATAAGTAATTTCTTGTGGTATTTCCATTCAAGATGTGTTGTAACATTATTCTCCGGACCAACTTTTAATCCAGCGAGGTGAATGACAATATTTTTCTTTTGATGTTCGCCTATTTCTGGGAGGTGGTTTTTGCAAAAAAAAAAAATAGTTTCCGCTTAAAAAAAAATTAATGCACCCCCTTTAACTCTTCTTGGTATTTGTCTCCTGATTGTTTACTTTCACTGTCATGGAAAGGACATTCTCGGTCAATGTCATCCGTTTTAACGTCTTCCAGGTCATCACTTTTTAACTCATTGAACCAACACATCCACACAGCTGGATCAGTAGATTTTTATCTCTCCATGTTTAGTGAACTCTCGGAACACAAGCACTTGCAGGTGGGGTCTGAGCACCGCACTACGGACTCAAAGAACAAAAAACTCCGAACTGAGTTCCATTGTTTACACAAATGCATGCCACACTCTGAACTAAAAAAGGGGTTGGAAACGAGGTACCTGGAGGGATGACATGGAAAAAAGCAGGTAAAGTCTACCTCAATATGCCCTGCAGCACAGAGACCCAAACCAGCGAATTCTCCAGGGTTAATGTTTAATGCAACCCTATTCCGTGTACTATTTTTTTTTTTTTTTTTTTTTTTTTTTAATGGTGTCAAAATCTAATTTCACTGATGGTTCTCAATCTGCATAGTTCTAGTGTTCTCACGTGATCCATCTAGCCTCATACACAATACAGCTAGCCAGCTCACGCCAGCAATTGTTTGATGGTGTTATGTTAAATTTTGTATTCCAGTTAAAACATTGAAAGGGCTAGAAATAATTAATAATATTTAATTAAAAATGCAGTTACAAACCCAAAAGTCTCACTTTTTTAAGTTTTTTTTATTTTTATAATTGATATGAGATCCAGAAACAAACTATGTTCAATAATATTAACTTCCAAAATTAGAAAATAATTATATATATGAAACATTCTATACAATTGCTACAAATAATCTAAATGTAAATTATACAATTGCCACAATATTTTTCTATTAACATTCACTTTTTAATATAATCATACGAGGCAGATATTACACGTTAAGTATCTAATTTAAACATCAGATTATCTCAAGAGCTCAATATTAACAGTTTCAACAATTATTTTATTCTTTCATGCAATCTACCTATCTTACGTTACCTTAAAATTTCGCGCCAATTTCAGGTTGTTGATGCAGCACACACGCGCGCGCGCTTTCATCGTTTGAATCATAGAGTGAATATAGATATAGAGCGAATTCAAGCTTCTGTAGATCATGTATGCGAAACTATTTTTTCGATACTTTGTAAATACCAAGCTCAAATTTAAGAAATGAAGGAATTTACATGTTTGTATTGATTTTCTGTGTTCGTAGATTGTGAAAGAATGCAATATAATATAAAGTGGTGAATTTTAAAGCAGTACGGGTTCAGTTATGTTACTATAAATATATTTACAATAAAAAATAAGTTTCTTGTTTGCTTCTTTATTCATATACTTGAGAGTCATTAGTGCCTAGATAGTAATGCCAACAGCACATTTGTTAAAAAAAATTCGTAGCCTATGCACGAAAACCATTATTATTATTTTTCAAACAAATATATCCATTCCTACTGTTGACATCGACCCAGAGGCCACCCTAGCTCCTACAGGCCGTTATGGCGCGTCACCGCCTTCTTCTGTGCGCGGGCGTGTGCGGGAGCCAGTGGTGCCACCTTCGATAAATCAGTGTCCCTCCGACGTAGTTTTTTATGTATATTTTCTTTTCTTTCAGCAGGACATAATTTTTATTGTAAAAACTATAATATCATCCATCATGTATAATTTAAATTAGAAGGGTAAATAACATGTATTTTAATATGCACGGGGTGAACAAGTCGCGGGTTCCCGTCCACGAGGACGTCAGATGCTGCACGAGACGCGCGCGGGGAGGGGGTCGGCGCGAGCAGAGGGGGCAGTCGCGTCTGGAGAACCGCGGAGGAGTGACGTGTCGGCCGCGAGCTCTCGCCAAGACGAGTGAAACGGGTGAGCATAGAGGCCTCCGGGCTTAACGTCAGTGACGCGGGGAATAGATCAGCAACAGTCTTCGAGTCGTGTCAGGCAGTTCGAAACTATGGAGATTAGTATGTAAACTATTGCCAAGGGGTCGCCTTATTGTAGATAGTTTAGTTTTCTTTTTATTAGTGTTTCATAATTTTTTCCTTTCCTCTCGTATGTATGTATATATATATATATCTTTATTCGCTTGTATAGTCATGCATTGCCTAGGATAAAATAGTACCATTGTGTCATGGACGAGACCTCGCCATTTTAATGGGACATTTCAGAAACTGTGTCCGCAGGTAGTGCTTGCCTGAATTCGCTATAGGACAGGAAATCAAAGCCCTGCCGGTTTGGGACAAACGCCATCGGTTAGCGCCGCGACGCCGGCGCCTACTACTTCCCATAGGCGGCGGTGTAAGGGGAAATTCTCGTGTAGTCAGGCCTCACCTAAGAACGGTCGTAGGCGGGAACTGCGATAGCCCCGTGCCAGTGCAAATAGTGGCCAATAAAAAGAGTGAGTGCCACGAAACCCTATGTAGTTTCATTATTAGCAGGCTAGATCCTCTTAACTGCCACGCGGCCCGAAACCCACCCCCAACTGAGCTAGCCCAAGAACCTACACAACCAATAAGGGGATCAGCCCGCTCGACGACAAGTGGCCCCCAACTAGGTGGCAACGCATTCTCAAACTTTCAAATTTTCAAAACTTTCAAATTTTTTTTAAAAACTTTCAAACTTTCGAAATTTTGTCTCAAAGGGCGTAATTTGGCAAAGTGCAGGTTGCCAAGAACACAGACAAAGTGGGCGGAAAGGACATCACGGACATTATACGGACTGGAGTAGCGTGCGACGTAGCGCGAGTTGCGTCACGCAAACGGCGCGGGAGCTGCCTGGCGCGGCGGAGCGGCGGAAGCAGGCGGAAGGAGCGGCGCGGGAAAGAGATAAGGAGACGCATCCACGCCGGGATCAGGTTCACGCGGGAGATAGATAAAGCGGCGCGACCCACGCCGGGCTCGAATTCGCGCGGTATCGCGCTGCGGCTTATCGCGCGCCGAGAGGCGAGTTCGCTGACCGAGCTGAGAAGGATCGGATAACCAAGTGAAGCCGGGTGACGACCGGAAAAATGGAGGGACCGGATGAGACAAAGGCGAGGGTGATGGACACGTGTGTGGGGTGTGGACTTCCGTTCAGGGGGAGACACGGACAGGACCTTTCGTGCGAATGCCCATGGGGACTAGCGGACGTGAAGAGTAGCGGGGAGAGTAATGACAGACAATCGGGGAGTCATTTACCGGGTCACCGCGACGAGGGCGTTAGGGAGCCCATAGGTCATGGTCATCCGAGTATAGTGATGCGAGTGGTCGAGGTGGCTAGCCCATTACCGGAGTTTGCGGGAGAACCGCACGAAGATCCGAGTGCGTTTGTAGCCGCGTGTGTGGACAGGCTTAGGGGAGTGCCACGAAGGGACTGGGTGACGAGAGTGTGTGGCCAGTTACGGGGCCGGGCGGCGAAATGGTGGACGGACACGGGGGACTATCTATCCGAGTGGGGAGAATTCGAGCGAGCACTAGAGAGGCGGTTCAACGGACCACTGGCACGAGCCGAGTGTCAGCGACAACTTTACAGTGTACCACAGGCCGCAGGGGAGAGCGCCGAATCATTTATCTATAGGAAGGTGCGGTTGCACTGGCGAGTGGGGCCGGAGAGAACAGTGAGCGAGGTCATGCCTGTAATATGCGAACAGTTGTTGCCGTCGCTACGCCCTTTTCTGCGACGGGCCGTGGACCTAGAGGTATCCGAGTTCGTGGAGCTGGCCCGGGAGACTGAAATGGACTTGGCAGCAAGTAGGAGGGAACTCTGGGCAAGAGAGTCACGACGGGAGCCTAGGATGACACCAGTGATGTCACAAGAGACTGTGACACCCGAGGACGCAATGACATTGGTCCGATACAGGGGCGGGGCCACACCACAAGGGCAGAGGACGGCAGGGGGACCCGCGCGGGAGACCAGAACACGGTCAGAGGAGCGGAGTACGAATCAGCGGACGAGTGACAACCGTCCACCCAGGTGTCAGTATTGCCGCAGCCCGGAGTATCACTGGCACGCGGAGTGTCCAACCAAGGCGGAGTCGTGGAGGAAGATGGAAAGGGAAGGACGCCATCCGGGAAACGGACAATAGGGGGCAGGGACAGAGTCGGTCACTGCCTCCTAGATACGAACCCGGACAACATGACAGAAAAGACCTCACCGAGCCCGAGGACGAGTCAGCCCAACGACGCCCGCCATGACACCAGCCACAGGGACGAGAGGAACACAGGGACGTCGCCCGCCAAAAGTGACAGCCCCACTGGGCAGCTCGGAAGAGACACGAGGGACCACGGGAACCGCAGCACGGACGCCACAGCAGACGGGGGAGCCAGTAGCAGTCCAACAGCAGGGGACAGGTCACCACCAGAGGAGCAGGGGGCTCCTCCAGCACAGCTGGGACAGCTGGGCACTGACCAGGCGGCGCTGCTCCGGGTGCCAGTGCTCCTGAACGGCCGTCCCGTCCACGCGTTGGTGGACACGGCGGCGACCCACTCTTTTGTAGCCGCCCACCTGGTGCCGGACGAGGACTTGGAGCCACACGAGGACGAGGTGCAACTGGCAACGGAGGGGACAAGCGCGTCCACGTCTGGACGCGCACAGGTAACCATCGGTGTTCGTGACTTATTCAGTCGGACTAGCGCCCTGGTGATGCGTGGACTGCGGGAGGAGTTGATCCTGGGCCTGCCTTGGCTGGTCCAGGAGGACGCCGCCATTGAAATCAAGGACAGTAAGTTGCACGTGGGCCGTCAGGGGCGCCGAACGCTGTACGGCGTGGGCCGGGCGGGCCCTGTTCCTCCCTCACCACAGATCCAGCTGGCAGACCTCACTCACGATGTGCCACCAAATTACACAGGGTTGTTCGAGGGCGTGTTTTCACAGCAACCGTTAGTGTTCGCGGCCACAGACATGCTGCGGCGGACAACGGTGACGGAACATGCCATCCCTACAAAGCCACACAGTCCCATATACGTAAAGCCGCGGGAGTTTGGACTCAAAGACCGTCAGGTAGTGCAGGAACAGATAACCGAAATGCTCCGGAACGGAGTAATAGAAGCTAGTGAATCTCCGTACAATAGCCAAATCGTCATGGCTAAGAAGAAAGACGGGACCTTGAGGTTCTGTGTGAACTTCAAACCCGTGAACTCTGTCACCATACCCGCCCCACCACCACTGATAAACATTGCAGACGCGTTGGCAGGCTTGGGGGACGCCCGTATATTTACGTCACTTGATCTAAGGTCCGGGTATTGGCAAGTCCCCGTCAGGCAGGAAGACCGTCCTAAGACCGCGTTTACGGCCCCGGACGGACGCAGGTTTCAGTTCCGAGCCATGCCGTTCGGGCTGATGGACGCCCCCTCGACGTTCCAGGCCATGATGGTCCACGTCCTGGATGGGTACGTGGGCGACTTCGTCACGGCCTATCTGGACGACGTGATCGTCTGGTCACGGACGTGGGAGGACCATGCACATCACCTGGCATTGGTCCTCGAACGGCTGGCCAGACACGGGCTGACCTGCGCCCCGCACAAGTGCCATATCGGGGCAACGGAGATCAGATTCCTGGGGCATATCGTCAGTGAGAAGGGGTGCCGCCCTCTCCCGGAGCACCTGGACCTGATCGCGTCCAAGGCGGCTCCACAGACGAGGAAACAGCTGCAAAGACTCATGGGGCTCCTGAACTGGCTGCGGTCCTTCATACCGGACTTCGCAGCGGTGACGGCCCCCATGACGGACTTGCTATCCCCCAAAACAAAATACAGGTGGACCGCGGAGGCCGACCGCGCCCTGGCTACTGTCAAGCGCTTGTTCAAGGACAGTCACACCCTCGCACGGCTGGTGCCGGGCGAACCCCTGTACCTACAAACGGACGCGAGTCAAGTAGGTATGGGGGCCGTGTTGTACCAGGTCGGACCCAATGGCGAGCGACGCGTGATGGAGTATTCCAGCGCCAAATTCGGGCCGGCCGCCCGGAACTACGATGTGAATGAACAGGAGTGCTTGGCAGTTGTGTGGGCTGTCAAGCGGTACCAACACCATCTGGAAGGGCGGGAGTTTACTCTTAGGACGGACAATCAGTGTTTAAAATGGTTGAACTCGATGCAAGGGAGGAAGAGTAAATTTACCCGGTGGGCTGTGACCCTCCAAAACTTTGGATTCACAGTGGAACACGTGCCAGGGAGGACTAACCAACTTGCCGATGAACTGTCACGACATCCTAACCCAGAGGACATCTTTGAGGACGAGGGCACGTGGGACGATCTGCTTCCTCCGTCAGGGCGCGCACCCGTCACGGGAGACCAGATGGGGCCCGCGGCATTGTACGCGGTAACACAGGAGGAACCAGTCACTGAACCCGAGGCAGTGGACACTCTCTCCCAGCTGATTAGCGCCGTGCAGCGGGTTCAGCGGGGGGACGACATCTCGAAGGCCGCCGTGGAGGCGTGCGGGAACCAGGTGGTACCGGATCAGCGCTGCGTGGACGGGGTCCTGCAGACGCGGGTGCCGGGAGGTGGGGACGCTTGGCGAACTCACGCCCCGAAGGGGGCCCGCGCGGCCATACTGGGTTATTTCCATGACCACCAGCTAGCAGGCCACCCCGGGGCCGAACAAACCGCGGAGGCAATCAGGGTCTCCTTCCACTGGCCCGGCATGGGACACGATGTCCGGGAATACGTCCGACGCTGCCACACTTGCCAGCAGCGCAAGGCCCGGAGGACAGACGGCGAGGAGCAACAGCGACCTCGCCGCCCGCAACACCCATTCCACACACTAGCTCTAGATATCATGGGGCCCTATCCCCGCAGCAGCAAAGGCAAGCGCTTCCTTGTAGTACTAACAGACCTGTTTACCAGATGGGTCGAGACCTATCCGGTCTCCAACGTCCGGTCGGGAACGTTGATAGCGCTGATCGACGGAGAGGTAGCCCCTTGCTTCGGGTACCCAGCGGTGCTCCTATCGGACAACGGATGTCAGTTCACGGGAGCCCGCTGGAAACAGGCCTGCAGAAGGTGGGGGGTGAGCCACCACACGACGCCGACGTATCACCCGAGGGCCAACCCAACCGAGAGACGGAACCAAGAGATAAAGGCTCAGCTCCGTCTCCGGTTGGGAGAGGACCATTCAAAATGGGATACCCATTTGCCGAACCTCTTATACTGTCTGAGGCGTCGTACGAGTGCCGCCACGGGCTACTCGCCGGCAGAGCTGGTCATGGGGCGGAACCTGGCGCTGCCAGGAGAATGCCGGGTAGAGGCGGCAGCCACAGAAGCCGGATGGGGCGAATGTCTCAATACCGAGCTGACCAGAATGCAGGAGAGGGCTAGGCGGAGACAGGAGGCCTATCTACAGCAGACGACACCACAGTCCACTAGACCCCCCCCCCCCTACTCTGAACCCCGGGGACCAAGTGTACGTCCGACAGCATCCTCTGTCGTCAAGGGCAAAGAACTTTTGTGCAGGTCTAGCCCCGAAATGGGCGGGCCCCAGGACCGTTCTGCGACAGGCGGGGGCCACATCGTACTTAATACGTACACCAAGCGGGAGGCCCGCAAAAATTCACAGAGACCAACTGCGCCTAGCCGCGGGGGAGAGACAAGCTCCAAGGGACACGGACAGGGGAGAGGGGTCTGCCTCTACACCAGTCACCGACGCAAACCAAGCCAGCCGTGACATGGACGGAAGGTGGGACGAGGACATGGCGGGACAGAAAGAACAAGGAGACGTGACAGAGACGCGACCGGCAGCCGACACAGGGGCAGCCATGAAAGGAACAGAGACAGGAGGGGCAGAAGAGAGCGTAATGGAACCAGCCAGGACATTTGGGGAACCAGACGAAACGACCGCCGACACAAACGTGATCCAGTTCATCACGGAACCGGACACGGACGGGGAGGACGAGGAGGGGAAAGACCCAGACACCCCTCTCTGGCCCCTCAATACGAGTCTGGCGGACTCGTCGTTCATTATGACCGTCACCGAACCAGACTCAGAGACAGAACGGGGGGACACAGAGGGGATGGAGGAAGAACTGATGGGGGTCGTGACAGGTGAACCAGGATCTTCGGGGTGGTCTGCCATCCCAACCACGAGGATGGGGGGAAAGGGCAGGACATTAGACCCCAACTGTTCGCTCAGCCCCTCACTTTCCAGAAGCGAATCTGGGGAAAACTCCCGACCTAGGAGGATACGGCGGGTACCCACCTACTTACGGGAATTTCAGTGCAATAACCTACCAAAGGCAAGCCACCACACTAACACAGGATCCCGACTCAGTGTCATGAGTTTACTGCCACCCTTCGCGAGACACCCGCACACGATACACACCAGAGGCCAAGACACTTCCTACCCTCCCGTTTCCACGATCAACGAGTGCAACGGCAGATGCGATTAAGAGACGTTGACGCGCATAATGGCCTTGTGGGAGGGGGGGGCATTTGACGTCGACCCAGAGGCCACCCTAGCTCCTACAGGTCGTTATGGCGCGTCACCGCTTTCTTCTGTGCGCGGGCGTGTGCGGGAGCCAGTGGTGCCACCTTCGATAAATCAGTGTCCCTCCGACGTAGTTTTTTATGTATATTTTCTTTTCTTTCAGCAGGACATAATTTTTATTGTAAAAACTATAATATCATCCATCATGTATAATTTAAATTAGAAGGGTAAATAACATGTATTTTAATATGCACGGGGTGAACAAGTCGCGGGTTCCCGTCCACGAGGACGTCAGATGCTGCACGAGACGCGCGCGGGGAGGGGGTCGGCGCGAGCAGAGGGGGCAGTCGCGTCTGGAGAACCGCGGAGGAGTGACGTGTCGGCCGCGAGCTCTCGCCAAGACGAGTGAAACGGGTGAGCATAGAGGCCTCCGGGCTTAACGTCAGTGACGCGGGGAATAGATCAGCAACAGTCTTCGAGTCGTGTCAGGCAGTTCGAAACTATGGAGATTAGTATGTAAACTATTGCCAAGGGGTCGCCTTATTGTAGATAGTTTAGTTTTCTTTTTATTAGTGTTTCATAATTTTTTCCTTTCCTCTCGTATGTATGTATATATATATATATCTTTATTCGCTTGTATAGTCATGCATTGCCTAGGATAAAATAGTACCATTGTGTCATGGACGAGACCTCGCCATTTTAATGGGACATTTCAGAAACTGTGTCCGCAGGTAGTGCTTGCCTGAATTCGCTATAGGACAGGAAATCAAAGCCCTGCCGGTTTGGGACAAACGCCATCGGTTAGCGCCGCGACGCCGGCGCCTACTACTTCCCATAGGCGGCGGTGTAAGGGGAAATTCTCGTGTAGTCAGGCCTCACCTAAGAACGGTCGTAGGCGGGAACTGCGATAGCCCCGTGCCAGTGCAAATAGTGGCCAATAAAAAGAGTGAGTGCCACGAAACCCTATGTAGTTTCATTATTAGCAGGCTAGATCCTCTTAACTGCCACGCGGCCCGAAACCCACCCCCAACTGAGCTAGCCCAAGAACCTACACAACCAATAAGGGGATCAGCCCGCTCGACGACACTGTGTAAAATAACTGATTATTAGTAAGTTGAATGATTATGTGCAGGCCTCAAAGTAAAAATATTTTTTACCCCGCCATTGAATTGTTGATTTGCCTTTTTTTAATCTAAACATTTTCGCAAACGTCGGTCAAAGTACTATTAGTAAACACATTGTTAACATTTTTTAGGGCCAATTTCACCACGTTGTCGTTAATCATTATTTAGTTAAAAACACGCATTAAAATTATCCTCACCATCATATTTAGATAATTTTTCTTGCTCAAAAATTAGAGGTTATTTAGGTGTCTTGTTTTCGTCTTCAATTATCAGCTGACACTATTAAGCGGCCATTTTGGTGTGGGCTAAACAACTGTTCAGAAGTGAACCGACCGAAATTGTTCGTTAAAAGTTAAGCAATATTTATCTCTAATTAAAGGTAAGAAAATATTTGGTGAAATGCTATTCGTTACTAAACTTCGATTAAGTGTTCTTTAGCCGTGTTTAAAATCTTAACTTAATGGTGAATTGGCCCTAAGCATGTTTCATCAGATTGTTTCTTGTCAAATCGCCAAAGAGGTAATTATGAGTATTAGAATATTTTGGCAGTAATATTCTTGATAATCTTGAACCATTTAGAACTGTGCGCAGAAGATAAGAATTTTATTTATCACTATTAGTCTATGATATTGAACAAGCAGCTAATCCTAGTTGCCATGGTCACAGTGCTGATTTATAATGTTTTTTTTTCTAGCAGAAGACAAGAGACTTTTAATATGATGCAGTATCGTTGCGCGTTTCATGCTTTGAATTATATGACGGTGTAGTTGACTTCAGTATACGCAAGATTTGTATTATAAATACCAAAATGAGTTGCAGTAAAATTAAAGAGACCCCAAGGTAAAATCTTCATCAGTACCTACTTTTATTCGAACTATAAAATAAAATGCATGGCATAGTCATCATAGCTTCAATGCAATTTTTTTTTATGCACATATGGGCAGAGTTAAATAACATATCTGATATTAGTCATAGTTTTACGTTCTTATGGGGAGAAATATTTGAACGACATGCTATCTTGAATTTGACATAGGTAAGCAAAATCACAGTTTGGAACTTCTTCAGACAAAATTCTGTAATTTTGCAGAAACATGAAACAGAAAAAAAAACCTAAATTTCTTACATGTATCCGATAAATGTGGGCTGAATATGAGAAAACAAATAAACACAAATTATAGACATTCGGCAATTAGATATGAAACAAGAAATATGTGGACTAACTTTGTTTTTATGCAAAATGAAAACACTTGGCAATAGGGAGTAATGGCATACGAATAAGTGTGGCAAAAATGACGTTTTCAAACACAATTAGCTAAATTCATACATATTAAAATGCACCATTTTATAATCAATTTCTAATTATACATTGCATATTTATATTCTGAAAAACTATTGTAATCATTATTATGTACGATTATATTTTTATATAGCTTATGGAAAAAAAATAAAAGTTTTTTTTATGATGTTTCAGTATATTACAAAGTTACACTTCAGTTAGTTAAACAAATTAATATTGCTAATTACATAACATCGTTTTTTAGTTAGACTGTTTGATAAATGGCCAGACCATTTTTAGGAAAAGTTCGTACAGAAATGGATGCATTCTAATAGTAAAGAATGTTTATCTTTCTATATATTTTAATTCAAGATAATGAAACATAACTCATTTTATAACACATATGATACCTTAGCTATTTTGCTATGTAGTCGCAATACAAATTCAAATTTTTGTCATATGTTATAGCATATCACCAGATTTTCTATGCCTTCTGTGCATTCAGTTACTGCCAAGTTGTTGAACCAGTCATTAAACAACTCTTTCAGTTCGTTGTCACTTCCAAGTAGTTCCCAGCCAAAGAATCCTTCAATTTGGTGAAAATATCGTAATACTGAGCCAAGTTCTCGGGTTATACCGAGTATGTTCGAAAATTTATCACTTAAATTGTTGAAGCAATAAATTTTTTGTCAACACAGCAGCATGCAAATGTGCTTTATCACAAAGCACAATACCTCTAGACAACACTGTTTGTTTTGGATGGTGTGGTATAGTCGGTGAAGGGTCTGACAATAGGCAGTTAGATATGGTCTCCCCTCTGGGTATGTATTCAATGAGTAAGGCGACCTTTTGATCCTGAAGCACTGTAGTCATAACCCTTTTGGTGCTCAGAAATTGTTTGGCTCTTATTGGTCTTGTTGATGATCGGGAATGATGCCTTTCAATTGACTGGCTCTTTGTTTATGGAGTTATGGAAAATCAATGTCTCATCACCAGAAACAATGTGGTTTAAAAACTCTTCACGCACTTTTCTGTAGCCCAAATCACCACAGCAAATTTCATAAAGAAATATTCATTAAGTTTCAGGAAAGAACTCACTGAGACTATCTATAGAAAAACGTCTATTCTGTTTATGTTTTCCTTAATAATTGATTCGAGTTTTCGTCAGTCACATCTGAAGGTCCTCCCGAGCATTCTTAATCATGAAATTTTGTTTGCACGCCATTAAATATGATGCACCATTTGCGATCCGAAGCTTCATTATAATCACATTACCATAAAATATCGGTTATCTGTCTGTGAACTTCGAAAGTGCGAAATTTTTTTGCATTAAAAAAATGTTTTACACTAAAAACCTTACACTTGTCAGCATATATAATTTGTTTACACATTTCAAAGTTTTACAATGGACAGTAAATGACAGTTGCGGATCTCTGCTAGCGGATCTCTGCTAGTGTCAGACTGGTGCGAAAGACTGGGGAGTTTCATGACATTGTGGTGTTGGGTGTTGGAAGAACTGCGTGACTCGTCAGATTTAAATATAATGACCCTCGTAGGTATTTGTTTGAAGCCCAGATGCAAATCAGGTATAGCTGTCATATGTTAAATTCAAGAAAGAGTAGTCCGAAAGCTTTGACCATCACTGCGAAAATATAATAATGGTGTTTAAGGAAATAAGCACATAAAAAAATGTAAGCCCTTCTATCGAATGATTTCTGGATATCTTAATATACATAAATCCAGTATCCTGATGTTTGTTTCCAGTGAACTCTTCACCAAGTCAACCGATTTCGATGAACATTTGCATTTATGTGTAATTTTTTCCAACTTGACAGATAGCCTGGTTTTTATTTCGATTAATGGTCTTAATAATTTATAATTAATAATAAACTGATTATCAATGTTGATTGGTGTTTAAGCCCGGGAAAACAGTGGGTACTTCGTCTCCATGACAACGTTGCATGCTCGAGAGTCGGGAAACCATCGGTGCTATTCGTTTTTTCTTCGGTACATTACAAAGCATTGTTTTAAGTTTTTGTCAAAATTAATTAATTTTTATTTTATTTCATTTATTATAACTGTAAATAAGAGATATGGTCTCATTCCCCCCTCCCCCCCCCCCCCCTGAATACAACCGTGCGAAGCCAGGTCGCGCAGCTAGTAACAATATAACAAACAGTTTCATACGCGAATATGGTAGCTGGCTATAGCCAGATGGCATCTCATGCCATTATAAGCAAAGGTCACTTCTTGCGGGTGGTAAAAAATCTACCTAGATATCCTGTGATTTTCTGCACAATGTTGTAACAGAATTCTGCCAGGCAGCCCACAGCCCACTACCGTAAATAAACTTTTCTGTTCTTTGAACGATTCTTTTAATGGGGAAGCTTGATTTATAAGATTTTCCATAGACATATTCCCTTTCTGGTTTTAATTGCATGTCGTAGCTTAGAGAAACAACAATACTTGAATAATAGATGAATATACAAGAGAGACAGAATCAGCCAATACCAGCCGATGTCAAATGTCCATGAAAATCTTTTGGATCCTTTTTTTTCCTATGCTGTTAAAGTGTTTTATTGTTCCATGTCCAGCATCATAATAAACATAGTGCTCGCCTGTAATCGTTTTATTGATATCCTGTGCATTACTCGTTCCCTGCTTGATGAAACACTGCGGGCTGCTGACTCGCTTCTGGCCAGATTGTTGAGAAAGTTTTGTACACAGTCAATATTTTGTGCTCGCAGACACACTGCTGACCATGGTAACATTCAATTTATTTTCATAGTGTTAGGAAATTTTTAGAACTATTTAACTATAGCCTTGTGACAGCCAGCAGTTCAACTGTATCGAGCCGACTCAAGACATCGCTTTAAGGCCACACAACTGTGATGTGCTTCCACCTTCTGATTTTTTTGTTTTGTTTTTTACGGGGTGTAAAGTGATGAAATATTGCCCATAACAACTAAATAAAATGCAAATCAATATTGTTCTGTATAGAATAAATAATCCAATAATTTTAAATAATCTTTAATTCAAGTTGATAAAAAAAAATTCTGATTTACGTCTATTTTCAATTTTTCAGAATGACGAAAAAATTTATTCGTCAGTGTTGCAAAGAAACAAAGCTCTACATGACACCACACCTCAACGATGTACTGTATCTTCACTTCAAAGGTAATGTTTTAATAAATCGTTTATAATTATTTTAATGCGCATTTGACTGTAACTCTTAACTCATAATTCAAAACGAGTGTCGACAGTGTGCATGTATTTTGTATATGTAAATTCGTGCTGGATGAATTTTAGGAACTTAGGACTACAGCTTTGATTCTTAGAGTGGGAGACAGATACTTATTTTTTCCATTCGCCAAAAATATGTTGGCATGCACAGATATTTCGACCTTGGTGATTATCACTTCCCAATGACTGAATCTCCAGAGCAAAATATTACCCGACATAATGGATTATATTCTGCAATTTATCAAATGCCTCGCTGCCTTTTTGTAGTATATTCTCGTCGCAGTAGGTTTTTTAACTGACGTTGGCTGTTTATCAGCTCTAAGTCCATTTGTATCCAGTATCTCCTGATTCGCCTGGGTATTTTTTACTGTGAGTTGGCTCTAGTGGAGCATGGTTTTTATAATATTTTTTCTTGTGTTATTGGCACAATTTGCATATTAAAAATAGGCTTAACTTGTATATTAAATCAGATTAAAATGAATTATTAGATACATGGGTCATGGCTTTTGATTTTAATTTAGGGTTAAATAAGTAAAGTGTGTGTTTTTTTCGGTATTCACGTCCATATATGTTATTTTCATTTCTACCTGTAGTGTGTGATAGTCATCTTCTAGCATTTATCTATGCTGAATAGCATGTCTTATAACTTTGCTTACCTTGTTAAAAAATACACATCGTTCAAAGAAATTTTCTCATGAGCATACGCAGCCTAGGCCAGCATGCTTCTTCTGTTAAGTCTGTGCTGACATAACTGTGGAATTCCTTGATGAACTAATGGCTGGTCTTTTTTTCAGTTTCACTTGCTGACAGTTCCAATAAGTAAGGAAAGAAAGTCAGTACACAACGAAAATATATGTCAAATTTCTGACCAGTCCAACCATTTTCTAAAGACCTCAACAGAAAAATGAATTTAGGGACCTATTATTTGACTGGTACTATGGATAGATGGGACTTCATCATAGAGGAGATACTTTTTTTCCCTCTCCAATAGAGCTTGGAAATTTCATTTGTGACCGCAACACATCTAGCTTCTGATGACATTTCTTCTCAGTTGTCGCGTGGTTCAATCGAGTCCCGTATGTGGCTGATCGACAAAAACCCCACAGGTTTCACGAAGATCGAGGCGCTGGAGGAGTACACGGGGCTCAAGTGCCTGTGGCTGGAGAACAATGGCATCGACCGGATAGAGAACCTGGAGAGCCAGACGGAACTTCGGTGCTTGTTCCTACACAACAACGTCATCACCAGGATAGAGAACCTGGAGGCGCTGAGACACCTGGACACGCTCAACCTCTGCAACAACTTCGTCTCCAGGCTGGAGAACTTGAGTGAGTCGACAGGCTCACGATAAACAAACCCTTCTCCAAAGTCCGTTAGTTAACCGTCCGCCAACCGAGCGACCACAAACAGAAATCACGTAAACAACGCTATCACGTGGGAAACAGTCCTATAAACGCACACGCGGTCAAAACTGAAATCTTCTATCAGGACTTAACAGTGTTTAACACGTTAATTCACCAATAGTTAAAAATCGTGCTTTCTGGGGACCCGAATATAGCTACATACAAAAGGCGAGATTATAGTGATTGTCACTGCAGTTGACAACTTACTCTACCATTATTTTGCAAGCTATGTTATAGTGTTAAATTCATGTAAATCACAGATATTCGCAAATTTGTACATTTATAGATATTATTACCCGCGAATTTATGATTTGTGTTGTCTCTCAGCAGCTTCATTGGTTAAAAGTTGTTTGTAAAACCGTTGTTCCCTGAATAGCTTTCCAATATTAACAGCGCACATAATTGTCACGATACAACAAAATGTAGTCCAAATATAATATGCCCCAATGTAAGTTGAGTACTCAGTATTTCGCGAAAATTTATTTCATATATGCAAGAAAAAAACACAGCTAAGTGCTGTTCAAAGTTACAATATCTTTCCTTAATATTTCCAGCTGGTTTCCAAAGGAATCATCTGTAAAAGTACAGAAAATTTTCTGTGTGCATTCAGCTGATCAGATGGCCCGGAAAATTCCATCCATCCGTCCGTCAAAACCTTGCCAAGCTTTAACTTTCGACGGAAAGCCGGATGAAATTATAAACTTTAAAAAATGTCTGAAAAGCATTGTATTTATTTTAAAAGTATATATTTTTTTACTGTTTTTGTATTCGTTTAGCTGCTTCTAAATTAAGTTTATAACTTGAGTTTGAACACGTTTTAAATTTTGATAATTGAAACAAACATTGACCGAGACAAAAAAATGTAAGTAATAACGTAATTTATTTAAAAAAAAATATCAAGTGACGAAAATATGTTTTAAGATTTATATTCTTAATGTACATGGTCGTCAAACTATTAAACCTTTATAAGATAAATTTTTATAAAAACCTCAAGCCTTCTAGTCAGTTAGCAGCATCAGAGTGTTAAAATATTATGACGGATTTATGGATCATTGAGAATCGCTCGGCTTGTGAATGGACGGACGGAGGTGGACGGACGCGTGGGATCATTGAGATCCCACTATAAGATGACGGACATCCGTCCATCCGTCCATTCGTCCAACTGTCCGACCAATTGTTCACACTCCGCTCGTCTATCATATTTTTTCCACTTGACTGGAAGGTTTGAATTTTGGAGAAAATTTCTCTTTCAAAGGTAAATTAGTTTCGAAGCACAACACTTACATAATACTGAACCAATTTTTTTTTTCTGTGATATGTACATACATATCTTCAGATTACCATTTGATGTTAGATGTTACACATCTCTGGCGAGTACTGAAAAGACTCTCACACTTTTCTTTTATTAAATTGCCTACTCTTTTTTTAAAAAAAATATACTTCGTCAGGGCTGTGATCTCTGATAAATTTCATTAAAATTAAATGTGTAAAATCTTGTTCTTTGTTGCAACCAGTTCTTGGACCACTCGCACTAACTTGGGACTTCTCGCAAACACACACAACATTCTTCTGAGATAACGACGGCAGCTTCGCTTTGACGAAACTCATTAAAGGACATGTTTTTTCTCCCCTGTTCATGCGCGAAGGCGTGCTGCCTGCGCTGAACACCCTCAGCATCAGCCACAACCGCCTGCAGAGCGTGGACGACATCAGCGAGCTGGCAAACTGCGCTTCTCTGTCCGTCGTCGACCTGTCGCACAACCGCCTGGGAGACCAGCTCATCCTGCAGGCGAGACACCTTCATCCCCACAATCACAGGCCGCCGATTCATCATATCTTTGAATATATATATATATATACTGTATAGAAGTCGCGAGTGGATAGGATTTACTCTACGTCTTTCAGAAGTGTATGATGAGCAGCTTGGGAACTTCACCACTGCAGTGCGCTGCCGTAACGCCCTGTATCGTCTTAGTTGTTATTTACACGTTAGAGCGCAGCACTGTCGCCCGCTGTCATTCCCCCCGCACCACCCCCAACCCATCATTCACTGCAGCTCAAGGTCGTTCAACGTGAGGGGGAAAGGGTGTTTGAAGAGTTCGACACTTGTCCGCTAGGGACCCACCACAAGTCGATGCCCTAGAGATGGTGGCAATTGCGGCGGTGAACTAACCAACTACCTCAAACCGTATTAGAAATTTTAACCTGGCCTGGCGACTTATATACAGTATATATATTCAAAGATCATATTGCCATCCGGGGCAGTGAGCGTGGGCGAGGCCAGAAACTGAAGTTTCTACAACTCGCTAAGTGCCATAGTAATTCAGGTGCACCCCACACTGGTGAATGAATCATTTGAATCGACGGCGGGGGGTGCGTGTCTTGTTGGGATAGGTTTGGCACACGGGCCTGTGTGTGCGCTGGTAGGTTGTGTAATCATCCACAATCACAGGCCGCGTTCCCTTTTCTACTGGCAGCAGTGATTCATGTCTCGGTGGCGAGCGTCGTTTCAAATCCCCTTCTTGAGGAATGTTGCTTTGACGTGAAACCTCTTTAAAAAAAATCGCACCAAAACACACACGGACATCAGAACCATGGGCGTAACAACAAGGGGGGGGGCAAGGGTATTTTGCCCCCCCCCCCCCCTTTTCTGAAACCTTGAAGTGGAGGCAAAAAAAGTTCTGTGTTTTTAGATAATAAAACTACTTAAATAGCACCATTTTCCACCTTGAAATACGAATTTTCCCGGGGGAGGACCCCCGGACCCCCCGCTTCAATAGGGGGGATCGATGATTCTTTATAAGAAGGTATATTGCTCCTCCTTTGGAAATTTAGTTGTTGCGTCCCTGATCAGAACAGATATTTGTACTGTAACGAAAAAGGAAGTCTGTTATCGTCTCGCCTGAACAACTCCCCGACTACCAGTCTCGGAGACGCCAAGTGCTGTGTCGTGCTCAGCTCGCGAGATGCGACCCCGAGTTTCGAGTCGCGGACGGGTTGTCGGGGAAAAAAAGGAAGAGCGCTGATTGGTCAAAACACCGGCTCCCTCGCGCTCATTTCTACTCAGCGCAGCTCACGACTCGGGACGTGATGGCGCGGTGATTCGCGTGTTCGTGCGATTCAAGACAAAAAAAAAGAAAGTGTTAAAATTGTAAAAGTAAGCCTATAGAATGTATTAAAGTACGGCATGTCAGCCTCAGCCCGGGCAAGAGCCGGCTGTGGCTGCAGACATGAGGCTGTGGGCCGCACATACACCCTGGGGTCCGGCGACGAGCAGAGAGACTGCCGCTGGAGCGTCGCAGAGCGGGAAGCCTAAGACAGGGGTGCCCACAAGGGGGGGGTAACGACGCAGACTGCGTCATTAAAATTTCAGGAAGGGGGGGGGGTTGTCAAAAGACGAGTAAATATATATATATCATTTACATACTTATATCTTCTAATGTGAAAATACGTTTCTGGTGCTTTGATAATTGAAAGGGATCTTGTAAATCAAATTGACAACCCCGCACTTTCCTCAACAAAAGCAGTTTGGCATCTGTCGGTTCAGGATGGTCCCTATCCCCGCTTCGACAATAAGTGCACACACGCATATGACCAAAATTATTATTATTAGAAAATTAGTTATAATTAATGCAAAATGTGACAAAAGATAATACTAAAAAAGTATAATATTATAAAATCATTGAGAAAATGGCACAAAAAATTTGGGTGGGGGGGGGGGCGGCGCATCATTAGGTTAGGGGGGGGTGAGTCATAGTGTTTGGGGGGGGGGCACCTCTGCCTAAGATGTACATCAAGTTCTGTCCCTGCCGAACACGCCCGAATATTCACCTTCGGCCAACCTCGGGATTTGTTTTACTTTTGCGCTCCAAAATACACTTAGTTTTAGTTAGGTTAGGAAGAAAGAAAATCGCGCAGGAAAAATGAATTCAAATATTAAAAGTGGTCGGTTCGGTCAGCTACATCAAAACACTTTAAAACACTATGGACGGTTAAGTTAGGTTAGTATAGCTACATTAAAATAAACAGAGAAATATAAATGTAATATATAAATAAACCCGAGGTTTGGCCGAAGGTGAATATTCGGGCGTGTTCGGGCAGGGACAGAACTTGATGTACATCTTAGGCTTCCTTCGCAGAGCCGCCGTGGCTCGCCCAGTGAGCGACGCCAACTCCGTGATCACCTCTTTATTTATTTATTTATTTATACAAGAAGAAAATTCAGCACTAGGCCGTTTTTCAATTTCGTGTTTTTTTAAATTTTTTTTTTATAAATTTCAAAAAATAAAATATCAGGTTAACACTGAATATTAAACCACGCTATAGAAAACAATTAAATAAACTTAATGACTAACATAATAAAAAAAAGTAAATGCTAGCCCTTCCATATATAAAATAAATCAGTTCACATTCGTAAAAAAAAAAAAAAGAGACATACCTACTTAACGGTTTATTTCAATCATTATACCGCATCTTACGGATTGTCTTTGAGTAATGTTGACTGGGTATAGTCACACTACCGCTGTTGCAACTGTTGTCAATGGACGTATCGAGTGAAGATGGCGCCCACACGTCTGTCGAAAACGCGAATGCGAACACCAGTCGAAGTGATATAATGCAGGACCATTTGCGTCAGGGGCGCAACAACTAAATTTTCAAAGGGGGGGGGGGGGCAATATACCTTTTTATAAAGAATCATCGATCCCCCCTATTGAAGCGGGGGGTCCGGGGGTCCTCCCCCGGGAAAATTCGTATTTCAAGGTGGAAAATGGTGCTATTTAAGAACTTTTATTATCTAAAAATTTATTACACAGCACTTTATTTGCCCCCGTTTGCCCCCACTTCAAGGTTTCAGAAGGGGTGGGGGGGGGGGGGGGGCAAAATACCCTTGCCCCTCCTGTTGTTGCGCCCCTGATTTGCGTGCAGCTGACACAGACGTTTCAAGTTAAACCAACGGCATTTGTGTGTCCCGACACAGCCCCACACAACCCTTCTTTTTTATGCTAAGTAATTGGGAGGCTGTATAGTAAATACTGTTTGCAAAATTAGAAGAAGCAGACGAAGCTGTTTCGTACACGCGACGTTACTGGTGGGACGAAAGAGTTTTATACACGTTTCTAAAATAAAAGTTGACGTTCCCAAATGCTGTCAATAGGAAAAGGAACGCAGCCTTGGACTGATGAAAATCCATACCCATAGAATGGATTTAGATTTAGAATGTGTATTGACGCATATGCGCACCGTGCTCTGTTTTGGTGAAACGTAAGTTTTATCTAATACTGAAAAGGGTAAATTCCTAGCAGAAGTAAGAGTAGTGAAGAATTTTACAGGTGGTAAGAGTAAGACGAGGTGATGACGCATCAGGAGGCTATTCACGAACTTTCGCACACTAAAAATCACTAGCGTTACAGTTAACCCTCTCTTAACAATAATATCCATGACTTGCTATTCTCTTAACAATCTTGTTTACGAATTAACAGTTCAAGTTAAATGACATGGAAATAGTGCACTTGACACTTAAGAGTAAGAAAACAGCCACAGTTTAAAAAAAAGTAACTATTATTTATTTTATTATCGTAATCATTTAGTTTTTCACATTTATACTTGTTGTATAATCTCAATTGATTTATGAATTAACTGCAAACACTTCAATCAATTAAATTAAAATATTGAAGTACATGCAAAATAGTTTATGAGTAAAACCTAATATTTTCTTCTTAATATATTCTTCCAGGTAAAACAGTTAAGTATGTTTTACACATTTTTCACTAGTCATTACCTTCTAAATGAGAGAAATAAGAACTTCATTTATCAAAAATAGTTTTAAAATAGAGGTAAATTATAGTAGGTAGTTAATACCTATGTAATATATACCTATACATTATATATACTTATATAATAAATACTTCAATGAACTTTCTCCTGTGACTTAATATGTAAATTATTCTAAAAATAGTTTAATAATAATACTTAAAGACGCAATTAAATTCTATTATAATCGTACACTCAATTTAATGCAATATTTGAAAAATTCAGTATCTATGACATTGTAAATTATAATATTGTATTTTACGTCTTTATGTAACCACAACCACACATTCGTACATTTTATTTCATCACTCTGCCATTTTATCTCGAAACTTAATATTAATGCCAGTAGCGAGTTAAAGCCACATTCAACCCAGGCAGTAAGGTAAGGAAAGTAGGATGCAAATATGGGGACCACACAGCTTTCAGAACAGTTCTGAAGATATTTAAGGTCAGTGGTATGATTAATGTTCTTAACTTTTGAGATAAGGTCACCTAACGAAAAACGAAAAGTGAACGTTTAAGGAGTTGTGTATTGTACATAGGAAAGGAGTTGGGGAGGGGGTGGGAAGAGGAATTATGATTAAAGTAGAGACTTCTGATAACTGCAGGACTCAGAATTTTTTCTGCGCCATGCGTGTTATACTTCCGATGGTGGATTTACATATAATATTTACATGTGTACATGTGTGTTTATGAATATATATGTATACATGTGCATATAAGTGTTTATGAATATATATGTATACATGTGCATATAAGTGTTTATGAATATATATGTATACATGTGCATATAAGTGTTTATGAATATATATGTATACATGTGCATATAAGTGTTTATGTATATATATGTATACATATGTGTGTTTATGCATATTATGTATACATATGCATATAGAGCAGCAGTGCTTAATTGCATGTTTGTATTATTGCACACTTGCACACTTGCACACTTGCACACTTGCACACTTGCAAACTTGCAAACTTGCAAACTTGCAAACTTGCTCACTCGCTCACTCGCTCACTGGCATACTCGCTCACTGGCATACTTGCATACTTGCTCACTTGCTCACTTGCATACTTGCTCACTTGCTCACTTGCTCACTTGCATACTTTCTCACTTGCTCACTTGCATACTTGCTCACTTGCATACTTGCTCACTTGCATACTTGCGCACTTGCATATTTACATACTTGCGCAATCTCATACTTGTTCATACTTCCGCACACTAATACTGTCATACATCCTTATGCACTCGCATACCTATACACTGTCCTGTTCGTTTGTATGCTTGCACACTTGGACATGTGTTTCAAACATTTGTGTTGCCTACAAATTTTATAGCGTATCCCTCTATCTGTTAAGTTTCAATTATAACGTGCATGGTGGCAAAAACAACACATTCTTTTATTTCTAGGTATTTTTTCTGGTGATAAAAAACGAATTATAGACGAAATAATGACTTTGAATGTTAATGTTGAGATGTATTTATTATAATAGTTATATATATATATATATATATATAATAATTTTTCCGTTTCCTTTTTTTTTTTTTTTTATGTGTATACTTGATCTTATCGGTCAAGCGGTAATTTTTCGAGTTTGTAGGCAACATATATGTGCAAAATGATAGTGCAAAGTAATAAAATACTTTTTTTCCTATGTAATAGTGATTCTTACGCACTTACAATATGCTGTAAACGATTCCAGTTTTTTTCAAAACTTTAATATAGGTATCTTTTTAAAATCACTCTAAATGCAAAAAAAAAATTAAAAAAAAAGCCTTACAACGAATTAGCACGTACAGCCAATTACGATTAACTTAAAGTGTTTATTTTATCAGGTGTTTTCGGCCATGCCAAGTCTGCGTGTTCTCACGTTGACTGGCAACCCTGTGCTAACAAACTGGGCGTATCACCGTAAGAAGTTGATAGTGGCTTGTGTGAGTATGTACATGTACTTATTTGTCTTGTTGTGCTACCTACCTTCTTTAATTTTAATAATATATGTTTTTCTTCAATGATTGAGCTATGTTAATTAAGAATTGCAATGGATATTATTTTCGTGGTCTTGTATGAATAATAAAAAAAAAAACATGACAGTTTAACGTGCACAAGTAAATACCCACATAAAAAAAATCAAAACTGTAACAAGACTGGGCATTTATTAGATAATGTTTATCTTAAATATTTTCCCAAGCTTGAATATATAATAACCAGGGGTTCCCATATAGATACACATTACTGTGCAGCTGATGATATGTGCCATGTACTCCCAAAACATTTGGTGAAATGTAGTTTTTGCATGGTTTAAGTACAGTGATCTCTCAGTTATCCAGCAGATATCTGACCAGAGCACTGGAAATCACTAATAACGACGCATTCAAAAGGCAGAAGCTATTTTTTATTATATTTTTAATACTTTTGTTGTATAGACGCCAGTACATACACGCAATGTAAGTGTTAAAATAAACTTACACTACAGTACTACTCTAGTTGTGTATCAATAAGTATGAAGTGAAGTAGAAGGCATAAAAATATTATTCTTTTTTTTTATCGTTCTGCTTTAATACATTAAATGAAATTTTGAACATTTGTTCTTGAAGTCGCTTCAATACTAAAATGTCGGAGACACCATTTTCTTCTGCCCAGGTAATAGATGTAACACAGAAATCAACGTCTGCGTCGTGAGGTATCGTTTGAACAGCTAGTCACTTTCCCCCTTCCACACTCCTCTCTTTTTACCTCTTCTATTTTGGTCACAGCTTATGCGATGCCGTCTTCTAGTCAAAAAAACTGGTTTATTTTTTTCTCTTCGCCACCAGACATCCAATTGCTGACATCATTATCAGCTGCATCCACGATCTGTTTATTGAACACGTCTCGCAGCTCGTTCAAGTCACTTTTAACGATATCAAGGGAATGTCTGCGTTGTTTTGGCTTTTTCTCGTGTTGCTCGAGCACGTTGGTGAGGGGGAAGGGGGAGGGGAGTATCCAGATTAAAAAAAAAAAAACACTGGCTCACGATGTGTGACGACGCACGCCACATCGGACCCGGATCTCGGATCTGGCAGGCCCGTTTCTTGCATTCACAAGGCTGTGGCATGTGGCAGTGAGTGGTTTTTCCTGTCTCTTGGAGCTAGCTCGAAGGGTTCATACAAACCAAATGAAGAGCTGACGGCAGTGAGCGACGTCTCAGCTCCGGCCACTCGAAATGGACAGCTAGGGAGAGTTTGGAATAGTCCTCCCGAAGGTCCACGGGTCCCCTTGGGTGACTCGAGGGCTCCCAGGAAGGTGTTGTGGTGGACGAGGGTATAGGTGCCAGCAGTGCTGACGATGTGTCGGGACAGCCATCTGTCTGGTTAGCCTTGTTGAGTTGAACTGGTGGTGGATAGTTCCAGCCTCCCGTCACATCATCTGACGGCTAGTCCCGATTGCGTTAACGGCGTTTCTGTCTCCTCGCCCACAGGGACCCCAGGGCGGAATGGCTATTGGCTATAAAACCGCCGGGTTGAAAAATAAAAGGGGGAGAAATCCCTGACGACACGTATGCTACATATTTACAAGAGCCACGCAAGAGCGGCTCCAAAGGGAGGGACACTGAAATCCTCCCGAGCCAGAATTTTATTATTTTTATCTTGAAGTGTACGTTAATACTTAAATTCACATGTAAAATTTCCATATCATCAAAAGTTGTATGAAAAAAAAAATAATACCAATATTCGAGACCATTATTGTTTTGCAAGGCCATGATTTTGCAACTGAATCGTTTCGTTGTACCCTACGATAGACCCCTCCCGAAATATCTTCCTTGGGAGCCACATGGCATACATTCATAATGCTAACGGTAATTTGTACTACGAAATATTGCATTAGTGAAAAGTAACTGTCCTCTTTCTCTCTACTTTCAGAAATCACTCACTTACTTGAATGAGGCACCTGTATTCGATAAGGACAGAAGATGTGCTGATGCGTGGTGAGAACTTTGTAGCTTTTAGTGGATTATATTAAACCGGAAAATAACAAAATCAATAGAAACATTGAAGTGAGTGTGGGTTGTTAAAATTTTATAGGATAAGTATCTAAATAGAGGCTCCATGTAACATGTATGTAAAAAAAGAATGATTAGTAAATAGAGTACAGTTAACAACAACCTACCTAGAAGGGATTTGGAAAGTGTCCACCAGGATATTTCCACCACCTCCTTTAGATAAGTTCTTGTCACACTGACTGTATTTTCTTAATCACTCGTTCTTTTCACACATGTGTTATGGTGACTCTCTTAATAACTCACCCTTTAATGTTATTAAACATCCTTATCTGCACCAAACTTAAGAAAATACCATACATAAATAACATACAGTAAAACGATTTTTTTTTACATTCTCAGGTATTACACTTTTCTGCATGGGGACTATACACCAATACCTCTAGTATTCATTCATTACATCCAACGGTTTTTAAATCTTTCTGAATTTCGAATAAGCTTTTTTTTTACAACTCTGAGAGGAGAACACAGATAGTGAGAGTGAGCGTGAGATCTCCTAATTAAAAAAGCTATAGTCTCTTTATCCTTTATCTATTTAAAATAACCTTCAATAGCGTCTGACACCGCAGTGATCGTTAATAGTTTCTCGTTCCTGATATTAAGAGCTCAGACTAAGTAAGCATTTTTAAGATTTTCGTCCAAAATTTTAGGAAAGATGGCGGGCTGGAGGCAGAGCGAGAGATGAGGGCTACTATCGAGAAAGAAGAACACCAGCGGATGCAAGACAGTATAAACGGTATGATAAGCATCGTATTAAAAAAAAAAATATGATCAAATACCAGAATAGCCTGTATTTGTATACATAGGCGTATGTTGAGTGATTAGTCCGGAACTGGTTGGCTTTTTATCAGTGCCCGATAGACGATGAGAATACATTCAGTTGGAGTATTAACTGTCAGAAGTAGGTACAACCACTTCTTATACAGTCACCTTTGTTTTGTTGTTTAATGCACTAATATGGCTGCCATTTGTTTACATATACATCAACTTTTCTCGTTCGTTTTGATTTACGATCGTGATTTATGCTTGTCAATAAGTAAATTTATTTATTTTTACGTTTCATAGAAGCAGTCAACAGTCATCCCTTCCCCCCCCCTCTTAAACAACACGTTTTTAAGCCTGCAGGCTGATCTGTGGGTGGCTCACAAACTAAACTTAACCTTACCTTACAATTTCGGGGGGGGGGGGGGGAATCCCCCTAACTCCCCTCCTATGCGTCCGCCCCTTATGGTGATATCATACGTATTACTCTAAACTTTTCCCAGGCCTAATATTAGACTGGATTTGTTCTAATCGTTATTAATCTGTTAATGGTTCTGAAAAATTACTAGTGCCAATTTTTCTTCGATGATTTTTTTTTAATTTCAATATGATGTCAAGTTAGGTGCGCTAGTTTGGTTTACTTTCTCAGCGAAAAAAAAAATATCCTTCCTATTACTCAATGAACTAAAATTTAGCCTATAACTAGCAAACCCATAAATGACCTGTAAGCAGTGACATTTATTTACGATTTCAGACAGATTTCGAAAGAAGTATTACCTATTGCATGCGATACCTTGGTGTTTTCCGGAGAATTTCCTCCCAGTTTTTCGCATCATGGTATCTGGAACCCAAAACCATCGTCATCTTAAAAGTGTGTGTGTATAATGTTTTTATTGACATGATAATTCCAATTTACTTTGCACAAATTTGTTACAGAATGATATGAAAATTATAGAGAGGGAATATAAACCTTGTAATACTATTTTTTTATAAAGGTTTTTAATGAAAGGGTGGAAAAAATACGGGTTTAAGGACACAAAATTATCATAGCTTCCTTAGTAGATATGGGGGAAAAGTTTTTAAATAAAGTAACGAAGACTGTTAAAATACTGCCAAAATTACAACTTATTTTAATTGTACGTTGTCCCTTAGATTTATACAGCAACTTAATGTGAGGGATGAACGCCATCTTTGTTTCAGTGGCATTTTATATCGTTTGATTTTCAAAAAAAAATAATTTTTTTTTAGAAACAGAGTATATAATTTAATACATACATTTAAAAGTGACTAGCTGCTGAAAATAAGTTTCATCGATAAAGTTTTGGATATAAGGTGTTGAAATATATATATATTTTTTGTAAATAACTACAGCTGTAATAATACCTACTGCAAATAGAATATGTCATGGTCTTCGAAAATCTTAGCTAAATTGAAGTTTTTTTTTAAAAATCATACCAAAATTAACTGTTGAAAACAACATGGTGTCTTTTGGATGCTATCTTTCCCTCTTAATCAGAGGTTTTATATGGAAAGAAAGGAACGTGTGATGGATAAACGATAAATGACATCCTGTCTGACTGTATTGTGTGTGTGTGTCTGTATGCTGTGTTGCTGTGGCAGCGCTGCTGCGTAAGAGAGACGAACTACGGAGGAAGAGGATGGAGGAAGCTGGAGAGACACTGGTGCTCGAAGAACCCGCCGACGCAGAGTCAAACAGCTGCAGCGACAGCGAGGTACATAGGGGTTATCAGACAAGGGCGTACACAGTGAGGAGAAAAATCCTAATATTCTATCGTTCCCACCAACAAAAGGAAAGAATTTGAAAGCAAACAGCAGGCATAATGGTTCTTCAACCCCCCCCCCCTTCTCTTTTTTTTTCTCTAAAAACCCTCTTGGTCAAAATGAATAGATTCGAAAGCTCCTGTTATTAGACTATGGAATGGGTGTCTATTCAAAAAGTTATAGTCTCTCTGGTTAACAATCGGTAAGTAAAACAAACCATACCCAATGATTTGGCTAGATCACGGTATGATTAGGGGGGGGGGGGAGAGTGGTTTCTGATCCTTGAATCAGAAAGAGCACCTCTTTGAGGGAAAGACCGCTTGCGTTCGCAATATCGTAACTGTGGGACCTGATTTTCGATAAGGCGTTTTATTAAAATATTGAACATCTGGTTAAACTTTTCCCTTTTGTCTCTGGTGACCTTTTGGTGCGCGGAAGCGAATTACACGTAGTTTCCGCATCAGCCGCTAGAATTCGCTGCCGGAATGGTAAAAGTGGCTACGTAAACTATCGAACCATTCAATGAGCAGACGGAAACTTTAACTGTTATGTAATGTCTTCGAAAAAAGTGGGGAAAAAAAAAAAAAAAACTAGAAACAAATTTCTAGATCCCGGTTTTGCACATCTTGTTAAAATTATTTACACAGTTTTCCCTTTGGCTTTGTGAACTTTGGTTCGCGAGATCCGCCACAGGTGGCAGCAACGTGGTTGTTACACATTTCCGTTCCATGACACCTGTCGCATTCACGAAATTACTCCCACCAAATGCCTTATACGTTAAAAAAAATGGAAGCATGTACTTATATACGCGCGTTAAAAGTTATAATTACTTGTCGTAATAAAAAACTAACTTCAATTTTGCAAGAGAATAATTAATAGAAATAAAATAATAAATGGACTGACGATATTATACAGTTGGTAAAGTATACAATAAATCGGAAAATCAAATATTTAATTAAATTATCAGTATTAAATGTTAATATAAATAAGTGTATAAAATTATTTAATTTAGTAAAATAATTAAGACGGTTTTATAATTAATAATGAAAATCAATAAATATGCTGAATGCTTATTCTAAATGATTTATTATTATTTTAAATAAATTAATATTTTATAGTTTATTAATGAAAATAAATTGTACATACGGGTACACAACATCACTTATATACACTAGAAAAAGTTTATGAACGCAATTAATAGCCTATCATTAATATTCAGAATAAAAATATTTTTAATTATGTGGACAAGTATTAAAATTTAAATACTGAAGTGTAAGATTTAAAAGCGCATGTATATATATATATATATATACACACACATACATACATACATACATACATATGCTTTGCGGATAATGGCCAGGGAAGCCTGCGATCTTTATTAGATTAGAAGGAAATGTATACGTAGACAAGGACGTAATTTTTCATAAATCTATAAATTTTGGATCGCAGTCCTTAAAAGGCGAGCGTCGATAAAAACTAAGTGTCGTTGCGTGTATTCCATTCTTATTTTGTTCGCCAAAAGTTCCCGTTTTACCTGTGTCAGCCAGTGGCGGCTCCAGGATGATTTTTCGGGAGTGGCTATTGCACAAAGAAAGGTCGTAGTTGCAAAAAAAAAATGAAAAGTGGTCAGATATTGGCCTTGGAATATTATTTACAAATTACAGGTTTTAAATACAGAACCTTAGTAGCTCCATGCAACAAACTTTTGATGAGATAAAAGTTTTAACATATGAAAATGAAATATTTAAGTAAACATTAATGTACACTAATAAATGAAATTGATCTCGGGAAGGAAGCGCTTGGTGTCAGCCTGTATAACTTAACCCTTTGAGGCACACAGAAATATATTAAAATTAATTAGAATCCAGGGGTGCCCACAAGGGGGGGGGGGGTAACGACGCAGACTGCGTCATTAAAATTTCAGGGGGGGGGGGGTGGTTAAAAGACGAGAAAAATGTATATATTATTCACATAATTATAGCTTCTAATGTGAAAATACGTTTCTGGTGCTTTGATAATTGAAAGGGATCTTGTAAATCAAATTGGCAACCCCGCACTTTCCTCAACAAAAGCAGTTTGGTATCTGTCGGTTCAGGATGGAAATATTACCTGATATGACCAAAATTATTATTAGAAAATCAGTTTTAATTAATGCAAAATGTGATAAAATATAATACTAAAAAAAGTATAATATTATAAAATAATTGAGTAAATCATTGAGAAAATCGCATAAAAAATTTCGGGGGGGGGGGGGAAGGGCCCATCATTAGGTTAGGGGGGGTGAGTCATAGTGTTTGGGGGGGGGGGGTGGGCACCTCTGTAGAATCTATTGTGTAACTTTTAGCAGACGTGGCGGAAGGAAAAAAAATTAAAGCAGAGCCAATGTTGCTTGTTCTTGTTAGGATCGTCAGATAGCAGCACGAGGATTACTCACCGCGAGGTATTTCGGCAATACCACTGAAACATTGCGAATAGTAACATTTTTTCAAAGTGGTATCATAGAAATCAGGGACGCAACAACAGGGGAGGGGGGGGCAAGGGTATTTTGCCCCCCCCCCCCCCATCCCTCTCTGAAACCTTGAAGTGGTGGCAAACGGGGGCAAAGAAAGTTCTGTGTAATCAATTTCTAGATAATAAAACTGCTTAAATAGCACCATTTTCCACCTTGGAATACAAATGTTTCCCGGGGGAGGACCCCCGGACCCCCCCGGCTACAATAGGGGGATCGATGATTCTTTGTAAAAAGGTATATTGACCCCCCCCCCCCCTTTTGGAAATTTAGTTGTTGCGCCCCTGATAAAAATACCACTACAAAAACAAAGGGTTTTAGTGAGCGGACGTGAAGGAGGTTTTGGCGCCGGTGTGTCCCAGGATTCCGCCCGCTCCGACTCGGGGGCAGAGGATGAGGACTGCAGCGGCCCTGGACTGAGGATGCCCTGGCACGAGGCCAGAGTCCCGGCTCGCAGGAACCACCCTCTGGTGGAGGAGTTGCAACCCTGCGAGCCGCCGGCCAAATCGACCGCGCCGACCGGTAGGCCTATGCGGGCTGGGTTTCCCAATTTTTTTCCCAGCATCTCATACCTTTGCTGGTAATACCTTATTTTCATTATTTGCTTTATTTCCCCCCGCTCGTAGCCGGTGTTTAAAAAAGAGCTCCAAGAGATGGAGCGTTTGAACCCAACTGTTGGTGGTGGGATCGTGTAATTTACACGAGTGAGTATCTTGCTCAATAGGTGATACTCGACTTGTCAAACCTTAAAAAAAAAAAAAAAAACTGGTAGGCCTACCCTACCTCCGTCACTTATTCAACTGCAGTCAACCACGTCCCTTTCACCGACCGCCATGGGCCCAGAGGCGGACTAGGCCTCGCCGTCTCGCTACAAGGCATTCCGTGCTTTTTTCTTTTTGACCTGACAACGTCTAATAAATCGACGAACGCCGGCTGCACGCACTAAAGCGTGTCCCGTTACGCAAATTGTCCCGTTACGCTCATTGTACGCTTGCGCCGCAACTATCTCTCTTCCGCTCGATTGGAACAACCATCGATTTGACTTTCTCGAGGCACGTTAAACTTGAAACACTCCCATTCGTTTCCTACTTTTCCTATCATCGTCCTATCCTTAACAGGATAACACAGATTGGAAGAAGTTAAATAGCAAACATGTATAAAAGTTATAGTTAAAATAATCTCTTCGTTAAAGTAATAAACATATTTGAATTAATGAGTGCAAATAAAAGTAAATTTATCAATTAAATTGTAGATTTCATTTCACTCCTCCTTCGTATCCATACAAAATAGTGATAATTCAATAAAAATGGTTCAATTTTATTCATAAAAGTATGCAATCATTTCATGAATGTTTTGTTATGACTGTCACGTTAAACTATCGTCCGTAAACCGACTTTACAGACAACCAATTTTTATTTTATTTTAATATTTTGTTTTGAAACGGCGTAGGATTTGGCTTTTGGCTAATTGTTGAAGATAACACTCGTGAACTGGCGTGTTGTTAATCGTCGCCCGCGAGAAATGATAAGTTTATTTCCTCGCGACGCTTTACGGACTTCAGACTGTTAATAAACGTGTGGTTGCAACACAAAAACACAGAAGGTGTGGGGAGATGTTATGTACACAGATTTGAATAAATAGTTCCAAATAGGAGTTATGGCAATAAGATGGGAAAAAAATACAATATGGCGGGGCCTAATTCCCCCTTAAGGTGCCATATCATACGCCATGTTGATTTTTTTTTTCATTTTCTCATTTTTTATTAGTTTAAGAATATTTCTGTAAATTTAACACTACACCTCTCTCGTATTTGTGTTCCTGTCATAAGTGTGAAGATAACAATTATTACATACACTTGCGCTATATTTTTCACTTATTTTATAACCCCTTAATACATATCTCGTTTAAAAAAATGTTGTGACAGATCATAAAATGCGAGAGAAATAACCCTTGACTAATAGCAATGACGAGAAGAAAAAAAAATCATCATGGCTTGTGGCACTAATTGCTAGTTGACATTGTTAGTTTATCCTGTATGTAATATAGAAAACCAAAATAATGCACAAAGAAAAATTAATAGATACACAAACACACAGAAAAAAGGCCAAAATTGGCCGATGTAAAATGTTAAATATTAATGCAGCACAGAGAATTCCGTGAAAGTAATCAGCCAGAAGAACATCACATCACAGACAACACAGTAGTCTGACAACGACGAGACAATTGCAGAAAGAGCAGTGAAAACAGACAAACCACCACCTTGGCCAAAACAGCAACAAATAGAGGAACCCAAAGATGATACTAAACAATTAATCTGGATAACACAGCCACAATTTAACGACGCACACCCAGCGATATATATTTACTGGTTCTCGTTGCAACTGTCTCCTTCTTGTCAGTCCACGGTTTTAAGTCTGTGCTGTGATACTGTTCTGAATAATTCCTTGAACGGTATTCTCTGTGCTGTCTATACATTTAACTTTGAAATTAGCAGATTTTGACTTTTTCTGTGTGTTCGTGTATACATTTTTCTTTGCCCATTCGTCAGATTCCCTCGTAGCATATAATTGTGTATGTCCAAAATAATGTTTTAAATAAATCTTACACATTACAAGAAACATTCGAAGAACGTGGAGTTGATGGACTGTTACGGGTTTCATCAATTCAATAAGTGTTAGTGTGTGGTTTTGAGAACTTTAAAAGGTAAATTTTTGTGCTTTAATCCTACTAGCATTAATGGAAAGCATAATATCGTGCATTTTACACATTTTGTATTAACCGTTTGTAGGTAGCCTTTGCCGTAAAATTATTAACTTTAAGTATGCCATTAACAAAATTAAAAAAAAAGGTCTTTTAAAAACCCAGAAACTCTTATGTTTCTAGACATTTGGTAAGATAAAATTTTTTATCGATTTAAGAATCATACTCAACAAATAAAGAGTTTCTTTAAAAAGGTCACGTACTAACGTACTATACGATTGCATGCTCCATGATAATTTTCTCATTGAAAAAAACCAGTCTTAGTTGTCTAATACTATTAATATACCCTTAATAAATTGATAAAGTAATTTATAAACAAACATCTATTGGTAATATTTAGAATTTGTTTAAATTCATGACCAAAAAGAAATAATTTACTGAAGCATGATAATTTATAATATCACCCCCTTAACATCACGCCAATTTCACGGTCATTAAAGACGTAACGCACAACGATGTAGAACATGAATCCTGGCGATCAAATGGTGGTAAGGTTTCCGTATCACGTGTCAAAGTTGATCCTTTGATCCTGAAGGCATGATCCTATAAACATTGATCCTGTGGTACATGATGCTTGCTGTTTTAATTTAGTACGTCAAAAGATGCTGGACGTAACAACGTTATACGACAAAGAATTATGACAATAATTCAAATACGATTGAAACATTTTCCACAAGACCTGAAATTTTTCTTGTATTGTGATATTAGAGTTTTTGTTGGGCCATAGGGTCTATTTACGTACTAAATCAAAACACCAAGAATCATGTTCCACAGGATCAATGTTTATAGGATCAAGGGATCAACTTGGACACGTGAGAAATAATTACCCCAAAATAAGTACGACCATCCTGGGATTCTTAACTCGGAACTTTTTGAATGCGAGTCAAGTGTACCACAACTGCGTTATCAGCTGTTTCATCTGAGCTGATTTAATGGAACGTAAACCATTGCTGTTTAACATTGGTTTCAATGGAAAAATGTAAAGAACGGACAATTGAGATGCATACGTAAACACACGTAGAACAGGCCAATATCACCTGTCGTCAAATGCCACATGCCTTGACTGCGCAGATAATACCGTGGAATGAATTATAAATTAAAAAAATATTTCCAGCACAATCTAACTCAGTGGGCTAACGACGACGATAAAATCGTAACAGAAAATACAGAAGAAAAAAAAATTCTGGACAATACAATTCTTTGCTTTGGTATGTGAGCGTAGCATTCGCTTCCTATTATCTGAAGGTGCTTGAGGCTTTCTTTCTTCCCAAACCAAAGTTCAAATGGAGTCTTGTCTTCTATTGTGGTTGGACCAGTTCTATTTAGAATGTAGACAGCTGTATTGGTCAATTCAGCCCACAATGCTTGAGGTAGGTTGTCATGAGCGTGTAACATAGCTCGAGCAGCTTCCACGACCACTCGGTTGTCTCTTTCTATGTATCCGTTCATCTCGCTGCAGTAGGGCATCGTGAGAATCTGTTGGATACCTTGGTCATCTAATAATCTCTTCATTTTGGAGTTGTCAAATTCTCCGCCGTTATCACTCAGAAATGACTGTGCCTTGTGACCAGCACGTTTACATTCTTTCAGCACTAGGAGGAATTTTTCATAGACCTCAGATTTTTCCTTTATGAAATATATGAATCGAAATCTCGTGAAATCGTCTTTGAATAATACATAATAACGGGAACCTGAACATGATGGTTCGAATGGCTCAGGCGAACGCAACGATAAAACTAAACTGATTATTTGGGCAACACAACGACAGCACGGATGAACACAGTAGGGGCAGTTTTCTTTACAACACGATGCCATTACAATATTGATGACGTCACAAAATGGCGACGCTGACGTCATTCTAGCGAGGCAGACGCTGGACCATTGGGGTGCTGGGAGAGCAACATTCACACGCATGTGTTTTGTTTTATTAAGCGGACTTTCGGGTATCGAATCACATACCACAACCCTACCCATTTGATTATAGAACACATTGTGGAGGATAAGATTACCCAATGTTATCGTATTGTATACTACAATCTCGCCCGTTTTATAATATTTTGCTATACCGCTATTTGTAATTTAATTATTCATGTTCAAATATAATTTAAACGTCCCGGATATTGTAAATTATACTACAGTCCTACATAATCTAGTGTAGAACACAATAACGTTCATATATTACTTACGGTATTGTATTATATACTGCAATCTCAGCCTATATAGTATATATATTTTTTAATATATTTATTTAATTAGTTTTTTTTTACCATGATTCAAACTACTATGGTATCGTAAACTATACTCCAGCCCTATATTATATTATAGAACTCTATACCCAATATATTACTTTTCGTATACTAACGTCATTTCCTCAAAGAATATATATTGTGCTAAACAAGCATGTGAACTCTCCACTTGTACTTCCCTCCAATTGTGTATTTTCCCACACAATTAAAAAAATAAACTTGTGGAGTGTTCAAAACTCCAACCTGAGGATTCAACTTTTGGTGGTTTACAGAGATTTTATTCCCTAAGTTGTGTCCGCTCCAAATCTAATTAAAGCGGAGTCTAAAGCCATTTCTGAACACCAATTTTACGTATTTCGATGATTATTTTATATCTCGAAATAAAGTAATTATAGTTTTCTCCTGCTAAATATATTCATTTTACGGTTCTATTTATTAAGTTTCAAGCGAATAGACCAGAAACGAAACTTAATACCAGACCACACAAATCTGGGTAATTATTTAGCTAACTCTGATACTTTTACATATTTTAGGAATCTAAAGCTAAATAAATTAAACTTTAAGCAACTGCTTTATTTTTTTTTTTAATAAATATCAACTCACACCTGGTGGTAAAATGCTGACGCAAGTGTTGATAATTACGATTACATGCATGACTTCTATTTCGTGTCGCAGATAACGTTTATTAAGTTTCTGGTGAGAAAAAAAAAGGTGTCCAAACGAATTTCAAGAGTGCTATCACGATAAATTCACAGGGAAAAAAAATCCCCTTATTAATAAAAAGGTTAAAAAAAATTTAAAAAAACAGCAACATGTTACATTGGGTTAAGTCAACCGTCGCTCTAATGTTCAGCGTGTTTAAACGCGACAGTTTCCAAGGTCAGCTTGCTACATCCCCGCATCATGTAACCGTTAAAGCTTCAAATGCGAAACAAGACACACTCATCCATCACCAAAACAACATTGAAATTCGGTAATTTTTTTTCCTTATTAAGCATCCAGTTTTCTTTTCAAATTAAACGTAGAAATGAAGAAATGAATTTATTATTTTTTGTGGTGCAAGCTGTATTATATATATATTTGAAAATATGTACAAAACTTATTTTGTTCTGTTTGATGTATCAAATTGTAATTTTAAGGAAAATTTTAAAAATAAAGTAAGCAGTTGGTTGTGTTTGTGGTTTGTAACTGTACAATTACAATAATTATTTTGGAGATATGCGTTAGAAAGCTTTGATATATGAACTGGATACGCAATGAGGAACAATTTACCTTAACGTATTACACTCACAGTTTTCGTTCGTGTCGCAAGAAGCCCGCTCCATCCAAGGTCCACAGCACGTACGCACTTCTCCCACGCAGGCGGACTCCGCTCTGCGCAACGGTGCGACGATAGACAGCGAGCAGTCGAGACGCAGGCGCGCGAATGAACAGTCAAATAGGGCGGCATCGCCAGCGACATGCGTGCGTGCGCGCGCGCGCGCGCGTCTACTCGCCGATGCCAAGTTCCCCTCTAACGTAGTGACACGCGTGGTTAACACGTCACTGGGAAGCCTACGATTCACTCGTCCTTTTGGACATACCCGAATACTCACGCTGGCAAGCCTTCTTTCAACAGACGAGAGAGCCAAAAGCCCGAACGTGCATCTTCGGTTTTATTTTTTGTTCATTGTAAATAAATATACAACTCATGATAACTAATGGTCAATTAGGTTGGGTTAGCTACATTATAAATACTTTAAAACATTGTGGACGGTTGATTTGGTTAGGATAGCTACATTAAAGATACTGTGAAATCATGTAAACGGTTTCCTAGCGCTGGACAGCTACATATTAAAAAAGTTATTTGCTAAGCAACCATAAAATGAATTTACAGTATTTTTAATGTAGCTATACTTACCTAATATAACCAACCATCCACAATGTTTTAAATTATTTATAATGTAGCTAACCTACTGAATAATTTTTTTAATTACTTCTTGCTAATTTTAAGAATGACATCTTATAAGTTAAACCCGCACATTTGGAGAATAAATGCCCGAGAATTTTTTTTTCCACCCAAATAAATACACATGTTGTGGTACGGGAAAAAAAAGCGAGCATGAACTTCGGGGAACTTCGGGTGTGGCTCTCTCGTCTGTGAAATCAAGGCTTCCCGCTCAAGAGAGCGAAGAATACCAATCCAAAAAAAAACCGCGAGCTAGTCTTTTAGTTAGCCAGAGATATGTCAACATAATAACGTCGGTTAACAAGAAAATTAACGTGTTCTCATGTTGCAAGTGAGTACACCTTCGGACATGAAATTTAACTTGGAATTCTTTAAAATAATGCCGAGAGTACTATAACGTAGTTTCCGCACCCGCCGCTAGAATTCACCGCTTGACGTCGGCTACTGATTCATTTAATTAATGGAACGAAATTTTAACTTATATAATGCAACGGCTCCGATAAAAACGCAGAAGACTTGGAAAATTTTTTTTACTAAATTCCAGCCTTATACCTGATTTTCGACAATGAATTTTGTTAAAATACTGTCCATCTTGTTAAAATTCATTAAAGGGTTAGTACTTCAAAAGTTTCGCTTTGTCTTTGTGAACATATTGAAGCACAGTGTTTTACCATTTCCGTTCCGTGCGACTTCCGTTCCATTCGCAAAAATTACTCCTACCAAATGCCGTATTCCGAGAGTTTCGCCAGAGTGGCGTCTTCAAACTGATTGCACGCTATGACAAAATGTCTCAATGCAGGTGGCGACTATGTGAAAAATTGTGCGAGGTGTAAAGTACATGATGCCGTGTTCTTTTTGGCAATAAAATTTCCGTGTGAAAAAAAAAGAATCACGAATATTACTTTCGGAAGGTCCCTTGTTAAATGCATGCATGTCCGAATTATGCAAATAAATCATACGAGTAATTAATGACCGATAAAATTTGTGTTCACAATAAGTCACGTAAACATTTTTTTTAGTTCATGATACCATGTTATTTTTGGCAATAAAGTTTCCGTGTGAAAAGAAAAAGAATCACGAATATTACTATCGGAAGGTCCCTTTAAAATGCATGCATGTCCGAAGTATGAAATAATTCAGACGAGTGATTAAGCACCGATAAAATTTTTGTTCACAATAAGTCACGTAAAGATTAATTTTTTAATTCAGGCCTGTGTTTAGCCATTATATTATCGAACATTTGAAGATAAAAACTTGTTATGTTTACAAAAGATTTTTATCGCACTGTTAAAAAGTTTCACCTTAAATTAACGATGAACGCTGGTTACGAATTATCCAGGGATCTTGGAAATTTATTGTTACCTTAATAAATTTGCGGGTACAAAGTTCATTTACTTTGATTACGAATATACTACAATAAGCTTTATATAGAAGAAAAACATTCAAAACCAAGTCAGGACTCATGCAGTAACACACTTACTTCTTTCACGTGTGCGTTTGCCCTGTTTATACAAAAAAAAAAACATAATTAGGAAGTTTAAATACGGTGTAGTTTCTAGAACATTGTTTATTTGAGATGAATTCTTCGTTAAAATAAATTCCACAAATTGTACTATAATTTTTAACAGTGCGAAGATTCATTGGCGTTTCTGGCACATAAAAAGAGGGGGGGGGGGGGGACATGAAAAGAAATTTGTTTATTTAAATGCTAGTACCTCCATCAAGTTAAGTATAACATGTCTGTTTATTTTCAAACTATGCTTTGTATGTAATTTTTATTTGACACCTGATCTACTATTTCTATATGTCATCACTGTAAATACATGTATTTTATAATCATGAAAATAGTGTAAATAAAACTACTGGATGTACTTGAAAATATTCGGTGGGGGGGACGTGTCCCCCACGTAACCCCCCCCCCTCCCCCTCGTCAGAAAAAATGAATTTCTGTCTGGCGGTGATGTAAATCATTGGAATAACCACGTGTCATTGTGGAACGGGCCTAAAATTGAATGTCCACTGGCAATAAATTACGAAATAACCTGCTTCAACTTGGACAGACGGAGTGCAGAGTTCCAGGCGAAAAACGTGTCATTTAGTAGTAACTACTTAAGATTGATTAAATCTGTCTGATTAGGAATAGCATTTTAGAGCCAATGGCGGCTTCAGTATGACTTTTCGGGAGGGGCCATCGCACAAAGAAAGGTCGTAGTTGCAAAAAAAATGAAAGTGGTCAGATATTGGCCTTGGAATATTATTTACAAATTACAGGGTTTCAAATACAAAACCTTAGTAGCTCCATGCAACTTTTAGTTTAACATATGAAATTAAATATTTAAGTAAACATAAATGTACACTAACCAATAAAATTGGTCTCGGGAGGGGCTATCGCCCCCACCGCCGACCCTTCTGGAGCCGCGCTTGTTTAGAGCAAGTTTTGCACGTGACGTGTGTTGACAGGTGCCGACTCGAAGGACGGCGGGATGATGTTCGAAACGAACGGATCGGAAGAAGAGAGAGACGACGACGGGACTCGCGGAGATTCCGTCGCGCACGAGTCTGCGTCCGCCGACGAGAAGGCGACCTCTGACCCGGCGCGACGGGAGGCCGTCAGTCTGCGGTCGTACCTCGAGTTCGTCGAGACGTCATCGGCGGACGTCTTCCCTTCGCCGGGCGACGGAGGCGGTTCGGGAAACACCGGATCCGTCCGGGACGGAAGGAACGAAGACCCGGATCGTGATCTTCGCGAGGAGACAGGAGGTCACGAAGGAGAACGTCGCGAGTCCAACGCGGCTGTCGACGCAAGCAACACTGAACTAGGGGCAGAACTCAGTTGTACGTGTGCAACGGAAGGCTCCGTGCCAGCAGAAGATCAAGAACCGATCACGCGCTCGAACCTCGTAGGTGGCGACGGCGAAGTTGATGATCCGACGACGCCGGAATTGGAGTCGGAGGAGGACGAACGGTACCTGTCCACCTGGGGCCTGAAAAAATTGTTCGAACTCGCCGGCGAGCGAGAGATCGACGAGGAATCGACACGGGACGAATCGATCCACGACCTCAGCGATGGTTCACAGGTCGAAACAGCGGGATCGAAGGGCGACGAACGGCGTCCGTCCACCTGGGGCCTGGAGCAATTGTTCGAACTCGCCGGCGAGCGAGAGATCGACGAGGAATCGACACGGGATGAATCGATCCACGACCTCAGCGATAGTTCACAGGTCGAAACAGTGGGATCGAAGGGTGACGAACGGCGTCCGTCCACCTGGGGCCTGAAACAATTTTTCGAACTCACCGGCGAGCGAAAGATCGGCGAGGAATCGACACGGTATGAATCGATCCACGACATCAACGACAGTTCACAGGTCGAAATAGAGGGATCGGAGGGTGCCGGGACGGGATCGATGAAATCGCGGGCTGGGAATCTCGGGAGCGACCCGGAGAATCCTCCTCTCGAAGATGTTTTCGAGAGGCCGAGCGGAGAACGGCAAGAATTGTCTTCGGGAGACCACGGCGGAAGCGTCGTGGAAGACGAACGCCGATTCTGCTCGGGCGACCATGAAGAGGTGACGAAACTGAAGAACTGCGAGCTGGATCCAGTTGCACCTCTCGGGAAAACCGACGACCCCTTTGGAAACAAGCTCAGCAATTCGGACGCCGCAACGAAGTCCGAGGAACGCGATAGTGGCGGAGATCGGGAAGCAACAGATCTTCTCGACAGCACGAAGAAAGAGACCGTCATGGATCCTGCTTCCAGCGAGGCAGCAGCGACCACTGGCGGAGACAGCGCAGTTGGAAATAAGTCCGCGGGGCGTGACCTGACTCGCGCCCGACAAGAAATCCCCCCCGAGCAAATTTCACCAGCTGATCCAGAGCCCGAAATTGTTCCCGACAGCGAAAATGCAACGCGGTACATAACCACGTCTTTACAAATGCAACTGGTTAATTCTGAATACTTGGAAGAATGAATATAAGCTGATTCTTGAAACGCATCAAGAAATAACTATTTTATTTAGTAAACATTACGTGTATTAATAAATTACTTACCTCATAGCAAACGTTACACGTTTATCGTGAATTTGGTTTGAGTTATTTCGATCCAACATTATTTAAAAATATTTTAATATTGAAAGGAAAAAAAAATGCAAACTTTCTCTGCAAGATGTGTTTATCGATGGATTTAATATTATAACGTCTAAATATTTTTGAATAGAACCTAAACTTATTTTTTAGGTGTTAAGTAACTAAACATATAAATTATCCGACTGCAAAATGTAATTATATATATGTATATATATCACATGATTTATAAAATAAAGTTTGTGTCTTGTAGGGAAATATATAAATATTTTATTTTCTCCCATGAGTGTAATTCTTGTAAGTTTAACGGTTTATTAAAACTTAGCATTACTAATATATTAATCAATCCGATTATAGCAACCAATGTATACTTGAACATACCTTTTTGTAGTGTCTCAGTAAATATCGAAGACAACTGAGGCAGCAACCATATTTTAAATGAAAGTGATCAGAAACACGCAAACAGCAACGTTTTGCCGGTGAACTACAGAATGTTTTCATTGAGTAAACGTTCCTTCAAAATAACAATAGCAATAAAACGCCAAAATAGTTTTTTTAAGTAGATACTACTACCTATTCCCGATAAAATGTCATTAAATATTTTTGATGCCGCTAACCTAACCTAACTAACAGTTCACATCACTTTACATTATGTAGCCAACTTAAGTTACCAACCGTTTAAAGCGAATACTATTTTTAATGTAGTTAACATACCCTTATCAAATGTTCAAAAATGTTAATTACAGGTAAACTACTTACAAGATCTTAATGATGTTTTACATAATCATAAAAAAATAATAAGATTTACTCATAAATACTAATTTAAAGAGATCTTTTTTTAATATTTTAAGAGGAGAAATTACTCTTTGAAATTACAAACCACAGACTTTTATGATTATTCATATTTTATATTATACGTATGCATGACTCTTCGCACACAGCAAGGCGGTGAGATATTCCGATCCACTATTCCCCAACTAAGTTAGATGTTGCAAGATGAAGATTTATCAAGTAAAAAAAAGACAAAGGAGATTATTTATATAATGCAGATTGATCATTGGCAAACATTTTACAACGTATTTGCGTCACAGTTAAACATCACTGACGCCATGTTAGTAAACTATAAATATGGAAATAGTGTATGCCCATTTATAGTAAAAAAAAATCCCTTCTGCAAATAATAAGCACAGAACTTGAAAATAAATTACAACAATAGATTTTCTTAAAAATATATTTTACTTATAAACATTTAGTACACAGGCAAAATAACTCACAACAGTACATCATTAAAACTATATTTAATATATTATATCAACAAATGGCAGACCTGTTTATTAGACACATAATTCACTAAGCAACATTTTGCTCTGACATGGGTTTGACTAGATGTTGGAACAGTAGCCTGTTCTACAAAGCTGTAGAAAACAGTTCAAAAAATTTGTATGCGACAGTTACAACCATGCATTGTGTGTAGCTGAGTTCTTCCTTTTCCTCAGACATTTGCTGGAGAACTACCACACGTAAAATCTGTCTACAACTAGGCATTTGATTTTCAATTCACAACCTCTCGCATATCAATATAAAACAAGAAGTGTTAAAAAAGAACTTCTTCATATTGTATATGAAACATTTCACAACTTTTTTAAAGTTCAAGTCTAAATCTGAAGTAAGTCGCACATAGCACATTTCACAAATTAGTGTTACAGGAAACAATTAGAATATGTGTAACCCAGAAATAGTCTTTTTTTTGTTTTTATACAGGTTATTTGAATAAAACCATTTAATTATATAATTTAACATTCACTCCCGTATATTGTTTGGTACTAGGTCTTTAATGAAATGAGTCATAGTAACTGTTATGGTAAGGATGCATTGCACAGTAGTAATGTAAATAAAAAAAAATTGTTTACACTTTGAAAAACAACTCACATCAAAGAAAAAAAAATATTGTACGCCAAAAAATGTTAAGAGATTATTTGTATACACAGAAATAAATACAAAGTTTCTGAAAACAAATTATCTCTTAAATTTAAGCCTAGGCTAAATTCGTGACAGTACACAATCAGCATGAAAATACCACAGTTGCATACGCTCAGCACATAATTCTAAGATACATTCGCACACAACATAACGGTTAAAAAAATTCTGACTTTTTTCCCCTCTTTTTTTTGGTATATTTTCTTTTTCAAATTTTGGAATGTTTTCATCTAATATTATTTACCTAAGCCCAAGTATTTTATTTAGCAATTTTTTGAACGACTATAAATGATTAGAAACTACAAAGATTTGCCTTGAAAATAAATACCGTAACACGTTCAAATTAGTTTCACTTGTTATCTTTGAAATGTACATATAAAAAAATCACTAGCTACTCTATGCCACTGAGCGTAGCGTTTATCTATGATGTTTTGTATGCTGATTGGTCGCGCACGGAAATTCAGCGCACAACACGGAGAAATGATAGTTGTTCGATGATTTCCTGCTATTTTTCTGTTCGTGTGCTATTTTCCAATGTAGCAGCTGCTATCTGTTTGTGTACTTTCAACTTCCGTATGTGTGTGTGTGTGTTGTATGCATGCTGATACAGATGTAGCCCAGATTTTACTTATTTTGATGATCAAAAATTTTATTTTGTAAAAAAAATTCTAAAATACAAATACTTACAGTGAAATTTAACATGACGTAGACTCTAGTAATATTTGCATATGTTTGGAACAACTTCATGATTGTATTTCTAAGACCATATGAAATAAATTTTTGACGTGGGAACAAGAAAATAACTGTCAGCTATTTTTCACGCTTCACAAATCTGACAGGCCTAAAAATAGTTATGTTTGAAGGCTTACTAACCATACCAGAAATACAAATCAGTCTGCAAGACATGAACAAGTTCATGAAACAAAGAGTATTGTGTGTATTGGGTAAAATATTCTGGCTTATCTTGCGCAACAACGAAAGTTTTCTTCATATCCGGAGATGAATAATGCTGACTTGAGTTTAAATACAAAATAAATATGCCCAAATTCCACACGTATAATATAGTATGGTTTCAAAGTATGTTTTTTATTATTAAATTAATTATGATCTGGGAAAAATAATATGAAGGTTTTCTCTGTTAAAGATATATAAATTATTTTAAATTTTATGTTTCTAATCAGATAATACTTATACTGTATTAAGACGTTTTACTTGATGTTTGAAAGAATCAAATAAAAACTATTTTAGTAATCAGAACGGGAGAAGGCCAATTTAGTTGTACAGGCCTGGGCTATAACCCTCTGAAATTTTTAAAAATTATATAAAATGCCTAATGCAACAGCTGGTATAATTTTTGTTAGAGTATTTTAAAATCCCAAAACATTTAAAATGTCATAAACGTCTATTTTAGAGTAGAATGCGTGTATATTTTATTCTAGAAGTAGGTACTTCTGTTTCAACTCAAAGTTAAGAATGCGGGTTTTGGTAGCTGGTGTATCACAATTAATTATGTCGACTCGAAAAACTGTAAAACTGTTGTTAGTTTTGTCTTAACAATTTTTGTGAGAAAAACCAAAACTATTTAATAAACAAAATCTTATTTTTGTAATGCAGAACTACTTTAGTTTTGTTTTCACATAACTTACTCCTCTGCATTTAACACTCACAAGATTTCTCCTGCTGCAACTTTTTGAAAGTGAGACTATAATTCTATTTTATGTCACTTACTGAAGTTTTACCCCATTCTTTAAAACACATTAAAGCTAATCTGGACACTTAGAAATCGTTCTTAGTATTTTTTTCCAAGACAATAAGTTGTTACAATTTAACATCTATAAAAGGCTATGGTGTGAACAGGAACAGATTCTCATAAGTTTATTCCGAATCGAAATATTGCTAAATAACAAAGTTTTAAAACACGACACTATTCCTGACAACAGGTGTGATTTTCGTGCAGGATTTTCGTGCAGTGTTCTGCTGCTGACAGAAATGGCTGTCGTGAATCCATTCCGAAATGGAACACACAGCTGTGGGCAACACTATTCCACTTTTGGAAGTCACCTGCACTAGCTTAGATAGTCAGGGGCAGTAGTTGGTTGGGATGAAAACATAGATATGGTTTTGTACAAGAAAACAAACATATTCTCGTGCATTCCTTTTTTGAAATAGTGAGAATTGTTCCGGTATAGAAAATTTTGATTTAAAATCACGGAGCTGGTGTTCATCATGAAATTAAAAGCTGTGACGTAGTTTAATTCAGTATACCACATCATCGCCATATTGCAAAACCCAAAACATTGCAGAAATCGGACTTGAACATGCTTTATGACTGTTAATAGGTAAAGATTAGAATTCCACCATTAAAAACTGTTACCGCCTTAAAATAAAATTCTTTAAAAATGTTTCTTAAACGCGAATACCACACCAATGTTTAGGATGTCCCACAAACATAACACAGGTCATGCGACCAAAAATCAACTTCATGCAGTATCCTTGTAGTAAATCATGGGTTTTTCTCGCCCTGGTTGAATCCATTTGACTTAAATCTTAAAATTTAAATCGTTCATTGAAGATCACGATATTTTCAGCAATTTCCAGTGTTCATCACTGATTTTACAGTGAAGCATACTAATAGTACACGCCAGACAAACTGAGCAATTTAAAATTTCTTCTAAATGTTTTATTTGTCAGTAAACGTTAAAATATTAAATGAACTGTCCAAGGTTTCAATTTAAAAAATTTTAAACTATGAACAGAGATGACTTCCAGAAATTCGAGCTAGGAGGAACGGTCTCCATAATATCGATTTTATTTACGTCTCAATAACTTAATTTTACATGTTTTTATGAAAGCACAAATTATATAGTGGCCTTTCTTAAAATCATCACATTAAGCAGCAGTTAGTTTTGTAATATGTGTAACCATAGTCAAAAGTTACTTTTTTTTCAGTCTCTCCCACAAAACAAAATTTTATTAGATGTAAATTCTCCTTCCTCCCCCTGGATCCATTTGTTTTTTGTGTTAGCTGATATACAGAGACCTCAAGATTAGGTCTCACAGCCATGTTGTTTATTTAGTTTTTTCGTCATTAATATCAATAAAACGATTTCCATGTAAATTTATTCCGATAATTCTCTTGCATTCGTTGTTGAGTCTCAAATTTTCTCGCTACATACTTATTAAATGTTATTTCCGAGCAGTAAAAAAGGTGATGCAAGTGATCACAATTACGTACACGTGCATACATCCGAAATTCTACTTTCCAAGGGATATTTGTGTTGAACGAGAATATCAGTAAATGACTTGTTGGGCTACACTATAGCATTCCCTTCCATGTCTTGTCCTCTTTACCCAGCACTTTTATCTAACTCATTGCCTATTCTCAATTCGCATCTTCTGCAGGGACTTCTGCAGGGACTGGACTGATGGATACTCACTTCAGTGCTCAGCGGTTCGTTTCGGTACAACAGCAATGGGCTCTCCCCTTGCCGAAATCTAACAACACACAGCCATGCTCATGTTGACTACGGTTGGACCTAAAATTAAATCTCCTCCAAATTGACGTGTAATTTTCAGTGTAGCGAGGGCAGGAGGTGCAGAATATTCTTCCCAGGGTATGTTAGATGTAGATTGGTATGGCTACACTTGATTTATTTTCTCCTGTTTCAGTTTGAGGCCAACGCAAAATGCCAGGGAGTTATTGTGATGAATCTACGGAAAAAAGCCTTTTAAAATAATAGTAATGACTAGTAAGTGAATCAACCAACATTGCGTGTGAGACTAAGACCTAAGCAGAGACGCTAGGTCAACAACGAAACATTCGGACGCTATCACTTCAACCAGCTGAATCTGTGATTCAGGCTAAGGGTTTGTGGTGTCCAGAGAAGGGGAAGATTTAGAATGAGAAGGAGAAGACGTTAGAGAAGTAGGATAAAGCTGGGTGCAAATTGAAAAAAAAAAAATAACAGGAGGTCTTGTGCACAAGATTTGACCGCCATCTTTCGAACCTACTGATTCACAACAGCACAATAGTATGGTCGTGTGTATGGGAGGGAAATTAATATATTTCATATCTGTTACGAACGCATGGCGCCAAACAGCCAATGAGAGTAGAGTAGAATGCAAGTTTTGGCGGGACTAGAGGACTGTTCATGATCATCAATAATATTGTTTACAAGAAATCGGCGAGACTGTATATTACTCATAAAAAAAGGTCACTAGCAAATTATAAACTGAATTTTTTTTACATGACCCAAATTGATTCATACGTGTGTTCACAAATTTCTGGTCAGATATTGTGTGGAATAATTGTTTTGTGATTAATACACTAACAACAGGTACCGGATACGTTGAGAAATTTCACTGGGCGAAATCAACAGTAAGATTTCAGTCGTGAACCAAAAGTCACTAGCAATTATGAACTAGAACTTACTTTAAATAACCCAAATTAATTTATACGTGTGTTCTGAAATTTCTGGTCAGATTTTGTGTGGGATTATCATTCTGTGGTTAACACACTACCAACAGGTATCGGATACGTTGATGAATTTCATCGGGGGAAATCAACAGTAAGATTTCAGACGCGAATCAAAAGTCACTAACAATTATAAACTAATTTTTTTTTTTAACACAACCCAAATGAATTCATAAGAGTGTTCACAAATTTCTGGTCACATTTTGTGTGGGATTATCATTCTGTGGTTAAATACACTACCAACAGGTATCGGATACGTTGATGAATTTCATCGGGGGAAATCAACAGTAAGATTTCAGACGCGAATCAAAAGTCACTAACAATTATAAACTAATTTTTTTTTTTTAACACAACCCAAATGAATTCATAAGAGTGTTCACAAATTTCTGGTCACATTTTGTGTGGGATTATCATTCTGTGGTTAAATACACTACCAACAGGTATCGGATACGTTGAGGAATCTCATCGGGGGAAATGAACAGTAGGATCTCGGTCGCGAACCGATATCGCACAGTCGCGCGGCTGGTCTCGGGTGGAGGGTAGAGGATGTGGTTGGGGGAGGGGGGGGATCACGTGGAGTCCTCGTCGATGACTGTGATGACGCGCTTGGCGCCCATCAGCCGCCACTTGAGGCTGGGCCGCCCCCGCCACGCCGCCGCCGGGGAGGCGGCGTCGTCCAGCGCCGCCTCGTGCTGGGGGCTGTCCTCGCCGCCGCCGGACGCCTCGCCGTTCTCCGCTCCGCGGGCGCCGCCCCCGTGCCTGCAAGGCCCATTCAGGTCCCGCTAACAACTACATACACTGTTGCGGCTGAGAAAACTGGGGAGGTTGCTGCAATAAGAGCCTGTGAGACAATGGGCCCTTTTTGGGTACAACACGAAAACGAATTATACACATATTAATCTCTATGGAAAATGAATTATCTATGAATTATTTGGACGTAGTTATGCAAAAAGGAACCAACCCACAATTTTGTTATATTTTATTTGAAAATAAATTAAAATAGTACAAGGTTGATCGTACCGTCGTTGCTATTATTATATCAGTATTTATACTAGACCATTAAAATTATACCCACATTATATTATCAATAGGAGAATTACAATTTATAATTAACATTTACTTCAAAATACTCAGAATAGGTTTAATGTGTTGGTTCCTTTTTGCATAACTACATCCATACGTATCTTAATCTCTATGGAGAACACAAAAATGAATTATTCATATCTTTATCTCTATGGAGAACACAAAAATGAATTATACATTATCTTAATCTCTATGGAGAATACAAAAATTAATTATACACATCTTAATCTCCATGGTCACCAAATATTATCCAGAAATTTTAATTTGTTGTGTTGGTATGAAAAAGTTTTCACGTGATCAAGCAATGAGCCCTTTTTTGAAGAGAACCATTTTAATTGTTGAAAGTTTTCTAGATAAATAGAATACCTACATTTTTTTTATGTGTTTGTGTATTAATAGCTGTACTTAAAAATTAGTGAAAGTATGTTAAAGTGAACGAAGAACTACTCTATATTTAGTAAAAAAAAAAGAGCTAAACGTAAGTTTGTTGTCCAACCAAGAAAACTTTGCACCTTGATATCTCAGAACATTGTTTTGGAGCATGGGCACTTATTGCTGCAATCTCTTCAATTAATAAAACAGAAATTTCTCAAACATGATCTGTAGACGTTTTACCTATTTAATGTTCAAATATTTTTTTTAACTACGTTAGCAAAAACGTAACTATAAGCACGCCAATTATTCACTTCTTTTTTTTTTAGTTTGATTCAATGTACAGTTCCTGGGTAGATGCTAGGATTATGCTAGTAAAGTGCTTTTTGTTCAGTTTAAGAAAATGCACCAGCTGACAAACATCATGACTTACTGGGAGCATTAGTAAGCTCCAGCTGACCTATTAATGAAAAAGCTTTGGCGTGACCATGCTTCGTTCACACGTAATACATGATTGAAACAGAAGAAAATGGAAGAAAATTTATTTGTTAAAAAACCAAAATTTTTGAACAAACTGTAAGCCTGCTTATTTGTGGATTTTGTTTTCTTTATCACCCATTTTACTCGGATTATACGGATTATCCAGATTTTCGATTGTCTGAATTACCGAGTTTTAACTGTATGTCAATAAAATTTTTAAAAAATGGGATGTGGCTGTGTCATGGACACGGCCGTGTGTTCTACATGAATACGTGAACGTAACAGCTAATATTTTCCATACAAAATATAAAATACGCTTCTTTTTTTATTTTAACACCATATATATTCACTGTAACTATTTTACACTAATGTTTTATATGTGCAATCGATAGATTTTGACGAGAGCTGACGATTGAAACCCAAACGAACGTCGTAGCTTATCCGAGTCCAAAAGTCATACGAAATGGAAAATCTCGAAACACAGCAAAATTACCTCAAAATGGCGGCGCTTTCTCCCTCAAACGCGCGCGATGCGTCACAGTCCTCACTTAGCGTAAGATGTGTAGCTGCAACACCAGATTTTTTGAACTGCCTCCCACCATGGAAGCAATTCACCTCCGAAGTCGTGGAGGGTGTTAAGGGGCCCGCCTCGTCAGGGGTGTATGTGTGTTAGTGAGGCGGGATGATAAAGCGCGACGCTCGCTGGTATTTCTAGCGCGGTATAGCCTCTAAGCGCAAGGCTCTGAATTGGCGTGCAGTCTTCTCGTCGTCACAGGACAACTGTGAAATTTGAGCGGTGACCGTAACATTACATGGCCGAGAAATGATGATAAAGGTGTAATGCAAGTCCCTTAAGTCATTTCAAGAATCTGTACCGGTTGTTTTACGCCTAAAAATTACTCTGAAAGCATGCGTTTTTATCAATTTTTACTGTTCTAAAAATACAGTTTAAAAACTTCATCCGAAATCAAAAGTACTTTCCGTCCCTCAGCGAACTCTTAAATGTTTTTTTTGTAAGTAGACCCCCACTCGGATATCTCGAGTAGTTTTGAAATTATCTTTGAAAGATTTGTGCAATGGGAGTGCATGACTTTGATGTAAGCTTTTGTACATACGCCATTACTAAGCACATGTATGTCTGCAGAAGAAAACTACAAAAAACACAAATGACAAAAACACAAATCGAGCAAAAAAATTGCTGTTGTCAGGATCTAAACACCACACAATACTCCAGAACAGAAATATGGTCAACAAACGAAGAAAAACAAAGAAAAATGGACTAACAGAACGAAAAAAAAAACCCACAAATGATGACAAAACGTTTTTGTCATTTGTGTTTTTTTGTAGTTTTCTTCTACAGGCAGGTGCGCAACAACTAAATTTCCAAAAGGGGGGGGGGGGGGAGCAATATACCTTCTTATAAAGAATCATCGATCCCCCCTATTGAAGCGGGGGTCCGGGGGTCCTCCCCCGGGAAAATTCGTATTTCAAGGTGGAAAATGGTGCTATTTAAGCAGTTTTATTATCTGAAAATTGATTACACAGCACTTTATTTGCCGCCGTTTGCCCCCACTTCATGGTTTCAGAAGGGAGGGGGGGTGGCAAAATACCCTTGGCCCCCCCCCTTGTTGTTACGCCCCTGTACTACAGGCATACATGTGCTTAAGCAATGGCGTATGTCCAAAAGCTTACATCAAGCTTTGAATATATATACTGTATAGAAGTCGCCAGCCCCGGTTAAAATTTCTAATACGGTTTGAGGTAGTTGGTTAATTCACCGCCGCAATCGCCACCATCTCTAGGGAATCGACTTGTGATGGTCCCTAGCAGATAAGTGTCGAACTCTTCAAACACCCCTTCCCCTTCTCGTTGAACGACCTTGAGCTGCAGTGACTGAAAGATGGGGGGTGCGGGGAATGTCAGCGGGCGACAGTGCTGCGCTCTATCGTGTAAATAACAACTAAGACGATACAGGGCGTTACGGCAGCGCACTGCAGGCGGTGAAGTTCCCAAGCTGCTCATCATACGCTCCTGAAAAACGTAGAGTACATCCTATCCACTCGCGGCTTCTATACAGTATATAAATTCAAAGCATCAAGTCAGTAGTTTTGAAATCGCGCCGTGCGTGAGTGCCCCGGGTGGGAGGTGAAGGGTTGACCCACCTGGCGAGCGACCAGCGTCGACCCTTGCGGTCCATCAGCACGGGCATCTCCGCGATGAGGTTGTTCTCGTACTCGCTGAGCATGAGGTAGTTCTCCACCTTGTTGCACGAGGTGATGCAGTCGCCGATGTAGTCGAGGTCCTCGAGCAGGTTGTCGGGCAGGTCCATGTCGGCGATGCCCTCCTCGCTGATGCAGGTCAGCTCGGGCTTGTCCCCGGGGATTGCGGGCTGCTGCAGCTGCTGGTGATGGTGGTGGATGTGGTGGTCCTCATCGGCGGAGGCGTCGAGCGCTCCCAGGGTCAGCACCGGAGGACCCGTGACCCCGGGCGGCTCGTGGTCGGGCTCGCCGCTGAAGGACAGCTTGCGCCGCTGCGAGCAGGCGCGGTTGTCGCACGGCTGCGAGGTGCCGTTGGCGCGCGCGTGCTTGTGGCGCGACAGGCTGCGGCGGTGCGCGTCCACCAGGAACAATGCGAGAGCCCCAACCGCGGCGCAGGTCGCGCTGAACAGGTAGCCCGCCTTGTCGCCGCACTCCTCCGTGATGTAGCCTGCGGGCAGCGCGTACTCTATACACTCCATCATTCCATCTAGCTGCGGCACGGACTACCGACCAGGTTTACAACCTGTCATTCCGTGTAGCTGCGGCACGGACTACCGACCAGGTTTTTACAACTTGTCATTCCATGTAGCTGCGGCACGGACTATCGACCAGGTTTACAACCCGTCATTCCGTGTAGCTGCGGCACGGACTACCGACCAGGTTTACAACCCGTCATTCCGTGTAGCTGCGGCACGGACTACCGACCAGGTTTACAACCCGTCATTCCGTGTAGCTGCGGCATGGACTACCGACCAGGTTTACAACCTGTCATTCCATCTAGCTGCGGCACGGACTACCGACCAGGTTTACAACCTGTCATTCCGTGTAGCTGCGGCACGGACTACCGACCAGGTTTACAACCTGTCATTCCATGTAGCTGCGGCATGGACCACCGACCAGGTTTACAACCTGTCTTTCCATATAGCTGCGGCATAGACTACCGACGAAGTTTACAATGTATCATTTCATGTAGCCTTAGCATAGACTACCGACAAAGTTAAAAATATATTATTCAATATAGCATTAGCATAGACTACCGACGAAGTTAAAAATCTAAAATTCCATATAGCCTTAGCATAGGCTACCGACTAATAAATAACTAATTAAAAAAAACTATCATACCATCACACCTTAGAGTAGACTACCGACGAAGTTAAAAATCTATCATTCCACATAGCCTTAGCATAGACTACCGACTGATAAATAAGTACTAAAAAATTTTTCTACCCTCAGACCTTAGAGTACACTCCCGACGAATACACACAAATATTTAAAATCTATCATTCCATATAATCTTAGCATATACTACCGACTAATAAATAAATAATTTTTAAAAAAACTATGCTACCACGAAGCCTTAAAAGTATACATTTGACAAATTACTAATTAAGATAACAACTGCTACACTTCAATGCCTTTACACGCAGAGCTAAAAAAATGTATGCATTTGTGTCTTAAACATTGGCACACTCACTGTTTTTTTCATATAAATTCTGTATGATGTATCAGACAAGCACCAGTCTTAATTCTAGGAGTACAAAATGCTGATCGGCAATGTGACAGACATTGACTTATGCCATTGGTCTTTCTCAGAATACTCCTGTTTCCCTCTACCAATGCATTCCACCATTATTCCATCCAAGTAGCTTAATTCCACATCACCTCTAATGACCACCTTGTTTTCAAAATGTTAGACGCTGTTAGTTAAGTTATGCTTCGGCATAAAAAAATTATGAACACTTAAAATATGTTTTAGAGACTCGTCCACATTGAGTTTCATTGCTTATGGATAATGGCTTTACTGGTTAAATGGAGCAGTGAAAGTAGATAATTTCATTGTTATTCTTTAATTTAATCTGTGGAATTGAATGAACTTTTCCAGTTGCTAAATACTTAAATAAACCAAAATAAGTAAGTGGGTTTTATGTCATATAAGTAGTACATACTAGTAGGGTTTTACTTGGTACACTTATGCGAAGAGGCTAATTGCTACAAAACCTACAAGATTATAAAGGATTCCAAACCCCATGGCTACCAATTAGGTATTTTTAAATTTGTCATGTTGGCACACTGGGATTGACCCCACAGCCCTCACTATATGAGGGTAACATGTTAGCGACCACAACCACCTAATAACCTAAATTCCATGACACTTAGTATTTACAGGCTACCAGTCACCCCATACACACATCACAAACAATTATTACAAAATATCCCGAATTAAGGGGAATTTTTGGATGTCTTAAAGGGAATGGGAACAATTTATTTTTAGATTTACGAATTTATGAATATATCTGTGTGAAATTTAGTAGAGTTTTGATTTAAGGGTCATTGTGTCATTTAAAATTGACATAATTAGAAGTGTATATGGGGTGAAACATTTAAATGGAACAGTTAACCGATTGTGAATAGTCATTTTAAGATGGAGAAGGGTGAGTAATTTGACCATTCAACCATCTAGGTCTACTGGATTTAAGTGAGAGACTGTTGAAACATAGCCATAAACCTTTTTGAAAAGGAGTGAACTAGGAATGAAGATTGATCATAAGATGAAAATGTATGGCAAAGAGCGAAATCATGAATGCACAGTTTAAAAAAAAAAGTGAGGCAAAAGTATAAAATTTTACACAGTATACTGATTTTAAGTGATTAAGAGAATAAACTGCACACAGCATTTTATTCGGAAAATGATAATACAAATTTCCTAACCTAAGTTAAGAAACAATCCGTTTTGGAGAGGTATAGGTAGGGAAGACTCTAGTTGCATCTCAGGCCGAGGCTTATAGGCCTAACCACGCAGTGTTTTAGCCAATGCTATATGATTTCAGAAATATATGTTGAGGTTCATCAAGCTGCCAGCGTACTTTTGTGTCTCAAGCAAACAGATTTGTTTTTCCTTTTGCAACTTGAAAAAATACCAGATAAAAAAATCTCACAGAGCCAGAGGTCTACAGATTATTAACGGAGCCAAAGGTCTACAGATTACTATCATTGTAGCTTATCTCGCAGGATCTTTGTTTTGAATGACACATTATCATTTAATTGTGATATGTGTTTTAATGTCTGTCACTACTAGTATTGCACGCAGGCACAAATTTTTTATGTTTAAATTTGCCACAGAATGAACATTAATTGCATTTGAAAGATAAATAAATTTTTTACAAACCCAAATTTTATCACTATTCAATATTTTTGAAAATATTTACATGGGCAGAGACTCTACGTGTATGCCTTTAATCAAAATACAGTTTTATTGATATCATGTTCTAAAATCATCAATTACCTACATAAATTGTAATTGTTAACTATGAGCAATGAAATGTAAGTATTGAGAAAAAAAAGAAGGCAAATAGTATTTGATAAAAATTAGATTTTATGTTTTAACGAAGAAGACACACGTAGACCAGACATACAGAAATAATATCTTTATGCATAAAAAAACCATGAAAATTTGTAATTAGGTAGAGGACATAAGTTGTAAAAGCTGGGAAAGTCATATCACAGCATTGAGGTAAGAATTCGGGGAGCGTGTGCATGCAATCTTTGCCAAATTAAAGTCGATATTAAAAACGGACTATACCAAATAAAATTTCTTGGTTATAATACATTTTAATGCTAATTAATTATTAAATAGTTAATGACCGTTTTTTGTTTTTACAGTGCTCACATGAAGCGAAGTATCGTTTTTAGTATTAGGCTTTATACAGCATTCTAGGGACTGGAAAACTTCGCGGGTTCAATGACCTGTAGGATGAACACCATAGTTCTACGTACACACACATTTCGTGATAGGCTGAAATTCAAACATGTGTACAATTATGCTGGTTCTGCTATTGGCTCGCAGATTTAACTGGAGCATTCTTGGGCCACTGAGAGACTATCGACCAAAGATGCGTCGAATCACAAGCTACCCAGTGGAGACGCCTCACAATTTAGTACCCAATGAACACGCGTGTTTGCTTGAGAAATGCAGAGGATAATGGTGGCTATCCTAGAGGTCATTGAATACGTGAATTTTTCCGGTCCCTTACTACAAGTCTCGGATGCCACGTGTCGTCTCGGGCAACTAGCCGGCGACGAGGTGACGAGGTGACGAGCTTTGAATATATATACTGTATAGAAGTCGCGAGTTGATATGATTTACTCTACGTCTTTCAGAAGCATATGATGAGCAGCTTGGGAACTTCACAGCTGCAGTGCGCTGCCGTAACGCCCTGTATCGTCTTAGTTGTTATTTACACGTTAGAGCGCAGCACTGTCGCCCGCTGTCATTACCCGCACCCCCCACCCACATTCACTGCAGCTCAAGGTCGTTCAACGGGAGGGGGAAGGGGTGTTTGAAGAGTTCGACACTTGTCCGCTAGGGACCACCACAAGTCGATGCCCTAGAGATGGTGGCGATTGCGGCGGTGAATTAACCAACTACCTCAAACCGTATTAGAAATTTTAACCTGGCCTGGCGACTTCTATACGGTATATAATTATATTCAAAGGTGACGAGGCAGTGCGCACCTGATATGGGGACCCCCAGCGCGATGGGCACCGCCTGGGAGCACTGCACGAAGCTCCACGTCCACGCGAAGTTGCGCGCGCGCACCCGCTCGTACGTGTAGGTCTTGAGGGCGTAGTGGTAGCCGCCGCAGAAGACGCCGTAGATCCACGCGAACAGCAGGTAGCCGTGGCGGTTGGCCGACACGGCCGTCAGCCCCGCCGTGGCCAGCGCGCACATGAGCGCCGCCGCCTGGCACAGGTACTGGCGCGCGATGCGGCACTCGGCCGAGTTGCGCACCACGACCAGGCCGAAGGCGGCGCAGCCCAGGGTCCACGCCAGCCCCAGGTACACCTGCAGCGGCACCGCCAGCTCGCCCAGGCCCTCCTGCTCCACCTGGTGCGCCTGCACAGAGCACGTTCCCCGCACAGCTGCGCAACACGCCGGCCCCAGGCCCTCCTGCTCCACCTGGTGCGCCTGCGCAGAGCACGTTCCCAGCACAGCTGCGCACCACGCCAGCCCAGGTACACCTGCTCCACCTGGTGCGCCTGCGCAGAGCACGTTCCCAACACAGCTGCGCACCACGCCAGCCCAGGTACCAGGTCAGCCTCACTCAGGGCCGGTGCAAGGTAAATTGGCGCCCTAGGCGAAAAACTTTAATGCCATGGCGCCCCGCCCCCCCTTCCCAGCCGGACACCCCGAAAAAATTTTCCTTGCCTCAAAATACATCACGTAAGCCTAAAATTTTGTCAACAATCAAATGTAAGCAGGCTTGTGTTTTTTTTTACTTTTTTACTTATTACAAATCATAAACAGGTCACCGTGGACTTTAAATAATTACTTATATTAATCAAACATTCCAAACTGTTACAAAAATAAATTTTCATCTAGTTTCAATAACCGTTAAACATATTATATGAGCTGTTATGTGTCGTGCTGCGCCGCCCCCAGCTACTTGGCGCCCTAGGCGGTTGCCTAGTTCTCCTATATGGACGCGCCGGCCCTGGCCTCAGTGTACGGGAAGCCTACGATTCACTCGTCCTTCTGGACATACCCGAATACTCACGTTGGCAAGCCTTCTTTCAACAGACGAGAGAGCCGAACGCCCGATCGTGCATTTTCGGGTTTTATTTATTTTTGTTCATTGTAAATAAATATACAACTCAAGATAACTAATGGTCAGTTAGGTTAGGTTAGCTACATTATAAATACTTTAAAACATTGTGGACGGTTGATTTGGTTAGGATAGCTACATTAAAGATACTGTGAAATCATGTAAACAGTTTCCCCCAAATAAATTCACCTGTTGTGGTACGGAAAAAAAAAGCGAGCATGAACTTCGTGGAACTTCGGGGTTGGCTCTCTCGTCTGTGAAAAGAAGGCTTGCCAACGTGAGTATTCGGGTATGTCCAGAAGGACGAGTGAATCGTAGGCTTCCCTCAGTGTACACCCGCCAAGCGCACATTCCAGCTGCAGGAACAAAATTAATTGGCTCATCACAATTTTAAATCCCTGATGCTTTTTTTTAAAATTCTTGTTGACTACTAGGTAATTATAGATGTTTTTTTTTTCAGTTTATGTCACACAGCGTTTAAGCTTAGGAAGCTCATATTGAAATTTATGTTTGCTTTTTTTTTTTTTTTTTTTTTAAACCAACGCACATGTAATGCAAAATGTTTGTCATTAATTGTATTGTTCTATTAATAATATGAAATGCTCTAATGAAGTGTGTCTTAGTTCCAAGTTGTTTTACTTAAAACACATAAATTTACTAACAAAATCATTATTGTAATTCCAGTTCCTAGTTGTCTTAAAAACTTTGTTATAATTTTTTTTTTCCTTCAAAATTTTCCAAGGGAAGGCTCCCCGAACATTTTTCTCTGGGGACTACTCAATACCCCCGGAACAGCTGGTAGGTTCCTGACACAAAATATTAGGGTCCCGCAAAAGTCCAGCATTCGCTTGAAGTGATTTTGTGGCCAGGGCTTTATATTTTTTTTTATCTCGTCTTTTCCTTTTTATCGGAGCCGTTTCATTAAACATCTTAAATTTTGGTCTGCAAATAAATTGATTCGATAGTCGACGTAGCTGCTCCGGCAGTGAATTCTAGCGGCGGGTGCGGAGACTACTTTTAATTCGCGTCCAGAAACGTAGTTGAAAACACAATTTGCGTATTTTTATCGCGCTAGGCACTATTTTAAAGAATTATACGTTAAACTTTGTGTCCGATTTTCATATTACAAGTTTATTTGCAACATAGAAAGTAATGAATTTGTTCGTTACCGAGGTAAAATGTTATACCTCTGTCGAATACTGAAAGACTTGAAAACTTCGGAATTGTCCGGGGTTGTGGCAGCAGGTTTCCCCACCCGTAAACGGCCAGTGCTGCCCTCGGCCAGCGAACGCGCGTACTGAGATGTCTACTAGCGCCACGCGGCGGCAGCGCTCGGTACCTGCTGCTCACTGGTCGCTGTTGCGTCGCCGTCTCAGTGGCGGTTGGGCGGTTGTCATAGAACAAGGATGGAGGTATAGAAGTGCGGCACCTACAGTGGAAACTGAAACCTAGTTTGGCGTGACATCTGTAGGATGGGCCCATAACTACAACTAAAAAACCTCGGGTGGAGAGTTCAAATATTAAGTTTTTTTAGTGTTTTGTTCAATAGGAGCGTTAGAGAACTCCACATAACCCCAACAAGTTTACAAATAATTTACCATTAGTTTACCACAACAAAAAAAAAAATTGCAATTGAGTTGCAAAACCTAGCACAAAATTATTTCTTTTTCTTTCAAAGACTTTGAAAATTTAATAAAAATAAAACATAATAAATGAGTTTTAGAATGTGGTTGTATACAACATAGTGCACATGTTATTTTATTATTATTTTAATACTCTTTTGTAATCAATGTCATGATTTTATTGTTTAAAATAATGTAATTTTATATTTTGTGTTCCCAAAAATGGGGTCGAACAATATGTAAAACAAATAAATCTAAAACGGGAATTATAAAAAAACATAATCTACTTCAGTCCGCCCCTGAATTTTGAAGTTTTTTTTTTGTAAAATATTAGATGTATTTTTGTTTTTAAAATTCTTAAAAATTGATGATAATTTTTCCCTGTGGTTAATTGTAAGACAAGTAGGCGGTGAGCAATAAAATTACAAATGTACGCTAGGATTAATTAAGTTTATTAAGTTAGACTGAATAGTGGTTAGTAAGTAGTCTTCTAACTTACAGTTGCAACCTATGTATTCAGTATCATTGCAGCCTATCTCCTTTCAGATTCTTTATGCTAGTCACGAGTTGTCCGTTCTTCGAATTTTTTTTTTTTTTTTTTTAAGGCAAGCTAAAGTTCTGATGACAGGGACAACATTTGGGGCGAGGGTGGTAAAGGAGGGGGGGGGGGGGGGGAGGAAGTTTCACTCTGTCAGTCGGCTAGAGAGTTTTTCTGCTGATTTTGCCCTGGGATCCGAGTTATGCCCCCTCACCGCCTTTCTACATCCCCCCCCCTCCTTTTTCCCACCTTTTCAATAGGCGTTCACGAAGTCGTGACTACGGTGTGATTCATAGTTTTTCTCTCTCCAGCCGAGCATTAATTATCCCAAAGTGGCCATTATTCTTCTTCTTCTCAACAGGCCTAAGACCCGAATGCGGTGTGCTTCGGCTAATGCGAAACTTTTTTTTTTTTTTTTTTTTTTTTTTTTAGAAACAACTCCTGATCGTAAATCCTGTCGATAACCGCGCGAAAATCAAACTTTCACGGAGCTTGTCCTACACACGTTCTTATTAGTAGCAAAGGAGAGACAGTTCTGTATGATTACTAATATATTTATATTTACAGGGGTGCCCACAAGGGGGGGGGGGGGGGTAACGACGCAGACTGCGTCATTAAAATTTCAGGGGGGGGGGGGGTGGTTAAAAGACGAGAAAAATGTATATATTATTTACATAATTATAGCTTATAATGTGAAAATACGTTTCTGGTGCTTTGATAATTGAAAGGGATCTTGTAAATCAAATTGGCAACCCCGCACTTTCCTCAACAAAAGCAGTTTGGCATCTGTCGGTTCAGGATGGAAATATTACCTGATATGACCAAAATTATTATTAGAAAATCAGTTTTAATTAATGCAAAATGTGATAAAATATAATACTAAAAAAGTATAATATTATAAAATAATTGAGTAAATCATTGAGAAAATGGCATAAAACATTTCGAGGGGGGGGGGGCGCATCATTAAGTTAGGGGGGGGTGAGTCATAGTGTTTGGGGGGGGGGGGTGGGCACCTCTGATATTTATATTGTTGATATAAATTAAGAATATAAGTTACATGATAAATATACCGATAAATACTTCAGGTTTAAAATAAAATACCAACTAAATGAATATCTATTATAATAAAATGTTAGTCTTAAATATATATATTTTTTGTAGTGAAGTATGTAATATAATTTATTTAAAATAGTACTATCATAGTACATCATAGCGAGGTTTGATTCAAAACAATATTACAACTTTATCAAAACATTGAAATCATTAATTAATAATTAATTAAATTACGAAAAAATTCTTTAACTAATAGGTTATTTGCAATACAATAAAACAAATAAAAATATACAATTTTTTAAATCAATAATAATAATAATTTAATAAGTGTACCTGGCGAGATAAGATTAAATGTCAAATGCACTTATAGTGCAGGGGGTTGGTTGCACAGGAAACATCCTTTCTAAAGGCTCGAAAAAAACTTGTTAATTGCATTTATGCTAGATAGTGTAACATTTAATTAATTAACTCTTTTATATCCTGAAGTTTTGACATACAACGTGGCCACACAAATGTGCAATAAAATTTCCCTGACTCTTTCTTTATTTCTCCTTATCCGATATCTACAATTTCCCAGACTTTTTTTAAAAAAAAAATATTAATCTAATATGTGCTATTCCGAAAGAAATCACGATATTTCAGCCTTCGCCATTCCCATATCTGTCCTAGGATTATATGATAAAAACCAGAATTCAAACAGAATAATGTATACTCAATTTCATACTGTGCATGACTACGTACTAAAACACTATCTAAAAAAAAAAACTTTCACATTCTGGGTGATGGCAAACTGGAGCATCGAATTTTCCCCTTCAAATTACTACCACAGGGGAATTTCCATTACTTTCCCAAGATTTTAAATATATTACCCGATTTTCCCTGACCGATCGCGACTTCCTTCCCTGATTTTTTTTTCCCTGACTTCAGCGAATGTGCAAAAACAGTGACATTTAGACGCGGAGACGGACGATCGTCCCACTTAGCTGACCTGCGTGTAAGGAGGTGAAGCTAAGAAGCAAGATAAGAAAGGGATGGCTGAGTAGAGAACGGGAAAAAAAAAAAGAAGTCTTTGTTCACCGTAAATCCAGTCGAGGTGATTTTTTTTTTCCTTCTATCTCTCGAGGCGGAGTGATATCAGTCGCATCAAGACACTAGTTCCAATTCTCGCGCATGAGGTGCGCGCTAGGTTGTCTTCCCCTGAGTCTCTCTTTTTTTTTGGTTCTCTTTCCCTTTTTTCCCTCCTTTTCTTCCTCGACACTACTTCCCTCTGCCCCATTTACCGCTTGATGCATTTGTCTTCGCTCTCCTTCCCCCCCCCTTTTTTTCCCTCTTTCACCCTTCTTCATTCTGCTTCCCCACCCCCACCCCTTAACCTATCATTTTATCCCAACCTGGTCGCATAAAACACGCTGCTCTTTTGTTCGCTGGAGACTTTATCGCACACGCGCGCGCGCGGTTCGCATGCATTTTCCCAACCCCCTTCGCACATACCTAACACCCTTCCTCCCCCACCCAACTACATGGTGAGTGGCTGGTTGGTTGCATGCATGCAAGCGGCGAGAGAACGTTGCTGCGTCGAACCATGCTAAATAACAGCGGGCCAATCCTACGCCTGGATGCGCTACCTCATCACCCACTCTTTCCCCCCTCCCATCGTACCAACCAACCCGCAAAAAACTATTTTTCCACGTGATCGACGAGGTTACAAGTACGCGGTTCAATGAAAATCACAATCCGCCAAGTTAGGTTGCAACGGTATCACATTTATGCAACGAAAATTCTAATTTTTTGACACGTCTATAAAACGTGAACACGTCTATAAAATTGCTTCCATAGTTTGAGGCAACTAAAAACAAAAGGAATGATAACAAAATATGGGGATACAGTTATCATCTCCATCCAAAATTTAATCACACCACTGGATAGCTAGATGATCAAAGAATTCGTCACGCTAAGTGAGGGCTGTGACGCATCGCGCGCGGTGGAGGGGGAAGCGCCGCCATTTTGAGGTCATTTTGTTGCGTTTCGAGATTTCCATTTCGTATAACTTTTGACTCGGAGAAGCTACGACGTTCTTTAGAGTTTAAATCATTAGCTCTCATAAAAATCTATCGATTGCTTTTATAAAATATTAGTGTAAAATAGTTACAGTGAATATATTTATGGTGTTAAAATAAAAATAAAATAGCTTATTTTATATTTTGTCTAGAAAATATTAGCTATTACGTACACGTATTCACGTACAACACACGGCCGTGCTACATCCCATTTTTATTGTAAAGCCGGAATCGCAATAGCCCGTCGCTTCCGTCCGTCATCCGTCTGTACGTCTCTCTTTACGTCCGTCAACGTCACGCAGCTAGCCGAGCGGTTCGTAACATGACTTCGTTCGTCCGTCAGAATACTTTCCTGAATCGGTGGCTGCCAACAATGCATGTTCTTGACGTGACAACGTCGAATATATCGATGAACGCCGGCTGCACGCACGAAAATGTGTCCCGTTACGCACATTGTCCCGTTACGCCCATTGTACGCTTGCGCCGCATCTATCTCTCCTCCACCCGATTGGAACAACCATCGATTAGACTTTTTCGAGGCACATTAAACTTGAAACACTCCTATTTGTTTCCTACTTTTCCTATCATTTCCTTAACACATTAACACAGATTGGAAGAAGTTAGATAGCAAACATGTATAAAAGTTATAGTTAAAATAATCTCTTCGTTAAAGTAATAAACACATTTGAATTAATGAGTGCAAATAAAAGTAAATTGATCAATTAAATTGTAGATTTCATTTCACTCCTTCTTTGTATCCATACAAAAATAGTGATAATTCAATAAAAATGATTCAATTTTATTCATAAAAGTATGCAATCATTTCATCAATGTTTTGTTATGACGTTGTCACGTTAAACTATCGTCCGTAAACCGACTTTGCTGACAACCAATTTTTTGGTGTGGACGCTTTGTTTGTCTGGAGGGCTTTCCTCCGAGTTCCGCCACACGCGCTCACGTGGCCGAGATGGTATCACCGTCTGACGAACTGCGACAAGCCTGACACTAACTGCCTTATTTTTCCCCAATTTTTTTTGTGTTTCAATTTTTTTTTTTTTACCGTTTTGAATGTGCGCGTCGTGTCACGACCGACGGAATCACGGGAAAGAGATATCATCGTGAGCGAGTTTATTGGTCGTAAAAAAAAGTACTTGAGCTTTTTGAAAGCCGACAACTTTTTTTTTTTTTTTTTAAATAAGCGTGCGTTGTTTCAGAAAGTTTCGTAAAACGAAAAAAAACTTGACAGAAAAAAAAATTGGCGCGTGGCCGTGGCGGTGCGTTAGAAGTGGAACTTCACGCGTTAATTTATAACTATAACGTTAAAACCTTAGAATAAAGTACACAACGGGAGGTTCAAAATTGTAGCATATATAGTAAAAATAAAAAATAATTGTTTGTCTGTAAAGTCGGTTTACGGACGATAGTTTAACGTGACAACGTCATAACAAAACATTGATGAAATGATTGCATACTTTTATGAATAAAATTGAATAATTTTTATTGAATTATCAATAATTTCTATGGATAAAAAGAAGGAGTGAAATGAAATCTACAATTTAATTGAAAAATTTACTTTTATTTGCACTCATTAATTCAAATATGTTTATTACTTTAACGAACAGATTATTTTAACTATAACTTTTATACACGTTTGCTATTTAACTTCTTCCAAACTGTGTTATTATGTTAAGAATAGGACGATGATAGGAAAAGTAGGAAACGAATGGGAGTGTTTCAAGTTTAATGTGCCTCGAAAAAGTCAAATGCGGCGCAAGCGTACAATGAGCGTAACGGGACACAGCGTAACGGGACAATGTGCGAAATGGGACACCTTTTTCCTGCGTGCAGCCGGCGTTCATCGATTTATTAGACGTTGTCACGTCAAAAACTGTAAAAACGGTCTTTATTCGTTATTCCCAACTTTCGCCGACGAATGCCCCCCCCCCCCTCTCCTAAGTGTTGCACTTTTAGTTAAGCTTTAAATGAGTCATCAGTTGGGTAATGGGAATCATTCAAGTTTCATCACAACACGGTTTTTCATGACCACGCAGAACGCACCTATTTCCCTGATACAATTTCAAGGTGAACAACTAATCGAGTGTAACAATATTTACCTAGCAAATTTTTGGATGAAAGTGTATCGTAAAAAAAAAAATTCTTGATATCGAACAGCTTCACTTCTGTGTCTCCCAGGTAAAGAGACACCTATATAATATCTATCGAATAAGAGGTGGAGCAATTCGTCTAACTGTAACACCAAACAATTTTATACACTAAAATCACATCTAAAAGTACCAACCAGTGATTTCGCAGGAAAGTATTTTCAAAATTTAAACATTGTTGTAAAAAATTAAGCCATGGAAAAAAAAGTAAAAGTTTTTCGAATATAATTAATTTTCCTTACGCTGTTTGACTTCTATATTTGGGCTACTTTAAAACGATTATGCTACAATAAGTGATCTTTGAAACTTGCATTCATCACAACATCCTAATGTTGCTTTTATATTTGAAATATTTTGACGACAAGTTAAACCCAAGATCAAACTAACTCTGTGGTTCTAGACTTCCGCCCATTCTTTGCGGTGCTGCAGGACTCACTAGGTTGAACACCAGAAGTTAAGACCAAAATAAAAATACACAGTGGTTCTACACAATGGTTGCTCTATGGAGTGGTGTAACTCAACAGACGGTAAAATAAGTAACCCCCCCACCCCTTTTTTTTTTTCATACAGAGCGTGATAAAAATTACGTTTTCAACTACATTTCTGGACGCGAATCACACGTAGTTTCCGCGCATGCCGCTAGAATTCGCTGCAAGGAGCAGCTACGTCGACAAGTATTAGGGATTTGACTAAAAAAAAACTGCCCATCTCGTTAGAACTCATTGGTAGAGACCGGAAAAAATAGCGGAATCATTTCGTGATAGGCTGAAATTCAAACATGTGTCCAGTTCTACTGGTTCTGCTATTGGTTCGAAGTTTAACTGGATCTCTGTGGGCCAGTGAGAGACCATCGACCAAAGAATCATCGAATCACAAGCTACCCAGCGGAGACGCCTCACAAGTTAGCACCCAATGAACACGCGTGTTTGCTTGAGAAATGCAGAGGTAAATGGAGGCTATCCTAGAGGTCATTGAATCCGCGAATTTTTCAGGTCTCTACTCATTGGGCAGTGAATAGAATAAAGGTTTGTGCAGAATTAGACGGCCACTTAACAGTTTTAAGGCGCCATCGACCTCACACAGCTGACAAACACGGCACGGGACAGCTTTTGCGACTGTTCCCCCATGTCGACCCGGCGAACCTTGGTTCACGCCGTCCGCAAGAGATGGCAGCACCGTGGCTACTCGCCTCTAAAGCGCCCCATGCACTAGCGGACATGCACGCCGACTTGGCTCGGCGAGCATATCCGCCAGTGCATGGGCTGGGGAAGCCTTCATTTCACAGACGAGAGAGCCACACCCGAAGTTCCCCGAAGTTCATGCTCGCTTGTTTTTTTTTTCCGTACCACAACAGGTGTATTTATTTGGGATGTAGCTTACTCATACGTCATAACGCCGTTCTATCTCATTGTACAAACCGGTTTGGCATTAAATTTTGCGGTCGATTAGGTTAGGTTAGCTACATTATAAATACTTTAAAACATTGTGGATGGTTGGTTATATTAGGTAAGTATAGCTACATTAAAAATACTGTAAAATCATTTTATGGTTGCTGAGCAAATAAATTTTTAATGTGTAGCTATCCAGCGCTAGGAAAAAGTTTACATGATTTCACAGTATCTTTAATGTAGCTATCCTAACCAAATCAACCGTCCACAATGTTTTAAAGTATTTATAATGTAGCTAACCTAACCTAATTGAACATTAGTTATCATGAGTTACAATGAACAAAAAAAAAAAACCGAAGATGCATTATCGGGCGTTTGGTTCTCTCGTCTGTGAAATGATGGCTTCCCATATGGGCTGGTCCGGCCTCTGTCAGACCGAGCATAGCTCGGCTCGCCGTCGGACGGAAAAACCCTCCAAGCCGAGCCCCGGACCGAGCATATCCGTCAGTGAGTGGCAGGTCCCAACATGCTCGCCCCGAGCCCACAGCGAGTGTGCTGTCTGTTGTCGCATCATCATGTCTTTTAATAACAAGAACGATTTTGAGAGGAGTTCATAAATTTATATAGCACTCTTCGACCAGTGTGGGATATAAGAAGTAAGGAATATGTCAATAGGCATATAAAACGAGAGTGCTACGAACAGCTAGTGAAAAAAGCCAAAGAAATGTTTCCAGACGCCAACGTCGACTTTGCGAAGGAAAAATTTTTGAAAATAAGAGTGCAAGCTAACGTCGTGAACTGCGAAAAATTAAAACATCCAACAAAAAATAATCCGCCTAACAGCGCAATGCTGCTTGCAGCCGTTGTGCAAGTACAAATCCGACTGTCTTTGTAGAGAAAGAAACGAACATGTTCGTGTATTGTGTGGTAACTGCGACCAAGTCCGCTAGTGTATTTGGGCGCTAAAGACGACGCCGGATGATCCAACGGGTGGTGACTCACCAGGTAGAAGACGGGGTGACTCACCAGGTATAAGACGGGGTGACCCACCAGGTAGAAGACGAGAGGTGACTCATCAGGTAGAAGACGGGGTGACTCACCAGGTAGAAGACGGGGTGACTCACCAGGTAGAAGACGGAGTGACTCACCAGGTAGAAGACGGAGTGGATCACCAGGTAGAAGACGGGGTGACTCACCAGGTAGAAGACGGGGTGACTCACCAGGTAGAAGACGGGGTGACTCACCAGGTAGAAGACGGAGTGACTCACCAGGTAGAAGACGGGGTGACTCACCAGGTAGAAGCCGGGGTGACTCAACAGGTAGAAGACGGAGTGACTCACCAGGTAGAAGACGGGGGTGATTCACCAGGTAGAAGACGGGAGGTGACTCACCAGGTAGAATACGGGGGTGACTCACCAGGTAGAAGACGGGGTGACTCACCAGGTAGAAGACGGGAGGTGACTCACCAGGTAGAAGACGGAGGTGTCTCACCAGGCAGAAGCCGGGGTGACTCACCAGGCAGAAGACGGGGTGACTCATCAGGTAGAAGACAGGGTGACTCACCAGGTAGAAGACGGAGGTGTCTCACCAAGTAGAAGACGGAGGTGTCTCACCAGGCAGAAGACGGGGTGACTCACCAGGCAGAAGACGGGGTGACTCACCAGGTAGAAGACGGGAGGTGACTCACCAGGTAGAAGACGGGAGATGACTCACCAGGTAGAAGACGGGAGATGACTCACCAGGTAGAATACGGGGTGACTCACCAGGTAGAAGACGGGGTGACTCACCAGGTAGAAGACGGGGTGACACACCAGGTAGAAGACGGGAGATGACACACCAGGTAGAAGACGGGAGATGACTCACCAGGCAGAAGACGGGGTGACTCACCAGGCAGAAGACGGGGTGACTCACCAGGTAGAAGACGGGCGTGAGCACGCCGAAGGACGTGAGCGCCGTGGACGCCAGCAGGATGCACACCGTCTTGCTGCGCAGCGTGGTGAAGTCGAAGAAGGGGTGACTCACCAGGTAGAATACGGGGCGACTCACCAGGCAGAAGACGGGGGTAGACTCGACAGGTAGAAGACGGGGTGACTGACATGGTAGCAGACGGGGTGACCCACCAGGTAGAAGACGGGGTGACTCGACAGGTAGAAGACGGGGGAAGACTCGACAGGTAGAAGACGGGGTGACTGACATGGTAGCAGACGGGGTGACCCACCAGGTAGAAGACGGGGTGACTCGACAGGTAGAAGACGGGGGAAGACTCGACAGGTAGAAGACGGGGTGACTGACATGGTAGCAGACGGGGTGACCCACCAGGCAGAAGACGGGGTGACTCGACAGGTAGAAGACGGGGGAAGACTCGACAGGTAGAAGACGGGGTGACTGACATGGTATCAGACGGGGTGACCCACCAGGCAGAAGACGGGGTGACTCACCAGGTAGAAGACGGGCGTGAGCACGCCGAACGACGTGAGCGCCGTGGACGCCAGCAGGATGCGCACCGTCTTGCTGCGCAGCGTGGTGAAGTCGAAGAAGGGCGGGCCGTCGTCCACCTTGTTCTTGTCCTTGATCTTGCGCTTCTGGTTCTTGAGGTGCAGGATGGCGCGCCGCTGCGGGTGGTACAGCGACGCCGAGCGGTAGAAGGTGCCCAGGATGAAGGTGAGGAACACCGAGCCCGTCACCGCCTGCAGCCCCAGCCGCCAGCCGATGGCGCTGCGCACACGGGCCGAAACGTCAGTCGCGCCGGGATTACTGTTCACTATAGCCGCGTGTCTTCTGAATATTAGCTCTTTCCTTGTGTACAGCCTGTCCATAGAAGAACGTCCCAGTTTTATATATATATATATATATATATATATATATATATATATATATATACCGGAAATATTCGCAGATTCATTTCGTGATAGGCTAGAATCCATAAAAGTTTGCCTTTTTACTGCATCATTGATTGGGCCACAGTTTATCTGAATGATACTCGGCCAATGAAAAACCTTTAACAAAAGAAGTATCGAATCACTAGCGTCCCAGTTAACAGGTGACACGAGTCAGTAGCCAATGAGCGAATGTAATTTTCCCACGTGCATAGAGGATCATGGAGTATATCCTACAGGTCATTGAAATCGCGAATTCTTCCGGTCTATATATATATAAATAATTGTGGCCAAAAAAAAAAACACTTTTTTTTGAGTCTCTGACGAAAATATGTTACTTTAACATGTTTTAAGAGCCCCCTTCAAAACACTGTTAAAAAAATTTTTTTTTTAAAGAGGTCGCTCAAAATTTTTAAAGATTCCCATAATCGTCGAAAATATTTTTTTTTATCTCTCGCTATTTCACTATTTTATACTATTAAAATGATTACGATCCTGAGTTTTTCAAGTCGATATTTTAATATTTATAGATAGCTCAAGATTTTTTTTTTTTTTTACGTTTCCAAGTAGAGTACCTACCTTAGACCTTTTCGAGCGACTTCTGAACATGAATACTAACGACCTTTTTATTTTTTTTCTTGAAGTTGACAATCTAATGAATATAAATAAGGCTAGAGAGAAACAAAAGAAAAATTCGAGACGATTTTCACTATTAAGATGTTATTGACAAAAAATTATAATTTTTTTAGTTTTATTTCTAATTTATTTTATTTTCAATAGTTACAATTTTTATGGTATTTATTATCAAATTTAGAGACAGCAAATCTCAATTATTAATATATATTTAGCAACGTTTAAGAATTCTGTTGATTAATGGACGACGCCATTACAGCCATGACAAACTAACAAATTTTCGTAAGACTCGAAAAAAATTATTAGTTTTTTTTGGGCTACCCTATATATATATGTATATATATACATATATATTATAGTATCAACTGTAAGCGTTCTAGAGTTTTGGTTCCAGGTCACAATTAAAAGAATAACTCAAAACAGTTTTGTACTGCTTTGTTGTATTCTCGCTTGCAGCGCCCACATAACTCCTGAGCATAAAGCGTTCTGTGTTCTGAAATGTGCTCAGAGCGAATCGGTAATTTCAGTTCAAAACGTGCGTTTTTGATTGAAGTTCACACCGGTTACAGTTTTCTTCAGAGATTTTTTTTCCCCGCTGGCTTACACGTTCACCCGGCATAACGCCATGCAAATTATTCCTCCCTCCCCATTATTGGTAACGTTAGGTATACAAAAAAAAATTCTCACATCTACGTATTTTTAGGTGGTACAGTGCACTAACTTACTTCCACACGTAAACAACAGATTTTTCATATTTACTGATGAGGAAAATGTGGCATTATCGCTAAATATGGAAACAAGAGATCCAAATTTGGGAAACAAGTACCGTCCCATATTTCAGCATATTTCACTAGATTAAATATTTAACAGAGGAACGAAATAAAAACCCCACCAATACTTATTAAAGCTGTCTACACCTACCAAGATGGCAGTACAATCTGACGTGGTTCGCGGTCAAAGTGACACACAACATTTAGTACGTTGCATTTTACTTTCGACATCACGCGATTTCGCCTTCTGGAGGCTTCATCTCTGAGTCCTTGCCAAGACCCGATCCAAATTAAGAAAATTTCGTTGATCCGAGCTATTGTTCGTGACCTCACACACGCACGGTTACAAGTAGTTGCTGGCACTTTTGAAAAAAAAAAATTTCGAGTTGGAAAAATACGATACTAAAAGAGGCAACACCTCGGGTGTATCTGGCGGGAGTGGAGCCTTCACCAGGAGGGTTCGGGGAGATTTGGAATACTCTTAGACCCCGAGACCCGGTGTCATGTCCCGGCGATCGAGGCCTGTCCTAGGGGTCTGGGGGAATTAAAAAAAAAAATAATTTTTTTTGATCACCTTTTTCACAGATACGAGTACCAAGGACCCTCATCATCATCATCATCATCATCATCATCATCATCATCACCGGTGCAAAACGCAGCACGAGCGCTTGAAGTTACCTCCACCGTCATCACACCCTTGATGGGAAATTTACGAGTATCACGCGATTTGCCTGAAGGCGGTTTGCCTAAACATGAATTCGTTACGGCGATTTGCATAAAGTCATTTCGCCTAAAAGGAGTTTTGCCTAACGTCGAATTGCCTAACGGCTATTTTCCTAAAGGCGATTTGCCTAACGGTCTTTTCCTTTAAGGAGTTCTGCCTGACGGCGATTTGCCTAACGGCGTTTTGTCTAACTCCGATTTTCCAAACGGCGTTTTGCCTAATGGCGATTTGCTTAACGGCGTTTTGCCTAACTACGATTTGGGCAACGGATTTTTGCCTAACGGCGACTTTCCTAACGGCGTTTTGCCTAATGGCCTTTTGCTAAATGGAGTTTTGCCTAAAATTAGGCAAAACGCCTTTAGGCAAAACGACACATGCCCAAATTTACCCTGGGGGGGGGGGAGATGAAATCACGGCCCACCTGATGGATCCTTTGATGAACACCGACATGACGGCGATCCCCAAGCCGCTGCCCGACACGATGAAGATCTCCACGAACTCCCGTCTCTTCTTGAAGTACTGCGCCACCATCAGCGTGGAGCAGTCTCGCGTCATACCAACACCTACGCCTGTGAGCAAAACAACAATCACACGTTCCGTCTTCGGATTTTCATTTTGACGTGACAACGTCTAATAAATCGATGAACGCCGGCTGCACGCACGAAAAAAGTGTCCCGTAACGCACATTGTCCCGTTACGCTCATTGTACGCTTGCGCCGCATCTATCTCTCTTCCACTCGATTGGAACTACCATCGATTTGACTTTTCCGAGGCACATTAAACTTGAAACACTACCATTCGTTTCCTACTTTTCATATCATCGTCCTATCCTTAACAGAATAACACAGATTGTAAGAAGTTAAATAGCAAACGTGTATAAAAGTTATAGTTAAAATAATCTCTTCGTTAAAGTAATAAACATGTTTGAATTAATGAGTGCAAATAAAAGTAGATTTATCAATTAAATTGTAGATTTCATTTCACTCCTTCTTTGTATCTATACAAAATAGTGATAATTCAATAAAAACGATTCAATTTTATTCATAAAAGTATGCAATCATTTCATCAATGTTTAGTTATGACGTCTCGTTAAACTATCGTCCGTAAACCGACTTTACAGACAAGTCGGTTTACGGACGATAGTTTAACGTGACAACGACATAACAAAACATTGATGAAAGGATTTCATACTTTTATGAATAAAATTGAATCGTTTTTATTGAATTATCACTTTTGTATGGATACAAAGAATGAGTGAAATAAAATCTACAATTTAATTGATAAATTTACTTTTATTTGCACTCATTTTACTTTAACGAAGAGATTATTTTAACTATAACTTTTATACATGTTTGCTATTTAACTTCTTCCAATCTGTGTTATTCTGTTAAGGATAGGACGATGATAGGAAAAGTATGAAACGAATGGGAATTTTTCAAGTTTAATGTGCCTCGAAAAAGTCAAATCTATGGTTGTTCCAATCGAGTGGAAGAGAGATAGATGCAGCGCAAGCGTACAATGAGCGTAACGGGACACAGCGTAACGAGACAATGTGCGTTACGGGACACTTTTTCGTGCGTGCAGCCGGTGTTGATCGATTTACTAGACGTTGTCACGGCAAAAAAAATGTCTCATTGAAAGGTTTTAGTTTACCACATATCTACACCACATTCCCGCATAATCGCCATTCAGTTCCAAACACTTTTCGCAACGCTCTACTAGTTTCTTTAACCCCTCTGCATAGATGTTCGCCGCCTGGGAATGGAACGGACGCCTCGGCCATAGGCATTACGGACTACGAGTATGTAATGCGTGTAGCCTAAGTATAGCCTAAGTACATCTCTGGAATTTTGGAGACTAAAAGGGGTAACTTTCACTCATAACGGGAATTTTCCCCTCTAAACGGGGACATATTTATTTTTCAAAATTTTTAAAGATTTTTAGGCGGATTTTACCCTCCACCCCCCTTAAAAACTGACGGTTTTGGGCGGATTTTGGCCAATGTGTGGCTAATTTTGAGTAATTTTTGGAATGTTTTGAAGTTCAAGGTCAAAGGTCAAGGTCAAGTCCATCCGAGATGACCGAAGTGACGTCAAAATCCAAGATGGCGGACCGGCACCTCGCTCCTCACCCCTACTCCTGTCCTCGGAGGTACCAATATATACTACTTTTGTGAGTCCCCTGGAACAATGGATGAGGTGTAGTGTTTGCAGTTTGGAAACAGTTGTAAAGGACTGCGTTTAAATGGTTTTTAACTTTGATTAACTATGGAAATTCGAAATTCGTACTGTGCCACTGTGCACTTGTTGTGTGGGCATGCGCCCATTGTTGCTTATATATCTGTTTAATTTTAAATGCAAACTGGGAGGCTACTTTTTTTTATTATATTGCTTTGCAATACCTAATTGTTTTTATCTTTTCCGATTGTTTAAAGTATAACGAAATTATTATTACATTTAAGTATCAATATGTAAGGAATTATTTTGTATAAAAATCTTTTTTTAAATTATTTTAGATTTATGTCTTTGTTAATCTGTGTGAATTTAAAAGAAAAACATATGGATTGAAAAGACTTTAAACATTATAAATCAATTTTTACTTTTTGTAATAAATATTGTGGTTAAGATTTAATATTGAGCTATCGCACTTAAGTGCAGGAAAGTGTAAGCAATGTTAAAATTCACATCTCTACGAATGGTCATATCTATGGTCATCTTTCTCTTGAAAAAGGCTAGGTAGTATGACTGTACGAATACTCAACTAATACTCTTATTTCTTTTTGTTATAATGGCTGACCCGAAATCAGTGTGTATTTTATGTTACTGTTTCCTAACCTTTTATTAATTTTAATATATATATATATATATATATATATATATATATATATATACTTAAAAGGTTATCAACTTTTGTTCTGTAGTTTTCCCCAGTCGGCATATTTCTACTCTACTCTTTATTTATTTGTGTACTACGGCAAGATGCAGCACCATTGAGCCTAAGGTCGCGGGGTTCTTCAATCGTGTTTTCTCTTGGTGAGGTTAGGTTAACCGATTCACTAGCAAAATTAACGGCAGAGTACTTACGAACCATCACCGGGCGTGGTCAGGCACCACATCTACAATGTTTCGGGTGTTGCTTGTATGGCCACGAAGATTCAGACACGTCACGGCAGCATGTCATCTCCTGACAATGCCTAACTCCGGGAAACCCTATTCCCCTCCCCACTAGCGAGTCAATGTGCGGATTAAAAAAAATAACAAATAATAAGTAATACATTTCGTTCTTGATCAGGCCAATCCCACGAGGCAAACCTTGATCAGGGAAATGACTTATAACAAGAAAATGGCCATAAATGAATATGCAGTCGATTCCAGAACTCAACTTCAAACTGAAAAAGTCAATGGACCAATTAATTACGGTTCTGAATAAAAAAAAAATAAAAAAAATTGTGTTGGTTTTTGAGTTATCAGCATCTTTTTTTCATAAAGGTTTGAAATCCCAACCCGACACAAATTATTAGAAACTGTGAATACACAATTTTATCACACAATCATGAATAATCCTACCGTTGATAAAAATTCAAAATAAAATCTAACATGCTAACATACTGTAACAAAATTTACTATGTTAACTTAAGCCAAGGCCACACCTGAAGCTACGCTATGTTCGCTAAGTTCTCTGCGCCAGGCGGCTAGTCTTAACTCGCGATGTCGGAGAGACGCATGCCGTGGGAATCAAGTGATGATTACGACGATGATGACATTCTGCTGGCTCTCGCAGTACGTGAACGCAAGAATAAACAGTTCATTATTTAATTTAAAATAAAAAGAATTGGAAGAATGTAATCATTCGATGAAGCAGTTGGCTAGTGAGGACGAAACCAAATTTATTGATTATTTCACGATAAATTCAGCTCAGTTTGATGGCATTCCCTTGGAATCAAATCCCAGGCATTGTCCTGCATACCCTGCCTTTCTATATTCTTCCATATAAAAAGCAAACGCAGAAGTACAGCACAATTCCACGCGAAAACAGATGTTTTTTTTTGTTATCTGCGCATTCGCGAAGTCAGAGACTTTTAGAAAAATAGCTGAGAACCAAACACCTGGCGACGTCGCCAATATAGCGAACATAGCGAACATAGCTCTTTGTGTGGCCAGTGACACCTGAGATGCAGCTGGCTGTATTTCACTCGCGTAGCGAACATCGCGAACATAGCGAGCATAGCGTAGGCTGTAGCAAGTTATTTGCCTAAATGAGTCATCTTTTCAAGTAACTTTCTAAGCAAGCGTGAACAAAAAGGTTTGCCCGATTAAGTACTTTTTCCGCATAAGTCATGCAAAAAAAATTTTCCCTCCAAATAAAAGCATGCAAGATTTTTATTTGGCATTGCTAACAAATGCAGGGTAGTTAAGAATTCCGTATCAAAAATGTATAGCCTCAGTATCTAATAATTGGGTGCAGAGTGGGGAATTTAAAACTTTCGAACAATAATTTTCTTAATTTTTTTGGGGTGGTTTTGGTTTTACATTCAGAGTCGTAATTAATTGGCCTTTAAACTGTTCATGTTGAGTTCTGGGGCATTCCTAATAACCAGTCCTCACGCACGTACAAAAATGTAGAATATAGCTTGGTGGTAAAAGATACGTCGAAATTACAAGGACTCAGTTTGTAAGACACTATAGATTAATGTTCGGAGATATACTTTTATAGAATTATAACAAATCTGAAAACACGAAAATCATACACACAGAGTCCTGCAGAGATTTTTTTTTCTATTCTACACAAGCTAAATCACACGTTTCACAGCAGTGAAAATTCTCACTTTAATCGAAACAGCCTCAAAAAATTTAAGTAATTATTAACATTAAAAAAAAGTTTTCAACACTTAAAAAAAATTCTTTAAATATATACCTGCAAGTACCTATCTAGTATTTACCGGGCTTAACGCTGATTTAAAAGGCTTCATTTAGGGGGCTAGAATATATGAAGAGTGGAAATGTCAAACGTTCTAAGTGCCATCTTAATAATTTTACAGGAGAAGCAAAAAACCTTCTGAGTCTGTTAATACTTAAAATAGTACTGCCACAATATGAAGGAAGATTCTTCAGCATTGCAAGTAGTAAGTTGTATAGGGCGCCATTACCAGAAAAGCAATGACATAGAGCAAAAAAAGCAATAAAATAAGAACGTTATATGTGCCAAATGAAGTGATCATCGGGTCCAAGTGCCATTATGATTGCCGTATATATTCAGGGTTGAATAATAAGTAGGCCTACATTCGATTATTAGTGTGAACACATATTTAAACGCAAAACTTCATTTGGAGAAACCAAACATTACTGGCCACCATTAGAAAAACATTTTACAGGCAGTAGAACAAACGACAATAGGATAATACACGAATGCTGTGTAGTCACAGAAGGGTAGGCTGTAAAACATCACTTTATGGATAATAGGCTAATGTTACATGTAACCAGTGTAACAGAATACGTATTACATTTTTACACAGGTGTACCAACTGTCTATAATAGTCCCTGTGTTCTTCAGGAAGAAATGGTATCATTGTTAACAGGTCTTTTTTTTTTTTCAGTTGTCACACTGGGTAGATATTTCACAGTAAGCACAGCATTCTGTAAATCAACCACGGGTTTTCCTCGCTTTAAAACAGGGAAAGCTTGCCACTCTTCCAGTTCAGAGTAAGTGTTTTTGATAGCTACCTGTATTTGAGTTGGATTGGTTTGAGTAACTTTAATCATTGTGGACTTAGAAATGTTACATTTACTCAAGGTCAGCAATGAGTTTGCAACATTCTTCAAATCAAAGAAGTCACATGAATCCATTGCAACTACATGAAAAGGATTGACAGTTTCGCTGACTCAACAACCTTATGTAAATCGTGGGGAACGAAGGCGTTGCTTACCTTCCTTCGTTTCTCTATAATAGCGAAGTCTCTATCGCAACTCAAATAACTATGACCACTTACCAAGAATTTGCGTACAATTTCTTTAAACCACCCTAGACTCACTAGGAACATCATTAAAAATACAATCATGCTGTTTTTATTCTGGCCAGCGCAGTTGTCTGACCAGATTATAAGTTTTTTACGTTTCAGATGTCCCAAGTTGAAAACTTTCAGTAAGCATGACGCAACCTCGGAGCTACCACGTGAAGCAATGCTTTCGTCCCACATACACATTAAACCATTATTGTGGTCACTGACATGAACCCCTAAATTGTAACAACTCAACTGCCTGCAGTAATACATATTGCTGTAAGTTAATGTCGGTACCAACAATACTTGCTGCATGTCAATGGACATTACTGTGCTATCGCAGGTGGGTAGTTTGGCATTATCTGAGCCAATGGCCATAAATTCCATAGCACATTTTTATTTTTTGTGATGTACCTACCTGCTGTAAAATTTTAGCTTTTGGTGAGCATTCATTACTAGCCTGAATCTGTAAATGTAACATGTCACATTGTTTGCATGTGTCTGTGTGAGGTTTATGAAACGACACGTGTGCAAACGATGTTTTAAACACTGACATGTAAAGTTTGTAAGATACGTGGCTGTCTGGATATAAAGATTTGTAGCATGCATAAAGACGTGATACATTCAAATCTGGGCTCAATGACATGACTTAGCGCAACCGTAGTGACTTTGGTCACGTGGGAAACTATTTATGTGATCTTTAATGTTTTGTCTGTCACAGTCACTCAATGTGTTTCGACGGCGATTCTTACCGCGGTTGTCTATGTAGATGGATACCCCTTCTTTTTTTCTGGCTTGAAGTGTTTGTAAAAATCTGTGTCCAACCCCAAAAATGTCTTCGAATGTAGTTTTACAAACCTGTCTTGTGGTACCATTTGTGTCCGGTATTGAATAGCACAACGTGCACTAACGACGACTGTTTGCTGGATCGTCATATTTACCATGTCTGCGTCTACCTATTTCAGTTACCTGCATTAGTCCTAACAAGTATGTTCCTTGTTCGTTTTCACTTGGTAATCCATGATAATCATTAAACAGTTTTAGCTTCCACTGCCAAGGTACATTGCTGCATTGATACCTGCATTTACAGGTTGCCTAAAACAATATTACATACACAATTAGAATGTTTCACGTAACATCATATGCTGTATTACACATAACATTGCAACTTAATTGAATTGTAGTAGCCTTAGTGATGTATTAAAATTAAGCGCCAAATCATTATTCTTTTATCATTCTGAATGATTAATAACGATGGTTTCTCAGGAATTACAGTTTTTGTTTTCCTTCTCGCATAAGATTGTCCCGATATTCGCCTTTTGTTTTGATCATCTCTCCAAGTGCATTTCTTCTTTCCCGTACTGCTATTACTTACTTCCATTACAAATTATTCAATTTGCATTCACTCAAGCACATATAGACACAACAAAATATCATATATGCTTGTAACTGCGCATAACAACAGGATGGTAATAATACACTAACAATCCATGCTGCATGGCACTTAGAACACCGAACGGCAGCAACGCTTGGTACATAGGCCGGCGCTATCTGTTGTCAAGTGTTTGAACTACTTCCAGGGTGTATTGGCACTTGTAACATTGCTGGGGTTACGAAACTAGGCACATAAAACAGTACTGTGAGATAAAACTATTTTTTTCAGAAATCGGCACTTAGAACGTTTGACATTTCCACTCTTCATATATATTTTAAAATCAGACGTAGATAGTAAGTTAAATATTATTTTGCAAGTCAAGTGTGAAAAATTTCATTACGAAGAACCAAAATCCTCTTACATGAGAATTCCCTTATGTCGACCTTCCTCTAGTTTAGAATGTCAGGTGTGAAAAATTTCTTAAACTTGGAGCAAAACATGTGATTGTAAACAAAAAAAATCAGAAGAGTATTTTCTGAAAATGTAATCACTACAAATATAATTTAACTTAAAAGTGCGTTGTGCACTGCAGTAATTAAGTGTGTTAAAAACTTGTGTTTTTACACATATCTGCCTGAACATAAAATATATATTTCTGTAAACAATCTAATTACACGTGTATTTTAAAAAGTGCATTATACGTTAAAAAAATATCAATTATTGAATTAAAACGTTTTAAAATAATTTTAGATTCTGGCTTAGGAAGGATGATTATAAACACATATTCAGTATTTTATCTCCGGCCTCCAATAAAAAGGAACATTAGAGGAAAACAATAAATTAACTTAGTTGTGATTTTCTTTTTATAAACACCCACCTGTGACTTTAAAGAGGTCCTGGGGAAAAGGAAACAACTATAAAAAAAAGTAATATTCTTAACCCACCCACACACACGGACATATTCTAGCTTTCGAACCAGCTGAGGTCCCTACAGTAATTAAAATAATAACGTGAAATCGCTGCAGTTTAAATAGTGCAAGCAGAAAACCATTATTACTTGAAAGGTTTCCCCACACAAAGACCAATACAGTACATTATTTTTATATGCAAATATTTTTTTGTCTGCATCCAGACCAAGGTAACTGACTTATTTAAGTGACTCGACAACCAAGCGTAACGTATATTCTTCTATTTATACAAACCACGTAATGTTACTTTTAAATTATTCAGTTTAAGGCAATTGAAATTTTATTAAAAAATTGTTAGAACCCTAGTTGCAAAATATAAATATTTTACAATTTTAAAATTATATTAAAATGTGGAAATAATTGCAAAAATACATTTTTTAAATCCTTCCAAAACTGTGGTGAGTAAGAAACTACAACACACATTTTTTTTATGTCCCAACTTAAGGTGTTAAAAAAAATCTACCGTATTATCTTGTTGCGAATGATCGCGTATTTCGGCAACTAGTTTTCCAAAAAAAAAAATATTATGCACTGTTAGAAATTAATTTGACAGTAAGAGCTTTGCAAGGAAGACTGCACCATAAATAAACGACGGGTTCTTATTACTTCATACTTACGGGATCTGCTTAGAAATTATGCCTTATCCCGGCTTACGAGTTATGTGATCCTTGCGGACAAAGCAAAATGAGGGTTTGATGATGCTTGCGAGTTCATAATCAAATTAAGTTAACTAAGTGTCCACAAATTAAATAATATGTATATTGGTAAATTTCAGAATATCCCTGGATAATTTGTAAACCAATGATCATTGTAAATTCAATTTTATTTTTTTACAATGTAAAACGTAAAGTTTCTTTTTGTTTTACCGTGTTTACTTCGATACTCTTTCAGCCGTTTCTGAGGAAAGACACCAAAGGTCTACCAAGATATGTAAAACAACTCATATTAAAAAAACTTGGCTCTTTAATTACAGACACGTCACCAAGGGAATACAACATGGATGTGTGTGTGTGAGAATGACATAATAATTAAAACTTTGATTATATTTTAATGTTTTTTTCTATTTAATTCCATATTTAATATGTTTTAGGTCAGTATTTTATTATATTATAATATTTAATACGTTATATTTAAATGTTTTATGTTAGTACTTAACTTGAATGTTAAATTATTGTATATTCAACAAACTACTGTAATTTTTAATATGTTAGCTTGTGATTTGCAGGTTTGATTCCTGGATATAACTTATTATAAGTTGTTTGTGTTTCACGTAACAGACGGCGTACAACGCTTTGACTGCGCCAAACAAAGTCGAATAAATAAATAAATAAATTTGGAAAATGCTACTCTCTAGATGAAAAGTCTTAGACGCGCGTATTTAGAGTTACACGCCCGAAAAAAAATTTCGTTTACGCATCTTCGAAAATTTTCTTCCGGGATAAAATAAATATTTTACAGCGAGTCTTTCAGTACTAGCCAGTGATGTGTAACATATTACCTCTAAAACGAGCAAATACGCGTGTTCTCATGTTTTAAATACACTTATAATACAAAACTCGGACACTAAAGATAACGACGACTTCTTTAAAAAAAAAAAAAAAAGCCAAGCGTGAATACTCCACGCAAACTGAATTTTCAACTACATTTTTGGAAGAGATTCACACGTAGTTTCCGCACCTGCCGCTATAATTAGCTGCCGGAGCAGCTGCGTCGACAATCGAATAATCATTTGGTTTGAAAGCGAAATTTCAAACAATAAAATAAAAACGAAAAAAATAAATTGATAAAATAAAATAAAACCTGCTTTGGACCTGAATATCGACAAGAAAAATTCTATTAAAATACTGCTTATCTTGTAAAAAATATTTAATTCATTAAACTGTTAATACAATAAAGTTTCCCTTTGGCTTTGCGAACTTTGGTTCGCTCCATCCGCCACAGATGGCAGCAGCCTGGTTGCTACAGTTTTCCGTTCCTTCGTTTGCATCGCATATGCATTCGCGGAATACACTCTCACCAAATGCCGAGAGATGAGATGTTCAAAACGTCAAAATAAATAAATAAATAAAAATTAGTTGTCTGTAAAGTCGGTTTACGGACGATAGTTTAACGTGACAACGTCATAACAAAACATTGATGAAATGATTGCATACTTTTATGAATAAAATTGAATCATTTTTATTGAATTATCACTATTTTGTATGGATACAAAGAAGGAGTGAAATAAAATCTACAATTTAATTGATAAATTTACTTTTATTTGCACTCATTAATTCAAATATGTTTATTACTTTAACGAAGAGATTATTTTAACTATAACTTTTATACATGTTTGCTATTTAACTTCTTCCAATCTGTGTTATTCTGTTAAGGATAGTACGATGATAGGAAAAGTAGGAAACGAATGGGAGTGTTTCAAGTTTAATGTGCCTCGAAAAAGTCAATTCGATGGTTGTTCCAATCGAGTGGAAGAGAGATAGATGCGGCGCAAGCGTACAATGAGCGTAACGGGACACGGCGTAACGGGACCATGTGCATAACGGGACACTTTTTTCGTGCGTGCAGCCGGCGTTCATCGATTTATTAGACGTTGTCACGTCAATAAAGAAGTCGCGATCGGAATTGTTTCGGGGCGTGCGACCGAGGATGTTCGCATCTCGGGGTATTCCCCCCACCACTCCGGCCGGAGTTCGAACCCGGCACCGCTCCGCGAGAAGCCAGCAAGAACACGCGCAGGGACCGCTGCAGGTATGCAAATAAACAAACCACTCACCGGCCAAGCGGCAATCCGTTCACAAGCAACAACCTTAACAATCTGAAGGGGGTCCAGCGTTGAAGAGCCTTGAATAACTGCCTAAAGTATTTACTTGGCAAAGTGCTAAACTGCTTAAAACTTGTACCTTAACACTCTAACCAACAGTTTACAAGCTCTACCCTGGACGTCTTCAAAGGCAGAAATTACGGTAACCGCCGCAACGCATGACATTTCAGGTCATGATTTTATATTTATATTAATCACTGATCAACTTTTAGACTTTTCCAGTTGTTTAACTTTCACGAAATGAAAAAATTTATTCAGCGCATACTTTTTTTTTGCATAATTAGCTGCCAAAGTTACATTTTTAACGTTTTTTTTTGGGTTGTACAAATAAGGAGAATTTAATTTATTGCAGAACTGAAACTTTTTTAGATTCAACTGCAATGCCACTGGCTACTTCATGATACGGTTTGCATTTCTATCACAAAAAAACTAATTTCATGTTTCTTGGCTGTCAAAATCGTAACAAATTTGAGAATTTTGAAATGCCAGTGTAAATTAATTAATATTTTCTGAAATAAATTCTAACCACTTCCTGAAGTAGCCAGTGGCATTGCAGTTTAAACCTAAAAAAGTTTCAGTTCAGCAATAAATTAAATTCTCCTTATTTGTACAACCAAAAAACGTTAACAATGTAACTTTGGTAGCAAATTATGCAGATAGTATGCGCTGTATATGTATTTCCTTTCGTGAAATGTTAAACAATTGAAAAAGTCTAACATACAAGTTCATCTGTAATTACTGTAAATATAAAATCTTGATCTGAAATGGGAGGCACCCCCTTAATGACGGTAATGTATCTTCCGCGTGAGACTTGCGTAAGTTGAGGTGCTGTTCCGTCTGTGACTGCGGCGGTCCGGCGGCAGAGGGTACTTACGTATAGTCCTGCTGACGCTAAGGCGGTTTTTACGAACAGTAAGCACACGCCCACTACTAGCCCCACTTTTATAACTACGCCTTACTACTTTCTCTCCAATATTTCTCGCTCATGTTTACAAATATGAAGATGTACCTGGGAGCCTTTTTTTAAATGTATTTTTTGATTCTCCACAACATTTGTTTGAAACCTTTTTCGCTTAAACGCCTAGATTCTGAGAAAATTCTCCAAAAACTTTACGTCCGATTTCAAAAATATTAACACCATTCGATTCAGCGTCCTCGAATTACCCTTATATCAAGTTTTCAGGTCTGCTGGTAAAAAGTGCTTACTTGGCCTCTTATTGACTGGCCTATAACAGCTCCGCCTACCCAGGCACACATACGGTGCGCAGAGCTTCGGGGGGAAAAAATTACAGTGCGATTTGAAAACTGCTCGAGATGTACGAGTCCTTGTGTCCGCATTTTTTTTAAACCGTATTTTTAGAAGAATGAAAATGGTGTAAATAGGTTGTTTTAATTTAGAGTAATTTTGTTGGGCATCAAAACACCTAGGGAGTTCCATACAATGTTAGGGTTACCAGGAAAATCTCATGGTTGCCCTATGCACGCGCACCATTTCAGAGCCTTGCGCGTATAGAGGCGACACCGCGCTAGAAGCACTAGCGGGCGTCGCACTTATCATACCGCCTCACCGACACAAATGCATCCCTGACTTACTGCAGGCGAGTACCTTATCGAAACGTTTGTCTGCGTTCAGTGAGAAACTAGCCGTTAAAAGACGCTAAAACTACCTGGCTGGTTATCCTAGCAATACTAAAAGCTGTATTAAAAAAAATGTAGTACATGGCCGCCACCAAATTGTTTGATAATTAACTTGAACGATAAAACTAAACAATAAAGTTCACAATGGAGGTTCACACTATCACAAAAAAAAAAAACATCTTCTGTACTTTTACAAAAAAATTCCTCTGGAAACCAGTTGCCAAGAAATATTTTGTAATACTACAAGAAAGATATTGTAAATTTGTACAATACATGGCTACTGTAATTTTAGCATATGTGAAATACGTTTTTTTGATATGACACTGAGAGTTTCTTAAGAAAATTTGCACATAATTTTATATTTATTGATGTTTCATTCAGGAATAACTTTTTTAAACCATGAAAAAATAACTGAATATTCAACAATTTGCCTTTATTTAGTTTTTAATGTGATTCTTATAATGCGCCGTTAATCCTGGATTATTTACGTTGCGCGCTCACCATACAACAAAATTTCCATAGGATAAAAAAAAAGGCTAAATACAAAAAAGCCACATATAAATAAAAATTATAAATGTGCTTTTAAATCATATACTTTAGTGATTGATATCAAATACTGGCCCATATCACACCATGATAGTAAAACTTCTTACGCGAGTTCATAAGTACACGCACCCATTTATTTTTAGCGATTTAGTTGTTTTCAAATAAATGTTAAAAAAATTACAAATATCTGTAATTTTACGTGAATATTTTTTCTACGTACAAAAAAAAAATACAGTGTAGAGGTTAAGCAATGTGGCAAACATGGTGACCAAAAACCTCCAAGACTCTTTAAAGTCGTCTTACTCTCTACTTTTTTCGTTATTCCCTTTCTCCATCTCTCCTTACTCTATGAGCGTTGCACTTTCCGTTTTTCGTTACTCTCGCATATACATCGGTACCACTTACCCCACAAGCCACAAAGAAAGTTAAATTAAAAATAATAATTATCTTTACTGAGTCAATAGCAAATGAATCAACGCAGTATGTTCATACACTGTTAAAATTATGAGCCTTAAATTTTCGAAGAATGCTGGTTACGAACTATCCAGGAATCTTAGTCAATTTACGGCTATCTTATTCTGTTGTTCACTGGCTTTGGAAGCGATGGCTCGGCTACAACATGACTACGCTGTTAACTTTAGAATAAATATATTTTTTTACGCGCCACCTGTCGAAGATTTGCTTCCGTCGTGATTCATGAAGCATTCGCAGCGAAACGTTATCATGATTTACAATCCTGGGCATGAATACAGACGTAGAGAGGGAACAACAAATTTACTACCTCGCGAACCATTACATCTTCAGTGGTTATCTGTCCATGGATTCAATACATTTTTTTGTGACATACGCCATTGCAGTTTTGCACGGTTTGTCATAGAAAAATTTCCGAAAACAAAAATAAATAAATAGAAATTTTAAGATAATAATTCACAGAAAACAAGACTCAATCAGCTGATATCGGAAAAACTGAACCAACGATGAAACAACAAGTAACACAGACAAAATGGTTCAACCTCTAAATAACAAGAATTCCGTTGAAGGAACTCAAGAAATGAAAAATAATATAACAACACAGACGAACATAATAATTTTTTGTATATTTTTTTTCGGAATTTTTTCGTGACAAACAGTGCAAAACTGCAATGGCGCATGTCCAAAAAAATGCATTAAATCATAATTCCCCGTTGCATGAATCATTTAAAGAATGCCCATGGGTTTACCAATCTAACAATTATACAGCATGAGACGGAATTCTACCGGCCACCTCGGCTTTATGTTCGTAACGAGATAAGTTAAAAAAACTATGGTCTCATGTTCTTAAGTACTTCCCAAGTCTAATTATATACACTTTTGAAGTTGAAGTTAAAAACAGCTTTTTTATTGAAGATAATAGAGAGAGAATTGAATACGGATCACTGAGCATCTGAATATTGTTAAACTGATCAAAATCATACACCCACTTCAAGATTGGTTTCTGTCATAAAATTATTTATTTGAAATAATTGGAGGTAACAACACGTCATAAATAAAAATGAATGTAGCAAAATGGGTTCATCCCCATTTATCTTCATGAAATCATTTATGACAGTGACAAATTTTGGGGTGATTATAGAACTTGGTTCAATTTAACTTTAATCCAGACGCTTAAAAGTTCTGTCTTAGATATATTTATTTGTTATTTGCAACAAAATAATTTTCAACTCCAACTTCAAATGCGTGTACAAGCCTTGGGATGTATTTCAAATGGTAAGTTTCAACTTCCTTTAAGCGTTACGATATATGATGATTTTGAATTGAAAAAGGAAATTTAAAATTACACTTGTTTCATGTGAGAAAACACGAGGGGTCGAAAAAAAAATTGCAAATGACACAACGGTGGAACACAACAAAACAGGAACATAGGGGTTTTACATCACAACGGCTATGCGCGAAAAGGATGGATATTACTATAACTAAAGGCAAATACAATCATATCCACTAATCATAGCACACCAGTGCTGTAGTTGATACTTTTTGCGCTTTGTGCTACTATGCACCACTGATATTTAGAAACTAGTTCATTATCTTTTGGGGATATAATTTCTCATTTACATAGCGAAGGGGTTTGAAGTTGTGGAAGGTTAGCAGGTTAAAATTGACCAATTCAGTGTAGCTGAAGAAAATGTAGAAGGAGGGCGTTTCTTACCGACCATGGCGGTATAGCACAAGAAGAGCTGGTGGAACTGCAAGGTGAAGTAGGAGAAGAGGTGGAAGGAGAAGGGGCGGCGTAGCTGAAGGACAGCTGGTGGAACTGCGTGGTGAATGAAAAGAAGTGGTGAAAGGGGAGAGGGCACTCACCGACCACAGTTGTGCATCTGATGAAGAGCTGGTGGAACTGAATTGCGGAGGAGTTTAGAAGTGAATGGGTGGAAGGAAACGGTTACTCACCGACCATGGCGACGTAGGTAAAGAAGAGTTGGTGGAACTGCATGAAGAAGGAGGTGAGAAGTGAACAGGTAGAAGGATAACGGTTACTCACCGACCATGGTGACGTAGCTGAAGAAGAGCTGGTGGAACTGCATTAAGAAGGAGGTGAGAAGTGGATGGGTGGAAGGATAACAGTTACTCACCGACCATGGCGGCGTAGATGAAGAAGAGCTGGTGGAACTGCATTAAGAAGGAGGTGAGAAGTGGATGGGTGGAAGGATAACAGTTACTCACCGACCATGGCGACGTAGCTGAAGAAGAGCTGGTGGAACTGCATGGCGAAGGAGGTGAGAAGTGGACGGGCTGGAAGGATAACGGTTACTCACCGACCATGGCGGCGTAGCTGAAGAAGAGCTGGTGGAACTGCATTAAGAAGGTGGTGAGAAGTGAATGGGTGGAAGGATAACAGTTACTCACCGACCATGGTGACGTAGCTGAAGAAGAGTTGGTGGAACTGCATGAAGAAGGAGGTGAGAAGTGGATGGGTGGAAGGATAACAGTTACTCACCGACCATGGCGGCGTAGCTGAAGAAGAGCTGGTGGAACTGCATTAAGAAGGAGGTGAGAAGTGGATGGGTGGAAGGATAACAGTTACTCACCGACCATGGCGGCGTAGATGAAGAAGAGCTGGTGGAACTGCATTAAGAAGGAGGTGAGAAGTGGATGGGTGGAAGGATAACAGTTACTCACCGACCATGGCGGCGTAGCTGAAGAAGAGCTGGCGGAACTGCGTGGCGAAGGACGTGATAAGTAGACGTGTGCAAGGATAACGGTTACTCACCGACCATGGCGGCGTAGCTGAAGAAGAGCTGGCTGAACTGCGTGGCGAAGGAGGTGAGAAGTGAATGGGTGGAAGGATAATGGTTACTCACCGACCATGGCATCGTAGCTGAAGAAGAGCTGGTGGAACTGCGTGGCGAAGGAGGTGAGAAGTGGATGGGTGGAAGGATAACGGTTACTCACCGACCATGGCGGCGTAGCTGAAGAAGAGCTGGCGGAACTGCGTGGCGAAGGACGTGATAAGTGGACGGGTGCAAGGATAACGGTTACTCACCGACCATGGCGGTGTAGCTGAAGAAGAGCTGGCGGAACTGCGTGGCGAAGGAGGTGAGAAGTGAATGGGTGGAAGGATAACAGTTACTCACCGACTATGGCATCGTAGCTGAAGAAGAGCTGGTGGAACTGCGTGGCGAAGGAGGTGAAAAGTGGACGGGTGGAAGGATAACGGTTACTCACCGACCATGGCGGCGTAGCTGAAGAAGATCTGGTGGAACTGCGTGGCGAAGGAGGTGAGAAGTGGACGGGCTGGAAGGATAACGGTTACTCACCGACCATGGCGGCGTAGCTGAAGAAGAGCTGGTGGAACTGCGTGGCGAAGGAGGTGAGAAGTGGACGGGCTGGAAGGATAACGGTTACTCACCGACCATGGCGGCGTAGCTGAAGAAGAGCTGGTGGAACTGCATGGCGAAGGAGGTGAGAAGTGGACGGGCTGGAAGGATAACGGTTACTCACCGACCATGGCGGCGTAGCTGAAGAAGAGCTGGTGGAACTGCATGGCGAAGGAGGTGAGAAGTGGACGGGCTGGAAGGATAACGGTTACTCACCGACCATGGCGGCGTAGCTGAAGAAGAGCTGGTGGAACTGCGTGGCGAAGGACGTGAAGAGGCAGCCGAGAGCGGCGACCAGTCCGCCCAGCACGGCGGTAACTCGCGTGGACTTCCTCCGGCAGACGGACACGGTGAGCGGCGACACGAGCAGCGACACGGCGGTGGACAGCGCTCCCAGCCACACTGCAGTCACACAACACACCTCTCTGTGGACCGCTGCCCGCTAAAGCGCTTCTGTGGGCTTCCCAGCCACACTGCAGTCACACCACACACCTCTCTGTGGACCGCTGCCCGCTAGAGCGCTTCTGTGGGCTTCCCAGCCACACTGCAGTCACACCACACACCTCTCTGTGGACCGCTGCCCGCTAGAGCGCTTCTGTGGGCTTCCCAGCCACACTGCAGTCACACCACACACCTCTCTGTGGACCGTTGCCCGCTAGAGCGCTTCTGTGGCCTTCCCAGCCACATTTAATTTTTCAAATATTCGGCTTTTTTTAAAATCTTGGTTTACTTTTAAGTATAAAGTCAGAAGTAAATAGTGACTGACTGCTAAAAAATAGTTTCATCTGTGAAGTCACTAGGCGGTTAGACTACAACTGTAACAATACTGTCAACAGACACTGGGTTATTGTCTTCAAAATAACCCATCGATGTGTTGATATATGCCTTTGAGTAGGGTAATCTTCAATTATTAACGATAAAAAAAACTGTCACCGCATGACAACTGTTGAAACCAATCCGGAAACTTCCTGTTCCTGTGGATCCGCAGAAGCGGCCCGCCTTGTCAGGGATGTATTTTTTGTTTTACTGAGGCGGGATGATAAGTGCGACGCTCGCTGGTGCTTCTAGCGCGGTGTCGCCTCTAAAGCGTCAGGCTCTGAACTGGCGCGCATAGTCTTTTCGTCGTGCACAGGGAAACTGTGACATCCGAGCGTTGACAATAGCATCACATGGCGGAGAAATGAAGATTAAATTGTGAATTGCAAGACCCTCGACTGCTTCCAAGAATCTGTACCGGACGTTGCGTGCCTAAATAAAAATTATTCTAAAATTACGTGCTTCAGCCATTTTCAATCATCAGCCCTCAGCGTACTTTTAAATGTGTTTTTTTTTTTTTTTTTTTTAAATAAGCCCCCACTTTCTGATATCTAGAGCAGTTATAAAACCAAGTGTTTTCACCCCCCCCCCCCAGAAACTTTGCACACTCCATGTTTGTGCCCAGGTAGTATTTCCTTTATATGTACTAGGAATGTCCAAAAATTACTTCAAGGCGTGCCAACGATAAGTCTCGGGGAATGCCGATTGCACAATTTTTTTTTTATGTGTAACAACATTTCGGCTCTCGGTAACACGGCATTTGGTGGCAATACTTTCGTAAAAGGAACGGGAAGTCGCGAGTATAACCTCGGTGCTGCATTCTGTGGTGGACAGTGCCAACCAACGTTCACAAAGCCAAATGAAACTTTATACTATTACATGTTAGCTGAATTTTAACAAGATTTCCTCGTCGAAAATCTGGTACAGAGACAGAGTTTAGTTTTTTTTTTTTTCACGTCTGATTTATTTTATCGCAGCCGTTTTATTGTATAGTTCGAAATTGCGCCCTGCGAATCGAATGATTCGATATTCGACGTACTTAGTTTCTCCCCAGAAGCGCATCCCAGCGACGGGTGCGGAAACTACGTGTGATAGGCGTCCAGAAATGTAGTTTAAAACACAATTTGTGTGTGTGTATTTATAACGCTCGGCATTATTTTGAAAGAATTCCGAGTTATATTTCGTGCCTGAGTTTCGTATTATAAGTGTATTTACAACATTATAATACACGAAATTGCTCGTTCCCGAGGTTAGGCGTTGCACATCTCTGGCGAGTACTGAAAGACTAGCTCATATACATATTTATATATATATACACAGTATATATATTATATATTAACAGTTCAGATTTCAGCTTCGGGAAGTTCCCAGGTGGTGCGTGCTGGTGGTACATCTCGGTGGATTACGGTTTACTCCTTTTTGGCTTTGCTAGTTTAAGCACCCAACTTCTAGTTCCCCGATTATCCCTCCCTCTCTCACTCCCTCCTTCCGGTTGGTCGCACTGATTCGACCTTAAAACGCCGCGTCCTCATAAGCCGGCGTCTGATGGATGAGCACGAAGACTCAGTTCGTGTCTGAGCGATGTTTGTTCGAACTCGGGACGATGAGATATGCGGCGTTGATTGATCCGACCTGAAACTATTCCCCCATTTTGGGAAGTTGCATCCCCGGCCGGCTGCCCTCAGGAACACGATCAGAGAGAGAGAGAGAGAGAGAGAGAGAGAGAGAGAGAGAAAGAGAGAGAGTAATTCAAACACAAAAATGTAGTGTTTAATTTCAGAAATTAAAATTGCTGTATGATGTGGATGGAAGAAGAAATCAGATGTAGACAGTTATTTTCGTCTTATTTTGATTGTCAAATGCGCAAAATTTCATCAAGAAGTACCATAAACCTTATTTTCAGTTTTGATTATATAGAATGGGGTGGTTTTTCGAAATATTATGTAAACAGTAATATGTTTTATTCTTTTTTAAAATTAGATTTAGAGAGTAATTTCGATCAATTCAGCAAAATTTCATCAATAAGTAGTAGCATAATTATTTTTAAAGGGGTGCGAATTTAGGTTATGGTGGTTTTTCAAAATCTTATATAGACAAAGATCCTCCTTACTCTTTTTGAAAATCATACGTAGACGTAAGTTTTTCTCAAGTGTGTAAAATTTCAAAAAGAAGCACAAAACAGCTGCTTTAAGGGATGATAAAGGGGAATGGGGCTGGTTTTAGGACATTCTTCTTGTTTTTAAGGTCAAGTGGGCAAAATTTCATCAAGCTCGTGGAATAAAACTGTAGATTTGTATAAAAAAAACATGTAAACAAACTATTCTTCATATGTGTATAAACATAATTACGATTATCAAAAAACAAAACGAAAAATAGCTTTTTTTTAGAGGAATTTAATGATAATGTTATAACTATAAAAATTTTAATGATTAGAAATATCTATCTTTAAAAATGTAATGAATATGATTTTTTTTCGACAAAACCAAAAAGAATATATATATATATATATTTAAAAAAAATTAATGAAGAAGTACGACTAACTTTTCGGACCAGTTTTAAGAAAAAAAAATATTGCTTTTACACATTCAAATTCAGTATTGAAAAATAAGCTACAAAAAAATATTTGCAGCTTAAAGTACAGGAATAAAGGAAGCAAGATAACTAAAAGAAGAAAGAGAACTTGAATAGCAAATGTAGGCAGCGCTACGGTGGTGGAATTCATGGTTCACCTTAAGTTAAGGCGATCCAGCAGTGGTTTCCCAATACCTGCCACGTGCATAAGGTCGATAAAACAACCCAGCACGTAATCTAAAAATCCGTAATCCTGCCTGGAATTGACCTTCAGCCTACCAATCAGAAATCCTTATTACACACACACACACACATACCCTCACAAACTTGTACATGTACACTTTTCACCGAATCGATTTAACGATGTATTCTCTAAGAGGAAGCTATATTTCATTCCACAGCCAGCCATTTTTTTAAATCTATTCTTTGTGTGTGTTTCTGCCATGACCAAACAAGTTGATCACCATTCATCATTTGGTTGGTTACGTGAGAAGGATAACAAGCAAACGCCTACAGACAATTTGTACTCTCTGATGTATGTTGTATACTTAGTCTTTCTTTGTTGACGCACCAAATCTATGTTAGCATCGCGATCATACCAGCACGAACCATGCAAGCTGTTTACAATCTCAGCACGAAAAATTATTTATGGCACACACATAAATATCCCAATAGACGAAATTATTTATTACCCTCCAACATCCTCAGGCAAAAAAAAACTGTATATAACGGTCTTTGCTTAAAAACTACTCGGCATTGAATTCATCGCGGTTACATGAGTTTATTGCCATCACTAGAGCGAAGTAAAAGCAACATAATATTTCGATTTAATTAAAACTGTGTGTAAAATACAGCCATTTTCATTATATTCACGTCTCAATTGGTTGGCTAGAAAGAAAAAAATATATATTTCATCATATGGAAAACTGTAAGAAAACGTGGGCAATTTTTAACTGCAGCCTTCCTTGTGTTTATTTTAGCAATAAAAACGTTTATTAAGTATACATGACTAAAAAAAAGAAAATAACTTTTGCGTTAGAGGGTGTGTTGCATTATATGATAAACTAATAGTGTCATAAAAAATTGTAACAAAAATTAAAGTTACACTTTAGCTCAACTAGATTTAAATTGTGGCATGAAATAGCCATCACTGTTTATCAGTTTTAAATCCTTTCAGTTCACATTTCATGTACTAAATCAGCAAGTTTAAGATTAAAATAACAGTTAATTATGAAAAAAAAAGTTTTTTATATTACATTAATAGTAATAACATAACCTCACTTAGAAAGTAATCAATTCGAACAATGTTTTTTTGCAAATATTAAACAATGAACATATACGTGCCTCAATGCTACACGTTAACCTGGAGAATTAGTAGATCAAACCCAGTGTTGGTAGTCTACCTATTTAGATCGGAGATCACTATAATATTAAAGCTCTTAGGCTTGTGTTTTAAGAAGGAGGAGAGGGGAGAGGCAAGTTATGAACCCGAAGATGCCTATTGGTTTCAACAGTGTTTTTGTGCCACAGCTGTACTGTATTATTTAATATTGAATATTTGCCTTCGTTAAGGCAGAGATGACACATAAGATATAAAAAAAATTGCCACAACCTAGCGCATACTGACAGTTTTATTTAAGTTTTACAAAAAAAAAAAAATTCTTCTCTACTGGTTTCCAAAAAAAAAAAATTGTAACGCGTAACAATTTTTTAATTTTATTTTACACTGAACTGTATCGCCGCCAACGCCGTTAGCCCTTCAAACGCTGTCTTGGGAATTGCTCCAGCATGCGCGAAAAATGCACATTTTGTGGCCATGTCGAAAAGTAAGTTATGAAATTCCATAATATGTCTTCATGCGTAAACAGCGCACGTAGTCTGAATCCTTATTATAAAATTTTTATTTTTATTTTGCAAAAGCTAATCTCGAATAAGTTCAGTAAGTTTCATATATATATAAAATTATATATATATATATATGAAACATCCTACAGAGTGAATTTCGCTGCGCCAAACAGGCAGAACCTTTGATAACAGGTGTTCACAAGCGGATAGTGAATTTTTTTCAATTTGTTCGCCGGACGAGGTTGTGTGGGGTTTGCTGGAGAGGAGGGAAAAGGGGGGAGGGGGGTATATTCGGTAGTCACGAAGCGTGTGGCTGTCGTAAGTTTCGGAGCGCGGTCTGTACGCTCCCCGACCCCGGATCGAACACGCCAATCACTTGGGGATTTGGAGGGGGGGGGGGAGGACGGAACCCGAAAGAAGCCAGTTCCCCTCGAATGGGCCAATCAGGCCACGAGGGGAAACCCCTCACACCGCAGACAAGCTACTGGGAAGGGTGTGTGTGTGTGTGTGTGTTTTTTTTTTCCTCCCCGTCACCGCAAACTTGGGTGAAGAAAGGGGTTGAAAGTTAACCCCCCCCCCCTTTTTTTTTCTTCTTTTCTGCTTCGCCAGTCCTCCCCGTCCGACACACAAAACACCATTCCCGGCAAGCATTTCCTCTTTGTCATCGCTTGCGCCAAAAAATCATTTGTTAGTACACGGCGCAACGAGTGTCTAGTTACCGTGAAAAATAACATTATAAATTAGATAAACTAAGTTGTTATAAAAAAAATAGCTTGAGCAAAAATTTTAAAACACTTATTGGACCACAAAACAATATCTTGGATCACCATATTGGACAGCAAAAAAATGTCTTGAGTCACCAGGAATATTCTTCCAACAAAATATTCGTTTTAGTCATTCAAAATGATCTGTTTTTTTTTTGTATATTTTGTAGAAGCAAAAATTTTACTGTAGATGTAAGCTGTCAATCTTAATTGCAATCTTTATTCAGAGATCATATTCAGAGGACGTGACTTTCGGGAATATTTGTCACACTTAACATGACCGTTTTAATACAGTTCCATTTAATGCTGGTTAAAATTTAATTCCTAGTACGTTAGTGTTTTGACATTTATATGTAAATATTGAACTACAACATTAACGAAAATTTGAGTAGCTTACCTACACCACACGAAATTCTAAGCATACAATTTATTCAGAAATATCTTTACAGGTTTATGAAAAATTTCTGGTGAATGACAGTTACATTGTAAGTATACTCACTTGACGGAGTTCTAAAACTACTGGAAAGTAGTTTCAGTTAAGTGCACGATTATTTTAGTTTTTAACAAGTGTTATCACTAGAAACAAATATATAACTAAACAAGCAATCTCTAAATAGTACAAAAAAAGTCTTTAGCCGCGTCTGTCTATTTCCTTACTTCTTCTAAACCACACAATGTATTTTGATACGGTTTTCACTATCATTTAGACTCTATTTTCCGGAAGATATATGTGCAATTTAATATAAAATTTGGAGATAGTAACAAGGCGCTTGTAAGGCGCTTTCGTGGCTTACGCAAACTTATGCACGGTGATACATCAAATTAAAGTACTACAAAAAATTTAGGTCTTAAAAATAAATTGATTTGGGCCTTGAGTGCGTTTCACATGGACAGATATACGTAGCCCTTTTGCGTGTGACTTTCTAAACAAAAACTGTTCGTGCAGTCTCATGAGGAAAAAGAAATAGTTCACATTGTTTCCAAAGAAATTCTTTGGTTTATGGGCAGTTCGTGTTAGTAGCTTCATAATTTTTGAAAAAACACCGGACACTTGAGAGAACTTTATAGTTACAAGTACTTACTTGTTAAATATAAATGTCGCCACATTAGCAGATGGCATCCGCACGAAGCAGGGGCAGGTTGATTTTTGACGTGATAACGTCTTATAAATCGATGAACGCCGGCTGCACGCACGAAAAAGCACGACTCATTGTCCCCTTCCGCCTGAGCCGACCGTGCAAGAACCGGCCAACCATCGTGCGAGAAAATCTTCTATAATATCAAACAGGTTAAGGCGGGCTTTTTTAAAAGCAGCAATTTAAAAAGTTTGAATTATTTGTCCAGTTTCGTATTTTAAAAATTAACAATTCATTGACATTGGTTTGATTTCAGTTAATTTCTATAGCTAATTGTTCGTGATTATATTTTAAACAAATTGTTTAAATTAAATTTGCAAAAACTGTAAATAATATTTGAAAATTAAAAAGAATGCAATTTTTCATCACTGTTTTCTTACGACGTTATCACGTAAAATTATCGTCCGTAAACCAACTTTACAAACAAACCCCCCTCTTTTTTTTTAATAAAGTGGCCGGGACTGATTCAATTCCGTCGAGACTAGTAATTTCGCTGGCGGGAGGGGCTTGCGGTCGGATAGGAGCTGCTTCGTTACGTGACTGCCTACTGATCGGGGTAGGAGGAGAAGGATGGACATGAACTTGAATTATTTCTCAGCGGAAGAGGAGTGATAGGGGTGATCCGGCATGGCCGGACACTCAGGGGGGACATTATCTTTGAAAGATTTGTGCAATGGGAGTGCATGACTTGATGTGAGCTTTTGGACATACGCCATTGCTGAGCACATGTATGTCTGTAGAAGAAAACTGCAAAAAAACCAAAAGACAAAGACACAAATTAAGCAAAAAATATTGCTGTTGTCAACAGGATATAAACATCACATAATATTCCATAACAGGAATATGGTCAACAAACAAAGGAAAACAAAGAAAAATGGACTAAGAGAACGAACACCCCCCCCCCCCCACAAATAATGAGAGCACAAAAATTATTGAACCAAAAAAAAACCGATCCGGGATAACTTTGGCCCCGGGGATACCGTGCCCTTGTTGAGAAGGAATGTCGTCATCCGAAGAAGACATCAGTGTAGCTGGGAGTACCACGTGGCACGGACGAAAAAAAAGCACTAGGGCACCTAGGGAGTCGGCATGCACCATCACAGAAGAGAGATGATGGAGTGGTTGGTAAGGGGGTGGTAAGGTGGAAGAGTGGGACGCCGAAAGCAGACGGGAGCATGTGGTGGTGGTGTCTGACTCTGCGGTCATTGTGACCATTTGGAAGGAGGGGCGTGGATCCCTAATTTCCCTGTAAGTATAGTACGTATGCACAGAACAATTTATCCCGTGAACAATGTTCCTTATCGCATATACAGTTGATATCAAAGCTTTAAAATGCATATATATCTTAAGAGTCAAAAAATATTTTGGTAATCGTACAGTTTAAAATCACAACGAACACATTCAACTGGTTACTTTATTTTCATATTTTATTTTAAAATACAAATGGATAAGTAATAAGAAACAACTACCCTTATTCCAAATGAAAAGTTATCCAAATAGAGATATATCTCGTGATAGGTAAGCTTTCTGAAGTAATCCGTGGTTGACTCGAGGATTGCGATGGAGTTATCTGTTGCTGTGCCCTAGCGAACATGAGATATGGCGAGAAATGCCAGCACTCTAAACCGCTACAGCGATGCCAGGATTTCTCTGGACGTGAGGATGGCTTCATCTCCTTTCACTGGCCATGTTACTACTGCCCCTGTTGGTCCCGACTGATGTGTTGCTGATAATATCGTGGTGGACAGCCTGGCAGGTGGCACCGATGATATAGTAGGGGTAGGCGTGGGTTTAAGAGGTGGTGAAGAGCACAAAGGAATATCCACACTGGAGGTCTATGGTGTTTCCGCCATTTTGTTCGTCCTGGGGGGGGGGGGGGAAGCGAGAGAGTTGGCTTTGTAGAAGTGTCTGGAACAGCAGATTTCGTCGTGGTAAAGGATCATCATTTCGGAGAGAACTTTTGCTACGAGCGAAAGCATGTGTGTGAAATTTCAACGTTGAAGAAATAGTGATAGCTCAAACAAAGAAAATAGAGAAAAAAATCTTTCAAACAGAAAAACAGAGGAAAAATGGCAAGTAAAAATCCCGACGACCGAAATCTGACATGATGGGAATTCAACTTGGCGAACAGCAATGGCAAAACGAGAATTCAGATGGAGAGAATTGTCGTTACCACTTTAATGAATGCATGTAGGAAGGAACACAACAATGAATAGAGAGCGAGAGAGTCCCATAGAAGGGGGAAAACCCAACGATGATAACAGATGGCGACCAAGTAGATCGTTTTTCAGAGCTTCGTCTTGCGAACAGCCGACGAGGTGGGCGATCTTCAAATTCGGCAAGCTCTTGTGAACTGAAGTTTTTTTTATAGTTTTTGCAAGTCAAGTATCACCAATTTAGCAAGATACTCACTCGTGTACATTACATAATCCCACCACCAACAGTTGGGTTCAAACGCTCCATCTCTTGGAGCTCTTTCGTAAACACTGCTACGAGCGGGGGGAAAAGAAATCAAAAGAATTAAAATAAGGTAGCACCAGCAAAGGTATAAGATGCTGGGAAAAATTGGAAAACCCAGCCCGCATGTGAACTGCAGTGGTTACATCAAGGTGGCCTCGGGGGCATAGCGAACAGCAAATCTAAGGCAGAGGACTTTTGATGAGTCAGTTAGTGAGTGAGTGGTATTTAGCTTCATTCAAACTTTACCACCCATTTTCACCCCTTTAGACATGGAAATAAAAAAAAATCCATTCCTAGGGTACTCAAGGAATATTTCAAACAATTTCAAAATTTCTTGGTCCACAGGTTAAGGCTGTGCGTTGTCTGTCTGTCAGAGCTAGAGTTCTCTAGTAAGTAGATAGTCAAGAAACGCCAGCGAACTATGACAGCTAGATTTTCTACTTTTCCCCCCTCCTGTAAAAATATTCACGAATTTTTTCACGTGCATGGAATGAAATTGAATGGAGGGAAGGGCTCAGCCAATGTCGCGCAAATCCCGCTGGCTTTCATTCCGCGACTATCTCACGCTTTCAGCCGGACTGAAGTTGAAGAAGTTCTTTTCTCCTACTCCTCTTTTCTTCACGTCCTCGTTGCAGCACACAGAAGGAGAAAAAAAAATACTCTGTACTTTTACATAAGATTCATATGGAAACCAGTTGCCAAGAAATAGTTTTGAAACTACAAGAAAGCTATTGCTAACTTTGCACAATACATGGCTATGGTTATTTTTTCGCAAACATGAATTTTTTTTTCGAGACAATGCTGAGTATTTCTTACGAAAATTGAAGTATAATTTTTTCAACCACGGAAAAGAATATTGAATATTAAAAAAAAAGTGACTATTTTGTTGTATCGTGATCATAATGTGTGCAGTTAATACTGGAAAGCTATTAAGGGAACGTTTTACAAATAACTGTAACCACTGGAGGTACTGGTACCACACGAAGTATAAACGCCCGGGTAAGAATTAGATTTTCGAAGTGAATTCTTAGTTGAAAAGTCCGCAAACGTACTGTACAGTGTACTAAAAAAGTTGGTTTGTAATACCGCGTCTTCTTACCTTGGAAACTAATAAAGTACAGCTTCAAGGACTTGCGTGTTTGTTACAAACCAATCCAATAGAACAATTGTGCAGTATCAACATTGTATTTGTTAGATGGTAAACAAATTTTCCTCTTAGAAATAATTTTACTGTTACATAAATTCATCTCATAATGTATTAATAAAAAAAGTACGTGGTTTGATGATAAAATACAATTTTAAACTATTGCATGGCAAAATAAATATTTTGTGTCGAACAATGTACCATGTTGATACCGTAATGCTTTCATTACATATGTACGATTTACACATTTCGGGCTTTGTTTCTGTTGGGTTTGTAAAGTTAAGAGTGTGTGTTTTGACGTAATGAAATGTGCACTTTCATTAGCTGTTAACAGTAAAGTAGGGTGCTTGCATAAAAATCTAGGTGTTACAACAACTGTTTTTATGCGTAACTTCATAGCTCTCGATATACGGCATTTGGTGGGAGTATTTTCGTGAACGTGACGGAAGTCGAATGGAACGGAAATGTGCAATTACGGTGCTGCGATCTGTGGTGGATGGCGCGTACCAAAGTTCACAAAGCCAAAGGGAATATTTATAGTATTAATTGTTTGGTGAATTTTTAACACGATATGGGGGAGTTAAATAAATTCCTTGTCTAAAAGCAGGTCCAAACCCGGGGTTTAGTCTTTTTACGAGTATTTTTTTTTTCGCTTTTATCGGAGCTGTTTCATTATATAGGTAGTTTAAAATCCCTGTCTGCTAATCAATTGATTCGATAGTTGACGCAGATTCTCCAGCAACGAATTCTAGCGGCAGGTGTGGAAACTATGTGTGATTTGCGTCCAGAAATGTATAGATTAATGACTCGCTGCATTATTTTCAAGAATAATTGGTTAAATTTCTTGTTCGAGTTTCGTATTATTATTATTATTTTTTGCAGCAAGAGAACACAATATGATTGTGCTCGTTACCGAGGTTAGGTATTACAACTGAAAGACTGAAACTGAAATATTGGCTCACTTGTTTTTTTCTAGTGGTGTATGTACAGTAGATGAAGTTATTTTCGCAGCAAAACTTGGATCGCGAGCTCGGTTTTGCCCGCCGTAAAGAGACAAGTTTAAGAAAAGGGAGAAGTGAAAGGGGTTAGAAAAGGGGGGGGGGGGGGGGGAGAGAACCGCGAAAACTGCAGGCGGTCGAGATACGGCTGGAATGCTGAGATGTGGAAAATTGGGGAAGGGGGGGGGGGATGGGGTGTGGAAGCTCTTCTCCGAAAACTGGTCCACCGTAAAAACTGATGCGCGGACATAGCCGACCTCCGTAGCGTAGTCGGATGCAGAATGGCTTACGGTTTGAGGGGTTCTGGGTTCGAGCCGCGGGTACGGCGTTGGTGTTAATTTACATACATACAAAGATTTGATTGATAAGAAGATAAATATTCGAAAAATGGGGGGAAAATTACCTTACGGCTGTTGGTGTAAGCTGTGGGCCACATGGCAATATATAAATATATATATGATGTGCGGACAAACGTACTATGAGCGATAGGGAATTGAATTCGATGTCGAAGATTTTTAATACAGTCTTAGCCATGTGACTTGTCTCGAATACCGACAAATCATTCACGACTGTTTTTTTTCTGTAAACAATGTTTGCGGGGGAAAAAAAAACTTTACAAGACGTGATACTTTGCAAGTGATAGTTGGGAAACTGGTGATGCTATATTCAACGACTGTCAAATTTGAGACGTCCTACATGTCACATACTACTATAAAACTGCCTTGCGCAAAACTATAATCACACTGAGATAATTAACTGTGACTCGCGCTCTGTGAAAATTTTTTTAACGTTCATAAACATATAATTGAAAGTTTTTTTTTAAACCAATAAAATTGTATGTGAAACTTTTAATGCAAATACAGGATGTCCATAAACGAATGTTCCAGTTTCAATGTTATATTAATAACAGTTTGATTAAGACTATTTACAACAAATTATACATCAAATTTTAAGTAAATTACCAAGTTTTTTTTTTTTTTTTTTTTTTTTTACAAATGTTCAATATGTGCACGTTTAGCTACACGGCATACTTACATCCAACCTAAAGTCCGATTCTCCCCACACTTTAGTTAACACGTCCGGAGAAATGGTATCAATAGCTTCTTCAATTCTGCGTATAAGCTCTGGAAAATTATTGCTAGGGGCAGGCATTTTTCGCGTAAAAAACCTGAAAGCCTACTAGACTTCAACAATGTATACCCGCACCAGCGGTTTCTTCCTTGTGATTGGCGGCCGTCTGCGAGAGAAGTAGTTGTCTTATTTGGCTGAGCCACTTAGGACGTGTTTGTTTCCGCACTGAATTACTGTGATTGGTGTTGTTAACAGTCGACATGTACCTGAAAGAAACTCACCCAATCACGGAACAGAAACGATGCTACAGTGTTTCAACTTTCAGCTAGTCTCGGAATCTTTTCGCGAAATATGCATGCCCCTAATCATTAGGTAGCGGCGGAACGTACACACGCCAAAGGAAAAAAAAAATCGCATGGCGTTATGCCAAGTGAACGTGGAGGCCAGAGAAAAAGAGCTCTGTCGTCTCGACCATTGCGACCAATCCAACGGTCAGGGACCTCGACGTTCAACCACTCTCGTACAGAGAGAAGGAGGTGCTTCATCCTGTGGCCAAATAAAGTTTACAAGTTCACCCTGTTCTGAGTTGGAGAAGAGCCATTATTTCGCACTGCAAACGAGAAAACAACAAATCAATATTCGTGCATGCGCTTATCAAAAACTGAATTAGGTACTCTTTAATTGTGACTTCGAACCAACACTCCACGACGCTTACAGTTTATACTATTAAATTTTTACACCCGGGACATTCCTTTGCGTACATACACCAGATTATAAACCAATATAGGATACACCGTATTTGTATGGCAAATTTCCCACATATTGTGTAGGTTAAAAACTTCAATTACACGATGATAAATTTTTAAAAATAAAATTGATTGTCTGTAAAGTCGGATTACGGACGATAGTTTAACGTGACAACGTCATAACAAAACATTGATGAAATGATTGCATACTTTTATGAATAAAATCGAATCATTTTTATTGAATTATTACTTACTATATTGTATGGATACAAAGAAGGAGTGAAATGAAATCTACAATTTAATTGATAAATTTACTTTTATTTGCACTCATTAATTCAAATATGTTTATTACTTTAACGAAGAGATTATTTTAACTATAACTTTTATACATGTTTGCTATTTAACTGCTTCCAATCTGTCTTATTCTGTTAAGTAGGAAACGTATGAGAGTGTTTCAAGTTTTCATGTGCCTCGAAAAAGTCAAATCGATGGTTGTTCCAATTGAGTGTAAGAGAGATAGATGCGGCGCAAGCGTACAATGAGCGTAACGGGACACAGCGTAACGAGACAATGTGCGTTACGGGAAAATTTTTCGTGCGTGCAGCCGGCGTTCATCGATTTATTAGACGTTGTAACCTCAAAAAGTGTGTGAGTAGACTAAGGCCTCATGAGTTGAAGTTTATCGAGTGTCGTTAACACAGGGCGAGAATCATTTGTGCCTGTTTGTTCCTAATGTGGCCGTGTCTGCGTTTGTGTGCCTGATGGCGGCAACAGACTCCAGTTTCAGAATCGTGTCGCAACTGTTTTGTCATAGGAAGCTTCTGTGTTCGTCGGTGTGTTGTCCATAATACCTGTTTAGTTTCATCATTGTGTTCGTATGTTTCGGTCTCGTCGATTATAGCCCACTGTGTTCGTCTGCGCTGTTATTTTTTTCATGACTAAATTCATTCTACGGATTTGTTGCACTTTGTTCGTTTGCGCTGTCATCAGTCGTTTATCCTAATGTCGTTTGTCCTAAAGTCGTTTAACCTAATGTCGTTTGTCCTAAAGTCGTTTGTCCTAAAACTCAGAGTAAGAATTTATCGATACTGGAACCGTCGTTTGTCCTAAAGTCGTTTGTCCTAAAGTCGTTTGTCCTAAAGTCGTTTGTCCTAATGTCGTTTGTCCTAAAACTCAGAGTAAAAATATTTTGAAGCTGTTCTGTCGTTTGTCCTAAAAGTCGTTTGTCCTAAAGTCGTTTGTCCTAAAGTCGTTTGTCCTAAAGTCGTTTGTCCTAACGTCGTTTGTCCTAAAGTCGTTTGTCCTAGTTTTTAGGACAAACGAAATTAGGATAAACGCTTTAGGACAAACGATTTTAGGACAAACGACGTGTACCCTCGTCGTTGTGTTGTCCATAATACCTGTTTAGTTTGGGGTGGGTGGCAGATGGAGGGTCTGGTCGGTTGGGGTGGGCGGCAGATGGAGGGTCTGGTCGGTGGGGGTGGGTGGCAGATGGAGGGACTGGTCGGTGGGGGTGGGTGGCAGATGGAGGGACAGGTCGGTTGGGGTGGGGGGCAGATGGAGGGTCTGGTCGGTTGGGGTGGGTGGCAGATGGAGGGTCTGGTCGGTTGGGGTGGGCGGCAGATGGAGGGTCTGGTCGGTTGGGGTGGGCGGCAGATGGAGGGTCTGGTCGGTTGGGGTGGGTGGCAGATGGAGGGTCTGGTCGGTGGGGGTGGGTGGCAGATGGAGGGACTGGTCGGTTGGGGTGGGGGTCAGATGGAGGGTCTGGTCGGTTGGGGTGGGGGGCAGATGGAGGGACTGGTCGGTTGGGGTGGGGGGCAGATGGAGGGTCTGGTCGGTTGGGGTGGGTGGCAGATGGAGGGTCTGGTCGGTTGGGGTGGGCGGCAGATGGAGGGTCTGGTCGGTTGGGGTGGGTGGCAGATGGAGGGTCTGGTCGGTGGGGGTGGGTGGCAGATGGAGGGTCTGGTCGGTTGGGGTGGGCGGCAGATGGAGGGTCTGGTCGGTTGGGGTGGGTGGCAGATGGAGGGTCTGGTCGGTTGGGGTGGGTGGCAGATGGAGGGTCTGGTCGGTTGGGGTGGGCGGCTGTTGGAGGGTCTGGTCGGTTGGGGTGGGTGGCAGATGGAGGGTCTGGTCGGTTGGGGTGGGGGGCAGATGGAGGGTCTGGTCGGTTGGGGTGGGCGGCAGATGGAGGGTCTGGTCGGTTGGGGTGGGCGGCAGATGGAGGGTCTGGTCGGTTGGGGTGGGCGGCAGATGGAGGGTCTGGTCGGTTGGGGTGGGGGGCAGATGGAGGGTCTGGTCGGTTGGGGTGGGTGGCAGATGGAGGGTCTGGTCGGTTGGGGTGGGCGGCTGTTGGAGGGTCTGGTCGGTTGGGGTGGGGGGCAGATGGAGGGTCTGGTCGGTTGGGGTGGGCGGCAGATGGAGGGTCTGGTCGGTTGGGGTGGGCGGCAGATGGAGGGTCTGGTCGGTTGGGGTGGGCGGCAGATGGAGGGTCTGGTCGGTTGGGGTGGGGGGCAGATGGAGGGTCTGGTCGGTTGGGGTGGGTGGCAGATGGAGGGTCTGGTCGGTTGGGGTGGGCGGCTGTTGGAGGGTCTGGTCGGTTGGGGTGGGGGGCAGATGGAGGGTCTGGTCGGTTGGGGTGGGGGGCAGATGGAGGGTCTGGTCGGTTGGGGTGGGCGGCTGTTGGAGGGTCTGGTCGGTTGGGGTGGGGGGCAGATGGAGGGTCTGGTCGGTTGGGGTGGGCGGCAGATGGAGGGTCTGGTCGGTTGGGGTGGGCGGCTGTTGGAGGGTCTGGTCGGTTGGGGTGGGGGGCAGATGGAGGGTCTGGTCGGTTGGGGTGGGCGGCAGATGGAGGGTCTGGTCGGTTGGGGTGGGCGGCAGATGGAGGGTCTGGTCGGTTGGGGTGGGGGGCAGATGGAGGGTCTGGTCGGTTTGGGTGGGCGGCTGTTGGAGGGTCTGGTCGATTGGGGTGGGGGGCAGATGGAGGGTCTGGTCGGTTGGGGTGGGCGGCAGATGGAGGGTCTGGTCGGTTGGGGTGGGCGGCAGATGGAGGGTCTGGTCGGTTGGGGTGGGGGGCAGATGGAGTGTCTGGTCGGTTGGGGTGGGTGGCAGATGGAGGGTCTGGTCGGTTGGGGTGGGCGGCTGTTGGAGGGTCTGGTCGGTTGGGGTGGGTGGCAGATGGAGGGTCTGGTCGGTTGGGGTGGGCGGCAGATGGAGGGTCTGGTCGGTTGGGGTGGGGGGCAGATGGAGGGTCTGGTCGGTTGGGGTGGGCGGCTGTTGGAGGGTCTGGTCGGTTGGGGTGGGGGGCAGATGGAGGGTCTGGTCGGTTGGGGTGGGCGGCAGATGGAGGGTCTGGTCGGTTGGGGTGGGCGGCTGTTGGAGGGTCTGGTCGGTTGGGGTGGGCGGCTGTTGGAGGGTCTGGTCGGTTGGGGTGGGGGGCAGATTTAGGGTCTGGTCGGTTGGGGTGGGTGGCAGATGGAGGGTCTGGTCGGTTGGGGTGGGCGGCTGTTGGAGGGTCTGGTCGGTTGGGGTGGGTGGCAGATGGAGGGTCTGGTCGGTTGGGGTGGGCGGCAGATGGAGGGTCTGGTCGGTTGGGGTGGGGGGCAGATGGAGGGTCTGGTCGGTTGGGGTGGGTGGCAGATGGAGGGTCTGGTCGGTTGGGGTGGGCGGCAGATGGAGGGTCTGGTCGGTGGGGGTGGGTGGCAGATGGAGGGTCTGGTCGGTGGGGGTGGGTGGCGTTGGATCTATGTGTTCGCTCTCTTGTCCAGGGTTTCTTATTTTGCATTCTTGAAATCATTCCATGACGGACAGTGCAAAACTGCTATACCGTATGTTCAAAGAAATGTACTAAATCAAAATTACGCCATTGCGTGAATAATTTAAAGAAATTATTTTTTCAAAACTGTTTTCAGCAACTTTGCGATTCTACTCTACATTTACTTTTCTTTTTAAATGATTTATCTTTATTTAAGATGTACTTTTGGACATACGCCCAATGATTGCTGGGTTGTAATAATTCTTTTGACTTATTCCTTCCTTGAAAATTTTCTGTGCTGTCTACGTTTTTAAATGTTTGACAAAACCTGATTTTGCTTGTTTTCTGTATGTTTGCATATTTATATTCTTGTTTGTTATTTAGGTTTCTTATGACATACAGTGTAATCAGCAATGGCGTATGTTCAAAGCTACATATAGAATCAATATTTCCTATTGAAAGAACGCAATATTTCCAGTTCAAATTTAAATTAAGCAACAGTAATGTATTATATTAACCAATAATTTCGTACTTGAACCGTTAATCGAGATTTAAAAGACATACCTATCTAAAAACAGCAAACTGCGAGCGAGCAGCGAATGATGTCATAACTTAGAAACACACAACTTAGAAACACAGAACCGAGATACACACAACTTAGAAACACAGAACCAAGATACACACAACTTAGAAACACACAAGGTAGTATTTTCTAAGTTGTGCCTGTTCCAAGTTCAAATTTGTGTGGTTCAGCGTTGTGTGCTTCTAAGTTACGTGTTTCTAAGATACAACAGTTCTAAGTTGTGTGTTTCTAAGTGTATGGATCCTTAATATAGAACTAGTCTTCGACATTACTCGTTAGAACACAGCGATCGGCAAGTAATCATGGTTACATTGAGTGAGTGTTTTTTCTAACGAAGAGTGGATTCTCAAGCGAGTAGCTATTAAACTTGCTTATAATAACCAGAAGCCTATAAAGGCAGGTTTCAGGTCGCATATTAAACCGGTAACTAGTAGTACTGACGGAAGAGGAAAAAACTTTTCATTAAAAAGCCAAGTTCCCAAGTTAGCAACAAAATAACTACACACACAGAGATTCCAATATACAAAAAATATAGCGCAAGTTGTACAGTTGTACGAATTCCAAGGAGAAGGAGGGCGTAATGATTGGAAAATAACTACATAAAACTTGTTTAAAAATAAACCACTAGTTTTGGTTCTACCTTGCATGCATGTATTAATTCATAACTAAACATTCAAAGAATAAAACCATTACATACCTTAAATGTCATAAACATTAAGCATAAAAATTAAAAAAAAAATTATATATATTCTGTACTTAACTTCAATTAGCGGCGACAGACTGGACTCCCACAGCCAAACATGTTGTATTGCGCTTCGTCCACTAGTTAATTAAAAAGTTTTCATCTAATTAGAATTAAATGCTATCATTTGCGATGATTTTTCAAGATCAAATGTTATATATTTGTCTAAATTTTTTAAACAAATTACAGTTAAAGATTGTTATCGCTTACATGAGAATGTTTGGGTGCTTTATTTACAATATTGTGGACAGGAATTTTCTTCCCTGCTAAGGCTACGGCCACACGAGCGTGTTTTCACGCAGAGATTCTGCGTGAAAACACGCCAGAAATATGAACCGCAGCAAGGAGAATGAGACCGGCCAGACGCAGCGTGAATTCCTGCCGGGGAGAAGACAGATGGGCGCGTCTTCAAGGTCGCCCGCAAGAAAATGCACCGCGGCCAATTCGTTGGCGTGATTTCACGCAGCGTTTCAGTCGATGCCCGGCCACACGTGCGGGAATTCTCGCCGCGTTCTGTTCTGAAATACTACCGATTGTAGTCGATATGTTACGACTTCCGGAAAATGTTCATGCAGTTTTTCTTTTCATACCCCAAGACCTTAAAACCATGGTCAACTCAAAAGCACGCGCGCGTGTGTGTGTGTGTGTATATATATAGTTTAGTTATTTCATGAACATTTTTCGGCACATTCTTCATCACTAACACATTCTCTCATTGCTGTGTTACTTTTTGATATATTTTCTTCCACCATAGACAAAAGTAATTTAATATGAGTTAACGGACATTATGAAGTACTCAAAAAACTTGTCTGGATTTTCTTTTAGTTTATTATGAAAGAGCACAAATTTTCCTTTCGTTGATGTTTCACTCAATATGGGATGGACCCAGTATTTTCTTGAATGCTTCCGCCGACGACGACGCCTACGACAACAGAACAGCACTTAAAACCACAGCAGCGTTCTTGCTTAATCTATACTAATATTATAAAGCTGAAGAGTTTGTTTGTTTGTTTGAACGCGCTAATCTCAGGTACCACTGGTCCGATGTGAAAAATTCTTTCAGTGTTGGATAGTACATTTATCGAGGAAGGCTATAGGCTATATTATATTATCAATAACATTAGGGATCCTTACTTAAAGTCCAATTTAGAATCAAATGCATTGGAGGGGGTTAGATACAACATGCAGTACATGTACGAAGTGTGTGTTGACAATGCCGCAGGCGCTAGAAGTTTATTTTCTATTGCCTATTAACATTGTTGCCACGCACTAGATGCCTTATCATTCTAATTTTCCCATACAAGTAAAAAACACCCGTGTGATATTAACAACGAAGCAATCAGTACCCTCATAAGAGTTCAATTAGTATTTAAATACTTTTTATCACTTTAAATCGCAAACCTAAACAATTGTTTTTTTCCTCTCTCTGTGTTTAATTTGTTTTTTTTCTTTTACTAGAATTATTTTTATTATTTTTATTTAATTTTCATTTTTCGGACCATCAATCATTTTCCTCGCCCGTTACAATTCTGACAAGGACTTGTATATATATATTTTATATATATTTGTATATATATTTTTTATATATATATAAGCGAAATACCACTCACTGACTCACTCATCACGAGATCTCTAAAACTATACACCCGATAGACTTGAAATTTAGCATAGTTACTCATTTTGTGATGTAGACGCTCACTAAGAACGGATTCTGCGGAAATCCGATCCCAAGGGGAGTTTCGGGTGCGTAATATATCAAAATTTCCAGTTTTTTGTAGGAAATCACCATGGCAACTGCTGTTGCTTTGTTGATGCTTCATTCGTCTCTATGGCAATGACTATTTCATTGTTAGTGCAGTCCTCATCACCATTGAAATTTTGCGGGTACTTTAAATATCAAAAATTGCCCTTTTTTTTTCAAGTATATATATTTTACAGACTTGAAACTTCACAGTAATGTTCCTTATGTTACGCAGGATGACATTTTCCGAAAATTAGATCCCATGGGTGGTTAAAACCAGGAAACAGTGGGTACTTTGCATGAGAACAGGATTTTCAATTGTTCATGCCTTCTGCGTCTCCATGGCAACGGGCATCGCGCGGCAGTGGCGTACCCACAAGGAGGGGCATGTATAATGAGCGGCGCAAGAGTGATCTGCCTGTAGACTGCCGTAGCGAAGTACGGGTACATCAGTTTTATGTTGCGTGCGCGAGTCGGGAAACCATCGGTACATTATACAGCATTGTAATAAATTTTCACTTAATTTTTTTTTATTTACCATTACTGTAAATGGGAGATGTGGCTAAATTTTTTTCCATTAGTATAGCCGTGCGAAGCCGGGTCAGGCAGCTAGTGAATTCATAATCAAGCCTGCACAGCATAGATGGGTGCCAGTTCACAATACAACGCTCACATGTGGCCGGGTAGCGGATTCATTCCGCGTGAAATCACGCGCTAGGCTTCAGCGTGAAAACACGCACGTGTGGCCATCGGTCGCTCAGGATCACACGCTGCGTGAAAACACGCTGTAACAGCAGCGTGAAAACACGCACGTGTGGCCGTAGCCTAAGAAATTTATCGTAATAATAATGTTTCCGAGAGTCTGCAAAATTACAGACGGAGTATTTGACTGCAAGCCAACCAGCATAAATGCATTCAATTACAAAATTCAACTCCTAGATTCCTTCCCGAAAAATAAAATTCCAATTTTCTTTTTCCTTTCTTTATCGCCGCGCCACTTCACCCGTTCTTCATCGGTCTTTGTCCCTAAAAGTGCAGTCTGCGTTTGTTATTTGAATAAAAGTAAAATGCATTTGGAACCGCTTGCCAAGGCGCATTACCCGGTGACAGGAGAGATTTATACAAAGTTCCAACTTCGTACTTTCCCCCCTCCCCCAGACCCTTATCAACGGGCGGTTGCTGCGTTGCCAGTTTGGAACCACCAGGATGCGGTAGTTACGTTTAGAATGCGCTACTTCTTTGTCTTCCTAGAGGGGAAGGGGTGCCGGAGTAGGAGGGAGTGGAGGGGGTAGGGGGTTGTTGGGGGAAATTGAGGGAGTGGGTGTTGAGTGGGAGGGGGAGTTGGCCGGGGGAGGGTGATATGAATGGAGGGGGAGGGGGATTTGGTTGGGGGAGGGGGGAGAAGGGGGAGGAGGGGTGAGAAGGGGGAGGAGGGGTGAGAAGGGGGAGGAGGGGTGAGAAGGGGTTGGAGAGGGTGTTGGGGGAGGAGGTCCGAGAAGGGGAGGAGGGGGAGGAGGGGTTAGAAGGGTTGGAAGATGAAGAGGGGAGGATGATTTTTAAATTTCTTAGCCTAAGTTAATTCTAAGTGTGTAGGGGAGGGTCGGAGGGGTAGTTCGTGGTAGATCGTGGGAGGAGGGGGTGGGGTTAATGAAGGATGCCGTGAGCTCTTTGGCTGGACGCCCGAAGTCGCTGAAAGTAAACCCCGCGCAGTCTCCATCCGTTATCGCCCAACTAATTTCCCGTATCAAGAAATCAGATATCATCCCCACACGTTAACGTCCAACGCCAATTAAATAACAATAATAAAAAAAGGCAGACATGGAGACTGTCAACAGAAGTGAAAACTTAAAACTTTGTTTTTAAATCAGTAATATGACATCATTTCTACGTCAAATGTAGGTAAGAAAATGAATTTGGAATTATATCAGTACGATGTCAGTATAATAACATTTATCCTTACATCATTTTTTTTGTTACAACAGACTTCAGTGGTATGTAAAAATTACGTAAAAATTCATTACCTAGCTATGACTTACCAGTGATGTCAGACCTAGGTCATGTATTCACGTAGTCAAATTAACTTCACTTACTGCTACTGCAGCATGTCGGTGATGCGAACTCACAAGATTTTACCCATCCAAAAAAGAGTCCAACATGCACATGATACAGTCATACCTACATGTACACAGGCCGCTGCGATTCGCCAGTCTGGCGCAACACGTCACTAGCACGTCGGTGACGCGAACCCAGAAGTTTTGCCCCTACCAAAAATCGCTCAACGCGGCTAAAGAAGTTTTCACTTCAAAAAAAAAGAGCTAATATTTCCGTACTTGCCAGAGATGTGCGGTATCTATCTTCGGTAACGAGCAAGGTTCATGTGTTCTCACGTTGCAAATACAATTATAATAAGAAAATCGGACACGACATTTAACGTAGGATTATTTAATACTAAAGCCGAGGGGAATAAATATAAGCGTATTGTGTTTCAACCACATTTAAGGACGCTATACACACGTAGTGCCGGAGCAGCTACTTCGTCTATCGAATTATTCAGTTTAAAAACAGAAATTTTAAACTATAGAATGAAAAGGATCCGATAAAACCGAAAGTCTTGAAAAAAAAATAGTAAACCTTTAAACCTGATTTTCGACAAGTAATTTTATTAAATTACTGACCATATTGTTCAAATTCCATAAACAGTTAATACTGTAACGTTTCCCTTTGGCATTTTGAACGTTGGTTCGCGTCATTCACCACAGATGGCAGCACTGTGGTTACACTTTTCCGTTCCTTGACTTCCATTCCGTTTAGGAAATCACTCCTACTTACCAAATGCCGTACACCGAGAACGAAGATGTTACACATCATTAAATAAATAAAACTTTTGGCAGAGCGGAAGCTCTCCGCGAAATTATTCGAAACGACAATAGTAATAATAAAAGCGTGAATCATTAATCGTTGAAAAATCGCCAAGTACTGCCGGTGCTACAGAGACCATAAATTTTCATTGAATGATTTTTCGGACTATACTTATGTCACAAAATTCTATTTTATTTATTTCATAAAACTTTTTAAATACATGTGTGGAAACAAAAATATTAAAGCTAATTTAATTTTGTTTTCATTATTTATAAACTACTAAGGCCGCACTAAGGGCTGATAGAGCAGTACTCGGCTGAGTAACCCAAAGAGGCGGGTGGAAAAGAATAGATCGCTGCCCCGGATGTGCATGTAGAACCAGCAGGTAGCAGGCACTAGACCGAAAGACATTTGACCGTAATTTCGATGAAACGACTTTAGGTGTAGTACCTTTCGGCTAAACGACTTTCGGTCTGATGCCTTTCGGCTGAACGACTTTCTGTCTCGTGCCTTACGATCTAGTGATTTTTGGGCTAGTGCCTTTCGGTCAATTGTATTTTTCCAGAGGTAATACATATTCCCAAAGAGATAAACACTAATGTTTTCGGCCTAGTACGTTTCGGTCTAGTGTCTTTCGGCTAAACGACTTTCGGTGTGGTGCCTTTCAGCTAAATAACTTTCGGTCTGGTGCCTTTCGGCTAAAAGACTTTCGGTCTAGTGCCTTTCGGTCTAGTGATTTTTAGTCTATTGCCGCGTCCCCGTGAACCAGTTCGCCACTGAGCTCGCAGACACCGAAAGGACGCGCCGCTGGCAGATCTTCAAGACGACCAATCCCGAAGACGCGGCAAAGGTTTGCAGAGAGGGGAGAGAGGAAATTTGGACGCCAGAGTTCGTGGAACGGAAACATCTGGAGACGATCGCGCGCTTCCCGGGACTGCCCCAACGATAAGTCTGCGGCGCGGAGAGTTTTATAATCGATTATGGCATCCCGCCGGCAACGAGGTCGTTAAGGGGGCTGACCAAGCCGAGGGCGTATCCGCGTCGGCGAGGCGGGATGGATAGCGCGACGCTCGCTGGTGCTTCTAGCGCGGCACAGTCTCTGAACTGGCACGCAGTCTTCTCGTCGTGCATACAGCTACTATGTGGTATGAAGGAGATATGAAGCTAGATGTGTAGGGCCATGCATATTTCGCGAAAAGATTCCGAGACTACATAGTTTATAAGTTAAAACACAGTAGCACCGTCTGTGTTTCGTGATTGGGTGAATTTCTTTCAGGCACATGTCGATCGATGCGACACCAATCAGAGTAATTCAGTGCGAAAGCAAACGCGTCCTGAGTGACTCAGTCATAAAAGGCAACGACTTCTCCCGCAGACGGCTGCCAATCACAAGGAAGAAACCGCTGGTGCGGGTATACCTTGTTGCAGTCTAATAGGCGTTCAGATTTATTCGCAAAAATTGCCTGCCCCTAAGGTTGTGTAATGCAAGGCCCATGGGTACTTTAACTAGCCATCTATTCAAATAACTTGTTAAGTGAGCAAATAATTTTTTTTTACAGTATCACTAGTCAAAAACCACACACGATTAAATTTTTGATCGCAGAAGAAGTCTTCGAAATAATGCCCCCCCCCCCCCCCCTTTTCCGTAATATAGGATGCTTGATTTTATTTTCAATTTGTTATACATTGTAGAGTTATTTGTGATTGCGTGGCAAAACTCTTTGGCCACAATATCTAATAAGTTGGTGCACGGTGATGATTTAAAAACTTTTGCAAAAATGCCTGTTCTCGAAAAACTACGACACTTTGGTTTATTTTATTCAGAACCTTAAGTTATTGGCCTATCAACTGCTGTCGGCTTGAATTTGAGTTATGGGCCATCCTGTTTGTGTATATAGGTGTGTACCTATATAATATGGAAATTTATAAGCATCCAACACACAATATAAACATATAGGCATATAAAAATATAATGGGCATAAGCTAGACACAATAAATGTGAAGCAAATAAGTCTTTACGCGTGTTTGAATTATTCACTTGTTAAGAGTTAGTTTAATATCTACAGTCAAATAAGTGGACTTTTTTTTTTTTTTTAATTTTTGACGTGAAGTCTAATAAATCGATGAACGCCGGCTGCACGCAAGAAAAAGGGTCCCGTTAAGCACATTGTTCCGTTACGCTGTGTCCCGTTACGCTCATTGTACGCTTGCGCCGCATCTATCTCTCTTACACTCGATTGGAACAACCATCGATTTGACTTTTTCGAGGCACATATAACTTGAAACACTCCCATTCGTTTCATACTTTTCCTATCATCGTCCTATCCTTAACAGAATAACACAGATTGGAAGAAGTTAAATAGCAAACATGTATAAACGTTATAGTTAAAATAATCTTTTCGTTAAAGTAATAAACATATTTGAATTAATGAGTGCAAATAAAAGTAAATTTATCAATTAAACTATAGATTTCATTTCACTCCTTCTTTGTATCCATACGAAATAGTGATAATTCAATAAAAATGATTAAATTATATTCATAAAAGTATGCAATCATTTCATCAAATTTTTGTTATGACGTTGTCACGTTAAACTATCGTCCGTAAACCGACTTTACAGACAACCAATTTTTTTTCACAGCACGTGTGCTTGTGTGATGACTATCTAAGCTGAAGCGTGCTAAGGTGGGTCCAGCTTATGATCTGGCGTACTCGCACGTACATATAGCCATCACGACGTGAAGGGGAAAAAAATCTTTAAAACACAGCTCGACTGACATGCCTTAATCCACCCCTCCTTCCGCAAACCTTTTTTCGCAAAAAAAAACACACACACACACACACAAGCTCGGTAGAAATTGACTCTCATGCGAAAAAAAAAAGTAATCTAAGCTTTCACTAGTGACCTTGCATATTTTATTCAAGCGAAGTTTTTAATTACTAAGACTGTTTAGAGATCTCCTTTGTGTGTTGTTAATTACAACGTTACGCTTTGATGTTATTGACGTGCGAGATGCAAAATCAATCAGGAAAAGTTGGCTTCTAAAATACTAGATATCAAAGTGTAAATTTTAGCAAAAAAAAAAAATTATTATATCGCATAACCTCGAATTTTTTTTTTTACTTCTCATCTTGCGCGTGTTGAAGACTTGCATAACCCTAAAACTTTACAGCCTGGTGGGAAAATGGAATGAGGCGTGGCTGTGTCATGGACACGGCCGTGTGCTGTACGTGAATACATGTACGTAACAGGTCATATTTTCTATTCAAAATATAAAATACGCAATTTTATGAATGTTATAATCATGTTTGAACACTAAGAAGTCCCGTATAGGTAGACATTATATATTTTTGATTATATATATTTATTTTAACACGATATATATTCACTGTAACTATTTTACACTAATATTTTATATGTGTAAACGATATATTTTGACGAGCGCTGACGATTGAAACTCAAACGAACGTCGTAGCTTCTCCCAGTCAAAAGTTATACTAAATCAAAGTCTCGAAACGCAGCAAAATGACCTCAAAATGGCAGCGCTTCCCCCTCCACCGCGCGCGATGCGTCACAATCCTCAATTAGCGTTAACTAATTCTTTGATCCTTTAGCTATCCAGTGGTGTAATTCAATTTCGGATGTAGATGATAGATGTGTAGCTGCAACACCAAACTGTATCCCCCGATTTTGTCATCATTCGTTTTTTGAATTGCCTCCCACTATGGAGGCTATTTTAAAGACGTATCGTATTCACGTAAAAAAGGAATCTGGAGGCTTAGAAGATGGTGGTGAAGCCACTGCCCCGAAAAGAAAAGCAGGAAGTTGTGCCTGATTTGCATGCAAGCACATGTATCATAAAACCAGCTTCGGCTACGCTTTTTTTTTTACTCCAAGCGCGGTCGACATCAAACAGTTGATGGATGTTGTTTTGGCAACACTGCTTCCAGAGTGTTGTCCCGCAGGCCTACTGTTCATGGCTGTAAAGGCAGATACGTAAATAGCACGTTATTTGTCACGAAGAGATGATTAGTTAGCAACTTCACCTTAAGAGACAACACGTTAATTAATGCGGATATATATATATAAAGTTTTGTCTCAAGTTTCTAGTACCATGCTGTGTGTGCTACAGAACATGGGGTCATTAAACCTCGCTTCAAACAGCGACAAACGGAAAGTAACAACTAGGTATAAAATGTATTTTGATATTGCATTCGCATTACATATTCGGCAGCCAAAAATACTCTCAAGTTTGTTTAAGATAACTTGTTACAAAAGTATTGTTTATTAATAATAAAGCTTTTTTGTTTTTTTAAACATTGAGAAACATGAACGTAGTAGCCTATATATTTCACAAAATAATTTAGAAAAACAAAACTTTAAAAATACATTGATAATGCACCAGTTAAATCATAATTGAAGAACCGAATTCAGACGTTCTTTTGATTAACTTAGCATCCTCGATGCGATGGCAACAGAAGGAAAAAGAAAATCTTTCTAATAGGAAAGTTTGTTCTTGCACGCGAAATTCGTCTCTGACGTCACATACAAGTCGAACGTGGATGGTTAGATAATCGTTTCGTTCGCTTAGTGAATGTCAGGTCGTTGCGATTCCACTGTCACGTATTTGACAACCCAACACTTTTTTAACTTCTCACAGCTGTCTTTTAGACGCCTGTCTTAATTATTTTAAAATAACGGTTTTCGTAAAACCGAACACACAGACCGGTTCCGAAGACGTCGAAGCTTTCCACCTTCAACAAGCGGAGAAATGTTTGAAAAACCTTCGTGGCTTTAAAAAAAAAATTAAAAAAAATCACTCGTGAACTTGAAAGGAATTCCGCTAATGGGCATCCATTAAATTCGATGCGGTTTTTAACTGCCTACCTATCCACCGCAATGCACTTGAATACATCGAACCCAGTCGTGATACGCGGGCGAAACTTCACTGCCATGCGCAGCAACTTCTAAGTAAAAAAACGCCGTTGAAAAGAGGAGGGGGGGGGGGAGCAGCCCGCATACCATACAATTATCCGTAACAGTGGAATTTTTGGTTCGTTTCCTTCTTTCAAGGTCAAACAAGAAATCGTGTTGGTAATACGACGAGAATACAGCCGTAAATTCCTTGTCTATATTGTGTATGAAATGACGAGTTCTTGATGACAGAGAGAGTTCCCCCCCCCCCCCCCCCCCAGGGATTAATATGTTTTCAGTGAAAGTTCATAATTTTTGATAAAATTATTTTTCATAAACTCTGATTCTTCTTCATCAGATAGTCAAGAAATTACTTGAAAATTATATTTTTGATATGTTGCGGTTTAAAATATGAAAATTAATATGCTTAGTAATTATCATCAACGAGAATTTTGTTTATTTAAATAACTACGTTCACGCTTAAGCTGTAAGTTACTACGTGTAATGAGTATTTTATACGGTTTTAATTAGAATATATTCCACGAATAAAATTAATCCATACAAGTTTTATTTTTTTTATTTCCCTATATCTGCATACTTTGATTTATATGCCGCTACTAGGTAAATTACTCAAGGCCTAACCAAAATATTAGCAATCTACTTCTAAAAAGTAGACTAAAGTAGGATACATAATAAATTTACTGACTACGGCACAATTCATCATACGTACGCAATATAATTATAACAGCTGGGATAGGTGATTATGTAGGTCATCAGCTAATTTGGTGTCCATGTTAAGTAGTTAATTAATTCCTGAGATATTATTTATTTGTCGGAGGAAAAAGGCTCATAAATCTGATTTTCTCTGACGAATAGCCACCATAAAAATAAAGTTGTGACTTTTTTCGTTGAGCAAAATTAATACCGTCCAAGAATATCAGTTGTTTAAATTCGAGTAAACGATTTTAAATTTTAATTTTTGTTTTCCGAGAAATGTAAGAACTTTCCGTATTTAAGTAGTATTTTTCATGGATAAATTTTGTCATACTGCCTGAAACACACAAGGCACTAAAAAAAATAAATTAAATTTTTGATGTTTATGCTTAAGAGAAAAATTTTAAACATTAAATTACTGAATGGTTTACTATATCTACTTTGCTCCTTATTGTTTTACGATTCCCTTACCATTCTTTCTAATTCCTAAAAAAGTTTTTAAATCAATATAAAAACTTGTGGACGAAATTCGAACACAATATACATCAACAAAACAACAGTAAAACGATAGTAAAAATTCATTGGACAGCGGGTATTTTTTTACGATGTCCGTATTCCTATGATTAGTTCAGTTAGCAGTTTTTATGTCTGTTATATACTTGTGTAACCGAAGCAATGAAACTTTCTGTGTTTACTATCGAACTTCAAGACGCTCTTTTATTAAAAAAAATGTTCTATAATCTTGGAGTACGTTTCCTTTAAAATTATATCGCAAAGTGCAGACATAACCTTATCATCGTACTCTATGATAAATGAACAACAAAGAAAACGTGTTACATAATCAGCAGCATCTTATTTTCTCAGCTATAACGGATATTGTCACAAAAATTTGTTCCCCCTTTCTCAGCTTCAGAGTAAAAGAAGACATCTCCCACACCCGATCTTCGTTTGTGTCTATTTTGCACAATATTGCTGATACCAAAAATTATTTAAATCGTGCGAAATTTCTGACTTAAAACCCTTCAATTCAGGGTGTAAGAAAAATTAATACAAAAACATATAATATTTAAAATTACTTAAAACAGTAACTTACTTTAAAAAAGAAAAGGTAGGTGTTTTTTGAAGAAGCAGTCCACAAAAAATTAATAATTTTTTGCACTTTATTTTTAGACTGATATCTTATCTTTTTTTACAAACTCTAAACTCATTAAAAAAAATTTAAATGCAGAAATAGAAGACCATGTGACAGATTTCCTAAAAAAAAAACACATACGCAAACATTAATAGAAATTATATAAAAAGGTAAATAAAGGCTATGATTACAAGGCTCGTAGCATATCGAATAATATCTGCTACATTCACGTAAATTCCTATTACAACTTGGCTACGCTTCCATATCATACTAAAATAATATTAAAATAAAATACAATATTTATAAATATGCATATAAAAACAATACTAAGGAAAAATCTCAAAATTCTGAGAGTTGCCTACTTTACTACCGCAAGACGTCCTTGCTACTATCGTAATTTACAATGCTAAGAAAAATTAAATATTACTTTCTCTTAAAAGAAAAACCAGATAAAAGTTATGTGCCGGTCAAAGTCTAAGTTCGCTAAACGCACTGCCCGCCGTTAAATAAATACGGAAAAGTACTTGCAAAATTCTTATACCCGGCATTGAGCCTAATTTTCGACAATATTTTTTTTTAAAAAATACTTCCATCTTGTTAAAATTCATTAAACCATTATCACTAAAAAAACGTTTCCCTTCAGCTTTGTGCACTTTGGTTCGTGCCATCCGCCAAAGATGACAGCACAGTGGTTACTAGAGACATGCAAAATTCGCGGATTCTTTCGGTGATAGGCTAGAATTCAAACACATATACCTCTCAGATAATTTTGCTATTGGCTTACTGTTCATCTGGACGAATCTCAACCAGTTATAAACCCTCAACCAAAGAAGGATCGAATCACAGACAAACCAGCTGAGACGACTTACAAGTCGGCAGCCAATGAACTTTCGTTATTTGCCCGAGTGTACAGGGGTATGGGCAGTCTATCCTGAAGACCATCAAAACCGCGACCGGAAATTTGCAGGTCTCTAGTGGTTACACATTTCGTGTTCCATGCGACTTCCGTTCCATTCACGAAAAAAAAAAAAATCTCCTACCAAATGTCGTATACCGGCAGCTAAGACATTACACATTAAAAAAAAAATCAAAATAACTTCTCAGCCAGAGCCTTTAAGAGGAAAGACAGAAACAAGACGGACGCCATCTTCAACTCGGATATAAGCAGGTCAAAAAAAATTTTTTTTATCATTTGATATAGAAAATTGGGTATTACGTTTAAGCCGGAGAACTCAGAACGCGTAGTCCAACGCGGTTTAATTGATTACGTAGAGACATGCAAAATTCGCGGATTCATTTCGCTATAGGCTAGCATCATAACAACTATACCTTCGTACCGCTTCTGCGATTTAATTGATTACGTAGAGACATGCAAAATTCGCGGATTCATTTCGCTATAGGCTAGCATCATAACAACTATACCTTCGTACCGCTTCTGCGATTTAATTGATTACGTAGAGACATGCAAAATTCGCGGATTCATTTCGCTATAGGCTAGCATCATAACAACTATACCTTCGTACCGCTTCTGCGATTTAATTGATTACGTAGAGACATGCAAAATTCGCGGATTCATTTCGCTATAGGCTAGCATCATAACAACTATACCTTCGTACCGCTTCTGCGATTTAATTGATTACGTAGAGACATGCAAAATTCGCGGATTCATTTCGCTATAGGCTAGCATCATAACAACTATACCTTCGTACCGCTTCTGCGATTTAAATGATTACGTAGAGACATGCAAAATTCGCGGATTCATTTCGCTATAGGCTAGCATCATAACAACTATACCTTCGTACCGCTTCTGCGATTTAATTGATTACGTAGAGACATGCAAAATTCGCGGATTCATTTCGCTATAGGCTAGCATCACAACAACTATACCTTCGTACCGCTTCTGCGATTTAATTGATTACGTAGAGACATGCAAAATTCGCGGATTCATTTCGCTATAGGCTAGCATCATAACAACTATACCTTCGTACCGCTTCTGCGATTTAATTGATTACGTAGAGACATGCAAAATTCGCGGATTCATTTCGCTATAGGCTAGCATCATAACAACTATACCTTCGTACCGCTTCTGCGATTTAATTGATTACGTAGAGACATGCAAAATTCGCGGATTCATTTCGCTATAGGCTAGCATCACAACAACTATACCTTCGTACCGCTTCTGCGATTTAATTGATTACGTAGAGACATGCAAAATTCGCGGATTCATTTCGCTATAGGCTAGCATCATAACAACTATACCTTCGTACCGCTTCTGCGATTTAATTGATTACGTAGAGACATGCAAAATTCGCGGATTCATTTCGCTATAGGCTAGCATCATAACAACTATACCTTCGTACCGCTTCTGCGATTTAATTGATTACGTAGAGACATGCAAAATTCGCGGATTCATTTCGCTATAGGCTAGCATCACAACAACTATACCTTCGTACCGCTTCTGCGATTTAATTGATTACGTAGAGACATGCAAAATTCGCGGATTCATTTCGCTATAGGCTAGCATCACAACAACTATACCTTCGTACCGCTTCTGCGATTGGCCCACATTTTATCCGGGGAACTGTGAGCCAATGGGAAACACTAAGCCAAGAAAGTGCCGAATTACGGACAGCCTAGTTGAGACGTCTCACGCGTCAGTGGCAAATGGACAGGTGTCATTTCCGCGAGTATTTAAAGGACTGTGGAGTCTATCCTAGAGGTCAATGAATCCGCGAATTTTTGCGAATGATTATCCTGGCCTTTAATTAAAGTAACTCGAACTGTTTGCGACCGCTCCGGGATTGTCATCGTGATGAGCTCTTGTCATTAAGGGGAGATGGAGGAGGGAAGGGGGGAGAGAGAGACAGAGAGAGAGAGAGAGAGAGAGAAGAACTATAGCTGCTTCAGCCTCAAGAACTCTTGGTCCGAATAGGAAAACTCCTCAAAGTACCTCCGGTCGTCCACCGGTCTTCCCGGAACGAATAACACGTGACCTCCTTCGCCGTCAGGAGTCTTCGACCTTCCCGTGGGTCACCCGGTGCTCGGCCGCTACCAAAGTCACGTAGCGGTCCAGTCGTAGTTGATTCGTTTATCAGTAGGGACTGGAAAAAAAATTCGCGGTTTCAATGACCTCTAGGATAGACTCCACGTTCCTCCATGTACTTTGCAAATTACTAGAGACCGGAAAAAATTCGCGAGTTCATTTCGCGATAGGCTAAGATACATATCATTATACCTCAGTGCTGCCTCTGCTATTGGTTCACAACTCACCTGGATGACTCTGGGCCAATGAGAAACACCCAACCAAAGCTGTATCGAATCAAAGGCTGCTACGTTGGGACGTCTCACAAGACAGCAGCCAGTGAGTGGGTCACATTTGACCGAGTGTACGTAGAACTATGGAGTTCATCCTGCAGGTATTTGAACCAGCGAATTATTCCGGTCCCTACATATTACGCTTGCTGATTGGCTACTAATCCGTGACACCTGTCAACTGGCATGCTCGTGATTCGCTGTTTTTTTTGTTGAGTATTCTTCATTGGCTTAGGGTCATTCAGGTAAACTCTGGTCCAATCAATGAAGCAGCATGAAGTTGAAATAGTTTGGATTCTAGCCTATCGCGAAATGAATCGGCGAATTTTTCCGGTCTCTATTTATCAGTGACTCAACCTGGAAGTCCGAATACATGGTCAGTGGTGTTTTTTAATTTTTGTGAACGGAACAGAAATATTCACGCAAATAACAGGCATTTGTAATTTTTTTTACATTTTCGTGAAAACATCTGCATCACCATAAAATAGTAGTCGTACTAGGTTCGGGTACTTACCCGGTCATTTATGCTTTGTGTTGTCCCAATACCTCCAATAGTAAAGGTTATTTGAAAACCGTGCCCTGAATAGCTTTCCATTATTAACAGCTCAAATAAATAAGCATAAAAATGGTCAAATTATTGAATATTCGATTATCTTTTCCATTGTTGAAAAAAATATGCTTGAATGAAACATCAGTTAAAAAATAAAAATTATGTGCCAATTTACGTTAGAAATATCTCTCTAAAACGTATTTAATATATACAAAAATAACTATAGCCTGTGTTGTACAAAGTTAAAATCTCTTACTTGTAGTATTACATACTATTTCTTGGGAACTGGTTTCCAAAGGATTCTTTTGTAAGTTAAAGAAACATTTTTTTTCCCCAATGTAATAAGTAGCCTTTAATGCCACGTTTTATAAGTGTAACTGAAATAATCATAAAATGACAGATATTTGTACATTTGAACATTTAAATGAAAGCAACTTTATCGCTACAAATAATATTTGCAGTAATACTGGGTTCAGATCCCTGCCAGGTATTTATGCTTTGTGTTGTCCCAATTTCTACATAAGTTAATATTATTATTTGTAAACCGTTCACCGAATATTTTTCCAGTATTAACTGTGCACATTAATAATCATAACAAAACAAAATAATGTCCAGTTGTTTGAATTATAGATTATCTTTGGCATCGTTTTTAAAGATTTATGCTTATATAAAAAATGAATATTTAGACTTATCTGCCAATTTTCGTAAGCGCAATATTTCACATATGGAAATATAACCATAAAAATGTGTTGTACATATTTACAAAATTTTTTGTTGTAGTAGTATAACCTATTTCTTGGCAACTGGTTCCCAAAATAACATTTTGTAAACGTACAAAATATTTTTTTTCGTGCGCACAGATTCTTGAAAGCACCTGAGCGACTTGCATTACACATTAAACTTAATTGCTCCGCCATCTGATGTCGTGGCCACCCTATGCACTGCAAGAAGACTGCGTGCCGATTCAGAGGAGATAATAGCGCTAGAAGCACTAGCGAGCGCCGCGCTTATCATCCCGCCTCGCCAGCACCGATACATCCATATGGCCCCCGCCTACCCGGGCACACACACGGTGCGCAGAGCTTCAGGAAAAACAACGAGATTTCAAAACTACTCAAGACATCCGAGTGGGGTCTGCTTACGAAAAGCGTTTAAGAGTTCGCTGTGGGCCGAAAAGTGCTTTTGATTTAGGATTATGTTTTTGAACTCTATTTTTAGAACCGTTAAAATGGCTAAAACGCATGTTTTCAGAGTAAATTTTAGACGTAAAAAAAACCAGTGCAGATTTGTGAAAGCACTTAACGGACTTGCATTACATCTTTATCATCATTTATCAGCCATATAAATGTTACGGACAACTAAAATTTCACAGTTATCCTGTAACAATGAGAAGACTGCGCGCCAGTTCAGAACCTTGCGCTTACAGGCTATACCACGCTAGAAATACCAGCGAGCGTCGCGCTTATCTTCCCGCCTCACTAACACACATACACCCCTGACGAGGCGGGCCCCTTAATGTGCTTCTAGCGCGGTATCGCCTCTAGGCGCAAGGCTCTGAACTGGCGCGCAGTCTTCTTGTCGTGGACTGGGCAACCATAAAATTTGAGCGGTGACCGTAACATTATATGGCGGAAAGAAATTAATAGATAGTTGTAATCCAAGTCCCTTAAATGCCTTGAAGAATCTGTACCGGTTGTTTAATGCCTAAAAACTAATCTGAATAAACGCCTTTCAACCATTTGAACTCTTCTAAAAGTACAGTTAAAAAAACTTAATCCTGAAACAAAACCACTTCTCGGCCCTCAGCGCATTATTAAAATGTTTTTTTATTTTTATTTTTTTAATTTTTTTTTTCATGGAGACCCCCACTCGGACATCTTGATTAGTTTTCAAATCGCGCTTTTTTTTCCTTGAAGCTCTGCGCACATGTGTGTGTGCCCGGGTAGGCAAGGCCCTTAAGGTCAACCTTCAGCCATCCCAACCTGGGTTCAAGGTCACGCAGGACGTGCACAGACTCTTGGTGCGGGGTGCGAGGCGCCAGAGACGGGTGTGCTGGCGGGCCGTGCAGCACACCCACACTACTGATCCGTAGGTGTGCCGGGGTTGGGGTCAGAAACTTTTGTTGTGGAACATTTCCGATATCGCCAGACTGAACGGTACCTTCTGGCCCGCCAAACCTACCAACCTTTCCCCTCCTACAAAGTGCTTCTTCCTCCCTTACTCCCGCTGTTTATTCGGTTCACTTTGCTTTGTTCCTTTAAGGGGGCCTCACTAGCCATATTGATATTATTCTCGTTATTTTTTTAAAAAAATATTTCTGTTAATTTAACACTAGAGACCGGAAAAATTCGCGAGTTCATTTCGCGATAGACTAAAATACAAATCGTTATACATTAGTGCTGCCTCTGCTATTGGCTCACAACTCACCTGGATGACTCTGGACCAATGAGAAAAACCCAACCAAAGCTTTATCGAATTACAGGCTGCTTCGCTGGAACGTTTCACAAGACAGCAGCCAATGAGTGGGTGGCATTTGACCGAGTGTACGTAGAACTATGGAGTTCATCCTACAGGTCATTGAACCCGCGAATTTTTCCGGTCCCTATTTAACACTATACTAATTTTGCATTCGTTGTTCTGTTACAAATGTGCATGATGCAATAACATTTTGTTTTTGTATACTACCACTACCACCTGCTAGTAATGTTGGCAGTATTGCTTTTTTTTTCTGTTTACATATCACAATATCTTTCTTGCATTAAATATTATTTTTTGGCTTTGAGAAGTTAAGGAGGAGGAAGGCAAGTTTAGTTTATTACATGATTTCTCCCGCTGTTTGTAACACTCACTGCTGGTATAGCTATTTCGAGTGGCAAATACAAACTGCAAAAAGCACCATACACATACATGCAAAGTGTTATATAATGAGTGTAAAAAGGTGCGCAAGTGATAACAATTACAAACAATACGTGAAAAATACTTGCTGACAGAATAACAAATGCTAACTAGGTATTGTGTGTTAATTTTTTTTACAGAAGTAGCTTTTAACTGGTAGTAATGACGAATGATAAAATCAACATAGTGCGTGTGTGTTCGACCCTTCCAGACAACGAGGCGGTGTACGATATTCGCCTGAAGTACACGCTCAACGCGCGTACTTCCCTTAAATGCACACTACACTTACTTGTCCCTGGAAGTGACATCACGAGAGCTTTCAAAAACTGGAAGTGAAGTATGCAAGTATGAATGTAAACGAATCTCTGTACTTCTCGCGTGCTTCAAAGTAAAGAACCGTCCGCTGCTTTGAAAAAGGTTTTTGAAGGGGCAGGTATTTCTCGGGGGAAAAATATATATATGATCGTTCATTAGACTGCAGTAAGGTATGTCAGTCCTTGTGATTGGTGGCCGTCTGCAAGAAATGCCTTTATCCTGTTCGGCCGGGCCATTCATGACGCGTTTTCTACGCATCGAATGGCTGATTGGTGTGGCGTTAGCAGACATGTGACTAAAAGGAACTAAACCAACCTAGGAATACAGACGTTGTTGCAACGTTTTAACACATAAGCAGGTCTCGAAATCTATTTCGCGAAAAATCCACGGCCACATTAATAATATATTTTAAAGAAAATAAATATCTTAAAAGATTTCTGAAAAAAAAAAAAGTTTCAACAAATATCAGAACATGTAACGGTGTTAATGTACAAAGTTATATATATTACTGTGTTTGTAATCGAGTGTAAAATATTTTATTGTTTTCAGTTGAAAATTCCTGCTGGGATTGAAAGTAATTTATTAGTAAAAATGCAACAACCGGCTTATCTGGCTAATATCATGAGTAGACGGCACACGTCCGGGCTGTTACAAGACACTACAAGGGCGGGTAAAGTACGCGGAGTCACAATTATGTAAACTCGAATCAGGACAGTCGCTCCGCATAGACGCGCGAGCTAGACTCGACACTAAGAGTGGACCTTATTCAAATTATTGGGGTTTCCGTGACCAACACATGCGTTACGTCTCGGCTTTCGTTCCGGGAATAACGGCGAGCCCCGACTTTTTTTTAAAATTTGGAACATCTATCTCTCGGTATACAGCATTTGGTGGGAGTCATTTCGTGAAAGCGACAGAATTTAAAATAAATAAAAAAATAAATAAACAGAATTGTGAAACCACGGTGCTGCCAAATACACAAAGCCAAACGGAAACTTTAATGAGTTTTAACACGATGGACAGTGTTTTTAGTCGAAAAACCTTGTCGAAAATCTGGTCCAAAGCCGGTGTTTGGTATATATATATATATATATATATATATATATATATATATATATATATATATATATATATATATTTTTTTTAAAAGTAATTTTTGCTTTTATCGGAGCCGTTTCATTACGCTTAACTGAAGGAACGACTCGATAGTCGAGGAAGCTGCTCCGGCTTCGTGAACACACACAACTCGGATATCTTGAAAAGTTTTCAAATCGCGTGGGTTTTTCCTGGAGCTCTACACACCGTAGGTGTGTGTCCGGGTAGGCAGGGGCCTTAAAACACCGAGCAAGACTGCCCCCCCCCCCCCCAAACCAAAAACACACACACGATCAGTCCAAGCTGTCAGTTCAGACTGCTCAGTCCGAAACTGACAGCTTGGACTGAATTAGAAGCCTTCTCCACACACGACCAGTCTTTTGGTTGCTGTTGCTGTTGAATGATGTATCGTTTCATTGTATACATAAAATGGAAGAAACTTCGGATGCTGCAGTTGCATTTGTACTTTTAGTTAGAAAGAAGAAGAAAGAAAAAAACATTGGTTGTCTGTAAAGTCGGTTTACAGACAAAAGTTTAACGTGACAACGTCATAACAAAACATTGATGAAATGATTGCATACTTTTGTGAATAAAATTGAATAATTTTTATTTAATTATCCCTATTTTGTATGGATAAAAAGAAGGAGAGAAATGAAATCTACAATTTAATTGATAAATTTACTTTTATTTGCACTCATTAATTCAAATTTGTTTATTACTTTAACGAACAGATTATTTTAACTATAACTTTTATACATGTTTGCTATTTAACTTCTTCCGATCTGTGTTATTCTGTTAAGGATAGGACGATGATAGGAAAAGTATCAAACGAATGGGAGTGTTTCAAGTTTAATGTGCCTCGAAAAAGTCACATCGATGGTTGTTCCGAATCGAGTGGAAGAGAGATAGACGCGGCGCAAGCGTACAATGAGCGTAACGGGACAATGTGCGTAACGGGACAATGAGTCATCCTTTTTCGTGCGTGCAGCCGGCGTTCATCGATTTATTAGACGTTGTCACGTCAAAAAAAAAAGCAAAAGCGCAATCAAGGAGCATAAACCAAATATGCCTGCCACGACACTCAGCTGACGGACTGGCTGTTCGCACTGGCGCACAGTAGGAGAAAAGCCCAAAAACCTGGCCAAAACCTCAAATGACCTTTGACGGGAATGAAAATTGGCTTACAGGGGTTTTCAAGGTCGCTGATTACGAATCTGAAAGCCAAATTATCGTAAACAAAATGGCCGATCCAATATGGCTGACATGAATGTTAAAAAGTTGCCAGATGTCGACAAAAATTGGTATTTACGGATTTTCAAGGTCGCTGATTACGAATCCGCAAGCCAAATTATCGTAAAAAAAAATTGCCGATCCAATATGGCCGACATGAACGTTAAAAAGTTACCAGATGTTGACAAAAATTGGTATATACGGGTTTTCAAGGTCGCTGATTACCAATCCGATATCTATTGTTTATAACTTGCAACAAAGAGCTTACAGCAAATTGTTATAAACAAAATGGCCGAGTATCCTGCTAAATAGATACATTAATATATTGAAAAAAATCATCATAATAAAATAAACGTGAACAGTGTATTCTACGCAATTATTATTTTTATTTCCAAAATACATACGGAACGTTTCAAAAATAGAATATTTTATTCTTAATCAAAATCGTAATCGGAGTCGGAGTCGGAGTCAGAATCATTATCCGAGTTTGTATCTATTACAACTCCCGGCACGGCTTCAATCTCTGCGCAAAATGCGTCTGCTGCAGCAGTCACTTTAGGAGCGATCAACATCGCTACAGCTTCCGGCGACAAACTCTTCAGCTTCTTCTGTGGTAGTCTTCTGACACTTGAAATGTACGGATCAGAAGTAACTAAGAGCCGATGAAAAACATCTTCCATAGTTTTAACCCTGGAACTTTTTCGCGCAAAATCTTCTCGATATCGTTTGATGTCTTTGTTTCGAGCTTCCTGAGCATCTTCGGATAATTGGCCGATTGGTAATAGAGCATGAGTTATTATCACTGGACCATGAATTAATAGTTTGTGCACCGAAGTAGGCATGGAGTACCAAGGGTATAATGCAACGGTCTTTCTTGCCGTTTCAATAGCATACTGTTCAAATCTTTCACAGTTTATCTCGTGGCCACACGATATAACTTGTAGGATTACGTACAAGCGTTTAATAACTTCTTCGTTGACCCCCGTTATCGCAGCGGAAACCGTCGAATTTTCAAAGAATCGCCGAGCTGTGTTGCCATCATTGCTGCTGCCGTATCCAGGCTTTGGGCGATCGATATTTAGACCCAATTGCTTCTTGAATCCTTCTTGAATGGCCCTCTTGCGTTCCAGGGTAATTTTATTTTCTTCGGCACTTCGAGCTTGCCATTTTTTAATGCCGAGTTTGTAAGACACGTGTAAGCAATACTCGAAGCACCGTATCCACGCGTGCAGCGTCGACAATCCGAACTTCAAATTTGTTTCATTGATTTCCCTTTGCAATACAGTGTCGATGGCATTAAAATCTTTGCTGGTTGCTCCACACAAATAGCACCGTTGAGCAGATTTCGTCAATGATACAGCGTTGCAAACTTTACTATCTATCATGGTGAACAACAACTTGTACATTACGGAGATTTCGTTTCCATCTATTACACTTTCGAATGGACGAAGTGACTGTATTTGTTCTTCAACAATTTGGACTTCATTAAGTGTTGACTCTGTGTCTTCGCGTAGAAACAGTAGTCTAAGCGGTCTACAAAATCGTGGAGACGAGGGTCTGGGGTTCTTCCAAACAACTATTTCTTCCTTCGATTGTTGATCATAACACACGAGTTGTAATGGCACGACTGAAGTAAAGAATACATGCGCATCAGATTTGCTGTCATCACTGAACGTCTGCTTATATTCACTTTGCCCAGAACTTCCATCGCAACCCCACTTGCAAATCAAGTCCATTTTACGAACATTATCTGGAGTCAATCTTTGAATGAGTACATTTTGGACGAGTAAAATACGTTCAACTGTATGATCTAATAGTGCCTGTAGTTGGAATTCTGCACTACTCTCTGTAATCCTGATTGCATCACGTGGTGGATAACAACGCTTTTTTGCTTTCATCACTTTTTCGTAAGACGGATATAGCTTACAGTTATTTTCCTTCCCTAATCTTCTCATTCCCTGGTAAGTACTCTTGGAGAATTTATATTCAATCATAGCGGAAAGTGCAGCCTCTTCGGATAAAGTAATTTCATCCGTTGCTGAGTAAGCTTTACGATACTTGGAAGCTCTTAAAGGACTCGTCATTGTTACGTCCTTAATAACTTTTGCGGCGTCGGATTGTCCTGAAGAGCGAAGGCTCATCTGAGTAGCGTATGCTAACTCGACCGAGTTGAACGATGTACGAATATCTTGGGTCTTCCTTCGTTTAGATCTTTCACTGGACATTGTAAACTCAAGGGACGGGCGGCCGCCCGTATTACCCGGGCTTGTTACTACAGTGTCTGTAGGTGCGGCAAAACATACCTGCTTGCTAAGCCATTCACCGTTATTCTTGAAAAATACACAGGATTTTCTGTGAGCTTGTTGCCACCTCGTTCTCATTTGATTGAAGAGTATCGAAAAAGTCTGTTTCGAGTCCTCAGGCACTACAACTGTACGTCCGGTGTCCTTGGAAATTTTTTCTACCATAAATTCGATCAAGGAAGCGAATTTATCGGATAAATGCTCGCTGATTATCAGAAATACTTCTTTCCTTGTCAGCACCAATTCTTTGTAACCGGATCCTGTAATAAAGACATAAAATTGTAGAAAATTGGTGTTAAAGGAAAAGATAAAATTTTCAATTAATACAAAAAGTTGAACAATGTACATTATTTTACCAAATAAATAACCGCAATAATTGAAATAATTTTAAAAAAATTAGACAGAAAATATTGACATGGATTTGGTTAAAAGAAAGCTTTGCTTACTATATAATATATGTATATTCAAATATTTTATTTGAATGTTATAACATTTCATTCATATTTAAGACATTTTTATGTGGTTGATTTTAATATGTATATATATATGCATACGTATATATCACAATTAAATCACAGAAAATTTATATATATATACACATACATATATATTAAAATAATTTATTTCAAGCGTATAACAGCCGTCTTGTCCGTTATGATGCTACTTCACCCATTCTCAGGTAGAGGCGCAGAGGCTGCTCAATAGTGCCGCGTGCACGCTCGGCTACCGCACGATGCGAAAAAAATCATAACGGACAAGACGCACGTTTTCCGCAGGTAACTCTTGTAAATTTCGAAAGCTTATACATTAAACTAAAGGCCGAGACTAGGAGCTTTGCAAAATGTGACAAAATATATAACTTTTCGGACCGTTGAAAATATAAGTTTTCAAAATTATTCAATTTTATTTATGCCGAAGGCTATACTACATTTCAATCATTTATACATAAACTTTAGATTCAACCGATGTAAAAACATGTTCTACATACCTCCAGAAGTCATATCCATGTTGCAGAATTGAAATTAAACCCGTCACTTTAAAGTTATGGGTTTTTGAAGTCAGCGTTATTTTCGTCTGTTCAGCGCGTGACACGTACACTCTTTACGAACACTAGCTGCCAACTGACGCTGCGGCGCAGGTATACACTTAAAGGGCTTCCCCTTCCACAATAGAATTCAGTTACTAGTCCTCTACCTGAATGACTACTCAACTGACCCTATTTCGAAAATTTATTTTTTGGGGTTTTGGCCAGGTTTTTGACCCTGATGTCACAGTTACGCCCCTCGGCGCCCGCCACGGGACGGACGCCAGCTCGCGCTAGGCACGGAGCAGGCGCGAGAGGTACTCCAGACACAGCCTCTGCGTCGTACATCTCGCGGGGGTGAAATTTACCGCACCCGGGGTAAGTATCCGGGGCTTGTTATTAAAGCCACAGCTCAAGACGCTAGTCGGTGCTAGATCACTGCGGCCGGAGATCCCACCTAGTAACCCTTCCCCCCCTACCCCCACCTCCTCCCGCGAGAAGCTAGCGGTAATTAACGACCCTACCCTCATTATCAACGGGGAGAGGCCACACGAATTGACTGGCCCCTCACTGTGAGAGACGTGGGGAAGAGGGGGAGGAGAGGAGGTAAGAGATTTGCGGCCGGGCTCCTTCTTAACGCGCAGTTAATTGCTCCTGCTAATAAACGTCAGCTTCCCCCCCTCCCCACCGATTCCAAAACATCGACTCGAATAAAGACGGTTGTTCATTGCCCCCCCCCCATCGCGCCGCCTGGGAATAGCAATGAGAGTCTTCTTGTCTCTCCGACACGAGATCAGGACTCGGAGCTACGGCGCGCTACTATGTAGCGAGTCTCATAGAAGATCGCCGGGCCTCAGTTACACTGGACGCGTCTTTCGGAGTGCCGGCGGCCTCTCTTTCCCGTCGAGGGCGCGACGAACAGTGCAACCCTCAAGAGCGGGACGCTCGATGGCCGAGAGCAAAAAAGGGGGACGATAACGAACAAACACAGTACTGAGTCAGAGAACTGTCGTCACCTCTTTTTTTTTGCCGGTTTTTTTTTTCCGACGCCATGTTCGTTGCAATTATGAATCTCCCGCGTAAAACTCCATTGCATTCTTTATTGTTTAGTTTTCTTTCTTTCTTTCAAGTGTGGTATGTTAGTGTGTTAAGAATTACCCCGCAAAAATTATATAGGGGCCTACTTTATTAGTTCTGAACGTTAAGCCTAACCTTTATTTCGTTACGCTATTTCGTTGTACCATGATGACGTCATTGCCTGGAATTACCGTAACTGCTGTTAAGTATCATCACTCCAACAAGCAAAAAAAAAAAAAGAAAAAAGAAACAAAAGGAAACGAGGTAATAGAATCTCTTGGCCTATGTAATCGACACGTTAGCTGCATCCGAATGCAACCCTAATGGATCCTTTAGCTAAGGGCTCCACTAAAAGTGCACTGAAGTGAACGCGAACATATTTGCGTTGCATGCGAATCATCACAAGGAATGCTGATGCATCCCTCCATGCGTCAATTTAACTCGAGATTTCTAGGGATGCGACACTAGCATCCACTGATTCGTCCCTACATGCATTAGCTTCGGAATAATATAAGAAATTTTTTATTTCATAATATAACTTCAGTTTTTTTAGCATTAGATTTGTTTCAAACGTCATAAGCGTAAGTGACAACTCAAATAGAGACAAATAAAAACGTTTATAAAAATTACAAAATGGCGAACTTAAACTTTAAGGGGTATCGAATGCTCATTTTATGTAATTTTTAATGTTTTTGAAATTCATTTTTATTTTTATCGCTATAATTTATATCATCCACGCTACATTAATTTTTTTTAAAACTGGTCGTTGTTATTTGGTCGCTGAGTATTCGTAGACATCGCGACTCCGAAGATGGTTGCATGCACATTAGTCCGTCCAACTGTAAACTGGTGGTGGTAGCGGTTAAAGTATTCTGTTGCAATCCATCCATTTAGAAATGCTGCATTTGCTAAGGGATGTATGTGCAACGGACGCGTTCCCACGTACGTATTCGGATACAGCTTCTCTGATCTAGTGACTAGTTCCAGACAGCGAGGAAACTCGCCCAGTGTAACCGAGTCTGTGGCGACAAGGTCTGAAAGTCGCCCATTGTCTGGTTTTCCTCCGCGATTAGGTATTAGCTTTCTCCACGCTCCATTTGAACGGTGATCGATATTCCTTATAGTCATATGCGAGTTTCTTATCGTTGCCGGACACACACACACAAAAAAAAAGATTTCACGCATCCGGGTGAGCTTTAGATTATTATCGGAACACCAAGTATGGTCAACCGGCACACACGGTATCTCGGCCGCTGTCGCGTTCAGAAGCCTCCAGAGCGACCACAGACATGCATATGCATGTCAGACGATCACACACAGGCTAATGCGCTTAAATCTTTTCTGATTCGACAGCTAAAGGGATGATGTGTTAGGTACGCCATGTTTATCGTTCTTAAAAAAAATTATATATCAATGAAACTTCTTTACAGCCGGCAGGGTAAGAGGAAGCGATAACGTCATCGGAGTTCAACAAAAGTTGAAATGCTCAGAGGTTAACGAATAATGCAACGATCAGGAGTGGGGCTCTCGATGGCATGTTTGCATCATGTTACAACTTGTTTATACGCGCACTTGTCCAATCGAACACTTGCATACCCTACCGTTAAAAGTAAATTGTGTCGCTTTCTTTCCCAATGGCAACAGGGGAAATTTCTGATTAATCCTTCAAATATAAATGAAACCAGTGTTTCTGGCATAATGCAGGCACATGCAGGATCTAAACGTGTATGATAATAGGTATCTAAGGGGGAAAAATTATGGCACAAGGAAAAAAAAAAACATGAACACAAATGCAGGGCATTTATAAATAATGTGTTCTGTCCGAGACTTCGTTCACGTGGTGTTAAGCCAATTATTCACAGAAAAAGTATATTAAATGGTAATTTAATTTAACTCATGGGCTAATAACATTGGAATTGTAATAAAGTCTTTGCAAAATGGAATTTCTTTTCATAGTTCTACATGTCGACATCTTCAGAGAGTTCCTTACTAAGGAGGAACTGAAAACTGTACGAAGGACGTTAACCAACGAAAACGCACAAGTATGGTATTATGTACTGGTAATGAATGAACGTTCCATCTATGTACTAGATGATTGTAGTTTTGAAAATGTGCCTTAATAAATGTAAAATTTGATAAATTTTCAATTTGATAGTTTATTTAACAAAGTTATTATTGTTCTCTCTCACAGTACGTTATTTACCAGTTGTTTTTTTTTTCCTTGAACAGATTGTGCTTTACTATTTTCTATTATTTTTCTCAAACACTCAGGAGATACACAAAGAAACAAGAGTTTATTTTTATATTTAAGTCAATGCTCTACAATATTAGCTAGTTTGAGGTAATTTGATAATCAGCGTTAAACTTAAATTTTGCTAGCAGTCCACTACATAAGTGCAATTTTCACGTTATCGAAATCAACTTCATAGTAGTAGTTATAGTCTTCCGGAATAGTTCTGCAGGGATAAAAAAAATAACTTTACTGTGAATTTCTGTGTCTGCTTTTGATTTAAAAATGATAATTATTACTCTGATAACTTCATTTTATCGATGTGTAAATATCTATGTAATTTGAAAACTAAATCACTTGCAGTCGAGATTTACATTGGATATTGTGCTGGCGCTTATTAAAATTATTCTTATTATTAAATAATATGTCATTAAAACTTATGCGGTAGAAAGTTTAAGATGTACAAAAAGATTTAAAAATGGATAATTATTATGTATTTATATGTACATTAAAGTTAAAATTATAAATTGTATTAAAGCGTTACTCTAAATCACATTGTTGGTTTTACTTTAAAAATAATATAAATTTATTATTAACTGTGTAATTGTATTCGTGTTAGGTCGAATACAAAAAAAATAATGCAACCCACAAACTATATACAAAAAATAAGATGTAATATAGTTAAGAAATCCGTGTATAGTAAGAAAGAAATGTTTAGAATATAATTACTATGATATATTAGGCTATGTAAAAACTAAAATGAATACTTTATCGCGTGGCTAAAATATAAATTTTTTTTGAGATAAATCATCTTATACAGACAACATTTTTTAATATTGCATTTTATTTTGCTTTACTATCTATATGCTAACACCAAAATGATTTTAAGTGCAATAATTAAAAAAAATCACAGGCAGGCTCTCAGATGTTATTTATTTGTCTTGGTCTATTAAGATAGGAAGCGGCGGTATTTTAATAATTTTTGTCGAAATTCCGTTCGCCTTTAAGTTGCAAATAGGATAAAACAGTTGCCCCAGGTCATCATCTTCGCCCGTATGAAGCCGAGGCCGGATATTTTTTTTATAGATGGCCTTCATTTCATTGGCGCCGCTCAAAAGACATCGTAAAAGGTTACGACGCCATTCATTACAGTCGACCGTTCGCGAGATATGACTTCCATGCGAATGTCGTCACGGCTGACATACTAGACACCCGGAAAGGGGGGGGGGGGGGTGGATGAAATTCTGGCACGGAAGTAAAGCCTTTAAGGCATTTATGGACAGGCTTACAAACTAGCTGAACTCCTTTTCCTCTATCTCACGGTTCTCAAGACCTTACTACTTGATTCCGTTGCCAAGTTTCCTTCGTTTTCCGCGAATGATTTGCGTCACGTGATACTCGAGTGGGCCTACAAGCTAACTAGATATTTAAAAAAAAAAAAACTTACAAACAGAGAAACTTCAGAGGCTGCTGACTTACCTACTAGCAAATTTGGCTTTGGGGTGGAATTAAAGTGGGCCGTCAAGCCTTTATTTGTTTGGCATTCAGAGGAGAATTAGATTTCTTAATAAAGTTAGGGCAAACTGGAAAGGAAAAATTAAAAATTGATACGTACTTAGTGACATTTACAGGCTAATTTATGTTCAGATGTAAATGTGTAGCTGACATTGCTTCCTTTTTGAAAAAAAACTTTAAAAGTTAAAAAAATGTATGTATTTATATATAGGCCTGTATACTACCAAAAACCTGCATGTAGCAAATAATTATTTTTATCGATTCACAGCATTTTTTCTGGTAAAATAATTAATAAATAACACAATGACCTTTACTGCAGCGAGTATAATCAGTTGGAAACACAACGAAAGTAAAGACAGTAACTACGAAAAATGGAAATTTTTATGAACTCGATTATTTTATTCACTTTGTGTTGAATTCGGTCATTATTAAAACATTTTGGTTTGACCAACTGCATCGTGGTATATTTCCGGAAGAAAAGATTATGTGATTTCGACAGGAAGCAATTCAATTTTACTCCCGTTTTCCGAATATTAAAAAAATATATGCATTATTACTTTTACTTAATAAAAAAAAACAATAAGAAGCAAAAGTCAAGCCCTGACACATGTCACTTCATTATCACTGTCACACAGTAAAACCACTAAATTTATGCAAAAAATATTGTTTCTTAAAATTAAAAAAAAAGTAACACTAAACAGTATCATATTATCGTAACTATAGCCCGTCCCACTCTTAGATTGCAGTACACGGCTTATGGCGCGCGCTGTTGCCAAATCTTTAACACATTACGAATTTCAGGAGATGCGTGTCTTTGTAATTTGGATCGAACAAGAAGCATTTTAAGAAATCATATCGTAATTTATAATATTTTATACTATTAAACATATAAATTTGTAATAATGTCACTTTTATGTAAATTTCAAATAAAAACTACCTATTGCAGACGAAATTTTCTTATAGTTTTCTTTTCTGTTCTAAAAATCCCATATATATATATATATATATATATATATACCTATATATATATATATATATATATATATATAATCACATTTTCATGGGCCCGATAAATGCCGTATTTTTGGACAAGTCAGGTCCAAAATGATAAATAAAATACGGTAATGGAAATTCTCGGTCGAGTAAGTTATGGGAAAAATCCGAACAATTGGTTCGAAATGGGGAAGATTTTTTGAAAAACAGAAAAATCGCAACAACTCCCATAGTATGAATAATATCGAATCCGTTTTAACGTATGATAACTCGGATTACCTAATGCCGAAAAATGTTTTCTAAATACATTTTTGATACGACCAGCCATAACTGCATGGGTTCGAAAAATATTTTCTCCGTAACTGCCTTAGTAGACACCTTATCAAATCTGTTTAAATTGTTTGTAATAATATCATAATTATTTTCCAAAACTTTGTCTAAAACAATGTTTGATAAGATGCTTGGTGAGAAGGATAGAAAAATAATTCAAAATTTTGTACCATGATCGCTATTAAATTCCTTCGTATGTATTTCATACATTTTAAATATTATGTTCAAGAATCGATTATAATATTTTTTGTTGACTAAGGAAGCCATGTATTTGAAATTGCTTGTACGACAGAACCCCACTTATCTAAACACACGACCCTGTTTCCTCTTACGACGGCAGCGCGCGCTCTTGTACTGATAAGACACATCTTTAACAGCTATTTCCACGGAAACTGTAGAAGCAATTGAGATGGAGCTGCTTTTAAAAACTAATTCAATTCATTGTGAACATTTTTCTCGCTTTTGTCCCCCATCTATCTTTAATAGAAAAATTGTTTTCCGCGGGTCAACTTTTTGATGTGTCAGTTTGTGAGAAAATGCATTTCAATATATTAAAAAAATTATTTAAGTGAAACCTGTACAGTTTTTGTCTTAACATTTGTTCGGTGGCGTCCTAAGACATTAATTTACTAATAAAAAAAATCTGAATGAAATACACACGTAGGTTTTCTTTTTTTGATGTGAAACATATCGGAATACTTCAAAACCGTTCGCAGCGAATAAGTTATGTTTTTTAATTTTTCCGGACACTTAAAATATTGTTATGTATTCAAAATAAGCATTGCCTGATGCGTATTTTGATTCTATACAATATGAAAAAAAAGCTTGGTCCAAAAATTAAAATTTTAAATTTCGTTTGATATTTGGCAACAACGCACGAAGAAACAAGGACAGTGCTAACGGCAATCGGCGTGTGTTAGAGAGAGAGAGAATGCGCCCATTTACTTCCATACTGCAATCTAAGAGTGGGATGCTCTATAGTAAACGTTTTTGGAATAAAAAGTTTGGTTTATTTGGACATTGTTAATTAGAGGAGTTTTCAGTAATATGAACTGCTAGACAAAATTATATTTATTCGAATATAGGATAGGTTTGTCATTGATAAAACATAATGCACCATTTTCATGACAACATGCACACAATAAATATAAAACTATGACTACATCAACGAAATATTTGTAGTAGGTTATATTTAAATTTAAAAAGAAATGTTTCTAGCTACAAACATATTTTAGCCGAAAAAAAGCGTGTGTGTTTTTTTTAACTTGGAGTAAATCAGTAGGGAATAGCTTTGTGCAATTTTATTCATATTAATAAATGAAGTAAAAACTGGGACAACCATTACCCTCAAATTACTCTTCTGGATAGCACAATAGTTTGTGATTTTCTTAGAGTTAGTAATAATTCTGGATAATTTGGCGTCATATTGTTTAACTTAACTCACTGAAGAGCTCCTTTCAAGCTTTTTTTTTTTAAAAAATTAGTATTAGCCTTTATAAAGCTACGGCTTGTTTCTAGTATTAACTTTTATACAGATGAAACTAGTTTTGATAACCGTTATAGAATTTCGCGCACGCATCATGTACAGAGACTAAATCTACAGCCACACAGGGCGCTATGTTCGTGATGTTGGCGACGTCACCAGGTGTTTGGATCTCGGCTATTATTTTTAAAACGTCGCTGACTTCGCGCATGCGCCGATAAAAACAATTGTTTTTTGCGCGGAATTGTGCTGTACTTCTGAGTTTGCTTTTTATGAAGTTTAATTTCTCTCGAAATTGTGCTTTAAATTGTTCAAGTCGACGAAAAAGTTAATTAAAAGATTACTAAAAAAAAATTCCATGTTTATAGAATAAATCGATGGAAGAATATAGAAAGGCCGGATATGTATGACGATGCCTGGGATTTGATTCCAATCTAATCAAAAACTTAGTTGAATTTATCCTTAGATAATCCATAAATTTGGTTTCGTCCTCACGAACAACTGCTTCTTCAAATTAACTTCTTTCGTTTTGTTTTTTATATTAAATGCATATACCCATTTATTTTATGCAAAAATAAAAAATTAAAAAATTTCTGGTGCCCATAATAATTAGGCTCAGCAATTTTTGCAACAGCTAATAACAATTTTTAAAACTTGATTGTCAAAAGTTAGCAATAATTTTAACGTACAGTATAATGGCTATACTTGGAATTAAAATGATTGCTGTGTTCTAAAATGTAAGTTTTAACCTTCCAACCACCTTCCAATCGCTTTCTTTTGTTTTTTATATTAAATGCATGTACCCATATATTTTTACGTTTACACAATGAGAGAGCCAGCAGACTATCATAATTGATTAAGGGTGTTGCTTTGATAATTTATCAGATTGTTAATTTTTGTGTGTTTTGTGTTATAGCCGTCTACGAGTATTCAAGCCCACCACTCAGGGGTGCCGCTTCAAAAGATCAATGTCAGTTCGAGAAGGAGATTAGCGATTTGTTTGTTAGAACCTTGCTGTTGATAAAATGTTGTTTTTTTACGAAATCCTCTGGGCACCAAATTCTGACACACGCGCATCCGTTCTTTCCTGCATTGTTAGGGTTTCCTATTCCTAGAGACCCGGGAAATTTCGCAGATTCTTCTGGCCTCAGGATAGAATTCAAAGTTACAGGTGTGCTCGACCCGTGTTTACTTTCCCATTGTTTGATTTCTGAGCGAGAACATTTTTATCCTTGTCATTTGGCACTACCTGATTCCCTTACCTACTTCTCTCCTAGCTGGGGGCCATCGTTGGCTCACGGTCGTAGAGGGGCGTGTCCAAACAACTGCGTGCCAATCACGAGCACAGTGCGAGGGTGCGAAGGTTTGCATTCTAGCTTGCGACTAAATGAATCCGCGAAATTTCCGGGTCTCTACCTATTCCTCTGTAGTGAAACCCGCGACAGTCGGAATCATCGCTCTAATCCCACGGCATGCGTCTTTCCGACGTCGCGAACTTGACTGTGCCTGTCTGGCCTCCTGGCGCAGCGAACACGGCATGGTTTCTTCAGGGGTGCCCACAACGGGGGGTAACGACGCAGACTGCGTCATTAAAATTTCAGGTGGGGGGGGGGGGTGGTGGTTAAAAGACGAGAAAAATGTATATATTATTTACATAATTATAGCTTATAATGTGAAAATACGTTTCTGGTGCTTTGATAATTGAAAGGGATCTTGTAAATCAAATTGGCAACCCCGCACTTTCTTCAACAAAAGCAGTTTGGCGACTGTCGGTTGAGGATGGAAATATTACCTGATATGACCAAAATTATTATTAGAAAATCAGTCTTAATTAATGCAAAATGTGATAAAATATAATACTAAAAAAGTATAATATTATAAAATAATTGAGTAAATCATTGAGAAAATGGCATAAAAAGTTTCAGGGGGGGGGGCCCGCATAATTAGGTTAGGGGGGTGAGTCATAGTGTTTGGGGGGGGGGGGAGGGTGGGCACCTCTGGTTTCTTTCTTTCTGTGCGGCCAGGCCGTAACACCGTCGTGTTCCACGGCGCGAGAGAGTGGACATGCCCACCCATGCGTGCAGCTTCAGTAAGCCTGTGGAAATGAGGAGAAGAGAGTGGGAGGGGGGGGGGGGTGACACGTTGCCAACGGCGTATCTGCCTCTGATCATCTCGATCGTCCCGGGGGACGGAGGAGAAAGGAATCTGGCAGTGGCGCCCGGTAGACGTATCGCAACACCGAGGTCCGAGACGCTGCAACCTGGACGCGAGTCCTACGAGCCACAAATAAAAAATTGGTTGTCTGTAAAGTCGGTTTACGGACGCTAGTTTAACGTGACAACGTCATAACAAAACATTGGTGAAATGATTGCATACTTTTATGAATAAAATTGAATCATATTTACTGACTTATCACTATTTTGTATGGAAACAAAGGAGTGAAATGAAATCTACAATTTAAGCGATAAATTTACTTTTATTTGCACTCATTAATTCAAATATGTTTATTACTTAAACGAAGAGATTATTCTAACTATAACTTTTTTACATGTTTGCTATTTAACTTCTTCCAATCTGTGCTACGATGATTGGAAAAGTAGGAAACGAATGGAGTGTTTCAAATTTAATGTGCCTCGAAAAAGTCAAATCGATGGTTGTTCCAATCGAGTGGAAGAGAGATAGATGCGGCGCAAGCGTACAAAGAGCGTAACGGGACACAGGTGTAACGGGACAATGTGCGTTACGGGACGCTTTTTCGTGCGTGCAGCCGGCGTTAATCGATTTATTAGACGTTGTCACGTCAAAAAAAAAAGGCCGGCGTTGCTTTGTTGAGTGTCTCGAACAACCTTCGATGACCAAAGGTTCGCGCGTTAACATTCGTTCCTGTCGACGGAAACATCACGTAAAAATTTTCAAACAACAGGCAAGTCTTTAAAAAATCTGTTACATGTACAGGAGGGACAAAAAAAGCGAGCGGGTCTTTCAGTGTTCGCTAGAAATGTGTAACATATAAACCTCGGTAACGAGAAAATTCATATGTTCTCACGTTACTAATGCACCTATAAAACGGAACCAGGACATGAGTTATTAAAAATTGGTAAAATTAATAAACTGAGACATTTTAAATTCATATAATAACACTAAGAATATGTATGCACATTTTTTTTTTGCTTAAACAACTTTGTAGACAGTCTGTAAAAACTTCGTACAAACTAACCTTAACCTTATTGAGCTGATTAAAAATTAATGATTTAACAGTAAATAGCATTAGGAATTTTTTTTCCTTCGACATGGCGCCGAATAAATGTGGACTGACCATTTGTTGTGTCTCTAAGGTATAATGAGCACTGCGCTATCTCTTCATTTAAATGTTAACTAAGAGTTTTAATTCTAACGTATTTTTTAAGTCGTCGCTATTTCTTTTTATGACTTTAAAACAGAACAAAGTATTACACTATAACTGTACTAAAAAAAGTTTTATTTTTCATTCCTATGCGTGGTGCTAAAACTGCGATGTTCACGAAAGCAATGTATAAGGATGAATCACGGGGGTTTACCATCTTTTCGAGATTTCTGAGACTTCCATAGAGGGCAACACTGTGGTCACACAATTCCATTCATTCTGGTACCGTTACAATCAGTATTTAATAGTTCCTCCTGCGGCAGGTTACAAGGCCTGGAGCTGGAGCCGATGTCCGCCATCTTAGATTGTGACGTCAGGGCGGCCATTTTGGATGACCTCGACCTCGACATTTGACCCTGACCTTGTATTTAACCTTAACTTTGACATTTGACTTTGACTTGACTCCGACGGTCATCTTGGATTCCGTCATCTAACATTGCATTTTTGGTTAAGGGCCGCCATCTTGAAAATCCTTAATTTTTATGCTAGAAAATCTGGAAAAATTTTAAAATTAATAAAAAAATTAAATACTATAATTTTTAATAAACACTAAAGTCTTAGAGTACTCGGTTCAAACCTGGCAAGGTCATTCTATTAAAAATGGCGACTGATCCTTTCTCCACGGAAGCCACCGGCAAACTGACCTCCCAACAATAGGCCTAATGCCAAGGCAGGCATTGTACCAACAAGTATGATGCCACGACGGGCCATCTTGTGATTCTCCATCTTTAATTTCGTCTGCTGGTGGCTGCCATCTTGAATTATGACACCACAGCCGAAATCACGTTTTCGTCTGTTGGAGGCCACCATCTTGGATTACGACATCACAGCCACAATAATTTTTTTTTCGCTCGTTGGAGGCCGCCATCTTGGATTACGACCGCTGGTTCTGGCGAGCGTTCTGCATGGTCATCTCCTGGTCTCTCAACGTCACGACCTGACGGTGGTCGCAAGATGCACACGGTGGTCGCAAGATGCACGGGTTAACACCGCGAGCTTCCGCTGTTGAGGATGTAATATATGAGGTTTAGTCGTTGATGAGCTCAATCTACGAATGTTAGGTTAACCTAGGTTGTTTCACAATACACAACCACATTTGGCTCCTAAAATCCCGATATTAAGTCACATAAATCCCCATCTAATGCAACGCACACGAACTGGATTATTTTCAATTGGTACCTATTAATGCCGAAAATACGCAAATATGAATGCAAACTAACTAGTGCCTTTAAAGAATCAACTGTTACATTAAAACACACATGAGCACACAAAAATTACATGGCATAAATGTTAATATTTAAACATAAACGTTCAGCGAGGTCTCCCGATACCTCAACACTTGAGTCGGTACACATTACTTAATAGTTACGCATCCTATGAAGTAATTTCAATAGAACATTAGACAGGCATGTGCAAAATAACGATCTTCAGACGAGCGCGATAAAAAAAATCAAGGACTCCAATCTGATGGTGTACCATTTGTTGTTTCACACCTTTATATATATATAAAAACATTTTTAAACTAGTTTCCTCTACACTGAAATGTTGTACGAGTCATAAAAAACATATGAGCAAGTAAAATTACAGTTTGTACACAAATAAAATTAAAAATATATATATTAATAATTTAGCTCTGAATGTGATTGACATTCGGATGTTTGTACAGAGAATCGCGTGTTTTCAATAAGCGTATAGTAGACTCCACTTACTCGAGGATGACCACGTGGCGTGTACTCCTTATAGAACTATAATAATACCTTAAATAATTAGTACCATAGTACCATAAATGCTTATATTTTACTATAATATTATAATATGATGTATTAGAATTAGAGACCTGTAAAATTCGTGGATTCATTTCGCGATACGATAGAGTCCAAATACTTTTGACATTATTTTGCTTCAGTGATTGGGCCACAGTTTATCTGAAGGACTCAGGGCCAATTAAAAATCTTTAACAGAAGAATTAGCGAATCACCATACCATTCCAGTCAACAGGTGTTACGAGTCGGTAACCAATCAGCAGATGTAATTTGCACGAGTGCGTAGAGGATCATGGAGTCTATCCTTTAGTGATGTGAAATCGCGAATTTTACAGGCCTCTAATTATAATGTAAATATTTTATATGTGATCACTATAATAGGCCTAGGAAACTGTGGAAAGCAAAGGTCATGTCATGGGAAATGTTTAGGTTAAATAATCACAAAACCAAAGTTCCTCTTTTTTTGATATCATTATAATCATGAGTCAACTTTTGCGTCTACATGTATCGTTTTGTGCTATAATTAAAGCTAAATAGATTTGTTATAACTTCATTCTGACAATTGTAGTCATAGAATTAGTATGTCCCTCCAATATATGGCTTAAAATGTGTTTCAAAACTTAAAATTACACTTTTTGAAAAAATAAAAATAAAAAAAGGACCAATTTTTGCAAGTGCTGTATCTCAAGAACTATGGGACATACAGAGCTATTCTTAATCTTAAATTATGGCAATTTTAGTCTTCTTTAAAAACTGAAAGAGTGAGTTTTTCACTATCACAAATACAGTTGAAATTATAAGCAAAAAAAAAAAAATAGAAAAGGACAAAATTTTAGCTGTATTTTTTTTGCGAATATCTCAAAACGCACCAAGAAATGTTGTCGGATAACTCCATATTCGGATTCAGCACCACAAAAAACAACAGAATCTTAATAAAACCTACTACTGGATTTTTTTTGCACAGGAGGGAGGCCATTTTTGACACCGTCTGCCTGGGTTGAAAGCTTCAACGTCTTCTGCTGAATCGGTGTCGGCTCTCGGAGCAATGATTTCTTTTTGTTAGTTCGTTCTAATTTTTTTTAGGCCGAACGGTTATCCAGAGAAAGGGCAAAGACGACGGAAAACTTCTGCTCGTAGTTCCCCCAAACTTGTTTACCGGATCTGTGTTCGCAAGTCGCTTCTCGTCAAATGTGTGCGGCGCTCTGCGAGGATTTAAGTCCCGCCATATTTGTTTTTAAAATACTAAACCACAGCCCGCAGTAGAGTTTTCGATTTATATAGAGATTTGGCGAGAGAAAAAAAACCTTGAATCCTCAAATACCATCGAATCCTTACTGTTCGAAAGACTTGGTATTCAAGGTTGTAGATTCGAAAAAAAAAATGTTTAAAAAAGGAATATTCAATCCAAAATTCAAACACTTGCAGCTATGTAGTTGACCAGGAATAAATTATTAATTGCTAAAAGAATCTACATAAAAAAGTTTTGTATCTGCCTTCCGGGAATGTTTGTTAAACACGGAAAATGTTATATAAACTTTTTTATTGAAACGTATAAAAATGCTTTTGTATTTTGAAAAGTAAAAATAAAATTTATGAAATTAAGGTTTCTTCAAAATTTAAATTACGTGTTATGCTTAAACATTATTTCATTCCTGACTACTGAAAACAACAATCTAATTCGGGGTAATCATTTAGAATCGAATTTTGGTTTTGGATTTGGAAAAAAAACTGGGCACGACTAATCACTAGTTATATACTTAAGGGCTGGATTAGTCACATGATATGGCTTGATAAGTAACTGGCCACATTCCTTGGGACTGGAGAAAATATTACGATAGTTGTACTTACTATGGGGTAATTAGATCAAGTGACTTTATCCCGGTGGTTTTGGACCATAACCAATTAACAAATAGGTTTTTTTAAGTATTCAAAAGCTTGTTTTTGTACTGCGTTCAGTATTTTTATTTTAAAATATGGTAAATTTTAACATGAATTCAATCTTTTGCTAAGCATACATAAGGGAGTGTTCGGTCCATACATTCCAAAGGTACATTTGGGGGGGGGGGGATAATTCGTTAGGGATTAGGAAGTAAGCCGCCTTTTACTGTGGCCGTCAGGATGATCCGTCCGACAGGAGGATAAGTAACGTTCGCAAGAAGGGAGGCGCTGGATCTAGGCACAGGAGGTGCTCAAGAGCCAGGCGGCCTCCAGGTAATTAGTTTCCCACGGCCCTCTTGAAGAGATATCCGCCAAGAACAAGAGAGCCCCCCGGGTTCGTCGGACGGCAGTCGACGGAGTTGTCCGCGTCAAGAGGGCGGAGGGAGATCATCCAGGCAGGCGAAGGATTTGGACGGCTGAGCCCCCGGCTGAGCGGAGTATCGCAGGAGGCGACCCCCGTCTTGAGTCGCCGACGAAGCCCAGTCAGGGGTGTATCTGCACCAGTGAGCCGGCGGGGGGGGACGATAAGGGCGACTATCGCAGGCGTCACCTCCAAGCGCGCAAGCGTGCGACTTCGAGATTCGGGCGTAACCACATAATTGCACGGAGGAGAAATCAAGATAAAGGCGTAGGTACTGCAAGTCACTTTGAGGCGCTTTTCGGGAATCTCTACCGGGTGTTCCATGTCTAAAATATTATCCTGAAATCATGCGTTTTAACCATTTTCTCTCTTCTAAAAAAAAATACAGTCACTAGAAGAAAAAAAAATACGGAATGAGAACTATTCATTCGCCAACAGCGCATTCTTTCGTAAATAGAAACCACTCGGATATCTTGAGCACTTTTCAAAATTGCGTAGTTTTTTCCTTCTGAGGTCTTGCACACCGTATGTGAGCCTACGACGTATTTAAACTTTTTAATTCGGTTATTAGGTATAAAAAGGGGTAAACGTACACGTGGGAGAAATAAGCCAAAATTTTGTATGGGTCCTAGCCAGTTTTTTAAAAATGTTTTTCTTCTATAAAAAGAATTTACTCTTATAGATTCGTATTCACAGAAAGTGAACTTTGTTCTTGTGATTTTACCAAGATCCCTGGGTAATTTGTAACCAGCAACCTCTTGTCGTAAATTTAAGGTTAATAATTTTAACAGTATAGCTATATAGGCCACGGCCAATTACTTCCACAGTATCTCTAAAACGTATTATATGCGTTCGTTTCTAGTGACCTCGTTTACGACGAGATTTAATGCTACAATGTATATATGGTGGTAAGGGGGGGAAGAGAAACAAATGTATATGGGTACGTAGTCACCATATGAGTTAGAAGCGAAACTTTATAAAAATTACAATAAATTGTGCAAGTATGTGAGTCATCAAGTATGCGAGTGCGCTAGCATGCGAGTGTGCAGGTATGCAATTGTGCAAGTATGAGTAGGGACAAATGTATTTCGCGAAATCATTTCGTGTCAAGGTATTTCACAAAATACTGTAGCTTTTCTCTTGTGGTTATTGGCTGAGGTCGGTGAGAGGTGTCGTCCCGCTCTTGGACGGGGCCAATGAGAATGTGGTCACCGTACTGCTGCACCCTCACAATTTGCCATGACTCTTAGAAAAGAGCTACAATGTTTTGTGAAATACCTTGACATGAAATGATATCGCGAAATACAGGTGTCCCTAAGTATGCGTGAGCAGCAATTAAGCAATTATGCAAATGCGCAAGTGTGCACGTTTGTGCGTGCGCAAGAGTGCAAGTGCGTGAGTGCGCCAGTGAGCTATCACGCAAACACGTCATCAAGCGCTCCACTGCAGAGCCCTCCCCTTCTCGGCTAACGAGCGCCCCACATCCTACATTTGAAAATCACGTGACCATCTGAGCGTTGTTGTGTAGAAGTTTCACTTCAAAAAATGGGATTTGGCTGTGTCGTGGACACGGCCGTGTGTTTTACGTAAATACGTGTACGCAACAGGTAATATTTTCTATACAATATAAAATACGCTATTTTTTTAATTTAACACCATATATATTCACTGTTAGTATTTAACACTAATATTTTATATATGAAAACTATAGCTGTTGACGAGAAGTGACGATTGAAAGTTAAACGAACGTCGTAGCTTCTCCGAGTCAAAAGTTAAACTAAATGTAAATCTCTAAACGCAGCGAAATGACCTCAAAATGGCGGCGCTTCCCCCCTCCACTGCGCGCGATGCGTCACAGTCCTCACTAAGCGCAACAAATTCTTTGATCCTTCAGCTATCCAGTGGTTTAATTAAATTTCGGATGGAGATGATAGATGTGTAGCTGCAACACCAAACTGTATCCCCCCGATTTTTGTTATAATTGGTTTTTTTTTTAAATTGCCTCCCACTATGGAAGCAATTTTAAAAGTCGTATTCACGTCAAAAAATTAATTGTAATTAACACACTTTGAGTTAAACATGGCTGAACTGCTGAACGCTCTGTTCGCTATTTCAGAGCGTGGCGAGCTCGCGTTTTGAATACGGATTTTCGCTGTCCGCCCCACGCGGGTAACAGAGAACCCCACCAGCTGCCTCGCCGAAACGTTTTCAGCTGCAGCGGAGCGCGTAACGACTGTCCACCCCCGCCCCCCCCCCCCCCTTCCCGGGCACACACCATCCCACAGCTCCCCCGGCCAACTATAAATCAAGCCATGATGGTCCCAACTCTCGCTTCGCTAACAACGCACGTCGCCTGGTGGTCACGCCGCCCGCCGGACACGGCGTTTCCGCGGGTTGCGTCGTGGGAAGTCGCAAGCGCAGCGCGGCCAGCACCAGCTCCCGTCTTTCTTTCTTTCCCTCTCTCTCTCTCTTTATTATATATTATCTATCTCTGTCACTCTCGCCCACACCCATTTCCCACAAACTCACCGCCAAAAGCACCGCGGGCGAAAATATGAGCGGTTACGTAATCCAACCGTGACTCAAATGCAACGAGCCCGTTATATACATCGCGTTGGCGAACAGAAAAGAAATTTAAGTAACAACGTAGGAAGGAAAAGTACACACGTTTCACCTCTGCATAAATAAATACCCCTATCAATTCGTGGTTCATTTGACCGCCGCACTTCACTCGCCAGACTTCCAACACATGCTCAAAAATGGTGAACTGTTGGTTGGCAGTTTTTTGACTTAAAAAAAAAACACGGAATTGACATATCCGTGTAATTTAGTGAACCATAATTACCTATACATAGGGGCAGGCATTTTTCGTGAAAAATTTGAACGCCTATTATACTGCAACAAGATGTATCCGCATCAACAGTTCATTCTTCGTGATTGGCGGCCATCTACCAGAGATGTCGAGGTTTTATTCGACTGAGCCAATCAGTATGCGTTTGCTTCCGCACTGACTTGCTGTGATTGGTGTTTTAACAATCTACATGTACCTCAAAGAAACTTACCCAATCACGGAATAGAGAAGATGATACAGTGTTTTAACTTTCAGCTAGCTTCGGTTTCTTTTCGCGAAATATGCATGGCCCTACGATATACATCGCGACTTATCACTGCGGAATATTGCTTCAGATTACATTAGTTCTACATTAAAATAATACAGAATGTGGAAAAATAGTGTGTGCGTGGAGTCAACGAGCGACAGAAGTGAAAATTCTTGCTTATTAGTAGAGACCGGAAAAATTCGCGAATTCATTTCGCGATAGGCTAAAATAGAAATAGTTATACCTCAGTGCTGCCTCTGCTATTGGCTCACAACTCACCTGGATGACTCTGGGCCAATGAGAAACACCCAACCATAGCTTTATCGAATCACAGGCTGCTACGTTGTAACGTCTCAAAACACAGCAGCCAATGAGTGGGTGATATTTGACCGAGTGTACGTAGAAGTCATTGAACCCGCGAATTTTTCCTGTCTCTAATTATTAGGTATAAATAGAGATAAACTATTTACATTTCCAATCACACTAATCACATAAAAAATTATTATACATTTTAAAGTTAACTGCATTTAGATTATAGATACTTTAAAATAAAATAAATTTGATACCGTCAATCGCTAGCCGTTACGAAAAACCGAGGAGTAGACAAACACAAAGCAGCTTTACGAGAATTCCGTAGCATCACTGCTACGTCATTTCTACCTCTCCCCTGCCGTCTCTTTCAGGCCGTTACAACTAGCATATGGCATTCTAAGCTACATACCTATCCTCCTACCCTTTTGCGTTTTCCCATTCGACCTCTATCGCATGCGCTGAAGTGGCGTCGCTGTAGTTTCGCATTCTCCTCTACCTATTCCCCACCACGTACCTAACTATTCCTCTCATGCGATCGGAATTTTCGCAACGGTCAAAAATTGTAGAATAAGTTTCGGTAAAGACGCTTCACTTCAAAAAATGTTCTATTTTTTTCGACTAAGAGGTAGAAGCGTATGATACTTACAGCTCAGGTAAGGATGAATATTTAATTTATAAGCATTGGGGGCAGTCGTAAATGTATTTTTTTTTAAAACTTTCAGCAAAACTACCCTAAATTCCCACCTGGCGTTTTCTTCACTGGCATTGCAAAAATCTCAAATGGGCTCGTGTTAGAATCACTGTTATCTTATTGCAATTTCAGGTCAGAGAACAGTTTACAGTGAGAAATTTAAAACAGCGTATAATTATCTCGTTCTTTGAAACGATCAAGAAACATGACACTTTCCCAATATTTGTTGTCTACCGACTCCAATCAACTGTCGTTAATCCAACGGTATAACCTAGATGTAAGTTTGAAAAAGAAAGACCATAAATGGCAAATCGATTACGGATCTCTTAATTAGCTGCTGCAGTTGCTGAACTTCCCTGCGCCATAAATATTTACGGTCCTTAATAACACTCCTCGAGTCAAAAAGGCGTTTGACTGCGACGAACATACAAATTTTTTGTCTAAGGCAGCGATGCTTATAATAACACGTAAACATTATTTCAAACATCACTTAGATATAATTAAAAGGTACTAAATTATTAACAACTCATTTTCTTACACATTGCAGATAAGCATGAGCTCAAGAGGTAAAAATGGCGCTAATGGGTAAACCTACCGTTTAAAGCAAAAAATGTTGACATCAATGGCCGTAAGAGTGAAAACGTAATATGTTGAAATGACGTAATATCACTTTGATAGCATTTCACTAGCATTAATTTGGGACTTTATGGCAACGGAAAGAGATTAAGAAATTTGTTCCATTCGCAACGCCTCAATGTTAGGTAATATTAGTCTATAAAAGCTCAGTTGCAAATAATATCAGATTCTTTGAATGCTAATATGAATTTTAACCACGCAATACTGATCAATTAGACTGATTCAGTAAAAGCAATTGGACTATATTTCATTTTCATCTTAATGTGTTCTAGTGCACCCAATTACACGTTTCAGTATTATTTAGTATCCCTACCATAATAATATAAATTTGGTTAACCTAAAACTGTATGAGCCTATTTTCCCAAAAGGTAGACCACCGAAAATGAAATAAGTGCATAGATTAGAAATTTCGAGCATAGTTTTAATTTTTTTATTTTCATAATTATTCCTAATTATATTTCAGTAAAATAATACTTAGATCAGTATGAATCCAGGTTTGTCAGCTAATACCAGGTACCTATAGAATATTTTATATCAATATGTTTATGAAATCATGTATTAATTGTACGTAAGTTTGAAGACAACTGCACCTCAAGGCAAGATGCTCATTAGGATCAGGTGGTTGATAAATAAATCAAATAATTAATCAAACTCGAAGCAGATGCTCATGCCAAGAATAGGAACAAACACATGTCGGGCCTCAAGATGCGGATGTTCATTTTAGATAGGTAGTGTAATTGTTCACGTTAAACCTTAATATTGTGACGAGATACGGAGATAATACAATTGTAAGGTAATAAAACGTACGTATAACTCACTGCTCTGTGATTGCAAGGTACCTGAACCTTATATGAACTTTTTGTAGTTTGAAATTTATTTGCACTTAATGCCATCAACACGCCTTTAGATAACTTATACGTACACCCGAAAATTTAGTCTGTAGAGGTTCCATTAGAATGTGAATATATATTTTTTAAAAATAATAATAGCTAGTGGGCCAGAAAAAAATCTAAACTTTTACAAAAGATTCCTTTGGAACCCAGTTGCCAAGAAATAGTTTGAAGTACTCCAAGAAAGATATTGAAACTTTGTCAACACGAGGCTATGGTTGGTTTTGCAGATATAATATACGTTTTTCGAGATAATACTGAAAATTTCATATAAAAATTGGCGCATGATATTTATTAATTGATGTTTTATTTCAGGAATTTTTTTTTAAACCACGAAAAAGATAATCTGATATTCAGTGATGGGATTTTATTTTGTTTTATTGTACTAATTAACGTGCGTGGTAGATCATGGCAGATAAAACTGAGAACTGTTTACAATTAACTTTAACTATTGGAGGTAGGTACTAGGACAACACAAAGCATAAATGCCCGGGTAAGAATCCGAACCCAGTATTACTGCGAACACTATTTTGTAGTAACACAGTTGTTTTCATATAAATGTACAAATGTACAAATATGTGCAATTTTAAATGACTTTTTCTGTTAAATTTACAAAAAAATACAGGGTACAGGTCTTTTCCGTCTGTAAAAGACGCAAAGTGATTGTGAACGAATGATATCCGAACTGGCATTTCAAAATTTTCAGTATGAATAAGTTCAATTTGTGTCTTTTTTTAAAGTCACTTTAACCATCTGAAATTTTTTGCACGATGAAACGCGTGAGAGAATCCTTAATAAATAATAAATTGGGAGGGGGGGGGGGGGGGCTCAAATACTCTTTTGCATAGTTCATTAGAATGCTTCGGGTGTGCTTTTTTTTTTTATTATCGACGCTCTGTAGTAACACAATCTGTACATGAAGCTCGTTACCGAGACGATGAATTTAAATTGCACTTTACACCAGTTCGTAATTCGTGTACATGTACCCGTATATATATATATATATATATATATTTAGTCAGTCTAGTAATTTATCTCCTATGCGTTCGGACCTACAGCTGCTCGTAAAAAAAATCGGCAAAAAAGCGAAGCTATGGCTTTATTTTAACGCGTATCATATCGAGTTGATATTGTTTTTGTATTCATGGGATTTTTAAGTGAGTTTAGAATAACCTACGTCATATTTTATAATTGTAGTTGTTGCTACACTTTCATTAAGACGTTTTTCACTTTGCTTAGCTATTAGTGCAATATTGATTTTACTAATTTTTTAAAATTAAAAACTTATATTTGAACTTTGTCATATATATATATATATATATATATATATGCTTGTGCATATGTTTAAAATGTATTTTTAAGCATTTGAACGTTTGTGTGAACTAAAATGATATATCTAAAATTTTTAGGTAGTTTTCAAAGACAGACTACCTATTTATGAAACGAAGCGTATTTTCTGCCTGGTTTATGTTTTCTTGAAAATTTAAATTTTTATATAAAACTAATATCAGTAAAAAAATTACGTTGGAACATAATGTTGTTACTCTTGTTTTTTCTTTAATTTTTTTTTACAAACAGCTCAGATCCTTTCTGTTAAAGATTTTTATAACATTCATGTATTCTTGCTGTAAAGACCGCCTTCACCGATTATCGGGGTGTTTGATAGTTAATGGCTCAACGCGACAGAATAAATTAGAATATGAAATATGACTAAACAGTTGGTTTTTTTTTTAAGTTTACAACCATCTTTTCATATTTCTTAATTACGTCCTTACCGCCTAAAGATGCCTATGGTAATAACTGGTGTAACCAAGTTTCTACTAGTTTTTATTTGTGTTTACTATATTAATTTTAAATGAAATAAGATATTTAAATATTTATGAATAAACTTTCTTGGCCTTCGAGGTGTGAGCACATGGCAGTAGTAGTAAGTACCGATGTTTCGCTCTTCAATGTAGCAGGCATCTTCAGGTTACCAGGGGCGTTAAGTCAGAAACAAATTACAAGAGGCCTCTTCCTATTGGCTCTAGTGTTGGGGATTGGGAGGTGGGCTTGCCTGCCACTGGCATAAGTGACTGTCCGATGCAGTAACCAATGGCAGGAAAGCACTGCTGACATCTGAGCCAATATGTCATTGGCTGCCTAAAGAAGGTTATAGCCTACTGCTTATGTATCATAAGTAGAGCCACGGAATTTTCGCGCATTCATTTAGTAGCAAGCTAGAATGCAAACCTCCACACTGTCGCACTGTGTTCACGATTGGACCGCAGTTATCTGGACACGCCCCTCTACGACCGTGAGCCAACGATGTCCAGCTAGGAGAGAAGTAAGCGAATCAGGTAGTGCCAATAACAAGGATAAAAATGTTCTCGCTAAGAAATAAACCAATGGGAAAGTAAACATGGGTCGAGCACACTTATAACTTTGAATTCTATCCTGAGGCCAGAGGAATCCGCGAAATTTCCGGGACTTTAATCATAAGCATGACTAGGGACTGGAAAAATTCGCGTATTCAATGACCTCCAGGCTAGACTCCAAGATCCTGTGCATACTCGGGCAAACGTCAGTTGTTCATTGGCTACTGACTTGTGAGGAGTATAAATTGGGAGACTCGTGATTCGATACTGCTTTGACTGAGGGTCTATAATTGGCCCCATAGTCCTCCAGGTTAACAGTGAACCAATAGCAGGCAGAAAGGTACAATTGTTTGCATTTTAGCATATCGCGAAATGCATCCGCGATTTTTTCCGGTCTCTAAGCATGACCTGCCTGGAAGGTTTCACCTCCAGATCAATTTTTTTTTCTTAAGGCGTGGCATATTTTGAATTGCAACCTAAACCCAGAATGTATTTAAGTCTCCATTCACCTGTAATTCTCACATGATGACAGTTCTAACCTATAATAAGAGAGTAATTTATACTGTTAATAATTGACCAGTAGTTTAAACAGCCGGGCAAGATATGCATTACAGTTATTAAAAAAAGGGGAGGAGGTGCAAATCACATGGTTTAAAGTCAACACGATGTGAGAACAAGTACGTCAGAAAACCATGCGAAAATTTTAAATGTCTGCATACGTTTCGTTTTTAATTTTCAAAAACAAGGGACCTTGTTTCTCCTTATTACGACAAACTAACACATGACTTGATGTAAGCTTTTGGACATACGTCATTGTTAAGCACATGTATGTCTGTAGAAGAAAACTACAAAAAAACACAAATTAAGCAAAACATTGCTGTTGTCAACAGGATATAAACACCACATAATATTCCATAACAGTAATAGGGTCAACAAAGAAAGAAAAAACAAAGAAAAATTGACTAACAGAACGAAAAAACCCCCACAAATGATAACAGCACAAAGATATTGAACCCGAAAAAATTCAGCACAACAGTTGAAACGAGACAAAAACACGACAAAACAAACACAATAGTTTTCCAAAAAACAGAAGAGATCGAAATAAAACCCCAAAAATGATGACAGCACAAAAATATTGAACCAAAAAAAAAATTCAGCACAACAGTTGAAACGACACATGCACTCCCATTGCATAAATCTTTCAAAGATAAACTAACACACAAGGCAAAGACTCGGCGGTGAAAACTAAAAAAAAATCACTGTTGGATATTACAGTAAACTCACGTAATTTTCAATGAAGAGCTCTTCGTAATTTCAAATAACAGTTTTTTTTCCGTAGAAACTACGCCTTATTTCATTTTTTCCCCCCCGAATTCTCACTTTTCGGTGCAAACATCCGCATACGTGGAAGAAATATAAGTTTTTAAATGTTTTTAATATCTGCCAAGATTATTCCCGTGGGTCCACGTTCAAAGTCCGTGAAATTTATACACGTAAATATTTACGAAGATATCAATGAATTTACAAATATTCCTGGTTAATTTTTAAACGGCGTTCTTCGCAAATTTAAGACGTAAACTTTTTTAACAGTGCACACATCTTACTTCTTTCGGGGGGAAAAAAAAGTTATTCGTTTTTGATTCTCATCGCATCTAGCTGAATGGATCGTGGATCGAAGATCCGAGATCCGAACGGCGAAACTGGACATTTATGTAAATATCAAGATCCAGAGTGTGCGAGAAACTGCAGAGAAGTGTTGGAAACGTGCGCCATCAGCGTCGACGTAATCCGATGAGCGTATTTCATTGGACGACCGAGCGAGCCGTTGCAAACAAGTCGTGACCAGTAGGAAGCCACGCTATGACTGCTTCACAGGGATCCAAGCCCGCAGTTCAACCTCTCTTATTTTTTTTTCAAATCATAATAAACACTACAATTTTATCCAATTCCTAAACCGCATCCATGAAGCTTGAAATGGGCCCCTGTGCTCGGGCAGGAAAATCCACCGTTACAACTACTTTAAGCAAAATAAATATAATTTCAGATTCTAGATTCGTTCTTTGCACAGAAAGAAACATGTTCTGTACTTTTACAAAAAAAAAATCCTTTGGAAACTAGTTGCTACGGCAGAGTTTGTAATACTACAATAAAGATATTGTAACTTTGTACAACACATGACTGTGGTTATTTTTCCATAAATTAAATACGTCTTTTTCGAGTCACATCACAGAAAAAATTAATAAATTATTCAATAATTGGAGTATATTTTGTTTAATCATGCTTAGTAATGTGCGCAGTTAATACCGGAAAGCTGTTCAGGGAACGGTTTACAAATAACTTTTAACTATTGGAGATACTGGGCAAATACAAAGCATAAATTCCTGGATACGTATGCGAATCCAGTATTACTGAAAAAAAAAACTATATTGTAGTGATACAGTTGTTTTCAGTTAAATGTAAAAAATATAAAATTTATGGAATTTTACACAAACATTTCTGTTCCATTTACAAAAAAAAAAATCACAGTGTGATTGATTGCTTGTCATTGGCCGCGCCAAAAGAGGGGTTCAAACACATATAAACCTGTGTTTTACAGTGTACGCTGTCGGTCTGTTTGTGCCTGATGACGGGAAGAGATGTCAGCTCCCAAAATGTCCGTGCCTCGTCCGTGTTGTCCAGTATTATCTGATTTGGTATAGTATTTCGGTTAGCCTGTTTGTCATATTTCGGTTAGTCTGCATTATCCAAGGTGTTTGTTTGTCTGCATTTACCGTTTTTGTTGCAACTGTCTGGTCGTTGTCATCCTACGGTGTTAGTTTATGCTGTATTTATTATATTTTTTTTCCCCGACTAAATTCCTTCCAACGAATTCTCTGCATGTATCATTTGAATTCAGATGATAATGGTCTTTTTCTCAGCATTTTATTTTAAGTACTTATTTTTGCCTATCGTACGAGCTAACAATGGCGTATGTGCATGAAGTTGTTCTAATTTATTTTCTGAAAATAGCTGAAACATAATATTTATTTATCAAAACTGCCTGTAAGGTAGGTGTAGGGCCAACATGTTTTTTTGCCAAAAGATTTCCATACCACCTGGGTGTTGAAAACCTCTTGTGTTTCTTGTTCGGGTGGGTTTGTTTCAGGTTCCAGGTATGCTGTCAGTACACCAATCACAGCCATCCAGTGCAGGAAGCAAACGAGTCCTGAATGGCCCGGCCAAATAGGGCAACAGCTTCTCTTAAAGATTGTCGTCAATTGCAAGGGAACAACCGCTAACGTAGGCATACCATATCGCAGTCTAAAGAGTTATCACATTATTTTTCCAAAAATGCATTCCTTTACACCGTTAGAAATGACAGTAAGTTTATGGAACTTTCGAGGAAGAATTCACCTGATATAAATGAACAGCTCTTTGTTATTCCAGATAGTTTAATCTCAGTAGAAACTGCAACGTATTTCTACTTTCCAATTCTGTTTTTCGGTATAGATGTCAGAGTAAACACAGGAGTTGAAGAAATAAGTGTGTCTTTGCAGTAAGTAGTCTTAACAAGTTTTTGAATGTTACACATGTATATTATGATCATTTCTAAGGATTCGTGTTTACAGTAATAAAACTTATAACCTGTACATTTACGAAAACATCGATAAATTTATGAAGATACCTGTAAATTTGTAATTAGCTTCCTTCGTAAATCTAAGGCGAAACCTTTTAACAGTATAGTAAGGAATGAGTCTAGGATTCTAAGTTCTACGCAGCCCTGGTAGCTTCCGGACCAAGAGTTCTATGGTTTTTCAGCACACCCTGATGAGGTACAGGATCAACCAAAAGTTTAAGACCACTAGAAAATTTCATTTAATATTTTCAGGCTTTTATCTTCTGACAGAAGTCGCTTCTTAACGGCAATAAATCTTTTAAAAACTACTATTAATGGGTTTGACGCCTATTTAGCCAAATATTTACAACAAACAAACCTAAAGACGATAAGAATTTTTTTTTCTGAATTAGTATCCGTTTACGTAACAATTTTTTAGTAATTATGTTTAAAAAAAAATCCGTATTCTTGTGAAGTGTGTATTTTTTTTAATAGATACATAGTCAGAGATACGGAGAGAGAAAGAAATAAAAAGAGAGAGACGGAAAGAGAGAACGAGAGCGAGAAAAAAAGCGTGAGAAAAATAGGAACGAAGAGAGGAAGGAACGGAGATTCAGAGCGAAAGAAAGAAAGAGAGAGAGAGGAGAGAGAGAGAGAGAGAGAGAGATGCGAGTGTGTTGCTTGTCGGCCTTCTCTTGACTTGCGTGCATCCGTCTCGCCGGAGTTCCACAGCGCAAAAGATTACGGACGGTCGCTGTGAGATGTCCGTTTGCATCGTTCGCTTCAAAATCGCCATCCAGCGCTTTCACTGGTTTTATCCCCGAGAATACGTGCGGGTTTGCGGACGGACAGAGAGAGAAAGAGAGAGAGAGAGAGAGAGAGAGAGGAGGAAACGGGCAATTCCACGGCGCCCAAACGGCAGCTTCACCAGTTCTTCCGTCCATGCTAATTCGGACTCGCAGGGGTCGCGTTGTCGGCCGTAAAGAACCGACCGGAGAAGGAAAAAAAGAGAAGAGAACAGAAGGCGAAAAAGGACGGCGGAGTGTGGCCAGCCATTACCGACCGGAGCCGTGGTATCTGCTCGTCCGCCCGGAGGAGTTAACGTCCGCACTAACTAGTCGCGAAATTATCGTCCCTATACCCCCTCCCTCCCACCCCGCACCCACACACACACACCCGCGCAGGTGAATTACGGAACTAGGGGGCCACTGACCACGACACCCAAGAATAAATTCAGACGCTCTGGAGAAACACTTTAGCGAATTAAGGAACCTCCCCCCCCCCTCTCCCTACCCCCGGGCCGTACCACGGAAACACCCGCAAATTTGCAGGTCCTCGCAAGAAACCACGCGGTTTGAAAACTGCTCAACAAGATATCCGATGCGGTGTGTCAGTTACGAAACGCATTTAAGAAATCTTTGAGGGAGGTCGAGGTTTTTAAGCTGTATTTTGACGTGACAACGTCTAATAAATCGACGAACTACCTGCTGCACGCATGAAAAAGATGTCCCGTTACGCACATTGTTCCGTTACGCTGTGTCCCGTTACGCTCATTGTACGCTTGCGCCGCATCTATCTATCTTCCACTCGACTGTTTATAAAGTGAAGTGAAAAGTTAATTTGGTTTTCATTGCTTATTACAACAACAATTTCGGCAATAAATGTTAATTATTCTTGCATTTTAAAAATCTGATTACTAGTATAATTTCAAGTATTTTATTATTAAAATAAAAATGATTCAATTTTATTCATAAAAGTATGCAATAATTTCATCAACGTTTTGTTATGTCGTTGTCACGTTAAACTATCGTCCGTAAACCGACTTTACAGACAACCAATTTTTTTTTTGGACAGTTAAAAATGATAAAACTAGTGTGTTCAGAATAATCTCCAGAACTGAAACGCCCTTGAAAGCGCTCACGGAACTTGCGTTACACCTTTATCTCCATTTCTTCAGCCATTTAACGTCGTGGTTACCACTCAGATTCCATAGTTGTCCAATGCACGACGAAGGAACTGCGCGCCAGTTCAGAGCCTCGCGCATAGAGGCGATACCGCGCTAGAAGCACCAGCGATCGTCGCACTTATCATCCCACCTCACTTACCCAGATACGCCTTTGACTAGGTGGTCCCTTAGAGCGATAGGAACCGATTCACGCCATATAAGTTCCAACATATTTTATGCTACAACATGATGTGTATGTAAACAATTTTTATACCACAAAAATTTTATATATGCTAATGAATACTTTATGAAATAACCGTAATTTTTTGAGCATTTAATTCAAAGTTATTTGAACTAAAAATTAAATAAAAATAACATTTCCGTTTTGACACATAAGTGATAGAATTTAATCTACCTGAGAAAAGTCATAATTATGTAACGACGCAGCTATTAAAATGTCTTTTGACCTGAAGATTTTCAATATTAATTATTTCGTGTGGACTCCAGAAGTTTTAAAATGTCTTTGACAGTTAATGATGCAATCATATTCAATAAATATTTTTTTTGTTAAAAATAATAATTTTCATTAAAGTAATAGTTTAAACCAAAAAAATATATATAATTCAAGAAGGCTCTTCTTACATGGAGATTTCACATGTTCTACTGAAATTTGCCTTTCATATAGCCGCCCCTGGGACTATATATAGCTAGCTTTCACAGTCCAAAAAAAATGACTTGACGACCTAAAGTCTGCGTCATGTAACTTGTTTTAAATTTGATAGTTATCAATATTAGTACCAAAAGTACCCCTTTCCCAACTGTACTAGCATAGCATCACACTATACGTTCGTTGACGAATAATGACAACCACATGAAAATTTTCGCAAAAACTGTCGAATTACAACAGTGACGGAAGGATACGTAGACCAATGGCACTACTTTTCGGAGCGGGCCAATCTGAGACAAGTTACACGAGACAGCCTATAGCACGCAAAAATAAAAAATAAAAAAACACCGAAGCGATCAAGGTCAGCAGAAGGATAAGAAAAAAAGAAGAGTGAAATGAACGGTTGGATCAGCAAACCAATCTTCTAGATGAGTCGACGGCATCGTTGTTATTATAGTCATTTCTTTTTTTTAAGATATGAAGTGGCGCATAGATTACAATTAAGTGGAAGTACACTAGGGTCACTAAGGGGGAGGAGAGGGGGGGTCCTTTTTATTTTGGTGTAACGTCTCGTTTAATACGAGGGCATTCCTGACGGACACGTGCAAAAACAATGACCAGAAAATAAATTGGGCACGATACGACCACCATCTACACTGTTAAACATCTTCTCTATAAAATTTACGAATAACGCTAGTTACGAAACATGCAGGTACGTTAGTAAATTTACGGAGATTTTCGTAAGCTTATCGGCTACGGAGCTTACCAACTTTGAAATTACTCGCCAGTAATGGGTAACACGTAACTTTGGTAATGAGCCAAGGTCATGTATTCCCAAGTTGAAAATACACTTTCTTAACGTAGAATTCTTTAAAATAACGGCGAGCGTGATAAATGTACGAAACTTGTTTTTTCAACTACATTTCTTGACGCGAATCACATGTAGTTTTGGCATCAGCCGCTAATAATTCGTTGCCAGAGCAGCTACGCCGACTATTGAATCATTCCATTTGCAGACAGAAATTTTACACTACATAACGAAACGGAACCTGCAAAAGCGAAAAAGACTTGAAAAAAAAATAATAAAACCCAGGTTTAGACCCGATCTTCTAAAAGGAATTTTACAAAAAAATACTAACCATTTTGTTAAATTTAATTAAACAGTTAATACTATAAAGTTTTCCTTTGTCTTTACGAACTTTGTTTCGTGCCATACGCCACAGATGGCAGCACCGCAGTTACACATTTCCGTTACACGCGAATTCCTTTCCGTTCACGAAATTACTCCTACCAAATGCCGTACACCGAGAGAAAAAAATACCTAGGAGTGTAAAGAAAACCGTCAAAATCTCGGTAAGTCTAAAACTAAAATCAAACATCTGCCTTTTACGTGGATGTTTACCATGTTTACATTATTAAACACAGAACTTAAACTTTCGGCTGTGTTTTTTTTCTACGAAGATTTAGTTATCTGTAACTACGAAGTACCCTTAGTCTATTTTGGGGTGAATTCTTCGTTAGAAAAAAAACATTAAATTTACTATTACTCTTCGCGCTTATGCGGTGAGTGTCTCGGATTCGATCTCAGGATCACCGGCATTGCTCAAATTCGTGAGCAACTAGTCGGTACACAGTAAAAAAAAAATTGGTTGTCTGTAAAGTCGGTTTACGGACGATAGTTTAACGTGACAACGTCATAACAAAACATTGATGAAATGATTGCATACTTTTATGAATAAAATTAAATCATTTTTATTGAATTATCACTATTTTGTATAAAGAAGGAGTGAAATGAAATCTACAATTTAATTGATAAATTTACTTTTATTTGCACTCATTAATTCAAATATGTTTATTACTTTAACGAAGAGATTATTTTAACTATAACTTTTATACATGTTTGCTATTTAACTTCTTCCAATATGTGTTATTATGTTAAGGATAGGACGATGATAGGAAAAGTAGGAAACGAATGGGAGTGTTTCAAGGATGATGTGAAAGAAAATGGCTTACCCAACACCAAAATGCAGTAAAAAATAATATATTTGCGCCACGGACTCTGCAGCAATGCTAGGAGGAACGGGTTAGCAAAGAGCAATATAAAATGAGCGGAACGGGACACAGCGAAACGGGACAAAGTGCGTAACGGGACACTTTTTCGTGCGTGCAGCCAGCGTTCATTGATTTATTAGTCGTTGTCACGTCAAAAAATTGGCCTTAACTTTACAAAGAATGCTAGTTTAAAATTATCCAAATTTTTGCCAAACTAAAAATACCCGCTACGGAGGATACGAGCAAACGCTAGGCAAGCTCGAAGCATGTATGCGAGTCACGAAACTCGCCACAAGGACCAGCATGTTTATTGCGAACACTCGGACACGTGATGTATGCTACACGCACCACCCGAACACGTACCGCATTCATTGTTTACGAACCAACATGTGTGGTGCGCGTTTCGTTACAATTCGTGACACTTGCGAGCCACGGCATAAACCAATGACTAGAGACCGGAAAAATTCGCGGATTCATTTCGCGATAGGCTAGAATCCAAAAACGTTTGCCTTTTTACCGCATCAGTGATTGGGCAACAGTTTATCTGAATGACACTCGGCCAATGAAAAACCTTCAACATAAGAAGTATCGAATCACTAGCGTCCCAGTTAACAGGTATCACGAGTCAGTAGCCAATGAGCAGATATCATTTTCCCGCATGCATAGAGGATCATGGAGTCTATCCTACTGGTCGTTGAAATCGCGAATTTTTTCGGTCTCTACCAATGACGTCAAAGGGCAAACAAACGCCGACTAGTCAACGTATATTTGTTCAGTAAACTATTTTGTCAGTAAAAAAATAACTATTCTGTTCCATTGATGATTTCATATTTATTGTAAGTATTTTATTTACTCGTCTCAAACATTGAAAATTTCTGTCGATTTGTTTCACGGTTATTTAAAATAAATATGCAGTACAAAAATTTGTGTGCGCATTGCCTTAGCAAGCATGACACCAAAATAAAACCTATACAGTTACAGTTCATAACCTCAGTTATTGCTCAAGTTAATCTTCAGTTGTAATATAATTATTACATTATTTAGTACGTAATTATTAGAGCTAAGTTATATCGTGAACATTTTATCATCTTCATACCACGAACTGAAACACACGTGGGATGTAAAGTAGCTCCGGTGCGATAAATACCAAATCAAAATGTGTGCTCATACGTCGCAATTCCATCAACTGTCTGACAAAGAGAGGGCGCGAAATTCTGGTCATCGATTTCGAAGTCCCTTTGCGGGAGCACTTTCCAAATGAAATCTTCCTCGTCGAGGAGAAAACCCAAATCTCAATAGTTCGAGAAATAGTTGATAAAAAAAAATGAGGCACAACTTACAAACACTTGGAATCGCTGAGGCAGCGTGGACCAGCTGTTAAGAGTACGTGACTACAACGGTGGTAACTATTGGTTCGTCAACTCTTTTTATGTGTAACATCTCAGCTCTCAGTATAGCTATAGCATTCGGTATGTGTAATTTCATGAATTTACATTCAAGACATAACTCCTACCAAATGCAGTTTACCGAGAGATAAGATGTTTAAACATTAAAAAAAAAAAATGTAGCCGAAGTGGGATTGAACTCCAGTCGCTTCAACCGATGGCCTACGCTGTCTTGCCAACTTCAACTGCAACGTCACCGGTACGTAAGTCGTGCCACGGTTTTTTTTCTATTGGCTATTTCTCGAGAGAAAAAAAATAAAAGAGTTGGGATTTTCTTCTTTTTCAAGGTTGATTGCCATCGGGAAATTATTTATTCCACCCAAAAGGACGTCAAAAATCGGCGACCCCCAAGTTCGCGCGCCCTCTCCGTGCGAGTTGTGTTTGCAATCACGCAAGCGGTAATCTACACGGCCTTACGTGGCTCGCCGCGTGCCTTGCGTTCGCGGAACGTTGCGTACGTCGGGAGCTCGCAGCTGCAGCTGTGTCCAGGACGTGATCTCTCGGAAGGTAAAACCCGGTCTGACCCGGCAACCGTGCTTCGACTACGAGAACTACTGCGGCAGTGATTTTATTTTTTTTGTATTTTCCTTCTTTTTTTGTACACACACGTTGATTACAATTCGCTAAATTAATCAGGAAAATGTGCCACTCACAAATGGAAGCTTGTGTGAGTGCATCTAGTCACTTTTTGATCAAGTAGCGGTATTTTGACTAATGTAAACATTTTGAAAAATAACTTAAAGAATCTTACATAAGTTTTCATAAAGCTTAAAGTAAAAAACAATTAAATTTAAATAAAAGAAAGTATAACTTTGTTCAAAATATTATATATAGGTACAAAACAACAACAAATTTGGAAAGTAGAAGTACTAAATAAATAGGTTATATAAAACCTAACTTAAATAGGTACTACAGAAATCACTTCATTAGTTAAATTATTCAGCCCAAGATAAAATTTTTTATTAATTTGAAAATAGTATTTTTGGAAGCAAAAATTCTAAATATCTGTGTGAAACTTTTCTTAAGAAGTAGAAGAATTGGTAAATTTATGTTCTGTCTACGCCGTATAGGATAATTCTGACCTATACATGATTTAACTGATTTTTTTTCCCCCTTCGAAAAATAATCGTCATTGGAGCTCTAATATAAAATATTCTAACATCAAAAACGTCTTTTAAAAGTTAGAAAGTTTGCGTCGCAATGAACTCGAACCTCCGCGGTTAAACTGCGCGAAGCTAGCTGTCGCGCAAAGCTTTTATGACGCGACAAGATTTCTCCAGCCAGCGAGTAGCCGTACTTGCATTACTACAAACACACTGGTGATGGTCTGCGCATTGCTTACCAGATTGAAAAAAAAAATGGTTATCTGTAAAGTTTACGGACGATAGTTTAACGTGACGTCATAACAAAACATTGATGAAATGATTGCATACTTTTGTAAATAAAGTTGAATCATTTTTATTGAATTATCACTATTTTGTACGGATACAAAGAAGAAGTGAAATGAAATCTACAATTTAATTGATAAATTTACTTTTATTTGCACTCATTAATTCAAATAGGATGTTTATTACTTTAACGAACAGATTATTTTAACTATAACTTTTACACATGTTTGCTATTCAACTTCTTCCAATCTGTGTTATTCTGTTAAGGATAGGACGATGATAGGAAAAGTAGGAAACGAATTGGAGTGTTTCAAGTTTATTGTGCCTCGAAAAAGTCAAATCGATGGTTTTTCCAATCGAGTGGAAGAGAGATAGATGCGGCGCAAGCGTACAATGAGCGTAACGGGACAATGAGTCATCCTTTTTGTGCGTGCAGCCGGTCGTTCATCGATTTATTAGACGTTGTCACGTCAAAAAATGGATTGGGCTGTGTCAGGACACGACGGCCGTTGGTTTTAACGTGAAACGTCTGTGTCAACGAGTCGCTGCTAGTGTAATGGATTGATAGTGACACAAACAAGTTTTACGAACTTGACTGCATCTTTATTAGATTAAATATCTTTTGACGTGACAAAGTCTAATAAATCGATGAACGCCGGCTGCACGCACGAAAAAGGATGACTCATTGTCCCGTTACGCACATTGTCCCGTTACGCGATGTGTCCCGTTTGCTCATTGTACGCTTGGGCCGCATCTATCTCTCTTCCAATCGATTGGAACAACCATCGATTTGACTTTTTCGAGGCACATTAAACTTGAAACACTCCCATTCGATTCTTACTTTTCCTATCATCGTCCTATCCTTAACAGAATAACACAGATTGGAAGAAGTTAAATAAAAAACATGTATAAAAGTTATAGTTAAAATAATCTCTTCGTTAAAGTAATAAACATATTTGAATTAATGAGTGCAAGTAAAAGTAAATTTATCAATTAAATTGTAATTTCATTTCACTCCTTCTTTGTATCCATACAAAATAGTGATAATTCAATAAAAAAGATTCAATTTTATTCATAAAAGTATGCAATCATTTCATCAATGTTTTGTTATGACATTGTCACGTTAAACTATCGTCCGTAAACCGAATTTACAGACAACCAATTTTTTTAAATTCAAAACCATTTCTAATTAATATACTAAAAAAAAAAAATCATATTTACACTATTGGAGGCTAATGCACCGATATTCACAGTTCTAACTGAAATGGATTAGATTTTATCAGAGAACTAACTCTGTTTATTCGCTTCCAAGCATGATAATAAATGCAGCACTGTAGCATCACTTCATTAACGCTTGCTTGAGAGTGATGAGTGAGGAGTGGGGCGCTCTACATTCTTCCCCCAACTCATGAGCGTTGCTCTTTACGTTACGCTCTTCCAGGTCATCGCCTCGACTTTTGTTTCAAATAACCGGGGAGAAGTGTGTAGTATTTGCATTGTTGGGAGCAGTTTTCAAAAAAAAAAGGACTGTGTCTTACGGGAGTGACAGTGTTTAATGACGGAAATTATAATTCGTACTTGCTAATAAACACCAGGCGCGCTCAATCACCGGTTGGGCTATGTCTTGGGCGTCACAACATGTCTAATGGTGACGTCACAGCGTTCCATCTCCTGACAATTCCCTGATCCATGACTTTAGCCTTGACTTTGATCGCGTGAGCTGTACACCTATCGCAAATTTTGCACCCAAATATTAAGTGGGCGAATAAAGTACAAATGGTGTAAATATTACCACCCAAACGCACGAGGACTAATAAAAAGAATTATTCTTGTTAAAATGCGTACAAAAAAAACTAAATTTCTAGAAGATTTTTAATTTTGTGTAAGAACTGACTTCATTATATTTTTAATCTTCATTTTAAATTATGCAAATACCAGTAAAAATTAGATGGAGTGCAAACATTTTTCTTTTTCTTTCTATGTTTGTTTCGCGCTAAAAACAACTTCACTTCGAATTCGATATAGAACACTCGTACTGAGTATGAGTTACAGGTACTGACATTTGATTCCTACGGCCATACATTTTTCTCAAAAGGGGGCAGAAGCACTCTGAAGTAAATCTCGCGAGGAGGGAAGTGGGTAATTGACTAAAAGAAATTGTTTAAAAGAAAACAGCACTTTCCATAATTTCTTTTATTGGTAAGGAATATGCTTTCAGATTTCAAAAAAAAAAAAATCAGGTTACTCTGTTTATGTTTAATAGATAAAAGTGTAATTTTGTGTCCGCAGGATATTATAAACGGAATTACTTAGAATTTTTTTTTCCGAAATTCACTGTTGAATATCTCTGACGGGCAGTTATTTTAAAATGTGAATTTCAGATAAGATGTTTTGAGCATTAAATTAAAAAAAAATGGCGCGTTAGAAGTTATGCTTACTTTGCGTAATAAAAAAACAGATTTGGTGCGTGGTAGACACGCACATCATTAGTGCAACTTCACATGTAAAAGGAATACGACATTTTTAGGAGACTCTTAATATTTGAAACACTCGTAATCATGCGTCTGAAGTAGACTTTTACCAGTGTCTGCCCGTGTCTTCAACGGAATCTAAGAATGAACCAACGGGTTCACGATAGCTGAAAATACTATGATAGAGCCCTGTCGGAAATGGTTATGCATATTGTCAAATTTTTACCGTTAACACCGGATCCAACCACAAAGGTTGCGAGTTTGGAGTTGCGAATTACGGGTTGCGCAAGTACGAGAAAGTGTGCAAACGTTTGCAAAAGTATTTGAAATTATATGAAATCATAAACTGTGGCGGCCATCAGTAACCAGTACGCCATCTAGCTATCGCTATAGAGACCGGAAAAATTCGCGAATTCATTTCGCGATAGGCTAAAATAAAAACCGTTATACCTCAGTGCTCTGTCTCTGTTATTGGTTCAAAACTCACCTAGATGACTCTGGGCCAATGAGAAGCACCCAACCAAAGCTTTATCGAATCACAGGCTGCTACGCTGGGACGTCTCACAAGACAGTAGCCAATGAGTGGGTGGCATTGGACCGAGTGTACGTAGAACTATGGAGTTCATCCTACAGGTCATTGGACCCGCGAATTTTTCCGGTCCCTAGCTATCGCTGACATGATATACATATATATGCATATATATATATAGATTTCCTTTCGCCCATCCACGGCAGCGTTAGAAAGTAACGCAAACGTTAAACGCGAGAACCTCGTACAAGAAGAATTACTTAAAAAAAAAAAAATTGGTTTGAAATAATATACGGCCACGCCAGACTCTTGAATAATTCAACGGAAGTCTTGTCGGCAGGACTTTTTCCTTATCCTCTTCCTCTTGGACCGCCCACGCCAAGAGTCACACCGTTGGTGGTCTCCTCACCAACAGCTCTTCTTCCAACCGCGACAACGCAAGCTCCGTCTCAAACCACCCATCCGGTGGGATTCAATTTGGCTTCGCTTCTCATTTCGCGATTCGAGTCGCCACATCTCCTATAGTTTACCCCTCCCCCCTCCCACTTTCCCCCTTCCTTACCACACCACAACCACTGTCGACGGGGTCCTTTTCACAGAACCAAACCTCCGTCGTCGTATTGGTTCCATGACCACGCCGTTCAGGAATTCTATTCAACTCAAGAAAGAGCTGGAAAAAAAAAAAAACTAAACTCTCTGCGATTATTGTCGCGCTCATGATGCACGGTCTCTATCTCTCTTCTCTCCGTTGTGAAGCTAAACCCCTCGCATTTCACGTGCGTTAATGGATACAATGGCAATACGGCTGAGACCGTGGAAGGGAAAAAGGGGGAAAAGAGAAGGAGGGTGTAAAACGCTGATTCTTTTCGCGATCGCTCGAAAATAGAATTTCTTTTTTGAATTTATACTTCTAATGCGACTTCCAACAAGGTTGCGTTAAACGTTTAACGCTCCTGGAGAGGGGGAATAGAAAGAGAGAGAGAGCGAGAGTAAGAAACTAAGTAGAGAGTAAGAAAAAAATTAAGATCCTACAGTTTGCAGTGTCGCCATATTTGTTTCAATTTTCAATACCCTTTTTGTATATTACAATTTAAATTGCAGAAAAAAATTATGTTTCATAGACACATAAATAGTGAGTATGTGTCATTTCTCTATGTCCACGAGGTCTTGCCGCGTCAATTTTTCTCCTTGGGGCGAACCCATCCGCTTAATTAAATAAACGGCTTTTATCGTTGAATGATTTAATGATTTATTTCATGAAAATCTGCTCTCATAAAAAAGTTAGTTTTATGGACATTGAATAGGTGTCCTCTCTCTCTCTCTCTCTCTCTGAAGATCAATCTATGAATCGTTACAAATTTATTTCCTTTATTTTTTTTTAGTTTGATTTGATACAATATTATTTCACTAAAAATCAATTTCTACCCCTTCCTATTTTCATTTCCACATTACAAAGTTTCACTTCTTCCGCTCGGAGGGACTACACGCACTATTTTTGCATGCAATTAAAAACTATATTTTAATGATGCCAAAGAAGTATAACTTCTCACGCGCATACCTAAGTACACGCACCCATTTTTTTTTTACTTTTTATAAATTACTAAGACAAAAATTTCTGTACTTTTACAAAAAAAATTCTACGGAAGCCAGTTGCCAAGATATAATTTATAATACTACAAGGAATTAATTATAACTTTATATCACACACGGGTATGGTTATTTGTTCGAGATAACACTGATTATTTCTTGATAAAATAGGCGCATAATTTCATATTTCAATTGATGTTTCGTTCAAGCATATTTTGTTTCTCAAACAATGTAAGAGATAATCGAACATTCAACAATTTTAATTTATTTGTCATATCGTTCTTATATTATAATGTGCAGTTAATACTGGAAAGCTATTTTAACTATTGCAGGCTCTGGGACAACACAAAGCATGAATACCCGCGTAAGAATCCTAACTAAGTATTACTGCGAACACTATTTTGCAGTGAGTGATACAGGTGTTGTCATGTAATTGTACAAATGTACAAGTATCTGTAAGTTTACATGAATATTTCTGTTTCATTTACAAAATTTAAAAAAAATTACAGAGTTGAATCTACACCACATTCTTGTACAAAATCAGGAAGGTGTCGTTTGTTTGTTGGTTGCGGCCCCATTTTACCCTCAATCATTGTAGCACACGACTGTGTTATGCATTTTCCGTAAGTTCGTTGGATTATGGTCCTCCTGGGAGCGTTAAATAACTGACGGTTCAAGTAAAAAATGACATGAAAATGCATTGCACTCAACAGAATTTGCAGTTTTTCATTACTACTGTAGTAAATTCCCCATACAATTCACAAGTTGGTAACAGGTTAATAACTTCCTTGTCCAATTTTTTTTAATCTGTTGCACAATGTACAGCGACAATAAAAAATTCTCGGGTATATATATACATATATTTTTTTAATTTTATACCAAAATCGTTTTGTTATTGTTGCTTTTTATTTATTTCCTTTGTGTTTGCATAATTTCCACAATCACAATCCACACACACACACTCACAAAAGCAAGTATTATTCCTGTTTGCCATCATATTATCCATATGATTTAAAATAAATATTACAAAAATACAATAACCTAACTAAACTGAATGTACTTAACAATTTTAAATGCTATTTAAAAAAAAAGAGCTGACAAATTTTTGGATGGATTAAGAATTTCAAGGATTCGACCAGAGGACCACGTCTGCATTATTTCCTGGTAACCGGATGAAGACTTTTTTTTCCAGCTCATGGTCTTCGCCATGACGGTTATACGCCCAAAACATTGATTTAAAGTGTAGTGTTTCGCATTGCAAAAACGGTTTTAAATTACTGTTTTTTTAAATGAAATTCTGACGACGGAGAATTTAAATTCATACTTAATAAATCGTCATCTGACGTTATTAAGCACAATTCTCGCAATGTTTTGGGCCGAAAACATTGAACGACGGCGAGATTAAAAAATGACTTCAAATTCGTCACAGTCTCCTGTCTCCTGGAAATTCCTAACTCCGTAGCCTGAAGTATGTTGGTTAGGCACTTAAAATATTGGCTAAAGTGCAGTGTTTAAATTGTGTGAAGCAGGTGTTAAAACACTGTATTTTATGGAGGAACGATTTCTTTTTGGCCGACGGAAATTCTAATTCATATTCACTAAACCATCATCAGACTTGGTCGAGCATCATTTTCACAACGTTTTGGCGAGGTAAAAGAAAAAGGTGATGTCAACTATACGTCACATCATGCCCGTCCCTTGACAATTCCTAAATTATGGATTCAGCAACATATTGTTACTAACATGGACGCAGAATCATGACGCGTCCCACATACCTGAGCGTTCCCACCCCCCCTTCCAGCGGTGGTCTCACCCGGGGCGTCTCACACGGCCACTGACGTCATGCGCGCATTGCCACGGCTCGATCTCAACACCTCTCCCCTTTCCACCAAGTTATACTTCCTCGGTGCTCTTGTCTATCGCTGAGCGGCCTTGGGAATTCCGCGGGGCCGCCGCGCGGACTGGCGTGAATGGGTGCCGCTTTTCTGGACGTTCCGGTCGTCGGGTCGGCCTGGGATGAGGCGGCTCGTCACAGCCGCTCTCGTCGGTTCGAGAAGGGCGCCAAAGATTATTTAAGCAGCGACGCCGGCTTCCGATGTAGTCCCGTGAGTTCGGAGAGTTCCACGAGTGAAGGGAAGTGCGACATCGGCGAAGAGGGTGAGAGACACCCTTGAGAGTGGCGCGATGCGGAGTGACGGGATCGAGAGAGTGCGACTGAGTGGCGCGAGACTGTGTGTGTGGACAGGCGCGAGGTAAGGGGCGAACCACTGTTGAGCCTTGAGTGATTTTGCGAATAAACATTTTTAAGTTGCAGTGATTGGTGAGCGGACCTTTTTTAAGTACAATTATTTAGTAGTAATGTAAATATTGGTAATTAATAAAACCGCAACTATACTTAATTGGGCTATCCCTTACGAACGCAGTTCTTCCCACATAGGCTGTAACAATATAATTTATTTATTTACTAACCCCTCACGCTTTAGGCAAGCCAGAGCGCTGCGTTCGCCATGCTGTTTATTTTTTCTATTTCTCTCTCTCTCTCTCTCTCTCTCTCTCTCTCTCTCTCTCTCTCTCGCAGGCGTCCGCTGGCCATTCGCGCCCATAACGCGAAGTGTGCATCGTTCTCAGAAATGGCTGCGGCTCAGCAGTCAAGAAAAAGAAGTAGATAATATTCAAGCATGCGATCGAGATATTATCTTTTATTGCTGGCTGGCGGGACGTGGCACGAAGGTCTTTCGTAGCCTTTCACTTCTCCAATATTTCCCTCTTATTTTTTATTTTATTTTATTTTACTTGGTTTCTGCGTTATAGGTTATGAATACCTAAGTGCTAATAATGCAGGAAAAGGTTTGTGAAAACACACGAAAGCGACGCGGAGGAAGGGGAATGAAACACAAATAAAAAATCGCATGGACTTAAGTTGTCCGAGTTTCCTGAAGAGATAAGAAAGTTAATAATCGACGGTGCTTTGCCAGAAGGGTCAGTATCATATTTTCTTTTCAGCTGAGACAATAAAAAATTATTTTTAAAAAATTGATACGGTTTATATGGATGTATTATAAATTCATGTATATCTTTGGTTTTATTTTTCAGATCAAGAATTAAACACCAAATAATTTTAAAGTACCAACAAATCAGTATTGCAAAAAAATATATGATTTAGGCACTATCGGCAATATACCGGGAAGAAAATGGTTTTTCTATTGGTTGATTTTTCTTTTTCTTACATCTTAACATTTTATTGTTTTGGATGAATTTATATTCAAAATTATCATTTATATTCAAAAATTAGCATACAGTGTGTTGAGTATGGTTCCTCAATTATGACTCAGGAATCGGTAATCATATGGCACGCATTTCATATGAGTAAAAAAAAAAAGCTTGTGCATTGTTAAGTTTAATTTTTAAGTCAAGCCAGCCAAGTAAATATTTTTATTTTTTGAAAAGCTGAATTTATAGTATGATGCACGTGCATACGTTAGGTACCCTCGATGTTCGCCTGGGAGGTATTACCCTGGTGCCTCGTAAATAACGACTGTAAATACCAGTAAGCTTGCCTGGTCCATCTTATTCCACTATCATGTTCTTCAATTCGGCTGTGAAGATCATTTTATTATTAGCTGTATCCGAATAGTAGCCGAATGGATCCCTTAGCTAAGGGATCCATAGATAGTGCATCGTAATGGACGCGGCCATCTTTGAGTTGTATCCGAATTCTCACAAGGGACGTCGATGCATCCTCTCATGCGTCCACTAGTTCGAGATTTTAAAGGGACGCGACTCTCACAGCCACTGATATGTCCATACATCCCTTAGCTTTGTCATTGTGAACATAAAACCCGTTAAAAACGAAAGTGTGATCCGAGATATTTAATCAAAATGTATTTGGAACTTGAAGATAAACACGTAAAATGTAACTATGGTATTTATAAATACTTATACTATAAGTGTATGTTTACATAATTCACATAAACAGTAAATTAATTTGATTTGTAGGAACAACAAGTGCCCGATTCAAATTTTCTTCCATATATCAATTCCCAACAATAATTTAAATCATCCGAAATTGTTTAGAAATTAGTACAATGACAAAACCAACAGGTAGTGCTAGCTGTATAACTATTCGGATATCGTACATACTTTAGAATGTATCCTTTAAATTGTGGGTGCATTTGTTTAGGGATATAGGGACATGAACTTAATGGACGCAGCCCTAGGTATTCGGATACAGCCATTATTATTTTCCTTTTCCGTCCGAGGCCAGGAACAGCACAGAACAGCCTAAGCGTCTTGCTCTCCAGGTGTTCTGAACACATGAAAACCCATTTTTTTTTTCCAAATCCATCCCAGTTCACGAAATAACTAAATAAATTCTTCAACACAGCTCGACCCACGCTGTAAAAATTTATCACCTTTGCACAAGTATTTTCATGTTTATGTGTAACACTGAATGAAAGGTGAACTACTACAATTTAATTTACCTAGAAACACTCAGGGCCAGACCAATTTTCGAATTTAGGTGTGTTTGGGGGACAAGGGAAGTGACCAAAGATGGTACGGAATACCTCTCAGATAAATGGGAAGTACGAACATTTTGAAGGGAAAAAAAATGCCCCTCTTTAACAGGCGTTAACATTGCTATAGGACATGAACTTTGCGAATTTTTTTTTATGATAAATATAAGTGCATCTTGATGCTCAATATCGCGAAAAAAAATTTTCACTCCTGTCCAGTAAAATCTAAGCAAAGTCTGAAAATATTAAGTTAATCGTGTTGATCACCGCAAGCAGAATGGGAAGCATGCATTAACTTTCACTTTTTTTTTGCTTAATACTGGATTCTTTACTGACGTCTTGAGAAGTAATTATCAGGAATATGGAATAGATTTATTTTTGTTATTTCTAAAACTTTTTTTAAAAAAATTAACAGGGTGTTTTGGGGAATGGTTATCACCCCCTCCTCCCATTTTACCTCCTATAGGGCTACCCCTGAAAAAAAAATGTATGTGAGGAAATTACTTTTTTTTTTTTTTTTTGCTGATTCGGATACCCTACTGTTGAATCACGGAATCTGAAAATTTCAAACGAATCCAATTGAAACTGTCCTTGCAAAGTTCGGACAATGATCGTATTTGGGCCGACCTCTTCCTTTATGAAAAAAAAAAAAAGACTTTGAATAGATCGATCCCTGCGCGCGTCAAAGCACACCGGAAATGATTTCCTCGTCCACTCACGGGGCCGTGAACAATTGGAGAAGCGTTTCATTGAAGCCGCCGCCAGATAATTTTAACGAGGAACGCCAATCAGGAAGTGGTAACGTTTCAAACCTTTATTTATTTATTTGGGCCTGAACCTTTTATTTTTTTTTGTTATAAGCTTTAAATTATGTATTTATTTATAATACATATTATAAACTTTTGTAAACCCGGGGTGGTTATGTTAATAATAATGTTCAATATAAATACATCCAAAACAATAAAAAAATAAGTAAAAAATAATAAAAAGTAACATATTAATTTTTTTCCGGTATTGTGACAAAAGGGTCAATATCAAATTTTTAATGAATCTGATCTGAGTTGTGGATTCTGTAAAAATCTCTGGTGTTTAATTCATGTAATGCCAAAATAATAGATAACTTTTTTTTTGTGAAAACCAGAAATATAAATATATTTTTTAAAAAAATCATATGGACCTTATCTATTTTAATTTTTTATTTAGTTATAAACATATTTTAGCAGCATCCAAGGCTACCGGAATCGAGAACAAGACCGGAAATGAATCGATGGTCGAGCTAAATCTAAAATTCGCGGTATTATTTGAAGGCAGTCTGAAATGCAAATGTTCGTAGACCTGAACGTCACTTATAATCGGATCACGGGTTATTTGTAGGAACCAAAAAAAAAATATTCACATTTTCAATTAATTCTACGACAGACTTCACAGTCCTCTGGATAAAACTGGCGAATGCCGTCACCTGTTTGTTCACTGCCGATTGGTGTCACGTATCATCTTGGAAGCCTGTGATTCGATACTTCTTTAGCTAAGGGTTTCCCACTGGCCAAAAGTATTACGAATAAACTGTGTGCCAATAGCGCAAGGAGCTTAGAGATATGCCTATTTTAATTTTATCCTATCGCGGAATAAACCGTGATTTTTTTTCTATTTTGTTATTTGACTCGCTCTGAAGGAATACACTAACAAAAAAATTTCATCTTCGTAAATTTCGGGCTATTTTCATAAAATTTACGGACACATGTTATCAACCTGTTACCAACTTGTGAATTGTATGGGGAATTTACTACAGAAGTAATGAAAAACTGCAAATTCTGTGGCGAGTACTGAAAGGCTTACACTGTTAACAAAACAACAGCGGCAGAAGGGTACGTAGATAAATGGTACTTCTTTCGAGAACCTTTAAATTTGAGAAAAGTTACCGAACAGAACCTAAAAACATGAATTGATAGTTCTCATGTTGTCTGCCTCCAACCAAAGTGTAAATAAACGTATAAAAATTTTATTTATGCATGAAATAAATTATTTGGTAACTTAGTTTCCAAATGCTTCTCTCGAAAAACTTAAAACATATATACATTCTTTAAATGATTCATGCAATTGGGAATTTTGATTTAATAACAGGTGCCAGCTCCCGAAACGTCGCAACTGTTTTGACATAGAGACCTTACAGTGTTAGTCTGCGCTGTCGTCGTTGTGTTGTCCATGATACCTGTTTATTTCCATCGATGGGTCCATCTGTTCCCACATTAGCTGATTAGTAGAGATCGGAATGATCAATGACCTGTAGGATGAACTCCATAGCTCTACGTACAATCGGTCAAATTTCACCCACTCATTGGCTGCTGTCTTGTGAGACGTCCCAACGTAGCAGCCTGTGACTCGATAAAGCTTTGGTTGGGTGTTTCTCATTGGCCCAGAGTCATCCAAGTGAGTTGTGAGCCAATCGCAGAGGCAGCACTGAGGTATAACTATTTGTATTTTAGCCAATCGCGAAATGAAATCGCGAATTTTTTCGGTCTCTACTGATTAGGCTTGTTATCTGTTAGTTTATGTTTAAATTTTTATTTCTTAATCTGCATTCTTGGTTTTTTTTTTTCATTAAAAACAGTGCAAACCAACAATGGCGAGTGTTGGAATTATATGATTTTAAATAATATTAGTTTTTTTTTTTACTGTGTGTTTAACATAATACGATCAATTGGAAACGCTTGCAAGTTCAACACGATTATTTTATTGCATGGCATTACATGCCTCGAAGCCACCCGGTGGCTCAAGAGTCGAAGACAAGTTGTTGTATTTCGGGGTGGGGGGGGGGGGGAGAGAAAAAGAAACAGTTAAAATCACACATTTCCGAACAAAAAAAAATAACAGAAAAAAAACCAGCGTGAAACCGACTTTTACGACGGCAATAAAACTGCAAACTCGATATATTTGTTCCCGACGTTCTGCGGCGGGCAAACTTTCTGTGATCAAAGGGAGCATCTCGTTGCCCTTCGTGGGAGGAGGGGGAGATGAGGCCATCCAAAAGTTGTGTGTGTGTATATATATATATTATTTCCCAGGATGTACATTCCCCAACCCCTTTTTCGAACCAAAAAAATAACTACGCAGCGAGGTTCGAGAGTAGTTCGCAGATCGGAGATCACCAGACGTATATCAGACACGGCTAGCCCCGAATCAAGGGAGGGCCTCCCCTATTTGACGGCAGGGACAGCTCGCACGGCGACCCCATCAGGCTGCGCGGCGAACTTCGAAGCTAAAAGGGCCGTCGGCAAGAGTTCCGACACTGCAATTTTATTTGACGTAAACACGTCTTTAAAATCGAATTCCATAGTGGGAGGCAGTTAAAACAAACGAATGATGACAAAATCAGGGGGATACAGTTTGGTGTTGCAGCTACATATCCATCATCTCCATCCGAAATTCAATCACACCACTGGACAGCTAAAGGATCAAATAATTCGCTAGCGCTAAGGCCCAGCGCACACGGAACAACTGTTTTGAGACGAAGGTTGCAAACCAGTTGAGGTAGCAACCAGATTGCAAACAGAACGAAACTTCTGTCCGCACACTGACAAGACTTATTGTGGATAAGTTGGTGTTAATTCGATGAGTGCAGTTGGTTTTCCGGTGCTTGCTATGTCAAATTCAGATTCAAATGTGAAGGCCATTGTTAATTATTACCCATTGTTACAATTAATAGATAATTATTAGTAGAGCAGTTTGATAATAATTTATAAGTGTGTCATATTTCACTACTCTAGCCCATCTAGAAGTGCCTGCACATTTTAATAGTTCAATCAATAATACTTGTGGCTTTATTATAGTAGATACACACAACCATTTCTAACCTGATAAAATTTGCTCAAATGACATATTTAATTGGCCGGCCACCTCTTGCCATGCTTTCTCTGTCACTTCTTTTCTTGAATATCCTGGAAGTTTATAGGTGTAAAGTGCTTCATGTTTATCCACCTCTCCTACGAATTATAAATTTAATTCTTGAAATTAATAATAAGCACCTCTGAAATAAATAATAAACACCTCGTGGTTTCGTTCGACTAAAGTTTGCAATGCGACTGCGACCACGGATCCACGGTTGCATACAACTGGTTTGAGACTGGTCTCAAACCAATCGCCTCGTGTGCGATTCCCCGCCCCCATGCGCTGCCAAGGTCACAAAACAGCAGCGAGCTCAACCGTTAAGCAACTGTTGTCACAAAATAGTTGCTCCGTGTGCGCTGGGCCTACGTGACGACTGTGACGCATCGCGCGCGGTGGAGGGGGAAGCGCCGTCATTTTGAGGTCATTTTGGCTGCGTTTCGAGATTTCCATTTAGTATAACTTTTGACTCGGAGAAGCTACGATGTTCGTTTGAGTTTCGATCGTCGGCTCTCGTCAAAATCTATCGATTACTTATATATAGAGACCTGCAAAATTCGCGGATTCATTCGGTAATAGGCTAGAATTCAAACGCATATACCTCTTAGATAATTTTACTATTGGCTTACTGTCCATCTGGACGAATCTCAACCAGTTATGAACACTCAACCAAAGAAGGATCGAAACACAGACAAACCAGCTGAGACGACTTACAAGTCGGCAGCCAATGAACTTGCGTTATTTGCCCGAGTGTACAGGGGTATATGCAGTCTATCCTGAAGGCCATCGAAACCGCGAATTTTGCAGGTCTCTACTTATATATAAAACATTATAGTGTAAAATAGTTACAGTGAATATATATGGTGTTAAAATAAAAAATAGCGTATTTTATATTTTGTATAGAAAATATTACCTGTTACGTACACTTATTCACGTACAACACACGGCCGTGTCCATAACACAGACACACTCCATTTTTTTCCCTAACCTAACATAAAGCCATGAGTGTGCGGGAGAGGTCTGGGTAGGGAAGACTCTAAGTGCGTCTCAGGCCGAAGCCTATACGCTCTAAGCATGCAGGTTGTTATTCATGCAGGAGAGGTAGCATGCATCGTGTGCTAGGAGGGGGATTGGCCAGCCATGGCTGCGATTGGCGCCATGACTAACTCCCCTCACAGACTATTCTAGACTAAACCTAAATAAGTTGGGCCCAGGTAAAACCTGCATAGAACCATTGGTAGAGACCTGAAAAATTTGCGGATTCATTTCGTGAACTGCTACAATTCAAATAATTATAGCTTAGTGCTGCTTCACTGTTTATCTGGAGTAAAGAGGGCCAGTTAGAGACCCTCACTCGTAGAAGTGTCGAATAACAGGCTGCCCAGTTGAGATGCCTCACGAGTTAGCAGCCAGTGGACAGGTGGTGTTTGCCCGAGTGTGCAGAGGATAGTGGAGTCTATCCTGGATGTCATTGAACCCACGAATATTTCCGGTCTCTACCCATTGGGCTTTTTCATGCGGGGTGCAAAAATCATGCATTATGCGTGCAGGTTGGTTACGGGAAACAGAAAGATGGATCTGGATAAAGAGTTGGCCAGAGAAGAAAAGAGTCTACCATGCGGGGTCGTTGGGCGCTTGGACATCGCTATCCGCATTTCCACCTGGTGGCACTGGTTTGTTTGGGGTAGACTTTCCTCGTTTCCTGCCAGGCTGCCAGCCAGCGATAGTCACGCCGCGAACTCTTAATGCTCAGGATCGTGCAATTATTTATTTATTTATTAATTTAACGTGACGTCTAATAAATCGATTAACGCCGGCTGCACGCACGAAAAAGGATAACTCATTGTCCCGTTACGAACATTGTCCCGTTACGCTCATTGTATGCTTGCGCCGCATCTATCTCTCTTCCACTCGATTGGAACACCCATCGATTTGACTTTTTCGAGGCACATTAAACTTGAAACACTCCCATTCGTTTCCTACTTTTCCTATCATCGTCCTATCCTTAACAGAATAACGCAGATTGAAAGAAGTTAAATAGCAAACATGTATAAAAGTTATAGTTAAAATAATCTCTTCGTTAAAGTGATAAACATATTTAAATTAATGAGTGCAAATAAAAGAAAATTTATCAATTAAATTGTAGATTTCATTTCACTCCTTCTTTGTATCCATACAAAATAGTGATAATTCAATAAAAATGATTCAATTTTGTTCATAAAAGTATGCAATCATTTCATCAATGTTTTGTTATGACGTTGTCACGTTAAACTATCGTCCGTAAACCGACTTTACAGACAACCAATTTTTTTTTTTTTTTTTTCGCGGAAAATATTCCAAGACAAGCATAAATGTTACACGCCCTAGTTTCTTCTGCGTTGCTCTCAAGTTCACGTCGATTGGCACAACACCGATCACAGTAGTTCAGTGCGGAAGAGAATAAAACGTCCTGAGTGACTCGGTCAAATAACGCAACCACAAGGGAACAATCGTTTGCGCAGAGACACCTTATTGCATTCTAATGGGCGAACTGATTGACCCTATGGCAGATACACTACGAAACTAAAATTTTACTGCGAAACTTCTCTCGTATGCTGAACGCCGTGTTTTCAATTCGAAATCCCATCCATACACAAAAAACTTTGATCAAATATCTTTTTTCTATAATGTTACAATTTTCAAACAATAATTACTAGGTAATTATGGGGGGAAAATTAGCCTGAAATTTATTTTTGAAATAAAAATTAAAATATTTATGAGCTTCCCAATTAAAGTGTCTTGAAATTAATCTGGACACATTTTGGTTCATTGTCAGGTATTTAATTTTAGTCGAAAAATTTATAAATTTATTAAATATATAAATTTTTGCCAACGCAGGTTTTCAGTTGAAGCAGGTTAAAGGCTGGTTGTATTTGAGTGTAATTCTGCTGTTATGTTGACAAGAATAACGATGTTTACAAAATGTTAACATTAACTGGAATGAACTCTATTCCTACGTTTTTTTTAATCAATAGTTTCTCGATACACAGTTTAAAATAGGTCACAAAATGACGACGAACATGGGTTGCCCATTATCCAGGGGATCTTCGTAAAATTTTCAGACACTGGGTTAGCTCAATTTAATTATTAACTCGCGTGAATTCGCTTCTCTTGTTAACAAATCATTCAAAACTTGTTAAGTCCATGCGATAAAACCAATTTCTTCCTCACAATTGAAACAAAACACAGAAGTCCGAATCTAAAGAATTTTCAACGAAGATCCATTTGTATGTAATCACAAAGAAAAATTCGTTTACACTGTTGTAAATTACAGTGAATGTACGTATTTTTCAAAGAAGAATTTAACTCAAATAAACTAAGAGTTCTTCGTGATTTCAAATAACTGAATCTTCGTATACAATACGACGTATTTTGACTCCCAAGTTGTATGTTTTGCTATAAAAAAAAAGGAAGACACATACGTGGACAAAATAAGAGTGTGCTTACTGTAGACTTAACTAGTTTTTGAATGTTTTGTTAATATATCAAGAATATATTTTTATTATTCATGTTCAAATTTAGTAAATTCAGTATCCGTAAATTTATGAAGGTATCCGTGACGAATAGTCTTCGTAAATTGAAGGCCATTTTTTTTACACTCTTTTTGACGGGCATTGCATTTTTCGTTGATACGTCCTTACATTTACTGCAAATTCTTACAGTGTATTTAGGAAGAAGGGCGGGATATTATTTGCAGAGTGTATCAAATTATTCTGACCCTCGGACGGAATAGTAAATTAATTGTATTCTCTTTTTCTGCTCCGTTTGTGGTGAGGGGTTTAATTTCAGTTCCTTTTAACCGCCGCCGAAAAACTGGCGGGGCGAGAGACAAGTTGATGAGAGATGAAGTCATAAGTCAGTGGTTACAACTAACTACACCAACCATTCCCTTCCAGACAGAGACTAGGGTACGTTGGAACAGTCTGCTACCACTTTTAATATCGGTCGACCCTCGTGAGACATCACTTTCTGATTAAAAATATGTTAATCCAATTAACAAAGGCGGAGAGATATGGACCTAAATGCACCATATTACTTCCAACATAATTCATGCTCTAAAATATCTTACGGTTTAGTACTTGCTTTCGTTAAGCCAGAACTATTAGATACGTTAGGATATTTTTTAAAGCAATGGCAGCGTGTATATGAAAGTATAGTTTCAATTTTAGTCATTCCTTTCTACTGAACTCTAGTGTATTCACGAGATAAACTGTTTAGCATCATATGACCATTAACTATTTTCTTCTTTATGTTGTAAATGTCAAAAACAATTATCAAATAGAAATCTTGAGAAGTTGACTGCAAGTATTTGTTTCTAGACATGACCGACAGCAGTGACAAAAGTGCTAAGCCTAGTAAATGACTTAGGCTTATCTCATCACTAAGACTCTTCTAAGCTTGCCCTCTTACAAATTACACTTCCTCTAGTGAAGGGAGGATGTTGCTTTAATCCCGTGATTAAATATTCCATTTCTCTTCCCAGCCCTTAAGACCGTGATTAGCTTTCTGATACCCTGATTGTCTTCACGCATAATTCATTCCTTACTTAACTTCTAAAAAAAAATATTGTAACGTGGCAGTAGTACGATGCTACCCCAAATTTGACTATACTTCGTGATTTAACTGCTCAACGTTTTCAGTTAACTACTACTTGATTTTTTTCTTGTTTGCATTTCCTCTGGCCTCAGATGACAAAGCCTCTTGGACAGTCATATTATGTTTAATTTGAGGTAAACTAAGATATAAATCATTATTAATAATTAATTACTTCTCAAGTGCAAGGATTTTAACGTGCGTGCAGTCTTCTTGCTGAGCATAAGGAAACTATGAAAGTAGAGCGGTGACCGTAACATTATGTAGCGAGGAAATTAAGACAAAGATGTAACGCAAGTATCTCGAATGCTTTCAAGAACCTCTACCGGATGTTTCTTGCCTAAACATTGTTTTTTTTTTTTAATTAACGCGTTTTAGATATTTTCACAGTTTTAAAAAGCGCAGTTTGAAAATAAATACGAAGAAACAGAACTACTCATTCGCCCTCAGTGAATTCTTAAATTATTTTCGTAAAAAAAAAGTTGTTACACGTCATGTTTCTTTTTTTTTTTTTTTCTGAAACTATGCACACATTATGTGTGACCAAGTAGTCGTGAGCCTTAATTTACCTTCCGTTTAAGTATTAGGAAAGCAAATTTTTTCTTGAAAGTCCTTGTTAAATATAATATTTACTAATAACTGACTGATCACCATAAAATGGTTCCTTTTCAGTATTAAGTATAATTTACATTTGGGCTTTATTCTTACGTTCCTTCTCAAATAATGTCTAGGTATTTTTTTAATGTTCAACTCATTTTTGATTCTTTAATAACCAACGAGCCAACCGCCCGCATCCCCGTTTTTTTTTTCTTTTTATCTTAGACTTATTACTAGAGACCTGCCAAATTCGCGGATTCAATGAACTCCAGGATAGACTCTACTACACTCTACACACTCGGGCAAATGCCAACTGTTCATTGGCTGCTGACTTGTGAGTCGTCTCGACCGAGTGTCTGTGATTCGACACTTCTTTGAGCGAGGGTCTCTAATTGGCCCTCATTACTCCAGATTAACAGTGAACCAATTGCAGAAGCAGCGCTAAGGTATAATTATTTAAATTGTAGCATATCACGAAATGAATCCTCGAATTTTGCAGGTCTCTACTTATTACAAAGTAAAAATTCTGGGTAACTAGAACAGGAATAATGATGTCAAACTACAAATGGCCCATTTGTAAATTTGTGTATTTACATAAAACAACTTCATCATTACAGAATAGTGTTCGCAGTAATACTGGGTTCGGATTCTCACCCGGGAATTCATGCTTTGTGCATGCTTTGTGTTGTCCCCGTACCTCCAATAGTTGAAGGTTATTGGCAAACCGTTCCAGAAAAGCTTTCCAGTATTAACTGCGCACATCAATATGCATAATAAAACAAAATTATGTACATTTGTTGAATATTCGATTATCCCTTCTACGGTTTTAAAAAATTAATATTTTATAAGACATCTACATTTAAGTAATGCTCAAATTTTCATAAGCGTAACAAGAAATAATCAATATTGTTTCCAAAAACGTATTTCACATATGCAAAAAAAAAAAACATACGAATGATGATGTAAAAAATTTACAACCGTTTTCTTGTAGTATTACAAACTATTTCTTCGCAACTGTTTTCCCAAAGGAATCTTTTGTAAAAGTACAGAGCGCAACACTTTTCGTCACTATCTGGCGACATCATCTCCTCGGCTTTAAATACATAGGTTTTTTTCACGTCAAAAATAAATAAATAAATAAATAAATGAACAACCAGCAAAGCCTGAACAGACTCACTGTCCTCATCCGAAGGTCAGTTCCGAAACGACGATAGGTTCGCTTAATCCCTTAAGCTCTTTTGTTTTCCCTGACGTCCAGATTCCGTCTTTCTCCCGAACCACGCAATGTCCGGTTGTTCTACGACAGCAGCCCCGGACAATTACCAACCCGGACATGATACATCCTCCCTCCCTGACGCAGGAGTCCGTGAGGGGGGGGGGGGGGGGAACAGTTTGAACGGGCATCGTGAAATACGAGCAGCAATTTTTTTTTTCCTTTCTATATCCGCCGCAATTTAAACGCGTTCCTCGCAAGACCGCAACTCCTTTGAGCGCCACATGGGAGGGTTTGGTTCTCCAACAGAGGTATTTATCAAAGCCGCACACGAGAAGGAAATACGGTTTATATTATATATATATAAACATATACAGTGCAAGTCAGAATTCATCCGGGAAACTCCGGGATGCAGGTTCATCTCGACGAAAATATGTTGAAAACATCCATACGACTTGTGGTATTGAGTGCTTTCCAAGGCTTGTCTTTTGTATATGATAGAAGAAAAAAGTATTTAAGATTGAACACTAAGCGTCCGGATAATGTTTAATCGAATCAAATTCAACAACCACTGCAATTTTTTTTTCGCTGTTCCTTAAATTATTTCATTAAAATAATTGGTGGTAAATACCTTTATATTTCACATACTTTTTGAGGCATGTTGCTGACCTCAAGTATTTCATTGAAATAAATTTGCGACGGCAACAATATTCGTGGTGGTTGTAGAATTTCATTCAATTTAAACACAATCCAGACACTCAAGAGTTCCATCTTAAATACCTTATAATATTTACAATAAAATTGATTTTCATATTCACATTCAAGGACGAACAGCAGCCTTGAAAAGCAATTTAGACCGTAAGTCGTATGAATGTTTTTAACTTTTATATTGTCTTTGTGAACCAAAAAAAAATATTTTTACAAAAAAGATTCCTTTTGGAAACCAATTGCCAAGAAATATTTTGTAATACTACAAGAAATATATTGTAACTTCGTACAACACATGGCTATCATTAATTTTTGCATATATGAAATAACGTTTTTCAAGATAACAACTGAGTATTTCGTATGAAAATTAGGCGCATAATTTTTATATTTTAATCGATGTTTCATTCAAGCATATTTTTTTTGGACCATGGAAATTTGACTTCATTTGGTTGTATCATGCTAATTTTGTGCGCAGATATTACCTGAAAGCATGTTCAGGGAACGGTAACTACCTATCGGAGGTACTGGACAACACAAAGCATGCATACATACATGCATACATACATACATGCATGCCCGGGTAAGAATCCGAACCCGGCAATGGATGCGAAAAAAACTTTTTACAGTGCGCATCCGATTTTTTTTTTCCGGTCGAATTCAGACCTACCCGGTATTATCATGCACGGAGAAGAAAGGGGGGAAAAAAAAAGAGAGCGTTTGGAACGGCTTATCATATCCCTCGAGTTTTTAAACCTCCACCCCCCCCCCCCAAGACCACGCTCAACCCTCGCCAAAAAAAAAAACCGTTACAAATGAACTTGACAGCGGACGTGAGCAGACGGGAAGAAAGTGGAGAAGAAGAGAAAGGTAGATGGATCTCGTACGTGGTACCGACCACCGCGTAAACAGTCATCAGTCATCGGCGCGACGACAAACGGGCATGCAAATTGCCGAAGTCCCGGCTGTCTTCCGCAGGGGGGGAGTTTTCGGAGAAGGGGGAGGGGTATGATATCTGCAGACAGCTCCAAGCGGTGCATGCGAATGAAACATAATAATAATATTAATAACGAAGGAAACAGGAGAGAGAGAGAGAGAGAGAGAGAGAGAGAGAGAGAGAAGGAAGGAGAAAAAAAAGGATGCCACTACGCGGGCCCTTCATACTAGAAGGTAAAGCGCTCCCAGAATGTCTTTTGTTACGCAAAGTTGGAAATTTATATGCTCTCGCGTAGACATGCGAGCATTAATACCGACGTGGCTACACTGCAAGAAAAAATAGTTTAAAATGTTCTTTTTCTAAGTATGCAAAATTAGTTGTCAAAAAAAATTTTTTTTAGTTTTTATTGTATACGTCTTTAAAGGGAAAGACATTTCAAAACAGAAATATGTTACTTTGGTTTCACCAGCTTTAATTTGGTCATGACAATATTCTGTCATTTTAAATTATCTTCGTCAAAACAATTTAATCAAGACTCTGGATTTTTCAGTGGAAATGCTTATACAATTCGTGCATAAACACGACACAAATAGAAAACAACATCTATACAACCTTCCGAGAGAAGAACAAAAGACACGGACTGTTGGCAGCACTTATTTGGGAAAGTATTCTACCGGATGAATGAAGTGAGGTTGGAAATCGCTTGGCGAGATGTGTAGCGTTGACGGACGGATGGATTGTATCTATGATTTTGACCGCGGCAGTCAATTAACTTTAGGTCGAGGTTTTAAACTATCGCGATGAACGCAACGCCACACGTAACCAACGCAAGAAAATCATGCACGGAAGTAGCAAGACGTCACCAAACCTACAACTTGAACTTGTAAACCAGCAGAAAACAATTTTGTTTGGATAATTCACGTTCATTAATAAAGCATAATAAATTGTCCATAATTAGATTTAAAAATGCTACTTTCTTTAACTTTGCGAAAGTTTAACGCGTGAAAACGCGATTTATTTAAATAAAACCAACATCGTGGAATTCTATGCACATGACGTATGCGTTAATTTTTTTAAAAAAGTTATCGGGAACAATTCGCTCCGATTTCGGAAATGCGGAAACGCAAGACGCAGAAACGTTTATGAGTCTTGCGTAGTTTATTAGCGCGTACGTGGAAACGTTTTTTGCACTTTTTTTGCGTTTTGCGTTTTTGTTCGTTCTTGCGTTTCCAGCGTAGTTAATAAACCCTGCCTTAATCGGTGGTCAAAACCGGAGTCACTCGCACCGAAAGCCAGAGAATATCAAACTGTGCTACCGAGGGAAAACATTTTCAGTACTTCTACAAAAGAATCCTTTGTAAACCAGTAGCCAAGATATAGTTTGTAATACTACAAGAGATATATTGTAATTTTGTACAATACATGGCTATGATTAATTCTGCACATTTGAAATACTTTTTTTTTCTCGAGATAATACTGAGTATTTCTTACGGAAATTGGCGAATCATTTTATATTTTATTTGACGATTCATTCAAGCACGTAGGGTCTGTATGTTTTTAAACCATGGAAAAGATAATCGAATATTCAACAGCTCGATTTATTTTTTTACCTTGCTTTTTTATGTGCGCAGTTTAATACTGGAAAGCTATTCAGGAAACGGTTCACTATTAACTAAATTACTGAAGTTTATGGGACAATACAAAGCATAAATGCCCAGGTAAGAATTCGAACCCAACTAATTTGTAGTGATTTAATTGTTTTCCTGGAAACGCACAAATTTACATACATCTGTCATTTTACGTGCATTTTTCTGTTTCACTTACAAACTAAAATTACATTGTACCATCTATCGTGGGTGCAAAAATATATGAATCGATTATTTCAACATCGATTATCGATTCTGCCCACCACTACAATAGGTGTCTGATGACGCGGTAGGGGAAGAGGGGCGAGGGGAAATGGTCCCGGCAATATTTCGGCAGTGCGAGCCACCGGGAAATATCGGCGAGGTGGGGCGAAGGCCGTAGGACATTACCAAGGAAATGACCAGCTTCTCAAATCGGAGAGCCAAAAGGGTGGAGGGAAGGTGGTTTATATAGTTCCCACCAAAAGTTTGAGACCATCAGACGCCTTAATGAACTAATATTTTGTTCTATAATCCCGGACATTATAAAAAAATAATTACTATTTAAGTGGCTTTTGACGTGCGGTTAGCTAATTTTACCAAAAAAATGCGGTAAGAACATTTAATATTTATTAACGTTAATTTATTTTGTAATTACGATTTTTAATAACAAACCACTGTATTCTTGCGAAATGTGTTCTTTGTTACTAGTTATAGGCCTGTCAAACTATACTAACTTACTAAAATTTATAAAAAAAATTATTCTGTAAGTAAGACTATAAGGAAATCTGTGTTTAAAAAAAAGTAATTGTGGAAATTTTCAATGATGTTAATGGAAAATTTTAAAAGTTATTATGATCAATAAATAAGTAACTTCTACCAGGAGTCTATGACCAAAACGTTAAAAACGCATGGTCACAAAACTTTTGGCAGGACCTGTAGAGGCACGCTGGAGTGAAAGAAGTCGGTGAGCGAAGGGAGTGAGAGGAATAAAAAAAATTGGGGGGGGGGGGGAGAAGGTATGATTGAACGCAGGGATGGGATGGGCCTTTTGTGCGGTGATGCCCAACCGGCCATCTGATTGGGCGCGTGTCTGGAATGCGCTTACGACACTGGGCGTAAAGGCCTTGGGTGAAGGAAAGCCTGGAGATTCACCGACCACTCCCGAACATACCCGAAGTTAGTCGCCCAATCTCCGCGGTCGGGATGAAAGAAAAAAAATCAAAGATCACGTGGTCTGCCACGCGCGTTAAACTGGGTTCAAAATTAAAAAAAAAACAGTAACAATAGGTCGTGTGCATAATACTTGACCGCCATTTTTTCTAACTTGCTGATTCACAACAACACACAAAGCAGTCGTGAGCGCTGTTAGAAATTAGAGTACATTAACGGATTTTTTTTTAACGAAGAATTTAACTCAAACAAAGAGTTCTTCGTAATTTCAAAAATTCTTAGAAACTACGCAATATTTCGACTTCCAAGTTGTATGTTTCGTTCTAAACAAAAAAAATGTGAACACACACGTGGACAATTGAAGAGTAGACTTAACAAGATTTTGAAAGTTTTGTTGATGTATCAATAATATTATTTTGAAATCATGTTCAAAGTAAAGTTCCCTCTGTGTCCGTAACATTAAGGAGATGACCGTAAATTTTACCAAGATAACCAGCGATATCCGTGAATTAAAGGTGAAACATTTGAACAGTCTGCACGGGAGAGAGGTCATGCGCATAAGAGGAAAATGAACCTATTTTATTTATGCTACGGAACGCACGCCTCAACAGCCATCGAGAGAATAGTATGGTGCAATTTTTGGCGAGATCTGAGAAGTGTTTATGTCAATCATATTGTGACAAGAAACTATAAAATATTACAATGTCCAGGTAATTTACTTATAAATCACTAGCGATAAAACTAAATACAAAAAAAAAACCTAAACCAACATGTTTCGCGGCTAGAACTGTTAACTAAAGATGTTACGTAACACAAATTAATTTATATGTTTGAAATCTGTTATCAAAAATTGCTGGTCAGATGTCACGGGATAATTTGAAAGTTGATATGATAATTTACTAACACTACCAACAGATGTCGGATAGCGCGATAATTTATCGACTTAAATTAACAGTAAGATTTAGTTTTGAACCTATTTCGCACATGTCATGTGAACAGTCGTGTGTATGGCTTGTTATGAAGTCGCTTTTTTGTTGTTAATTATGAACTCAGATAGAGAGGCTTGGAAATTTGTAGGGTACAAAAAATATTTTATATACGTGTACGAGATCGCAAAATGTAGGCTACAATCGTACAGCAAGCGCAAAGAGTATATAGGTATGCGAGTGTATAAGAATGTTTGCGAACATCCAAGAACTGGTGTGTGTTAGATAACAAGTACACAAGTGCTTAAGTACTGCCATCCGTGGTTTCGAAAAAATATTTGACAGCCAAAGAAGTACACGATGGAGATTAACCGTTCTAAAAAACACGGAGACGAAAATCTTAATAAATAATAGTTTAAAAAACTAAAAAACACGCTTTATATAGAAAACCAAACTAAAAAATAGAAAATAAATTTTAATAAATTTGAATTAAGAATACTGCAAATTTTTTTATAAATATAAATTAAAAATAGTGTAAATAAGAAAATAATGTATTTTATTTTAAAAAAACGTGGGGTGCAGGGTGTCAATACATATAAATATTTTATTGACAGATATGAGTAGAAGGATTATAATTTCGATAATATCTTAAAAAGCACCCCACGCTTTTTTTTAGAATAAAATACATTATTTTCTTATTTACACTATTATTAATTTATATTTATAAAAAATTTTGACACTATTCTTAATTCAAATTTATTAAAATTTATTTTATATTATTTTAGGTTTGGTTTTCTATATGAAGCGTGTTTTTTAGTTTTTTAAACTATTATTTATTTTATACTTTTTAGTTTGGTTTATTTATAAAAGAATTTTTTTTTCCTCAATTTCTTCCAGGTAAAAATCCTTAAACTGTAAGTTTTTCTCTCTATCCAAATATGTTTTTTGATATATCATCTGTCAAACTTATCCATATTTTCCGTGTATGATGTCTTTTATTTAATTATTTCCTGACCTTGGCATAGTTTGGAGTATTTGTAACTGCTTGGTGTAGATTTGCAGGTTGGTGTTCGAGTGGAATTTCAAAATTCTGCTTATCAGGTGTAGCTATTGAGGTTATGCATATGGTGTTTGATTTCCCATCTGCTGTTGGTTTAACAGCAAAATCAAACCTCAAATTTTCCATATTTCATGAAATATTTGCATAAAAGGTTGTTTTATAATAAGGTTTCACTCTTGGTTAATTGGTAAAATGAAACAAATATGTAATTGTGTTTCTCTATTTAACGAAAGAAACAACTTTTAAAGCCCTTATTTCAGTTTTTTTTTCATATTTTTACAAATATAGATAATATTCTCTTCAAGAAAGTATCTATTGTTCACAATAATCATAACCCACTCTCACTTTTCATTTAATTAAATGTCACAATATTTAGTAGGCTTTGTTTATATCGCGCCAAAGACAAACTGAAAGAAAAGAGTTCGCACATGAGCGAAATGGTTTTCTTTACATACATGTCTTTGTTTCATTTTACCAATTATATAAATTGACAGAAATATTTATTTGCAAATTGATTAATGGAATAATCTTATCAAATTAGTGTATTGTCATCGGTCCTCGATAAATCTACAAAGTTTCAATGAAATCTGGCCGTTTAAAGTGGGTCAAAATCGCTCCCAAAGGAGTCGGTTACAAACACACATACAAACATACAAACAAACATACAGGTGAAGCTAATATAAAGCGTGTAAAAATAGTCTTTACATTTGTCTAGAACCTCTTTGTGACATGTAAAATTTTAGCTCTCGATGTACGGCATTTGGCGGGAGTAATTTCGTGACTGCGACGGAAGTCGAGAAACGGAAATGTGAAACAACCACGGTGCTGCTATGTGCAACGGATGGCGCGAATCAAAGTTCACAAAGCCAAAGGTAAAATTTATAGTATCAGGCGTTTAATGAATTTTTAACCAGATGGGCCGTAATTTTAATAAGACTCCTTGTCGGAAAAAAAACAATTCCGAAGACTGGGCTGGGTACATTTTTTCAAGTCATTTTTTTTTTCGCTTATATCGGAGTCTTTCTTTAATATACTTACAAATCTTTCTCTGCATAACGAATAACGGCAGTGACTTCTAGCGGCGGATGCGGAAAAACACGCGTGATACGCGTCCAGAAATCACGTTAGGAACACGACGGGCGTTTATTTTTAACACGCCCGGCATTATTTTCAAAGAAATTCCACTTTTGCATCACTAATTTTCTCGTTACCGAGGTACTGGTGAGTACCGACAGACTCTATTACAATTTTTAAATTATTTTTTTTCCCTGACTCAATTTTTTTTCCTGCCATCGAGTGGAACCGGGGGGGGGGGGAGGGGGGGAAATTTCGTTACCTGCTGTAAATAGATTTTAACTTCATATATAGACACACACAGACATACCAAAGTGGCGTGCGTGCAGCTAAGCCTCGAGAAATCCTGTTACTCATTTTACGTGTCGGCGTCCTTTTCCCGTCCCACGAGTCAACGAAAGCGGGGCGGCAGTTAACGACAAGCCCATTTGCATGTGCTCCTACGCGCCTCTGCGCGGAAGGCGTCTAGTCCTGCCGCGGGCCTGCAGCCGCGGATGAAGACATCGAACGAGCGAGCGAGCGAGGAGAGAATTGAATTCGGGCAAACGCCGAAGCCACCACACCTCCTCCCCCCCCCCCCTCCTCCACCTCCTCCACAACGACGCGCAAAGGGGTGGTTATATTCCTCCGCTGTGTCTTGTTTCTACGGAACGCACCAACACCACACTCGCTTCTTTTTTATGCCACCCGGTACAGACGTGTTTCTTCGGCGGCTGGTGCGAAGAAGCGGTTCGCCCGAAATGCTTTCCGTAAACTCCGCGATGGATTCATCCACGGAGACGGATCTGTAAGTTGATCAAAAAAAAGGAGGAGGAGGGGAGTGAAGGAAGAATAAGAGCGGCTCCCGAAACGGACAGATAAAACCTCATTCGCCGTCAAACGAAATAAAAACCAAGACTGGTGTCTGTTGACTCTCGGCAGAATGTGCGTCATGTCCTCAAGAGTGTTGGGAGGATACTCGCTGCAAAATTGTTGCGTACCTGTTAACTACTTCTCGGCCGAAGTTTCGGCACGCCTTGGCCGAGACCATCTTCAAAAGGTGCGATTAACGACTGAAGGTCTGGTGTTCCGGTGCATTATTTTTAAAGGGATCGCTTGTATGGCCGACCTGTGATTGGTCCCTTTTTTTTATTTTTTCATGATCGGAGGAGTTTATGGCCGATTAGGGCGAGTCTTCAGTTGTTAATAGATTTTGAAGAAGGCTGCAACAAGTCACGCCGAAACGTCGGGCGCACAACCATTTCTGCAGATGTGGCCTCAAACCAGAAGCTAAGAAACAAAAAAAAAATCTTTTCGAATTTAATCTACTTTTCCAAAGATAAGATATCCGTTTGAATGAAAAAATGAATTTTGCCCGCCGTAAAATAGTACATTAATATAAAACTAAGCAAACATTTTTTGATCACAAAAAACCAAAATACTTTTGTATTTTCAGGAAAACTAACAAGATTTTCCGTGAACCATAGAAAAGTATTTGGTTGAAACCAAAATGTGTTTCGCTGCAGTGAAAAACCCAAGTACGAAATTTTGTCCAACATAAAAACAGGTTTAAAGATATTATTTAGTTTCCTAGCAGAATAATTCAATAATTATTTTTCATGCATGTGAAGATCTACAACTATGTTTTATGTGAAAGCAGTTTTCATTTTCATTGGCTTATGAGTAGAATTACCCATATCTTTGGTGGGGTGTTTGTGAAACGACGTTAAATCATAAGGTTATTGCTGTGAAAAATTGTTCGGCACGTAAAAGCACAAAGAAAAAACTGTCCGAGAACTGTTAATATTCTAACAAGCTTGTGAAGTATACTTTTAAGGAAGACTAAGTGTTTTCATTAAAATTTTCTTCGTTAAGGTAGAGAGAAAGCACACATCAATATATATATATATATATATATATATATATATATATATATATACACTCAGGGACTCTAAAATATGTTCGATACGGAACAAAAATTATTTCACAAGGTAAAATATTAGTAACAATAAGGTGAACCCTTAGGTGTTCCATTAAATTATGCTGAAATTTGAGAGAGAAAAAACAATAAATAAAAATTGTCATGGCCTAAACCATGGAGGTAAAAAATCAAGGAGTTGGTGTGTAAATTTTTTGCAATGTTAATACTTGAAGTCAAAATGAGAACCTTCCCCGCTCTCTTTTTTTCCTATTTGCATACCAAAACAATTTTCATACATAATGTAGTTTAACGTGTAATTTCTTGCAGATGTGTTTGCATTGTTTTTTATGATGGTATCATTACATTTCTTTTTAACGAGTTCTTTTCAAGGTTTTAAACAATTTTATAATATATTAGCCTCTGAACAGCTACTATTTGTTTTGCTACCCAACTGCTAACCAGTTGACTTAAACATGATAACAGACACCCACCACATAGACTAAATACCTCCATGGCCTAAACAAAGTTGAATCCAAGAAAGTTTACTCCGGCTCCTGGTTCACCCATCAAGGTATGAATCAAAGCGTATGTAGGCTACCCCGAACGAAGGAGAACACAGTTTTGATGAAGTCGCGGGGACTCAAAAAGATCAGATCATCAGATATTTCGCTTTCCACTAAAGGCAATATCCAGGTCCCACATTCTCGGCGGGGACGCAAACACAAATTATTTTACACGAATGTAGGAAACTTAGTGGACATTGCCGTGAGGCTATTCTCTTTCGCCCCACCCCCCAAAAAAAATTCTGTAATTTTTTTTATCGCCATAATCGCGTACTTTCACAGTATATACTTGCAATAGTCGCGATCACTTGTTCGCTCGAAACTGCTGAATCTGACATAGTCCTTATACCGTGTGTGCATGTCTCAAATTTAAACGGTCAAGGAAATTATCACCAATGAATGGCCTAAGTATCATCCCATCACTTGTCGTTCTCTCCACTTCAAGCGGTTGGCAGTTTCGCGAGAGAAAAAAAAAACCCACGTGCTTCTTTGTAAGTTACACTTAGAAAACGGGTGCCAAACTATTGAGAAACGTCAAATTTTGAGACAACTTACACGGACACCGACTTTACCACCAATCTACCACTGTCAGTTTTGTTTTTTTACCGTAACACCCCAAACACAAAAAAAAAATCCATAGTTTAGATTACTTTTTCAAGACGTCATAAATACGTCAAAACACCCTTTTTTTAAGCGATATTATTTTTCAAAATTCAGGACTTTCCATTTAACTGGAAAGCTCTCCATACTAACAAAAAAAATCCTGGGTATAACACCACCATTCCCATTCATTTTTTCTTTCAGAAATCGAAGCTGGGAACGCTCTTGCTAATCTGCTAAGTTTGAACACAAGGGATTTTTTTTTTCCTGTTGTAATGGTAACCCGGGCTCGAGGCGGCCTTGAGTCTGCCTTGGCGGCGTGTCACGCCTCCCGCGATCTCGACTTGACCTTGCGCGATCGCGCGGTGTCATCAACCCGGCGATTATTAGCACCTGTTCGCCGGCCTCCTCCGCGGCGAGGCGAGACCGTCTAGTGATCGTGCCCACCGTCTATAGCACCTTCCCACCGTCCAGTGCTCGTTCCCATCGTCCAGTGCTCGTTCCCACCGTCTAAAGCTCGTTCCCACCGGCCAGTGCTCGTTGTCACCGTCTATAGCACCTTCCCACCGTCTAGTGCTCGTTCCCACCATCTAGTGCTCGTTCCCACCATTTAGTGCTCGTTGTCACCGTCTATTGCTCGTTCCCACCGTCTAGTCCTCGTTTCCACTGTCTAGTGCTCGTTCCCACCATTCAGTGCTCGTTGTCACCGTCTATTGCTCGTTCCCACCGTCTAGTCCTCGTTTTCACTGTCTAGTGCTCGTTGTCACCGTCTATTGCTCGTTCCCACCGTCTATTGCTCGTTCCCACCGTCTATTGCTCGTTCCCACCGTCTACCGCTCGTTCCCACCGTCTAGTTCTCGTTCCCACCGTCTAGTTCTCGTTCCCACCGTCTAGTGCTCGTTTCCACTGCCTAGTGCTCGTTTCCTCCGTATAGTGCTCGTTGTCGTCTATTGCTCGTTCCCATCGTCCAGTGCTCGTGCCCACCGTCTATTGCTATCAGTGTGAACCTCCATTGCGTACGTATTTGCGCAGCTTTTACGTTCAAGTGAGAAAATTATCATTTTGTTTAATCATTCAAGTGGATTGTTCGAGTGTGAAGGTTAGGTTTTCTTTTCTAGCACGTTGGCATTTACCTACTTTTTTTTTTTGCTAGACAAAGTCTGCAAATCGTTAGGACGTCGTTCTTCGGAAGAACCGGTCAGACCGCCGAACGTGGAGTGACGTCACTGACGTTGCCCTTCTGGAGCAGAAGGGGGGGGGGGAGATATGTTTTCCGAAACATGTCGAGAGAAACACGAGGTGGTACACCGTAGCTCCGTAGTATCACGTGACACGACACCCCCGTCTCAGGTAGGTTCAGCAAAGGAGCCGCGGTTTTCCTGCATATAAGTTATATGGTGTCCCAACTAATTGAAAAAATTCACCTCTGCTAACAGGTCTTCGAAAATTAAACTTAAAACAAAAGGACAGCATATTAGGGATAAGTATTTTTACATTTTGACGTCTTACTTTTTAAAATAATAATAATAATAAAAAACTTTCCGATAGTCGCTCAACATAAAGATTTGTGTAAGTAGCTTTGTCTTCGAAATACACCGAAAATAAGCAAGGTGTAATTGAAAAATTAGTTGCTGGTGCAAAAAAAAACAGTTCTTTTGACCTCGCCAGGGTATTTAACTCAGTTACATTTGTGTGAAGCCTTCTGGTAAACTAATGATGTGGGACTTAACTACACATATTTAGCTCATACGAAAAGAAAGGTGACTGGTGGGAACTTCCCTCACAAGTCCAAGATAGATCGTTTGGAGTTGAAACTCGGATGTTCGAATAGACTGGGTTTGCTAGCCTATTGGCAAGATGTATCCCATAAGTAGACACATTCAAAATTCGCGGATTCTTTTTGCGATAGGCTAGAATCCAAATACGTTTGCACCTTTTGCTGTTTCAGTGATTGGGCCACGGTTTACCTGAATGACTCTGAGCCAATGAAAAACCTTCATCGATAGAAGTATCGAATCACGGAATATCCCAGTTAACAGGACTTATGCGTCAGTAGCCAATGAGTAGAGACCTGCAAAATTCGCGGTTTCGATGGCCTTCAGGATAGACTGCACATAACCCTGTACACTCGGGCAAATAACACAAGTTCGTTGGCTGCCGACTTGTAAGTCGTCTCAGCTGGTTTGTCTGTGATTCGATCCTTCTTTGGTTGAGGGATTATAACTGGTTGAGATTCGTCCAGATGAACAGTAAGCCAATAGCAAAATTATCTAAGAGGTATATGTGTTTGAATTCTAGCCTATCACCAAATTAATCCGCGAATTTTGCAGGTCTTTACCAATGAGAAGGCGTAATTTGCTCGAGTGCATAGAATATTATGGAGTCTATCCTATAGGTCATTGAAATCGCGCATTTTGTAGGTATCTACCCATAAGGCTATCCCCGAAGAGGCACAACAGCCCTCGAAGACATTTTCTCGAAGTTTTCTTTTTTTTTTTTGAGGCACATCACGAGATGTATATCCCCTCCTCCCCTTTCTTCCTCCGCTGTTTCCAACCACCGTTGGCAGGCCTGTCTCATTGGGATTCACATCGGGCCGGCATGGAGGAAGCCGTGCGCTCCAGGTGTGTCGGGATCCGCGCGTAAGCGGGAAACGCATTACCAACGAGCCGGAAAAAAAATTACCCCTTTGGACGTTGTGTTTTTGCTCTCCTCAGGTGTAATTTACATGCTGTAACAAGTTTTTAGTGAGCATCAATGTAAATATTTTCTTCTTTTTGTAAATGGAGCAGAAATATTAATATAAAGTCACAGATATTTGTAAATGTTTACACTTTCGCGAAAACAGCTGCATCAATACGAAACTGTGTTCAGAGTTATACTGAGTTCAGTTTCTCACCCGAGAATTTTTTGGTTCGTGTTGTCCCAGTACCTCAAATAGTTGAAGTTATTTGTAAACTGTTCCCTGAATAGCTTTGCAGTAGTAACTTCGCACATTTAAAAGCATAATAAAACAAAATTATGTCCAAATATTGCATATTCTATTATATTTTCATGGATTAAAAAGTTTAGGAATAAATTAAACTTTATTTAAAACATAAAAAAATGCACCAATTTTCGTAAGAAATACCCAGTATTAACTCGGAAAACGTATTTCATATATGCAAAAATAATCAGTGTTGTACAAAGTCACAATATCTTTATTGTACTATTATAAACTATTTCTTGGCAAATGGTTTCCAAAGGAATATTTTGTAAAAGAAAAAAATTTCTTTCCGTGCAGGTTCGTAAAAAAAAAAGATCTTTTTGGAAGAATATAACTTGATTTTTTTCAAAATTATTTTTTTATTTTTTATGATGGTGAAATTAACGCTATTCTTTCTCTTCTGCTCAACAAGCATGTGTAAATTAACTTCAATTACACTAACGATTTAAAAAAATGTTACTGTTGATAACAAAAAAAAAAAGGTAACGAAAGGATTTTGAAGATGGCTGCATCAAGGCAAGCCAAAACGTCGGGTAAATATCACACACACAGACGGCACATTAACACAGAAAACAATAATTATATTTCCCTTATAAACTATTAAAAAACTGTTCGTTCGGGAATCACGCAAACACCACTGGAACTTTTTTTTTTAACTTTTTTTGTTTGAAAGCTTATGTCTTGACTTAAAAAAAAACGGTATATACTTTATCAAACGACGATGTATGGACTATGGTATCAAAACCAACTCTAGTCTCCTGGGTAATGTTTTAGTTTTGGTATCTAAAGTTCATTAAAAAATATTTTAAAAAAGGGGTCGTATAAACCATTTTTCCCGGCCGTGTCACATATCGATTGTAGTGAACCACATCGTCCCAGCCCGCCGATAGAAATTGCACCTGACATTTCTTCGACACTGCTGCCACCCCTTTATCGCGGATCGTAAACGTGCGAACAGAAAATCAGTTCAAGCGAACAGAAGATCAGTTCACGCGAACAGAAAATCAGTTCACGCGAACAGAATATCAGTTCACGCGAACAGAAGATCAGTTCACGCCAACAGAACACCAGTTCACGCAAAAAGAAGATCAGTTCACGCGAACAGAAGATCAGTTCACGCGAACAGAAGATCAGTTCACGCGAACAGAAGATAAGTTCACGCGAACAGAAGATCTCGAGTGTCCCAGCTGGCGCGTGTTGAACGCAACGAGTCAGCGGAATGATCCTCGGGAATAATTCTCGGGGCTAAGATCAATAATTATTGGATCGCGGATCGAAGATCAGGGACAGCGCAACTCTGCTGGCCGCAAAGGGTTTTCCGCGCGAGATCACTTTGTCGCTCATCGGAAATTCTGCTTGCCCGGTGTCTTCCCCGCCTGGGACGGATTTCACTTTCCCGACCCCCAAACCCGTGAACTGTCGGGGCCGATGCATCAATCATGGTCTAAATGGCCTCGGGTGGCATATGTTCACACGCGAAGACGCCCTGCTCCGTAATGGCGTGACAAGTCTCGACATGCCTCGCTACACCCCCTTCCCCCTTAGAGGCTTCTCCCTTGCTTTATTATCCGCGACGTGTGGCACGTGGCACGCCTTATCGCCGATACCGGGCGCCAGGGGATGTGTCCATCATCGTCCAAAAGCTGCACTGTTAAAAAAATTTTCATCTTTAATTCACGAAAAAAAAATCTGCTTACAAATCATCCAAGGTTCTTCGTAAATTTAGTCCGCTTTGAACGTGAATCTACAAGAATAATATTGGTATACAAGCAAAAAACTTCATAAATTGGTTCAAACTACTGCAAAAAAAATATATCACAACAATGGCCTCACGTGTGTGGCTATTCGGTTTATCTACATAAATAAAAATGTAAATTTTCGTTGGTTAAAAATCTTAATTCTCCGAAAGTTTTTTCACCGATTGCTTTGAAATTTTGACCACAACGTTGCATTCGAATGCGCACGTGTTTTTATACACACGTCACACCTGTGACAGGTAAAAATAAAAATAAAAATAGATAGGTAAAATATATATAAATGTACTTGTGCTTGTCTTCTGTTTTTTTAAAGATAAAAATAGATACGAAGATAGAGACATAGAGATATAGAGATATTTAGAGAGGTATAGAGAGATTGAGATAAGGATATATACAGCTATATAAAGAGACATAGATTCAAAGAGAGATATAGAGCGTTATATATAGATAGAGATATGTAGATAGATACAGATAGAGATACATTGAAATATAGATAGAAACATACATACATAGAGATATAGAGAGAATGATATGGAGAGAGATTAATATAGAGATGTATAGAGATAGAGAGCTTGAGGGATTTATATAGTGAGAAATAAAGAGGGTCATATATAGAGAGATAGAGAGATTATCTGTAAACGTGTAACTACTTCAAATAAATCACAAAAAAAAAAATTGAAAGAGGCATAGCAAAGCTTGCCGGGCATTACTGAATAAGCAAAACGTGGAAGTTCAAATACATCGTTGTTTTTAAGAAGAACCAGTTATCTAAAATAACTAACAACTTGTCGTTTATTTCAGAGAATGGCTGTTGGAACCCGAGTACACACCATTAACCTCAGGATCTTTCTCACCTTGTGTTTCGGTAAAAGCCAGAGGTGCGGAAATTTCGCGGATTCATTCGGTCGCAAACTAGACTGAAAACCTTCATACTATCGCGCTGGGTTTACGATTGGACGGCAGTTATTAATTTAAGACACGCCCCCTCTGCGACCGTGAGCCAACGATGTCCTGCTATAAGAGACGCAAGCAAACCAGGTAGTGGCGAATAATGTGAACATAAAAGTTTCTCGCTTAAGGAATCAGCCAATGTAAAAGAAAACTTCGATACCTTTTTTGAATTTCAGCGTGACGCCAAATGAACTCTCGATATTTCCGGTCTAAATTAATAGAAATAAAATAATAATTTTCGCCAGCTACATTTGTTTCTATTTATTCTGATTAAATTATACTTGTTTATAGCCTGAGTAACTGCATTTGATTTTAAAAATACAACTTAATCTGCATAGGTTTTTAATAGTAAAGTAGCCACCAAAATATATTTATTTTACTTAAATATTTTCGTTTATGTAATAAAAACGTGGGGTACAATTCGTTTTTTTGTCTATAGTTTATTAAATTTTGCTTTAGAAGTTAAATTATGAGAATATTGGCCATTTTTTAATAGCTTAATGCAGAAGAAACACGGTCATTATTGGTGTCATCACCAGATACCTCAAACGGTACAGTTAAGTTTAAGGGAAATTAGAAAGAAATGAATATGCTTATGAGCCCTGATGTCTTTTGGTTTAATAGTTACTAGCACAGTAACTTTTAACAGGGTACTGTGATTATTTTATCGATTCGCATACTTCAACTGTACAGCATCAGGTTTTCCGTTGGCCTATTCGTTTGTAGAAAGAGCTGCTCTAGACAATACCGGTCAATTAAAGCAAACCAAGAGATAATTATTTTACTCTGTGACAACAAGAAAAAAGGAAAGGTGGGGTAAGGTGTACCAAACTTTTGTTAAAAACTTAAATTTTTTTTTAAGAAAATAAAAAGCTATGAACTAGCAGGTAGTGTTCCATTATCAGACCTGCCAACTTGTTAACTTGAAAATCAAGAAGATTGAAGGATGCTCTAAATAGTGCGTGATCAGGTCGCGGTATTTTATTAATTTTTTCATTAAGCTGATACCTACAAAATTATGAAAATATTATGCTAAATCAATTGCATACAATTTGTTAGCCTATAATCAACTCACCACAATGCAGGCCCTTATTTCTAGATTAAAAAAACTATATAACTTAGCATGAACTGAAACCAGAATAATAAGCGCACTTGGCGTCGTTCTATCTGGACGTCAACAAGCTCGCAATCCCCCCCCCCCCCCCCACAAAATTTTTCAAGTATTTCGTAATTAAATGTTTGTATTGTCCTTTGTATGTGGCGTGGGCTTTGGAAACCGTGTCCCTCCAGAAGATGCAAAATATTAACCAAGGAGGCCTATACATACATTTGTTTACTGTGTAGTATTTTTTTGTAATGGGTGAAGATTTCCCACTTTTCAGTTACTTTGGGGGGGGGGGGGGGGCGCACACTGGTCCCAAATCCCGAAAAGCTGGCCAAAAGTCTAAAAAAAAAGTTGTTTCTAGAAACATTTGACTGTTGGAATAGTAGTAGTGGTACCTATAGCACGTATTAACACCGTTAGGGATGGGTAAGGGTCCCTACCTGGCTCAGGAATTCAGTTTGTTTCGAAGCGTCGAGCGTGTCGCATTGTTAGCGTGTGACGCACCCAAACATTCCTCAAGTTCAAACATGTATAGAAAAGTTAAAAGTGAACCGATTAGGATTCTGCAAAATGGATTATTCTCCAGAACGTAAGTTAATTGCAGATGTGTTGCCTTTAATTAATAGTATTAATTATTTTAATAACAAATTAATAATAAATGATGACGTGATTTCTATATCACTTTTGAAGAAGAAGTTTTTAATAAAAGCCATAAGTTAAAAGTCCCACAAGATCCCACTCTGAAACCAAATGGCATCTGTAGATCATTAATATTTTTAAAACATGTCAAAAAATTAGCTGCAGCTAGCTGCATCTTTGGCTTCTGTTATGATTTTTATTCGATGACATGGATGCGCTTTTAAACCCGCATTTTTCACTTTCAGTTTTGCATTTTTTTTTTATGAAATATTATTTACAATAAATTGGTAAAAAAATATTTTTGTTAATACCTAACCTTTAATTCTTAACTTTCAGAATCTGCAAACGATACCAAAGAAATTTCTTGCACGAGAAAGGAAATTTTTCTATTTGTGAAAACTGTATTAAATGAAAATATTAACATGGTGAATGAAATTGTTGAAACAGAGGTATCGAAAAAGTTTAGACAAAAGTACATTTTGCCACAAAATTTAAAAGATGTAATTGCGAAATTGGTATCGAAGTTTAGAAAAAAGTGGAAACAGGTTAATAGACTTGAAAGAAAATTCTTCGAAAAATTCAATATTTGGCTCAACGTTCCTGTATATTTCACAGTTGAAAATAAAGGCTCGGAGGCTTCCATGGACAAAACAATAGGGCGTCCTTCGTCAAGTTAGGACGATTTGAGTGAACGGTCAAAACGGAGAAAGACAGAAAAGGTTAGAGAAGAACATAGCGTCAAAGCACTGGCCTATGCTACACAAATGGGTCTCCGGGTTTCAGGAAATGTACATGCTTCGAAATTAATTAAGGATGTCACAGAAGGCAGTCCATCAAAAGCATCAAAGTACCAGAAAGCTATGCAACGTGTTACAGAGAATACACTGTCAGGCAACGAAGCATTATCATTTGTTATAGAAAATAAACTGTCCAAAAGTCAGTATCAAGGAATACGTTCTTTAAGCGTAGAAAAACATTGTAAATTGTACCCGCCTTATAAATATGTATTGGATTCTAAAAATAAGTGTTACCCTGAAAATTCAGAAATTTCTGTTACTGAAAGTGGAGCTACAGTTACACTTCAAGCATTGTTAAATCATACAGTTGAAAGAATTTTAATGGTACAATCAGAGGTAGTTAAAATTCTTCCTGAAAACGAAGTTGTTAATTTAGAATAAGTATGCAAATGGGGATGTGATGGCACTTCTGGTCAAAGCACCTACAGACAAACATTTAGCGATGAAGATGGCCATAAATCGGATGCCAACATTTTCGTTATTTCGCTCGTTCCGTTGCAAATCTATGATCAAGTCAGTTCACATGTCATTATTTGGAAAAATCCTCTACCTTCATCGTCAAGATATTGTCGCCCAATTAAAATTCAATTTATGCAAGAAACTGCCGAAGCTACCAGACACGAAGTTAATAGTATCAAAATGCAAGAAAGAAACCTTGCGCCCTTCCAAACAGTAATGGATAGAAAACAAATTAACATCAATTTCAAACTTGTGTTAACAATGGTAGATAGTAAAGTTTGTAATGCTATAACGAATACATCGTCGAGTATGCGTTGCTACCTTTGTCAAGCTACATCCAAAGAATTTAATGATATCGACAGTATTTTACAAAAACCCATCAATGAGGATCACTTCGAATTCGGAATATCACCACTGCATGCTTGGATACGGTTTTTTGAATGTTGTTTGCACGTAAGTTACAAATTAGAAATAGAAAAGTGGCAAGGGCGCAAGGACGATAAGGAAAGTGTTGAGAGAAGAAAAAAATACATACAACAAGGATTTCGTGACAAATTAGGGCTTATTGTTGATCAACCAAAACAAGGATATGGAAATTCAAATGACAGAAATACAGCTCGGCGATTTTTCGAAAATTCTAAAATTTCAGCTTCAATAACGGGAATTGATGAAGAATTAATAAACAGATTTCATGTTATATTGCAAGCAATTTCTTGTGGTTTTGAAATCAATGTACAAAGGTTTCAGAACTACACTGAAGATACTGCACATAAATTTGTCGAACTCTATCCATGGTATTTTATGCCTACAACAGTCCATAAAATTCTTATTCACGGTCACAAAATTATAGATTCTTTGATTATTCCTATAGGACAAATGTCTGAAGAAGCTCAAGAGTCGTGTAACAAGTACATTAAAAGATTCAGAGAAGATTTTGCGCGAAAATGTGACCGAATGAAAAACATGGAAGACGTTTTTTGCAGGCTTTTGGTAACGTCAGATCCACTGATCAGTTTGCGGAAACTTCCTCCAAAAAAACTTAAATCATTATCCCCACACGCAATTGAACTTTTGGATCCGCCATCATTTGCAGAATCAAGTATTCATAGCTCTTCGATGGATGCAAGTGACGATGGTGGTGATGGTGGTGATGACAATGAATCTTCAAAACATTTGTCGGATAGCGACTGAGAAAAGGTAAAATTTTAATGAAAGTAATGTCAATTATCATTGTAATAGTTATTAGTTATTAATTACTTTATTCTAGTAATCTCTTTTCTCAACCTTAATATCTGAAGTATTATAAATTGCATTTATTTGATTAATTATCATAGTTATCGAATGCATTTTATTATTTTTAAGTTAATTTTCGTTATTAGCAACCTTTGAAACTCTTACACAATGAATTTATTATCCAGAGAGTGACTATTTCCGAATTTTTTGTCTATATAACGTTCACTATTTTTTTATATTTATGATTCGTGTCAGCGACTTTTAACAATATCTATATAATATGTATGCATAATATGTGAGGAGGAACAATTTCTGAGCTATGATATAATCACCATTTTGAATTTTTTTTTCTTAATTCTACTTTGAATTTATAATCAGTGACCTTTAAAACCCCCAGATACGAATTTTCATCGAAATTGATAAAGGCATTGACTTTTGGCCAGTTTTTTAGGATTTGGGACCAGTGTGGGGCGGGAGAAGGGAGGGAAGGTTGGGGGAGGGGTGGTCTGATTCATAAGAAAATAACTGCCAATTTTGATTTATTTCCTGGAATTAGATTACTCTCCAAATCTTCCGGGCAATTTAGTCAAATATCCCCGTGTTCACTGACTGCTGCCTCACCTTCTACACGGGTCATACGTAATTTGGTCAGAATATCTCTAGGTGTTTTTCGTCGGCTTCTAGTTCTCCAGAGCCTGTCAAATAACCCGTGCTCCAGTGACAAATAGCTTTAAAATCTACACGATCCAAGGACCAATGACTGGTTTACACGAACCAATGACCAAAGATTTTCAAGTGTACACGATCCAATGACCATAAATTTTCAAATGTACACGATCCAATGACCAAGGACTTTCAAATGTACACAATCAAATGACCAAATATTTTCAAGTGTACACGATCCAATGACCAAATATTTTCAAGTGTACACGATCCAATATACAAAGATTTCAAGTTTACACGATCCAATGACCAAAGACTTTCAAATGTAATTTTTTTTTGTTTTAAATTCTAGACAGTTGCCAAATCAACGACGAAAAATGTTCAAGGTCCCTATTTGTAAAGATTGAGGTGTGTGGGATAACTCTGAATTAAACTGTCTCTAAATTAACGAAGAACCAAAACATTCACTGCCGCGGATTATGTTAATTACTGCACGCGCCCCTCTTTTTTTTTTTAAATCCAAAGCTCTGCGGAGCCAAACAATCCAAACGCAGTTATCAGGCGCGGCGCCAGAGGGCGTTACTGTAATCCACGGCGCAGCGGGCCCCGTCGCGTCACGGGGAATTTACGACCTGTGCTCGCTTCTTTGTTTCAGAGATTACTCCGCGCTCGGTCCTCGGCGGTGATAAGCGAATCGGGGTCACGGATTAAGTGAGCAGGGATCGTTGGTCGTTGGTTTGGTGAGAGGGGGGTTTGGCAAAGATCGGCAAACTGTAAACTAGTAAGAGCCAATTATGATATAATATTCTGACAATCCAGTGGGCCACAACCACACAATCTCGCCCATCATCGGCATGAAACACCAAATTGAAATCTGAAAGAAAAAGAAAAAAAGAAAAAAAAAATTCGCGTTTGGTTTTCTGGTGCCAGGCAAGAATTCACAAACGCGTCCAAACATTTTCGTTTCTGTAATAAACACGTGGGGTAAAATTCATTTTTTGTCTATAGTTTATTAAATTTTGCCTTAGAAGTTAAATTATGGGAATTCTGGCCTTTTTCTAATAGCGGAAGAAATACGATCATTATTGGTGTCATCACCAGATACCTCAAACGGTACAGTTAAGTTTAAGGGAAATGAGAAAGAAATGATTATGTTTATGAGCCCTGATGTATTTTGTAAATGGAACATAAATATTCATGTAAAATTACATACACATATGTGAAGAACAATTGAATGGATAAAAAAAATTGCAATGTTTAATGGGTGATTCTACAAGGGGGAAAGGGGGGGGGGACTGCTTCTGGGAAATACGGTGAGAAATAACCCTAGTGAAATGTTTGGTTAGGTCAGGTCAGCAGCGTTAATAATACGTAATTAATGTAGCTGACATAACCTAACCAACATTGCTCACTTTTTATTTCCCCAGGAGCCGTTCTTCTAGAGAATCACCCGTTCGGCGAGCGAGTGTGTGTTAAACGCGCGCAGGACACAACCAATCAGAGCATAAACAGAGAGAGAGAGAGAGAGTATAGAATGGAAACAACACCGCCTGATGTATTTACGAGCGGCGAAGTAGCGGGCAGGCTAGTCGCCAGCGGCGCGTGGCGACTTTGAGTTTAGCTCGGGCGATTAAACGGCTCCCGCGAACGATCGTTAAACGTCCGGCAGTTTTGTTCTGTCGTGAATCACGTAGCTCTCGGCGGTCGCTCTCATTTCTCGCCGAGTTTGTCACGACACACACACACACACACACACACACACATACAAACACACCTATATTACCCTCCCACTCCACTGGAAGAAAAAGCCCTTCCGTGCATTTATTACTTGTTAATGGATGTTCATCTAGGTGTTGTTCGGTGATGGATAGAACAGAAATATTCATGTGAAAGTATGGACATTTGTAAATTTGTACAGTCAGGTGAGAAAAAAAACATATATCGCTACAAAAAATATATATCTTTATTTATATATATATATATATATATAAATTTCATCAAAATCGGTCCAGCCGTCTAGGAGGAGTTCAGTGACATACACACGCACACAAGAATATATATATTTCTTGTGTGCGTGTGTATGTCACTGAACTCCTCCTAGACGGCTGGACCGATTTTGATGAAATTTTTTGTGTGAGTTCACGGGGATTCAAGGATGGTTTAGATTCACAATTGGATATTTTATCTCGATTCTGAGTTAAGAAAAAACTTAAAAAACACGCTTTAAAAGCAAAAGAACTAAGCATTGTTGATAATTAGCCTCCATGGCAACGGGCTTTTGCATTGTTGTTGCCTTCTGCGTAACCATGGGAAAGGTTTTTGGTAACGGCAGTGGCGTGCCCAAGAGGAGGGGTATGTATAATGAGAAGATACAAAATGTCCAGCGTAGAAATACTTACCGCCATATGTACATTTGGGCAGGACAATGTCTGTCGGGTCCGCTAGAAAGATATATAGAGATATATATGTAGAAAGATATATAGAGATAGAGATATAAATAGAAAGATAGAGAGAGTTATAGAGATATACCTACATAGAGAGATAGAGAATTAGAGAGATAAAGAGAGATGCTTAGTATACGTTTAAAAAATTTATCGAGGCATTGCAACGCATGCCGGGCATTATCTAGTCTAGTATAAGTATATGTTCGTAGCAACAGGTTCGGATTCTTGCCTCCTGGCATTTTATTTATGCTTAGTGTTGTCCCAGTAAGTACCTACAATGGTCAAAAAGTGATTTGCAAACCGTTCCAGGACGAGCTTTTTTGTTTGTACTTCACACGTTAGTAACCACAATAAAATCGAATATCAGTTAAAAGTAAAATTACGCGCCAATTTTCGTAGGAATATACTCAGTATGATATTGGAAAAAAAAATATATTTCTTGTGCGCAAAAATGACCATGGCCATGTTTGTACAAAGTTGAAATATCTCTATTGTAGTAATACAATTCCAAAGGAATCTTTTGTACTTAAAAGTAAAGATAATTATTGTCTGTGTGGGGGCAATCGTAACTGTGTTACGGGGACGATAAACACAATTGTGCCAAAACCATGGTTTAATGAAAATTTTTATCAATATTATTAATTTGTCCGCTTATTGAATGCGTGTAGGCCTAGACCGCATAGTGAAAATTATATGTATATTTTTTTACCCCTCACGCGCAAAAGCATTAGGCCGCAGATTCCGCAGATTTTCGTCCCGGGAATAACTACAAAAAAACTATAAATAATATGCTAACACTGAAACTTATTTACACAAACAAAAAGAAAATCTTTTTCAGAGGCTACAAATGCCGTGTTACAATTTTTGTTGCGAAATTTTTTTGTAAAAACTCACATTTTTGAGAAATACTTATCTTGTATAATTATATAAGTTTCACAATCATGTAAGTTATGCATTGATAACGCATTAAGCTCAATTATTATTTTTTTCAATCACGTATTTATTGTACTTTTCAGATTTACCATGCGTCGTAATAAATTACACTTTAGGAACTCGGACTAATTTTGTTTTTTAAAAAAATAAACCTTCAAAACGTGCTTGAATATACGTTTAAAGAGTAATCATGGGAGCAGCTAAACTATTAAACAAACTTCAAAACCTTATAATATGATAAGATACGAGAAGCCACAAAACCTTGCAGAACTTTGGAAGTTAAAATTTTGTCCGTCCTTCAGTCAAAAGTATGAATGATGAAAAAAATTTTCGGGTCGTATTATTGGTCGCAGGTCACGTGATGGACGGACGTATTTCGGAAGGGCCGCGAAGAGGATGGGCTATTGTGATTCCAGCTTTGCAACTCAAAACTACGTAGAATATTCAGGGCCAGACAAATAAACCCCCTTACGGGAAAGTTACGGGTTCAGGGGCATCCTACGGGAGGGGAAGTATTTCTTGAAGAGCCATGGAGGCAAGACAAGAAGACTTAGCGAGGGATTTCTTCACCGCCCGGGATGAAAGTATTTCCCTTCCTCGCTGTGACTTTTTTTGTGTGTTTCCTGTCGTGACCCTCACCGAAAGACTCTCTGAGGAAGCAGGTGGACGAGGGGTAGCCCGACCCTCAGTTTTTATCTTCACCATCTTATCCTCATTCTACCACTTTCCTGCTCTCAACCCGAATCTCTATCTCTCTCTCTCTCTCTCTCTCTGCAGACGAAATCTCCACCCCTCCTTTCCCACCGTCTAGCGTCTCATCCCGAAGATTTGTACTCCCTAGGGGTCTGTGGTTCTTCCAGAAGGAACTCGGAAATGCGTCACGTGCGGTTCCTGAATTGAAAGAAAAAAAAATCCTTTTAGTTCCAACCCCTCCCTCCCTCCTCCCCTTCCATTTCACTAACCATTCTTGGAAGGAAATGCTTGGGACATTGTCTGTCCATTAACACTTCAAGACGTTCCGCAACTCTTGGTGTGCTCGGAGTAATGAGAAATTGTTGTGCGGCCGTCACAAACGTAAAAAAGAAGTTCACCTTCACAGACAGCTGACAGATGGGTGGACATCGCTTTTTTTTTTGTTTGCACAATGATTTGAAGCACGTCATACAAGTGTGGGAGTATACAAGCGCAGAGACAGGATTGCGAGTTTGCATGAACGCGTGAAAGTACAGGAATGAGGAAAAATATGCATTTGATAATGGCTGCATGTGTGCTATAACTAAAGGCATTTTTTTCTTTTAGAGAAACAACCTGAGCGATCGTTAGACTGCAATCAAGTATGCCCGCGCCAACAGTTTCTTCCTTGAAAATGGCAGCCTTCTGCAAGACAAGCCATTGCCACCTCTGACCAGGCATGTCGGGGCCAGATAGCTCCCGTACAAAATTGCTATTCGTGTGCCCACAGTAAACATACTGTAATTATTTTTTTTGACATGGATAAGTCTTTTAAATTGCTTCCATAGTGGGAGACAATTCAAAAAACGAATGATAGCAAAACCGGGGGATACAGTTTGGTGATGCAGTTACTACACGCCCAAGCCAACTGTGGTCCCGGGAAAAATGTGAACTACCCAAGGTCAGACGGACCCCTCCCTCCGTTGTCATCCCTTCCACCACACTGTCCCCTCCTTTCCCTAGTCCGCCTCAAGGCTCGGAGCGAATCATGTCGCGGGTGGGATGGCAAGTAGAGTTGTCACCATACCCCTCCTCATTCCCCACCCCTCTCTCACTGCGACACTAGCGCTCCCGTCACTCCCCTCCTCGGGATCACAGTTGGCTTGGGCGTGTAGTACATATCTATCATCACCATCCAACATTTAATTACACCACTGGATAGCTAAAGGATAAAAGAATTCTTTAAGCTAAGTGAGGATTGTGACGCATCGCGCGCGGTGGAGGGGGAAGCGCCGCCATTTTGAGGTCATTTTGCTGCGTTTCGAGATTTACATTTAGTATAACTTTTGACTCGGAGAAGCTACGACGTTCTTTAGAGTTTAAATCATTAGCTCTCGTAAAAATCTATCGATTGCTTTTATAAAATATTAGTGTAGAATAGTTACAGTGAACATATATGATAATAAAATAAAAAAAATTGTGTATTTTATATTTCGTATAGAAAATATTACCTGTTACGTACACGTAATCACGTACAACACACGGCTGTGTCCATGACAAAGCGACACCAAACATTTTTTTTTGTAAACGGAACGGAGATACCTATTCATGTGAACTTCCAGATATTTTATAAATTTGTGCATTTGCATGAAAACAACTGTATCACTACAAAATAGTGTTCGCAGTAATACTGGGTTCGGATTATTACCCGGGCATTTATGCTTGATGTTGTACCTCAAATAGTTTGTTATTTTTGAAACGTTCCCTCAATATCATTCCAGTAATAACTGCGCACATAAAAAAGCACAATAAAACTATTTTATTAACTTTTTCATTGCTTATAAAAGCTATGCCTGAATTAAACATCAATCAAAACATAAAACTATGCGCCAATTTTCATAATAAATACTCTGTAATATCTCGAAAAACATCTTCATATAGGCAAAAATAACCATAGCCATGTGTTGTACAAAATTAAAATATCTTTCTCGTAGTTTTTTGGCAATGTCCCTGCGATCGAGGCCTCGCCTAAAGGTACTGAAATATTTGGACAAAAAAATTATGTTCTTCGTTGTTTGTAGCTGGTGGCAAGAAATATTTAGTAAAAGTACAGAAAATTGTTTTCTACTTACCTATTTCTCATAGAAAATTGAACTTTAAAAAAACGTTTTGACCACAAAAATCCTAATTTTTTTTTACTCTACGTTGTTTTCAAAATGTTTGCTACCAGTAGTTCTTTTTGTCAGTGATTATATTAACGTCTAAATAGCTCAAAGCATCATATATATAAACTTATTTAATGGATACCTACAATCACATTAATTTAAATGTTAAATTAAAACAAAATAAGTTATTCAGAATTTCCAAGTTTCAAAAGTAGCAGCCAGAAATCTCAATATGCAAAGTTAAAACTTACTAAGCATAGTATACATGCACAGAGTAATTTATGGAGGGAATAAATTTTAGGCTGTCTCCCTAAGCTTAGTCTAGGAAGTTGCTCTAGCCGGACTTAAGTGAAAATTATCGCCCACGGGGTGGTTTCCAAGGGAAGTATTTATGGCTTGGTCGCTCTGATAGCCGCAAGGTATTACTTAATCAAGTGAGTGAATACAAATGGCGAAAGGCAAACATTTACGTAGGCAATATCGTAAGTTACTAACGATAAAACTTGTTTATATAAAGTGCTATAATAAATAACAGAAAAAAAATGTGTCCGATATATGGAAATGACAAATATCTATACTCTTTGAAGAATGACATCGTACAATTTTAAGGATAAAAAGCTTGATAGAAGGTTAAGGTTCGTACGAGCGGATAGTGTTAGCAAGCATTAGTTTTATTCATCGTCTTCGATTTTCGACTGATGTATTTTAAGTGAGACAGACTTATAGACAGATAGCCACCTAGTTTTAAACTACACGAGATCTGTAAAATCTACTCTGAAAGAAGTTAAAAGTTACTTTATTCTGAAACAGTTTAGAGCAGTTAAAAAAAATTAATTCCCAGTGATATGCCACGGATTTGTGGTAATTTTATAAGTTCGGTATTTAGAGTGTAAACTAAAAAAAAATATGTTCACATATATACTTAATATTAGTAATATACGGATGGTTCATGAATAGCCTATTCCTTACATCATACTTAGGGGCATGCATATTTCGCGAAAAGATTCCCAGACTAGCTGAAAATTAAAACACTGTAGCATCGTCTGTGTCTCGTAATTGGGTGAGTTTCTTTCAGGTCAATATCGATTGTTGCAACACCAATCACAGTGAATCAGTGCGGAAGCAAGCATGTCCTGAGTGGCTCGGGTCAAACAAGGCAACGGCTTCTCTCGCAGACGTCCGTCAATCACAAGGAAGAAACCGCTGGTGTGAGTATAACTTGTTGCAGTCTAGTAGGCGTTCAGATTTATTCGCGAAAAATGCCTGCCCCTACTTATTGGATTGCTACGTCAAGGCAACCATCTTGGATTACCTTGACATTTGACCTTTGATCTTGATACTGGCTGGCATTTGTATTCCGCCATTTTTATCTAGAGCATTCCACCGTTATTAATTATGCTGTCACGTCCTACGTTTTGCTACATATAATTTCCCGCCATTTTGAAATAAGACGCCACGTCCAACATTTTGTTTCATATAACTTTCCGCTATTTTGAATTATGTCGTCATGTCTGTCATATTGAAAATCCGTAATTATTATCAAAAAAAAAAGGAAATCAATTTAAACATTTATAACAAATGATTTGACTACAATTATAATTAAATTTTGATAAAAAAACTCACTGACGTAATGTAGCTTGGAGTCCTCAGTTCGAACTTGACTAGGACAAAAATATAAAAAATTCTTCCTCCCCATGGTGGCTGCTGGGGTACTGACCCCCATCTTCGACAAGACATATAAGGACCACGCTACCCCCTCCTCACCCCTTTTCCCCTTTTTATCTTCGCATCCGTCACGTGATACGTGTTGCGAAGTCCTTTGGTAAACAGTATCCTTCATCCATCCCCATATGCAATAAGTAGGGTCCGGAAAAATTCGCGGGTTCAATGACCTGTAGGATGAACTCCATAGTTCTACGTACACTCGGTCAAATGTCACCCACTCATTGGCTGCTGTCTTGTGAGACGTCCCAACGTAGCAGCCTGTGATTCGATACAGCTTTGGTTGGGTGTTTCTCATTGGCCCAGAGTCATCCAGGTGAGTAGTGAGCCAATAGCAGAGGCAGCACTGAGGTATAACTATTTGTATTTTAGCCTATCCCGAAATGAACTCGCGAATTTTTCCGGTCTCTAGAAATAAGCCGTTCTTCGAAGTAATTTACAATTTGACAAATTGGAATGGGACCTACGCATTAATGACATGTTTGGCTCGTATTGATGCCATGAACAAGCCTTTTTGATTTTGATCCTTGTGAAAAATTCTACATACAACCAATGTATATTTTTTTGGCTGTGACTTAACATTTTGCAAACCAAAATAGAAATGTATTCTTTCATACGTCTTTTTTTTTTTGATACCGAGAGCATCGAAGACTAAGATGGGGAATTGGTCCAGGCGTTCGCTCAGAGTTGACTTCAATGTCTCCGGCGATTTCGGGAGAAAAACATTAACCGTTATACGACCCCGCCGTCAGACGGAATGCGAGTGCAGTGCCTTAACCACTACGCCAACCCGTTCCGGGACTTATTTTTACTGGTCTTTTTATAAAATTTCATTTTTGTTTATCTGTTCGCCAAACAGCTTAACTCGCGCAACTGAAGAGCTCTTTCAATTGTTAGAGATATCGGCAGTGAACGGTTTTTTCCCCCTTTCGCATTAGGACAGTAATCCACTCACGTTTTTTTTAAAAAAAAAAAAGAACCCTCTTTCAACGCAAGCGGCCGATATCGAGGGGTATTCATCTGAAAGGATGTGAATGACCGTACCTATTTCTGGCCGAGCCGAACCACGCAGGATTAGTACTTAATACGCACTGTTGTAAATTACACTACATTTTTTCGACTGTTGTGTTCGAAAAATGCGTACTGTACAAACGAAGAATTATTCGCAGTTCAATACAACTGTATATTCTATTGGAAACCAGGCCGGATTCTGAATCCGTAGCTCCATGTTTTTTTGTGAACAATGAAAACGTGCACGTGAAAGGAATGATAGGTTTTTTTTTTTTTTACTGTGGAACTTAACAAGATTTGGATGTTAAAAGTCGACGAATCAGTTCATATCAGAAGAAAGTACATTCAGTTACGAATGCGAATATATCTGAAGAATTTCACGGAAACATATCTTTAGTAACCAGTGAGTGGTCTTGGTAAAATTTCGAAGTGTAACATTTTATCAGTGCGTTTAAAATCTACGCATTACAAACAAAAAAAATCGGAACATCGCCGTTATGAAACTAATTGATCTGTTTGAAAAAATCAAATTAAAAATAAAATTGGTTGTCTGTAAAGTCGGTTTACGGACGATAGATTACATGACAAGGTCATAACAAAACATTGATGAAATTATTGCATACTTTTATGAATAAAATCGAATCATTTTTATTTAATTATCACTATTTTGTATGGATACAAAGAAGGAGTGAAATGAAATATACAATTTAATTGATAAATTTACTTTTATTTGCACTAATTAATTCAAATATGTTTATTACTTTAACGAAGAGATTATTTTAACTATAACTTTATACATGTTTGCTATTTAACTTCTTCCAATCTGTGTTATTCTGTTAAGGATAGGACGATGATAGGAAAAGTAGGAAACGAATGGGAGTGTTTCAAGTTTAATGTGCCTCGAAAAAGTCAAATCGAAGGTTGTTCCAATCGAGTGGAAGAGAGATAGATGCGGTGCAAGCGTATAGTGAGCACAGCGTAACGGGACAACGTGCGTTACGGGACATTTTTTAGTACGTGCAGCCGGCGTTCATCGATTTATTAGATGTTGTCACGTCAAAATGCCACCGAAACAAGTTTCGTCAGGAATCTATCGGCAGGAATCACGCTCGTTATGATGGTCTCGGTGACAATTTTTAACTATTCTGTCGTGTGTCGTCTAGGCACTTGCAGTTCGTTTGAGGTCAAAACCATTTTAAGTTTCCTTACGCCGATCAAACTAAACTGTGAAATTTATGAAGTACAAATTTTTTTATTGTCTCAACTGTATTTCTGCGAGAACATTTTTTCGTGTCAGTATTCAAAATGTCCATAAAATAATGTCCCGCGTTCAATGTTATATTATAACAGTTTAATTTTAGACTGTTTACAACCAATCATAAATCTAATTGAAGGTAAACAAATCAAGTTTTTTATTTTACAAATGTTAAATATGTGCACCTTAAGTTATACGTAGAGACCTGTAAAATTCGCGGATTCATTTCGCGATAGGATAGAGTCCAAATACTTTTAACATTATTTTGCTTCAGTGATTGGGCCACAGTTTATCTGAAGGACTCTGGGCCAATAAAAAATCATTAACAGCAGAATTAGTGAATCACGATCATTCCAGTCAACAGGTGTTACGAGTCGGTAACCAATCAGCAGATGTAATTTGCACGAGTGCGTAGAGGATCATGGAGTCTATCCTTTAGGGATTTGAAATCGCGAATTTTGCAGGTCTCTAGTTATACGGCACACATCCCAACTAGTATAATGCTCCCTACACTTCGGTTAACACGTCCGGAGAAATGTAAGCATTAGCCTCTTCAATTCTGTGTCTCAACATCTGCCAAATCATTAGGTAGTGGCGAAAGGAAAAAAAATCGAATGGGGTTATGTCAGGTGAACGCGGAGGCCAGCGAAAAAGAGCTCTGTCGTCTCAACCATTACGACCAATCCAACGGTCAGGGACTCAACGTTCAACCACTTTCTTACAAAGAGATTCCAATGAGGAGGGGCTCCATCCTATTGCTAGAGACCGGAAAAATTCGCGGGTTCAATGACTTCCAGGATAGACTCCAGTATCCTCTACACACTCGGGCAAATGTCAACTGTTCACTGGCTGCTGACTTGTGAGTAGTCTCGACTGGGTGGCCTGTGATTCGACACTTCTATGAGCGAGGGTCTCTAATTGGCCCTCAGTCCTCCAGATTAACAGTGAACCAATGACAGAAGCAGCACTAAGGTATAATTATTTGAATTTTAGCATAACACGAAATGAACCCACGAATTTTTCTGGTCTCTACCTATTGCCAAATAAAGTTTACAGGTTCACCCTCTACTAATTGGCGAAAGAGGTTTTTTTTTTTCGCGCTGCAAGCAAGGAAACAACAAACAGTATTCGCGCATGCGCATATATAAATCTGTTGGGAGTTACTCTCTAATTATTACCCGAAACATCACTCTAAATACTTACAAATGATACTATTAAATTTTATAACTGGGAAATTATTTTTCGGACAAACTGTATTTCTCAAAACACTGTAACTTTTCTTAATGGTTTGACGGTAAATTTAATTATTTACGCGGTTCGAGCAAATAAAAAACGGACACTAGTAAAAGAAACCGCAGTCTAGGGCGGGAAAGCGCCTTTTACAGAGAATAGCAAAAAAAAAAAAAAAGCAAATTGAGAAAAAAAAACATTTATAATATATATGCCAGTGCCTAACCAAATTTCTAGTTTCCCCAAGAAATATGGGCTTCCTACGAAATAATGCAATCGTTGATGACTTATTAACACTATGAATATTTACACAGATGGACACAAAATGTGTGCGGACTCGTAACAGCAGCTCGTTGACAAAAATATATCCTGACCACAATCAAGCATTAGGAATAATGACTTATGAGCACTAGTAAACATGTTACATTATAAATTTGCGTTAGTGTATTTGAAAACTGTTTGGGAAATTTCTAATGAATCCTTGGCATTTCTCAATTTTGTTTACGAAAAAGTCAAATATAAATTAAACATATCAAATCTGCTCTTTTAAACACATATATTTTTAGGAACGTTAACCAAAAACATTTTAAACAGTGTAATATTCTTATTTTCACTATGACGATATAGCTGACTTTTTGATTTTTAACATTTAACCGATCAACTTACGAATGTCCTATTGTTAATGGTTATGTCTTACGTGAACCGACCATAAAGATAGAGTCAATATCGTTTGGCTAAACCTCACCAGACTCACTTTGTGTGTCCCTGAATGTACCTAATGGCAAAAAAACTTTTTTTCAGCGGTCGCGAATTCTGACGCAACAAATTTCGTTTATTAAGCTGCTATAATATGAAACTACTTCAACTGGTTTGCTGCTGACCACAATTGGTGTGTAACAGATTCTTTTTTTTTTAATTCAGTGAAAGCAGTTACGAATACAGGTGTATTGAAGTCAATTTGTTTTGATAAAAAAGAAACCTTAGGTTTAGGCTACACTGAACCATTATAATAATCATCGATCTTGTGAGGACGGTAATAGAGAGGCGGGGAGAAGGATATAGGAAGATACGGTGCAAAGTTAAATGTCTCTAAAAGTCCTTGGGAAGCCAAGTACTGATAAATAATTATTTAAGATAAGCACAATCTGTTGTGTCAAATGATCCCATAAACGGCAATTTTAACTGTCGAGTAAATTGCTGAAATAAACAAATAAACTTAATCATCATCCTAAGCATGGGCGTCGCAAGGATATATTTTTTTGGAGGGATTTAGTTGTTGAGGAATATCCATCCCCCGGGAAAATTTGGGGTTTGAAGGTGCAAAAAGAGGAATTTTAGGCATTTTTCTTTCCTAAATATTCTAATTATAGTTGGTTGCAATATATAATTTATTTTTTCTAAAAAATATTTTCAGAGAACAAATTTGTACAAAACACAGTTAACATATCTGTATTCGGTATCGGAATTGATTTTCATTTTACACGAAGATCGAATTAAAAAGTGCTCACATTACCACGATTGGACTAAACGCACCATGCGCAACATATGGGTTATGTCACAGAAATCATATTTTTAATATAACTACGAAACTAAATATATTATTGGAGGACACGAAATTGAAGACATTCATTAAAAACTTTCGTCTGCTTGCGGGTGTCTTTGGATGTCTTCATTTGCCAATAATAGCCACGATACTCCGTGGCAATTTCAAAATGACATTCTATCATTCATTTAAAACGCATATTAAATATTCACCAGCCAGAAGTTCCATATATTTGTTACAAATTTTATTTTGAACGAGTGTACAGTGAAAGGAAGCTAAAACAAAATATATTTCCATCAAGTGATTTGGAAAATTATTTATATCGTCTCAAACGATCACTATCTCAACAAGTCTACTAATTAAGCTTCATTTTAGAAATAATCAGTTATTTCAGAATTTTTTTGTTGATTCCTAATTTTTATTTATGAAATTCATTCAGCAATGATTCGTGTTAATTTTGTATCATATGAAAATTACTTTAATGTCTATTTTACCCAGAATATTTCAACCCAAAATTTTGTAGCACGAAACAGTAAAATTTAATAATAGTAACCCAATGAAAAAAATATAATTCGTTTCCTATGCTATAGTAAAAGTTATATGTAAGTGCACTCATTAACAAAGCTCATTATAATTCATGTGTACAGAATGTATATGATTTAATTATATGGTAAATGCATTGGCCTTTTTTTTTTTTTTTGGATTACGACATTGGGCTTAAGTAGATCCAAACAGTAGTAAAAAATTTTATATGAACGGAAATTTCTTTGGGAAAGAGCTGTAAGACCGCTGGTGTAACGAGCTATTTATATATTTATATTCTTTGGAGTTTGAAGAAGTTATCCATAGTAGTTGATGAATAATACATGTAAATTTTACCTCCGCAGATTACTTGCTAGCGTCTTTTCTGTTTACATGTTACCTCAGCACCTTCACCCTCCACGGAAGAAACGACTGAACTTCTAGCTGCGTCTCAGCAGTAACGTGGAATGGTCAGAAACTGGAAAGATACCTACCTCAAAACAAAAAATAAAAAATTGTTGTAAAGTCGGTTTACGGACGATAGTTTAACGTGACAACGTCATAACAAAACATTGATGAAATGATTCCATAATTTTATGAATAAAATTGAATCATTTTTATTGAATTATTACTATTTTGTATGGATAAAAAGAAGGAGTGAAATAAAATCTACAATTTAATTGATAAATTTACTTTTATTTGCACTCATTAATTCAAATATGTTTATTACTTTAACGAACAGATTATTTTAACTATAACTTTTGTACATGTTTGCTATTTAACTTCTTCCAATTCCGTGTTATTCTGTTAAGGATAGGACGATGATAGGAAAAGTAGGAAACGAATGGGAGTGTTTCAAGTTTCATGAGCCTCGATAAATTCAAATCGATGGTTGTTCCAATCGGATGGAAGAGAGATAGATGCGGCGCAAGCGTACAATGAGCGTAACGGGACAAAGCGTAACGGGACAAAGCGTAACGGGACAATTTGCGTAACGGGACAATGAATCATCCTTTTTCGTGCGTGCAGCCGGCGTTCATCGATTTATGAGACGTTGTCACGTCAAAACAGTAGTTATAGCATCCTGATTTTTATTTACTTGGTCTTAACGTCTGGTCGAGAGCCAAGCCATTCATTACACACGTCCACATACAAATTGTCCTTCGCTCATATACTTTATACTAGACAGCTAGCTGCACACCAACATCTTTCTTGTGGCCACCTAATGAACGTGGAATGAACTACTCGAGAATATCAGGCTTCAAAATCCTCTTTCGGCGTTTACACAGAACAAAGTTTTTTTCCCCTATATTTTTACAAAAGATTCCTTTGGAAACCAGTTGCAAAGTAATAGTTTGTAATACCACAAAAAATATATATATATTGTAACTTTGTACAACACATAGCTATGGTTATTTTTGCACATGTGAAATTCAAATGTAATTTTTTTTAAACCATGGAAAAGATAATAGAATAATGTGCGCAATCAATAGTGGAAAGCTATTCAGGTAACGGTTTACAAATAACTTTAACGATTATAGGTACTGAAACAACACAAAGCATAGGTAAATGCCCGGGTAAGAATACGAACCCAGTAATACTGGGAACATTTTTTTTTGGTGTGCCAGTTGTTTTCATGCAAACGTACAAATTTATAAATATGTGTAATTTTACATGAATAGTCCTTTTCCATTTACAAAAAAAAAATACTTTGTATTTGTACTATCTTTAGCATTTCAATATTCTTACACTACGCAGCCACTCTATTTTTCACGACGAATGGTTGTGTACCAGCAAAAATCGTGTTATTTTCCGCTGGCAGATAATAAACCACAAACGTGCGCATAAACAAGTCGATGTCACGCTCTGATTGGCTGTTACCCTATTTCAACTTTTCTCCGGGTCGTGCATGATTCGGTACATGTTTTCCGTTTGACGTTCAAGTTTAAAAACATGCCTTACTCTAAAAGCTGTCAAGTAATTACGCGAAATGTGTTGTTTTGTTTTGCGTCAAACGAAAGTTTTGTTTAGATAATTAATCTAAAACAGCTATTATATTGCTGCCGACAATTTTTTTTTCCTTCTGATATGTACATATACAGTTATAACCAACGTGCAATTTGATTTGTGCTACAAAGTTCTTAATGGCAAAATTAACTTTATTTATATAAAGGAAGGTTTGTGTTACAAGCAAAATTATTGTAAGCCTCGATAAATTATTGAACACACCAATAATGTCAAAAAAATACTTTCACTAGCAATTTATTTTACAAGTGTTTAATATTAACGTTGATGTATTTAATTTTTGCAAATTAAAATTTTTTCATTTCCATATAATTTCTTTGCTGTAAAATGGTGATTCTAAAATGTTCGCCACGAAGGCTCTATTAAGATATATTTGTCAGCTTTATTCTAGGATACTCGCTGACTCGATGGGAAAACACGGTATGTGCATAAACAATCTGCTTGTACTTTACAACGTAGAAGAGGCAGCCCGCTGTAGTAAATATGCGAGGATTCGCGTCGCTTTTCGTTACCGTTGTCTGAACCGAGTGACACATGAGCGAGCCAAGAAAGAGCTTCGCCGAGAGCAAAAGTGTACCAAAGGATAAGTGCTGTCTTCACTACCCAATATGTAGACACCTGCAAAATTCGCGGATTCATTCGGTGATAGGCTAGAATTCAAACACATACCTATACCTCTTAGATTTTTTTGCTATTGGCTTACTGTTCATCTGGACGAATCTCAAACAGTTATAAACCCTCAACCAAAGAAGGATCGAATCACAGACAAACCAGCTGAGACGACTTACAAGTCGGCAGCCAATGAACTTGCGTTATTTGCCCGAGTGTACAGGGGTATGTGCAGTCTATCCTGAAGGCCATCGAAACCGCTAATTTTGAAGGTCTCTATGTATAACATTTCACGTACAAAAAAAAGGGGGAATTTATCGTCAACATCCATTTGAATGAAAATAAGTTCACTGTAAAACAACACCCATTTCCATTTCCTTCCCCTTAAAGATTTATTTTGGACCTTCGAGATGAGTTAAAAATAAGAACACTATTTATTATCTCATTCGATGTTTAACAAAACGTTGATTGAATACATGAGATTTTGTTGTACTTTTTTCCTCCGTCTCTCTTACCCCTCCCCTTTCCCATATCAAACATTTTCTACCTTTAATCAGAATTGGGACAACTCTTAATGGAATTTTGCACACTTGATGTTAAAATTGAGAAGACTATTAATTACTGTCTACAGACAATTAAAAAAATTCATTTCGCCCTGTGTTCAGCCCGGGCAACGCCCGGTACTTCAGCTAGTTGTAAATGATAAATGTTTTTAAGATAGAACACTAAGTATCTGGATAATGTTTAATTGAACAATTTTTTTTACAACCGCAGCAACGCTTGTCGCTAACGTAGAAGGATTTCAATGAAATAATTTGGGGTAAGACGTTTACTTTCTTCATATTTTTGTGAAGTTTTTATACACCAAAATATTATTTAAATTATATAATTTTGCAACAGCTGTAGAACTTCATTTAAGTAAACGTTACCCAGTCGCTCAGTGATCCATCTTAAATAATTTATTTAATACTAGCTGCCCGACCTGGCTTCGCACGGTTGTATTAATGGGGGGAAAATGAGACCAAATCTCTTATTTACAGTTATAATAAATGAAATAAAATTAAAATAATTAATTTTGACAAACACTTAATACAACAATACACGCAACGTTGTCATGGAGACGAAGTACCCATTTTTTCCCGGGCTTAAACACCAATCAACATTGATAATCAGTTTATTATTAATTATAAATTATTAAGACCATTATTCGAAATAAAAACTATCCTATCTCTCAAGTTGGAAAACATTACACATAAATGCCAATTTTCATCGAAATCGGTTGACTTGGTGAAGAGTTCACTGGAAACAAACATTGGATTTATATATATTAGGATTAAAAATTAAAAATTCTGTTCAGCTTCAACTTCAAAACAGGTAATTCATCCTTGTTATTCACTTTAAACCACAACTCGTAAATATGCGTTTTACTTATTTATAAGTGATGCACCTGTAGTTGAAATTTGACGGCAAAATTCCGACTCAACCTGTATATTCAAACTAACGATAACCTAGGCAAAGTGTAGTGATTGTAACGCACCGAAATAAAAGAAGAAGAAAACTTTTACCATTTGAAGCAAAATCCAAGTCTATGCCACAAAGGAAACCATATCTTGAGGGATGTAATTAAAGAAAAGTAACATGAGCTTAACCTATTTTACAGGAAATTTTTTTTCCCCAATAATTTACTCTGTGTTCGTAGAATTCCCTAAGCGAGATCTATTAGCGTCATTCTCGAACGTATGGACAACTTTTCCTTATTTAACTTAGGTAGTTAAGTCAAAAGAGTGAGGACGATAATAGAGCCCAATATAGGTAGTTTAACAAGTATACCTTAAAAACGTATATTTAACTAAATTGTTGCCATTATCTAGTTTACCTTTCGAAATAAAGCCATAATCGTTATTTTAATTTGCCCTCTCAGGATAAAGCTTCCTGTATAATTACGCAAGTACCCATTTAACGAAAACTGGATGTCTATTCAAACAATTATAATAAAATAGAAATGAGAGTAAAGATGCGGGTTTCTCAGTAAACGTTGCCTATCCACTTGTGCAACCCGCCTACTCCATAGTTAGAATATGTATGATTGTGGTTTGATTGAGAGAAAAAAAGGGGGGAAGAAAGGATAACCTTGCTATTTAAGAAGCTCGTTTGCAGAGTAAAGTTATAATCATCGTAACTAAACTAAGCGTGCATATATATATATATATATATAGAGTTGGCATGCAACTATAACGAAATAATTTTAAAGCCAATACTTTTTTTAACTGTTCACTGAGCATTACAACTAATCTGAAAACTTTCGATTATTTATACAAAAGACTTTCACGGGACCTGGGAAAATTCGCGATTTCGATTACCTTCAGATTAGACTTAACAGTTCTCTGTATACTCGGGCAAATAACAATAGTCCATTGGCTACCAATCTAGAAGTCGTATTAACTGGTCTGCCTGTGATTCGATACTTCATTGTTTGAGGGTTTATTATTGGCCCAGATCCCTCCAGACAAACAGCCAATAGCGAAAGCATCTCAAATTGAAAATAAAAAGATATTTTAATTTTAGCTCATCGCGAAAATAATCCGCGAATTTTTTTTCAGCCTCTTACATAAAAATATTAAAATCATTTTAAACATTTTAATGGACACACGTCATTGTATTTTTGCACTATTGAAGACCTCAAGAATGGACCACAAACACAAACTTCCGTTGCATCTAACACTGCCTTGCATAGTCGAAGGATGCATCAAGCACCAGCTTAAGAAAATATTTAAAAAATATATAACAAAATATATTTGCACGCCTAGGGTTTTTTCGCTAGATACTTATTTTCTAAATAGGTCCGCCAACACGCCCGTTCAGTTTGTATAACCCTATACGAATCACTCTGTATAACAACGCGTGAGTTTTGTTAAACTCCTGGCGGCCACGTATCGCAATCCCGCCTCTCCTGTTGCATGACTAACAACCAACCAGAAATAGGAATCAACAGTTACGTCGCACAGTATTCATACGGAGTATTTCTAAAACTCCGTGGGAAGCAAATTTAGGAAAAAAAAAAAAGGGGGGCGGTGGTTATGCGGTGATTTTATAAATGTCTGTCCGTCAGGTTTAAGTAAGAAATAAAAACTTTTTAAACTGACACACGGTTCATCTTAAGGCAGGGTCTCACGCGCTAATTAATTTTATTTTCAAAACAATTATTTGATGATTTTCCTGTATTTTAATTCACAATTTTTATACTGCGGTTTATGTTTAGTTTCAAATTTCCTCGACAGATATTTAGTAAATATTTATATAAAATTTGTAAAATGGAACGCACGTGTCCATCATTTTTATTAACTTTGATGACCTTCTACAGCTTGAAAATAACATTCAGGTTATTTTCGTGAGCAAAATTGTTACCCAACAACATGTTCAAGACAACTATCAAAATAAATTTACAGGACTTGCCCTAAATTAGGAGTAATGAAAAATAAAATAAAATAATGGACTTGGCTTGCCGGACAGAGTCTTAAATATAGAGAGGACGTGACAGCTTTAGAAGAGGAGATAAGGAAGATTTATCTCGTGGGAGAAAAATAACGTAAACCAGTACAAATTTGAGGCACTACATAGTAATTCTTCAAGCTGGGTTCATCAAGATTGTTAGAGTAAAAATGGCTTACGTGCTACCTACACCCTACTTCATGCTGTCATGCATGTTGGACTGAGTATTTAGACAAATAAATAAAATCTTAGTGTGTGATTTTAGGATGAAATATTATTAAATATTTTTCTGGTTAATAATTTTGATATCAAACGTTAAAAACAAGGTTTGTCTGCCTGCACGAAAAATTTAACTCAAAATCTGCTTATGCTATCGACTTGAAATTAAAATAAGTTTAAGATTGCTACTACAGGATTAATTTCGTCATCAGTTCAGTCTGATATGTATAACTATACGCCAAAAACTTGTTTCCGTAAGGCATCATACCGATAATATCTTATTTTTGGAATCTACGGAGAGAAAAAAAATTAGTTGACAGACTTAAGTTTACATATTAGTTAATAAAAAATAACAGTCCATATTTTATATTCAAACAACCTGTGTAAAGTATCCTGTCCGTAAGAACGAAGTCACAGGTACAGGTAGCGGAAAATTTTTTGTAAAAAATAATTTTAACACAGAGTGCGGATGTGAAACGATCGGTTCATAAGCACAAAATCATAGAGTTTCCAGGCCCATGCGTAAGTAACGATGTCAAAATTGTTTGACGGACATGCAGGGAAATGCCGTTCTAAACACGCATGCAGGGCTGCTTATTTACTACGCCATTCGGAGATAAACTTTTTTTTAAACATGAATCCCATTCCTAGGGACCGGAAGAATTCGCCGGTTTAATGACCTCTAGGATGAACTTTATAGTTCTATGTACACTCGGTCAAATGTCACCCACTCATTGGCTGCTGTCTTGTGAAGGTGTCCCTACGTAGCGGCCTGTGATTCGATACAGCTTCGGTTGAGTGTTTCTCACTGGCCCAGAGTCGTCCAGGTGAGTTGTGAGCCAATAGAAGAGGCAGCACTGAGGTATAACTATTTGAATTTCAGGCTGTCGTGAAATTAATCCGCGAATTTTTATGGTCTCTACCCATTCCCGATATTGCCACAGTAATTCGGAAAATTGGGAGTGCTTTAAAATGAGATTATAGAGTGTAGGGATGGCTTAGAGCAGCGGTTCCCAGAAGGTGTTCCGCAGGACCCTGGGATTCCGTGGCAGGGTCACAGGAGTTCCGTGGGTCAGGAGGAACGTAGAATAAAGCAGGCACAATTATTGTCAAATAACTTCCTTTGAAGGAGTTGGGGTTCCGCCAAAATAAAAGTCGATCATAGGACTCCCAGACCAAGCGCGGCTCCAGAGGAAGGGCGCAGGGGGGCGATAGCCCCTTCCGAGCCCAAATTTCACTTCTTATTTATTTGTAGGGAATATTAATGTTAACTTAAATACTTTCGTTAATGTTCTATACCCTTCTTTCAATCAAAATTTGTACGAAAAATACTAAATTTCAGTGTTTGAGACCATATATTTTGTGAATATCCCAAGGGCAATGTCATGATTGTTAACTGCATCCTCCTGTGTGTGAGAGCCCTGCCCGAGAGGTCTTCCTGGAGCCGCCATTGGCCCAGGCCGAAAAAATTAATTCGGAACCGCTGGTTTGGAGGACAATAGTTTATCAAAGGACTTCTCAGACACGTATCATTAGGGACACCTGTATTTCGCGATTACATTCCGTGTCAAGGTATTTCACAAAATACTGTAGCTTTTATCTTGTGGTTATTGGCTGGAGGTCGGTGAGAGGTGTCGTCCCGCTCTTGACGGGGGCCAATGAGAATGTGGTCACCGTACTGCTGCACCCTCACAATTTGCCACGACTTTTGGGAAAGAAGCTACAGTGTTTTGTGAAATACCTTGACACGAAATGAAATCGCGAAATACAGGTGTCCCTACGTATAACACGCACCGTGCCGCTACAGTAAGCACACTGTTAGAAATAACCGTAGATGTACGGACTTTCCACGGAAAAATCAGTCTAAAATAAACTAACAGTTCTTCGTAACTCAAAATAACTGTATCCTCGTAGAAGTATACGCCGTATTTCGATTTTCGATTCGTGTGTTTCGTTCTAAACAAAGGTAAAAACAAAAGTGGACAAAAATAAAAGTTTTCATAAAAAGGTTTTTTTTTTGGAAAGGTGTGTTAATATACCAAAGATTAACTTTTTGAGAAATGTTCAAAGAAAGTGAAAACTCAGTGTCCGTGAATTTACGAAGATTAGCCGTAAGTTTACAAAGTTGTTTGGATAATTTGTAACCAGTGTTCTTCGTAAATTGAAGGTGAGCATTTTTATGTACATAAGCGTGCTAACAAGTGTGTGTAAGTAGACGAAAATATTTTTATTTATTTATTTATTTATTTTATTTTATACACGAACAAAATTCAGCACTAGGCCGGTTTGCAATTTACTCGTGTTATTACACTGAATTATAAAAGTAAAACACTTTTACACTGAACATTGGGACCACACTATTGAATACAATAAATTAAGGAAGCTTAATGAATAATATAAATTTAAAAAAAACACTAAAAACTATTCCAAAAAATTACTTGGAAAAATAAAACATAAATGTAAGGGTTAGTAGCTATATAATACAATTTGCCACATCTGTAAAAATAGTCTGTTGTAATATTTACTGGGTAGGTCATTTCTGAATATATTCTGAAAAGGTTTTTTTTTGTACACAAATTTGCGATGCCACTGTTATTTTTCTTTAGTAAATGGAACATAAATATTCATGTAAATTTACAGATATTCGTAAATTTGTACATTTAACATGAAAACAACTGTACCACTACAACAAAAAAATAAGTGTTCGCAGTAATACTGTGTTCGGATTCTTACCGTGCTACGCGGGCATTTATGCTTTGTGTTTTTACCCAGTACCTACAATAGTTAAGTTATTTGTAAACCGTTCACTGAAAAGCTTTCCAGTATAAACTGAGTACCTACATGAATACGCATAATAAAAACAATATAAGGTGCTATTATTTAATATTCGATCATCTTTACCATGGATTAAAAAAATTATACTTGAATGAAACACCAAATAAAATATAAAATTATGCGCCAATTTTCGTAAGAAATACTCAGGGTTATCTCGAGAAAGTATTTCATACTTGTTATACTCCATGTTTTGTACATATTTAAAATATATTTCTTGTAATGTTACAAACTGTTTCTTGGCAAATTGTTTCTAAAGAAACTTTTTTTTAAAGTACATAAAATGCTTTTCTGTGCATGTAACCAGTAAGTTCCGATAATCAAAACTGAATTTAGTTCTGAAAGGGCTATTTGTTGCATTTGTATTTTTTAACGTTTTGAGTTACTTTTTAAATATTGGAAATAGGACCCATATTTATGCTATACATTTTGTTACAAATGATCTAAGAAATGAGTTCTGTCAGTAGCGGTAACTCCTCGTGAAAATTAGAATAGTATTTGTTTATTTTTTTAGGATTTTGATTACATTTAAAATTGCGAATTATGTTTAGATGTCTTACAAACGTCTAGCGTCAATTTTTTTTTGTCGCTCGCTGCTGAACGAGACAAAAAAATCGCAAGAGTCCTCATACGAAGACGAAGACATGACACAAGCCATTTATTCCCGTGTGTTTAGAGAAGACAACTTGCAACAAACAGTTACAAAGAAAAATCCATTCACAAACATTTCACTCGCACTCCCGTTTCATGTATATACTTTTATTGGTACACGTCCTTAGAAGCTTAAAAACTGCACTAACAGTAGGCGAAAGATCGTTACTTAAAATCAAACTGAATCGGATGACACTGCATTTAGAGGATAGAAACTTCATATTGGTGGGTAAGATTTAATTATCATGTAAACATTTGTTAAATTTTACTACTGAAAATTTGCCCTCTTAAAGAAAGAGATCACACATATAGAGATTTTTAAAGATATAGTGTCTATTAACAGTATTAATAAAATTGTAGTCATTCCTAAATATGAATTTAATACCAAACGCAAATGACTTTACAGCGAACGTATGGATAAAATAGGTGTTTTCGTTGTGTTGTCCAAGGTTGTTTTTTTCTTTATTTACTGTTATTTTTGCTACCTTCTCGTCATTAGCCCACGGTGTCGGTCTGGGCTGTAATAATTTTCTGACTAATTTCTTTCACGGAAATTTTCTGTGCTGTGTTTTTGAATTTTTTTTACATCGACTGATTTAGGATATTTTTTTCTGTGTGTTTACATATTTAATATTCCTGTCTGTTATTGAGGTTACTTAAGACACACAGCATAATCAGCAATGGAGTATGTCCAAAACTTCATTTTAAACTAAGTGGTGTGTTTATAAATTGTGTTTTTTCTGAGATGCGTGTTTCTAAGTTGTGTGTGTCTAAGTTGTGTGTTTCTAAGGTGTGAGTTTATAAGTTGTGTGTTATAAGTTATGAGTTTCTAAGTTGTGTATTTCTAAGTTTTGTGTTTCTAAGAAGTATGTTTCTGTGGCGTGTGTTTCTGAGGGGTGAGTTTCTATGGCGTGTGTTTCTGAGGGGTGAGTTTCTATGGCGTGTGTTTCTGTGGCGTGTGTTTCTGTGGCGTGTGTTTCTGTGGCGTGTGTTTCTGTGGCGTGTGGTCCTGTGGCGTGTGTTTCTGTGGCGTGTGGTCCTGTGGCGTGTGTTTCTGTGGCGTGTGTTTCTGTGGCGTGTGGTTCTATGGCGTGTGGTTCTGTGGCGTGTGGTTCTGTGGCGTGTGGTTCTGTGGTGTGTGGTTCTGTGGTGTGTGTTTCTGTGGTGTGCGTTTCTATGGCGTGTGGTTCTGTGGTGTGTGTTTCTGTGGCGTGTGTTTCTGTGGCGTGTGTTTCTGTGGCGTGTGTTTCTGTGGCGTGTGGTTCTATGGCGTGTGGTTCTGTGGCGTGTTTCTGTGGTGTGTGTTTCTGTGGCGTGCGTTTCTATGGCGTGTGGTTCTGTGGTGTGTGTTTCTGTGGCGTGCGTTTCTATGGCGTGTGTTTCTGTGGCGTGTGTTTAAAATTCGTGTGCTTCTATGTCGTGAGTTTCTATGTCGTGTGATTCTAAGCTATGACAGCACCCTGGCGAGCCCGCCGCTGACTCACTCCTCTGTGGCAGACGCAGTTCCGCGCGATGTCCTTCACCCAGCCGAGGAGAAGAGAAAAAAAAACAGGTTTCACAGAACCCGCTCCGCCGCACGACCCCCGGAATCATGTCCCACAGCCGCCCAGAGTCGCACTCCGCTCGAGATTAGGCCAGACTTCTCATCGGCAGGAGTTCCAGCGGAGCATCCACACTTCTGACAGCCTGAATATTCTTCATTTAAAAAAACAGTGCGAGGTCTTTAATTCTGGCATTCTACTGTTCGACAATTTCCGTAATCTAACACCGTTCGATCCACTTGCGTTCATATATATATATATATACATATATATACATATATATATGTGTGTGTATACTTATTTATTTAGTTTTATTCATCGGGTGTATCCCGGATGTTAACCTTGGCCGCTAGGTTGCACTACTGCGCTTCCAGCGGTTTTTTTAAGTTTTCCCAGATATTATTGTTAAACTATTATATGTTTTTTTTTGGAAACTGAACAGAAATATCCATGTGAAATTATAGATATTTGGTAAATTTGTACATTTACGTTAAAACAACTGTATAACTACGTATTAAGTGTTCCCAGTACTGCTAGGTTCTAATTTTTACCCGGGCGTTTATGCATTGTGTTATCCCAGTACTTCCAATATTTAAAGTTATTTTGTAAATATTTCCCTGAATAGCTTTCCGGTATTAACTTGCGTACATTAATAAGCAACATACAACAAATTTACGACAGTATTTTTCATGGTTTAAAAATATTGTACTTGAATTAAATACCAATTAAAACTTAAAACTATGCACCAATTTTAGGGAGAAATGCTCAGTATTAACTCTAAGAACGTAGTTCATGAAGCAAAAATAACCATAGGCATGTTTGGACAAATTTACAATCTATTTATTATAGTAACACAATCAATTTCTTGGCAACTGGTTTACAAAATAATCTTTTGTAAAAGTACAGAATTTTTTTTCTGTGTACTGTCATTTTTCATTTCAGTACAATGTTTCATTTTTTCTAGCGGGTGATATTTCACTATTCACGCGTACATTTCTGTTGTGATTTTTTAAAATAAGACAAACTCCCATCTATATATTTCCATAGAAGAGTTCCTTACAACTTGTTTTAAAAACCATTATACGGTATACTTATTATACTTTGGTATTCTTACGTTCAATAAACTGAACTTGAAGTTTCAAAGACTTTCCATGGTAATTGATACAGGATTGGCTATTCGGGGGCTACATTAATATCTGTGTTTTGTTATTGTTATGTGTTATTGGTTAGCTTACTTCACAGATTATTCCGTTGTCATTCCTCTATTTAATTTTCTCAACGCAATATTAAAAAAAATAATAAGTTTTGAAATTGACCAATGATAGAGGCAGGAAAAAATTCGTTGATTCAATTCGCGTTGCGCTACAGTCCAAACACGTGTAACTTTGGTATGGCTTCTGTGATCGTTTCCAAGTTTATCTGAACGACTCTTGAGCCAATGATAAAAACCTTTCAGACAAAGACGCATCGAAACGCAGGCAGGTCTCACGAGTCAGCAGCCAATGAGCAGGTGGGCATTGGCACGGGCACACAGGGGCAAATGAGCAGGTGGGCATTTGTCTGGGCATGCAGGGGGATTGTGGAGTCCATCCTGGAGGTCAATGAAAGCGCGGAATTTCCCAGAACACACCAAGAGAGACGGCTTTGCGTCCATCATTTGAAATCATTTCCCACGTCACCTTCCTATTAGGGTGGGGGGGAGGGGGGTGGAATCAAAGGCACAAAACTCGTCCCGGGAAGAGACGCGAGAAGAACATCATCAAGAATTATACTTGGAAAGACAAATGCCGCATTAAACCGCAGAGAGAGAGAGAGAGAGAGAAAGAGAGAGAGAGAGAGAAGGGGGAAGAAATGGATGGATGGGACCTTGAGCAGAGGGAACGCTCTGTAATTTACCTCCGAAAAGCAAGTTTCAAATCCCTTCTCTCTCTCTCTCTCTTTCTACTTCCTCCTCACCGACCAACCCGACGTTTTCTCCCACCAACACCAACCTTCACCTTGCTTCCAATCTCGGAGCCCACCACACCTCCAGCGAGGCTTAATGGGATTCACGAGATAATGTTTGCGGCGCGCGCGTTCGCACAAAGGAAGGACGCTTCGGCCGTTGATCCTAGGTGCACGTTGGAATAAGGCAAAGGAAGTCACAAGCACTACAATGGTACGTCGGCATTAAAAAAAAAATATATATGCGAGCGGGTCTTTCAGTTTTCGCCAGAGAAACGTGCGACATCCAACCTCGGTAACGAGCGAAATTCACGTGTGTTCTAATGTTTGTTAAAAACACGTTTAATACGAAACTCTGACGCGAGATTTTAACGTAGGATTCTTTCAAATAATGCCAAGCGTAAAATTTCGACTGCATTTCTGGACGCGAACCACACGCAGTTCAAGCACCCGCCGCTAGAATTCGTTGCCTGAGTAACTTCGTCGACTATTAAATCATTAGATTTGCAGACAGAAATTTTAAACTCTAAAATGAAACGGCTCCAATAAAAACTAATAAACTTAAAAAGAAAATACTTCACCCGAACTTTAGACCAGATTTTCGACTAGGATTTTTTTTTTCAAATACAGCCCACCGTGTTAAAATTTACCAAACAGTTAATAAAGTTTACATTTGATTAGGGGACATTGTTTAACGTCATTCGCCACAGATGGCAGCACCACCATAGTTACAAATTTCAGTTGCATGCGACTCTCGCGAAATGACTGCCACCGAACGCCGAGTACCAAGAGCTAAGATGTCGCACATCAAAAATGACGATATATTCTTGACAATAGCTCGATTTGACAACAAAATCTTGAACCGTATTATCGGACGAAATATGGCTTCAATTTTTTTTCCTGCGACAAATGAAGATTGGACAGATCACATAACAAAATGTTCTAAATCCTTTCACAGTATAAAAATTTATTATTGGACTGAGATTTAAGCCTGCTCAAATCTTTTTTGTATTACCCTCTCTTTACAGTAAAAATAATGCGTTATTGTACTGTATGAAAAATGGATAATTTTTTTACGATTTGTGAGAATTTCGTAACTTTTAAAACAATTGTAGATTAAAATAACATTAAAAATCGTTGCTCACTAAAATTAACGTTGTATAAACAAGTTCTAATAACTTTTATAAGGTATAAACTCCTCGAGTAATGAACTTTACATACGCCATCCTTATAATCTTTATAGTTATATTTATCTACTTAACTTTTGTAAGCTCTTTAATCTCAAATTTGTCTTTTGCTACATCAAAGATTGTTTGGGATTCAAAACGTCCGCCATTTACCGTTTAATTGGAGCGCGATTCTGATTAGCTGATTCCGTCAAACATACAATTTGGGTATCTTAAAACCTGCCTTACATAGAAAATATTTGATGGAAACTACGAATTTATTTCGCTAGTGATGTGTTCTCGAGTGTACTTCTTACAAACAAACAAGCTATCTCTCTCTTTCTTTATTTCTTTCTTTATATCTCTCACTCTCCATAGTAATAATGGGACCTGAAACATTAGCGCTGTTATTTGATGAACGACTAGAATGTAAAATGTTTGTATACTTTAACATACCTTGTTCTTGGATCACGAGCCATTTGACAAGCTCTGAGTGACTTAAGGACTAGAGTCCAATAGAAAAACACCAACGGAAACATCTACCGAATCATGTACGATTCAGGGACACACGTTATATCGAATTATGTTCGCGTTAGTGGATTCTTGCCAGGTAACAGGATATAACACAAATTTTTCATGTCTCTAACGCCGGTATTACAAGACACAAAACTTAGGGTTTAGGTATTGATAGAGACCAGAAAAATTCGCGGGTTCAATGACATACAGGATAGACTCCACTATCCTTTGCACACTCGGGCAAACGCCGCCTGTTCACTGGCTGCTAACTCGTGAGGCGTCTCAACTGGGTAGCCTGTGATTCGACACTTCTACGAGTGAGGGTCTCTAATTGGCCCTCTTTACTCCAGATTAACAGTGAACCAATGGCAGAAGCAGCACTAAGGTATAATTATTTGAACTGTAGCAGTTCACGAAATGAATCCGCGAATTTTTCAGGTCTCTAGGTACTGAACATGGTACACCTGTTCCGTAAAAACATTCCTTGTGGACGATAGAACAATACCAGTACTACTTATTTTTAGGGAACGCATTTTGGTGTTCGTTGCTGATCTGTTGCCAAAATTCTGCGGATGCACAGAGCTCACTTTTTCTTTGATTTCGTCCAGTTGGCAGACCCGCGTCTGGCGCCATTAACTCGTAACTAGTCACTTTTGTGGTCATTGGTTGGTGTACCAAACGAAACATTACGATAGCGAAACTATCCTGGAATACATTTAGTAAACATCAATGTTCATAATAAGAAATAATCGCAACTTAAAAATTACTTGAGAAAATTAGAAAGGTAGTTATATTTTTGTGCGATGGTGCTGCTATCTCTAGAATTTTGGCTGTTACGATTGTATCGATGGTTGCAAAAGTCCACTAGAATGAGTTTATAACAGTTTATAGACTTGCACAGGGCCCCGTTTATTGAAATGGTTGCCGATTTGTTACCTTACCGGGATACGGTTTAGACACGTCCTGGAGTTAGGTTGCGGTTGCATCCCAACAAGGCAGTGCTTACTCGCTACCTCACCCGAACGTCTTGGAATACCGCCCTTAGTGTAAGTGTAAATTAAAGCCCCCTTTCGCATGTTAGGCTTTCCATAATTTGGTCTGATGGGTTGCACATGATTGTGCGAACACTGCTTCTCGTTGTTTTGCCATTTAACTGAACTACGAGTCAATAGTTAAATTAAAGCATATATAAATGTGCATCAAGTCTTCTATGCTACTGTTTTAATACCGTATAATCCTCGTGGCTCTTAAAATTACGATAAGAGGGGAGAAATAACTAATTTTGTTTTCGCAATCGTTTCTGGCGTCAGGGAACTGAGGTTTTTAGTATGTATGGCTTTGCTAGACCTATGGGAAGAATGATAAGGGAATTGCCCTCTTTAACCCCCCCCCCTCTTTTTTTTCCCAACCACAACTCATAATTCCTAGAGTTAAAATAAATTTCATGAAGTATAAACATATCCACCCATTTCCGCATCTAACATGTGATGCGGTTCAAAATTATTTTTAGAAATGTATTATTTTACATTTTATTAAGAGATACTCTAATATGTGTAAATTGGTTGAACCATAGTAACCTAAGAAATATCCGCTAAAAAAATTATTTTGATGAAGAATCTTCCGAGACGCCAAAAATCCTTCGAAGTATTTTTAAATATTGTCACGTGCACCTAGCCGGTGCCACCACCATTTCTGTCACGATCCACCTTCAGAGGGGGGGGCGAGAATCGTAGCTCTTTACATAGAAACAACTCGCTTGGCATCAACTAGTCTTAACTTCATAAAATACTTTACTGTACCTAGGATCATAGGTTCGTCATCCCGTACAGGATGTCTGGTGAGAGCTGAACTAAGGAGATTTTGCAAAATAGCATAATACTTAATTAAAATTATTTTATTCTTAAAGTCAAATACTCAACATCATTTTAAAGAACATTTAAATAGCGGGATTACAATTTAAAACAATAATCTCTTTACTTCCTTAACGATTGAACGACCTTACAAGAGAGAGAATGAGAGAACTTCACTAAACACTTCCCTAGTCCTTCCGAATACCTCAAATCATAATTAATACTTAAAATTAAAACAAAGATAAGTCCATACTCACATTTTCCGAAAAGCCTTTCTTGATCGATTACTTTAAAAAAATAACGTAGGGGCCTCTCCTGCCCTTGAAATCCCGAACGAACATTACATTTTAAAAACTATGACGCGTGACCCCTGACGAGGGCCATAGCCTCCGCCCGAAAGCTTGACGACTACATTATGACCTAACTTAAATTAAACGACTCGTGGCCTCTGGCGTCGACCATAGCTTCCGCCCGAAAGCTTGAATTCCTACATCACGAACGAACTAACAACTCGTGACCACAGGTGAGACGCATAGCCTCCGCCTGAGTGAGCCTGAATTCCTACATCACGAACGAACTAACAACTCGTGACCACAGGTGAGACGCATAGCCTCCGCCTGAGTGAGCCTGAATTCCTACATCACGAACGAACTAACAACTCGTGACCACAGGTGAGACGCATAGCCTCCGCCTGAGTGAGCCTGAATTCCTACATCACGAACGAACTAACAACTCGTGACCACAGGTGAGACGCATAGCCTCCGCCTGAGTGAGCCCCGAGTCACCAATCACTTGCGCTTAAATTCGCGCGCCCTGCCGCGCCTACCATAACAAAAGCTCGTTATTGAAGTCAAATTTACTAAACAACTAACTAGAACATCTGGGAAGACTACCCCCCCTCTACCCCAATGTGCAGGCCACACCGCGCGGCTTGTTACGACAGCGCGCCCCAGTAACTGCGGCCCGTGGCTGCGCCAGCGCGCGGCCAAACAAACAAACAAAATTCTGCAAGCCCGCAGCGCGCCGCGCCGGCCCCGTGCCCCAATTACATGGTCACGCCACTTGCGCTGACGAGTGAACAGAGCAGCCAGCCCAGAGTCCCGTCAGTAAAGTCCCTAAATTTGATTTCAATAACCCTGCAAAATTTCAACCCGCGACATAACCCTCCCCTCACAGAGCTCGAGCCCCATCGAGCTACCTCAAAATTACAAATTGTCTTTTTCCATTAAACCATAACTATAAATTCCTCATTTCACAAAAATAATAATTTTCTTAGTTCCTTGCTGTCTGAACATACATCTAGATTCTGCATAAGATTTATTTTAAAACAACAAGTATTCATAAAATTAAATGTAAAACTTTTATCTGGTTTGTTCTCACAGGAACCTTCAGAGGCTCGAGTTCTCAATTCTAAAAAAATTGTTCTGTTAGTGAAGCTCTCTTTACAAATTAAATTACTGTTCTTAGTTTCTCAGTATTCGTTAAACAATGTGCAAATTCTTGATAATTATTATTATTTTTTTTTTTTTCGGTTTCCGTTTATTACCATACTTCTTTCGTTCTTCAAAAAAAATTAAGTGTCCTTACAGTGTTTCAATTAATTAAACTCTTATCTCGTGAAGGTTGGTGCAACTCCTCGAAGTCAGTGTTGTCGAGAAGAGTAGCTCCCTGGGCTGGCCATCAGCAAACACCACTCAACTCCAACAGCTACTGGACTGGCTTCCAGGGCAGCTCACAACTTCTCCCCACATCTGCTTCGGAGTTGTGCCATCCTCATCACGAACAGATTACAATTCTGAAACATCATCAACAGGCATTACCATCACGCCTGACAAATACAAAACTAACTACTAAACTGCAATCGATGGGCAAGGATGCAAACACACAAAAAAATAAAATTAATTAATTCAACTGCTAACATAAAGTATCCCACCCTTAGCATAATCTAATCAGGCAAATAATTTGATAGGAAAAACTTAAGGAAGGGAAACATGACCTCCAATGATTTTCCCTAACTCTTGAGTCTTGATCTTCTCTATACAGCAAATAGTCCCCACGAAGTAACTGGGTTGAAGGTCAGTTCACATGGCCCACCCATAACCTCTTCTACTCTTCTTTTCTTCTGGGGGCAACCACAATGCCCACCAATCTCTCTCCATGGTGCCGAACCAGCTATCCCATGAGAGTAAACAACGTAGTCAATAGAAGCGCAGAGGGGAAACACCAATCTCTGGCTTGTCGAGTCATAAAACTGCTTTATCTTCTTCTTCTTCTGAGTAAAAATATCTGACTAACCTTGCTTCTATTCTTCCAAACAGTAAAAGTTCATCAGGTATCTTCATGAAAGAAACATTCTAACTAATAATTCTTCATTTTTCTTCTTCTTTATTTCTGTTAGTTGTAATAGAAGGCCATGTTAGGGAGGTTATAGGGAAAAAGAGTGGCCAATTCCCACCCCATCACCCACCTAGATCATGACTAATTAACTTTTAAACTTTCTATTTCAAACAAATTTAAAAAAAAAAAAAAAAAAAACATTTTATTTAAACTTTTAAATTATAGCAACTTTTCCTTCATAACCTCAAAAGCAAATCAATAATTCTAACTGAAATTGTGATTTACTGCATCCTTGTTCCATCCGATCTGTTTGTTTATAACCTTTCTTGTAAAGTATAAAATTTTCAAACATTACTAATTCAAAAAAAAGTAAATTCTGGTGTCCTTCGAGTTACAATTAAATTTACTATTTCTTAGCTTGAAATAATTTAAGTTTTCAGAACTATTTCATTGTCTAATTCACAACACTTAAAAATCAACTCAAAACAACAAATCATCAAAATCAATAAGATCATCTGACCTACCTATCAGTACTGTGAACTTGAACTGTTCGTACACATTTATAATAAGCTATTGTATTTAAATTCCAACCTAAATAAGGTTTTAAAAAAAACTACTAATCCCTCTGTAAATTAAGAAAATTAACTTTAAAAATTAAACTTAAGGTATTAGTTCTTTTTGACAGCTACCACAACTCACTAGTTCCATTACATTACTATAACCTAAAAAGTTCTGTAAATAATGTTTATAACAAAAAAAAACTCCAGTTACTGTCTTCCATAAAAAAAAATAAAACTTTACATGACCTTATTAATCTCCACTTGTAAGTCCATGGCTGCCAGCTTTCTCTTCTCTTGAATCTTCAGTCTTGGCTCTTGTTTCAGTGATCTTGTATCTTGTCTCTCGAACTCTTGTCATCTTGTAAACTGGACTGCTGCTCAGCTCATCTTAAGGAATCTGTAACAGTTTCAAAAATACATGTTAATTTAAATTACATAATTCCTGTTCTTTGGTCCTAAAAAAAAATTGTATTATTAGTACACATTACCCTGAAACAACATTATTATTCATTGTTTATTACTTAAAAAAAATGCTTTACCATAAAATCCTTTTTTGTTCTTTTCATTAGGCCTATTTATTTTCCTTCTTCTTAATTAAATTCTGCTTCAAATGTTAATCCTAACTTAAGACCTACCATCTATTTATTATTCATTACCTACATTATTTATGTTACCCTAAAATTCCCATAAGTTTCTAATACTTCCTATCAAAGACATTCTCTCTAAAAAAAAATTTACTTGTGACTCTTAACTTAACAAACTTAAAAAAAACTTTTACACTAGACTTAACTTATTATTCATTCTTAGTTACTAAATTTCTATATGTAAACTTTAGTACTTACAAACAAAAACTGCCTATTTCTCTCTACCTCTTAATCTCTTTCAATTATTACAATAATAATGTTACCTTGCATCTTTAAACTTTCTTCTTTTCAATTAAATTAGACATCTCATAACAATAAAAATTCTGCCTATACTCTTCTTATGGGTGTACAAACCAACAACAAAATTTCAAATTCTCAAGTTTCCTTATATTTAAATTATGCAATGCACATAACCTCTGTGGTGCCTGTACCCTTTTAGGCCTACCACCTTCTCCTCTCACAGCATGACAACTCTTATTCCTCGGGGTCTGTATTCACTGTTACAAATCAAATATCTCAAAAAAATTGAAAACAAATTTATTATTTTAAGAAAACAAAAATTTACATTGAATTTACTATGGAGCCTGGAAATCTTAATGTCTCACAGCAGCTAACATGACTAAATCCCATGGAACCCCAGGTTTACATAACCTGTGCCCAAAAATTTAAGCATACCAGGCTTTCTCTGCACTGGTTTTACAGCATCACACACTATTTAGGGCCCCTGATCTGCCATCAGTCCCAAGGAGTTTTCCCACAACCCCTCTCTACACAAGCGCCTACCGCATTCCTCTCAATTGGCTATCGGTTTTACGGCATTCTTTTGGGATCCGACCATCAAGTTAGGGCTAATCGAACACTAAACCTCCATACTTCCAAACTAATGTAAATCAATTAAATTTTCTCTGTAAATTCTAAAAATCAAAAAAAATTATTCCAACATGCCAAAGAAACTTCCAAAAAAAATTCATAATCTTATCTTCAAACCATTAAAATAAAAATAAATAGATTACTCTGTTTTCTCCTTAATAACTGTAAACTGTCAACAAATATCATGTCGTAAATTTTAACTATGCTTACTGACTCTTAATCATAAAATCTCATTTGTCCTAATTAATAAACAACCGATTTCCTTAAAATCTCACTGTATCTCTCACACTCAAACTTCACTGGCTGAATATCTCAATAAATTCAAAAACAATTATCTAAACTCTTAAAGAAACTCCTCCCCAATTATTCAAATTACTTCACCTTATTTTATTTCATTACTTAAAACACCTTACTCAAAAAAAAATTAATTAATTATCTAGCTATCTTCCATTATTATTTATTTACCGAACAAAACTTTCTCCTAAATTAATTTAGTAAAATTCAATTTCACATTAGGCAAGTACACTAACTCTCTACAGCAATGTTTCTCATTTCCCTCCTTCCTAACTGAATCCAATCTTACTTAACCTCCAGGGAATTTACCTCACAAAATAACCAAAAATTTCACTGTAGTGCCTATCTGCTATAGGCCCACTACACAGGAAGGGATTCTAACCCCACCAACAAACTTCATTGAAATGGTACCCTATCCCATACAGGATAGCCACTTCGGTACTACCATGGGGAACTCCTGCCCCAAACTACTCACAACTCTCAGGATTCTCCTGACCCTTAATTCCGTAGTCAGCCCATCTCCTATGGTCTGCGCTACAATTCCCTTTCTTCCCAGGGACACAACGCCTCACCTTAGGGTCCCTCGCCCTAATGAAAACATTAATTTTGTCTCTCTGTTCCCTTGGAGTAAATTCCCTCTACACACAAAAACTATCCTTCCCACTTTTCTCAATGCTTATCGATTTTATAGTGTACCTCCTTAATAATGTTTACAAATCCCAAAAAAATATTTTTAAAACCGAGGTAGAATTTAACTAACAAAAACATAAACAACTTACAACGAAACACTTCTAGCCTATACATCATACACTTCTTAAATTAAATTACTTACATACTGAAAGTTCCTCTTCTTCTAAAACACACTTAAATTTAAATTTATTTAACCAATAGTCTATTTTCTTATCGCTAAGTTACCGTACAGCTGATCAAAACAAGGTCACGGCCTGTCCACGTCTCCGTATGAGCCCGTGACGTCACCGAATTCCATCAGGTGCGCCAACCCTCGCTTGCGGTTCCTCCGTTCTCCGCTAGGTCTCAGCACCTCCCCGTCACGTGTTCACTCTGCCACGTCCACTGACGTGTCGTTCTGAAACAACTCTCAACATTTTTCTAATTAAAACAAAACATCACTATAAATTCTATAACTCTCTTTTACATAAACTCTCGTTTTCTCTTTAATTCCTTTCTAACGTTTATCCTTCCCTCGACTGATTTAATTCGTACGTCTCGTCTCCTACGCGCACGAAAACAAAACAAACTTCTCTTGAAAATAATTCCTATTTACGACAAAAAACTTTATTGTAAATTATAATTCTCTTAACCTACAATCTTAAAATGAACTTCAATTAAATTAAACCACTTGCATTATCTCTAATAAGCATTTAACTTATAACGTATTCTCCTCACGTAATAATCCCCGATATAAATCTACAATAAATTCAACGACTTAAAACAACTTATCACTATAAACTTTATCCTTACAAGTATCCTCAAATAAACATCGGTTACGTCAAAAAAAAATCTCAAAGACTTCCTCCACTATAGACTAAAATTCCGTAATCCTCTCCTCAAGTAAACTCTTAATAACCTGCTATCAGAAGCTGAAACTAACTTAATAATAAACATAAAAATCTACCTCTCTCTCTCTCCAGAAATAGAACCTACCCGGCGCCTCCACCATTTCTGTCACGTGCACCTAGCCGGTGCCACCACCATTTCTGTCACGATCCACCTTCAGAGGGGGGGGCGAGAATCGTAGCTCTTTACATAGAAACAACTCGCTTGGCATCAACTAGTCTTAACTTCATAAAATACTTTACTGTACCTAGGATCATAGGTTCGTCATCCCGTACAGGATGTCTGGTGAGAGCTGAACTAAGGAGATTTTGCAAAATAGCATAATACTTAATTAAAATTATTTTATTCTTAAAGTCAAATACTCAACATCATTTTAAAGAACATTTAAATAGCGGGATTACAATTTAAAACAATAATCTCTTTACTTCCTTAACGATTGAACGACCTTACAAGAGAGAGAATGAGAGAACTTCACTAAACACTTCCCTAGTCCTTCCGAATACCTCAAATCATAATTAATACTTAAAATTAAAACAAAGATAAGTCCATACTCACATTTTCCGAAAAGCCTTTCTTGATCGATTACTTTAAAAAAATAACGTAGGGGCCTCTCCTGCCCTTGAAATCCCGAACGAACATTACATTTTAAAAACTATGACGCGTGACCCCTGACGAGGGCCATAGCCTCCGCCCGAAAGCTTGACGACTACATTATGACCTAACTTAAATTAAACGACTCGTGGCCTCTGGCGTCGACCATAGCTTCCGCCCGAAAGCTTGAATTCCTACATCACGAACGAACTAACAACTCGTGACCACAGGTGAGACGCATAGCCTCCGCCTGAGTGAGCCTGAATTCCTACATCACGAACGAACTAACAACTCGTGACCACAGGTGAGACGCATAGCCTCCGCCTGAGTGAGCCTGAATTCCTACATCACGAACGAACTAACAACTCGTGACCACAGGTGAGACGCATAGCCTCCGCCTGAGTGAGCCTGAATTCCTACATCACGAACGAACTAACAACTCGTGACCACAGGTGAGACGCATAGCCTCCGCCTGAGTGAGCCCCGAGTCACCAATCACTTGCGCTTAAATTCGCGCGCCCTGCCGCGCCTACCATAACAAAAGCTCGTTATTGAAGTCAAATTTACTAAACAACTAACTAGAACATCTGGGAAGACTACCCCCCCTCTACCCCAATGTGCAGGCCACACCGCGCGGCTTGTTACGACAGCGCGCCCCAGTAACTGCGGCCCGTGGCTGCGCCAGCGCGCGGCCAAACAAACAAACAAAATTCTGCAAGCCCGCAGCGCGCCGCGCCGGCCCCGTGCCCCAATTACATGGTCACGCCACTTGCGCTGACGAGTGAACAGAGCAGCCAGCCCAGAGTCCCGTCAGTAAAGTCCCTAAATTTGATTTCAATAACCCTGCAAAATTTCAACCCGCGACAATATATAGACTATATGTATAGACTCTATATATATATAGACTCTCTATATATAGGTTTATATGCCTATATCCAAATAAAGAACTCCCATTTAACTGTGAGTTACATTATCCACACCACCCAAAATTCGAATATGTGTCCGCAAACTGCAATGTGGCAATAAATTTTTTTGAATGGAGTCAAATCTTAATACAGGATAGTACAATTGGATCAAAAATATCTTAAGTCCTAAAAAAAGCCGTAGTTTTCGGTTACCTACTTGCAATAATTCCACAAATTTTTAGTGACCCATAAAAAAACCTATTGGAATTACTTACTCTAACCAAACAAATCTGAACAACAGTTATAAAATTTATTTACAATTACCTAGTTTTAAATTATTTAGAATGCATTAATTCGTAGTTAAATTCTGTAAGTGATGCAGTAATTATACTGAGGTTTAAAATAAGAAACCGTAATTGGAGGAAAGGAAAACATGAGTTACATAACTTGGAAAAAATTTGTTTACGGAATTTTATGTTGTTTGTTTAGTTGGAGGGATAACGTTTCAATAGGCATTTATTTTTATAGATTTTTAGGGAAAGTCTATGTTTATACAAATGGTGACTCTAAATTCGCCTGAAGTTAATTCGGCGGCTGATGCATAAAAACAAAATTAATTGAAAACATTTATGGTCTAAAAAGCTTTTCAAGTCTGGTATACGTCTTTGAAGTTAGAGCCATACAACCATTTTATTGTAAATAATATAGAAAGTATTTAAGATTAAACATTGAATTTCTTTACTATGTTAAACTGAATGAAGTTCTACAATGACCGCGAATTTTTTCACCAGCGCAAAAAAATATTTCTCTGAAACATTGGGGGTAGAAACACGTCACAAATAGATGTAGAAAATAAAGGTGTTACTTCCAAGTCTGTTGGCCTAATTCACACTATACTTGTATATCGCGACAGGAAAATTTTGCGATAGGCTGAACCTCAATAACTTACACATAAACGCTGCTATTGATTTTGACTCACAACTTATAGTCCACGCATATATGTATAAGTGTGTTTATGTACGTTTATATCGACATCCTCGAGCGCAACATTAGTTTCAAATTACATTTAATGGCTGAAAATACAAATTTAATTCATGGTTTCAAATCACATGTCGACTCCTGCTTCCCTCTCCTATCCCGAGAGTTCTTCCCACACAGTTTATAGGCTTTTTTTTGTTGTTTATTACGAACTGCCTTAATTAGCGTTTCTTAAAGCAATTACACGCATGTGATTGTCAGTGGTTCCTACCTCCCCGCTGTGATGGCTACTCGTTAACTTATGACCTTCTCTGATGAAGAGGAGAATAAAGATCTTTTTTTTTGGTTGTTGTCCTTTACACATAGTAGTACACGTAATAAGGAGAGACAACGGGATACTTGCCAAACATTAACAAGCTAATCAACAGCTAATCCAACTGCATTCTTAACAAAATGACTTCATAGTTATTTTAATAAAGTATGAATTTATATAATTTTTAATGGATCACAGTGGTTCCCTCACAACAATGAATGATGACTAATGTATTGATGATATATTAATAATGTATTTATTATGTATTTATGGTGACGATGTATTGATAGTGACGATGTATTAATGGTGTTGATGGATTGATAATGATATGGATTGATTATGGTGATAATGGAATCATGATTCTGATGATAGATTGATGGTGGGTAGAAGATGTTTTGTTGATAAATATAGATGGATGATGATAGGTAAATGATGAATTTATGATTAACTGATTATGATAATGTATTTATTATTATGATGTATTGACGATAATGCATTGATGATGGTTAATTGATGAAGGAAGGATTGATGATGGTGGTTTGATGGGTTGATAATGGTGGATTAATAGCTTTATGATGACAGATTAATGATAATGGATTGATATTGATGGATTAATAATGCTGATGCTGCATAAATGATGGATGATGATGTTTTGATCGGTCCTGAGGCTGATCTGAAATCCTGGCCATCGCCACGTAGAGGCTAGAAACGTACTAGACTAGATGATTCTGCAGTGTTTCACCTCTGCCTTCCGTGGTATGGAGGTGAAGGAACAACAAAACACTCAGTCACTGACCCAAGAAGGAAACTTTTTTTTTTTATCAAATCCGGAACCTTTGGACCATCGGAGCTCTAGCTGCCACTGAGTCAAAAGGTAGGGCTTAGCCACAGAAACAACTCATAGCTAGAGACATGCAAAATTCGCGGATTCATTTCGCGATAGGCTAGCATCAAAACAACTATACCTTCGTACCGCTTCTGCGATTGGCCCACATTTTATCCGGGGAACTGTGAGCCAATGGGTAACATTAAACCAAGAAAGTGCCGAATTACGGGCAGCCTAGTTGAGACGTCTCAAGCGTCAGTAGCCAATGAACAGGTGTTATTTCCGCGAGTATTTAAATGACTGTGGAGTCTATCCTAGAGGTCAATGAATCCGCGAATTTTGCATGTCTCTACACATAGCTCATGAGCACCGGGAATGGGATAGTTCAGTTCCGTCCGTGTGGCTCTTCATTTGCGATCGCCAGTGAAGCAGAAAGATCTCGTTACGGTCCATTCCCTAGCGAAGTACCTCGAAGCTTTTAGTGATAGTCTGTGTCATGTAACTTGTCAACTGTTTGACAGTTCTTTAAAAACACTACCAGTGACACACGTTTCCCTAAATGTCACTTGCAAAGCATCGCATGATGTTTGTCTACGAACACCGACAACCACAGAATAAGTTGTTTACGGTCACAGTTGACAGAACTACGCAGTTATTTTTTTTTGTAAATGGAACAGAAATATTCATGTGAAACTACAGATATTTGTAAATTTGTACAGTTACAACAAACCAACTGTATCACTACAAAATAGAGTTTGCAGTTATATTGGGTTCTAATTCTTACCCGGAAATTATTGCTTTGTTTTGTCCTAGTACCCCCAATATTTAAAGTTATTTGTTAACCGTTTCCCTGAATACATCTCCAGTATTAACTGCGTACACAAGAAGCATAATAGAAAACCAAATAAGGTGAAACTGTTTAGTATCCAATTAACTTTTCCGTGGTTTAAAAATATTATGCTTGAATGAAAAATCAATTAAAATATAAAATTGAGCCCCAATTTTCGTAAGAAGTAAACATTTTTTTTTATATCTTGAAAAATAACCATAACCAAGTGTTGTACAAAGTTACAATATCTATCTTGTATTGTCACGAATTATACTTGGCAAATGGTTTCCAAGGGAATCTTTTGTATAAGTACAGAAGTATTTCTGTGTGCAGTAGCACACATATGCGTGTACCTTTGGCGCTACGTTTAAGAACTGAGAAATGTTTAGACAAGTTACGTGACAAAGAGGGGGGGAGCTGAATTGTTGCCCCTTGGAAGGGCAGCCCTTCAGGATTTTTCTGACAGTGGTTAGTTTAGGTTAGGTTAGGTTAGGTTAGGTCACTTTACAAACTAACCACTGTCAGAAAAATCCTGAAGGGCGGCCCATCCAAGGGGCAACATTTCAGTCACCCCGACAAAGACTAGATACAACTATTTGTACTTTTATAATAGTACTGTTCTGGACGAATCTGAGCCTATATTAAACACGGAGGATGAACGCTGACCCAAGCACGTGAAATTACATCCATTGGAATTAATAGCTTCTGACGCTAGCAACGGCTTGTGAACGATTTCCGCTTGGATGGAATTAAGTAGGTAATTACGTTGGATAGCTTCGTAGCGTTGAGTACAAAAACAAAGAACAAAGTTGTGCGTCCTGACAAAGCGATGCAACTCTGTTAGAAATCACAGTAAATATTTGGACTTTTCAACAAAGTATTCACCTGAAACAAACTCAGGTAGTCGAATTTCGGTAGAAACTGCACCGTACTTTTATTTTCGAGTTCATTTCTTCGTAAAGAAATAACAATGTTTTTGCAGTAGGCATAACCAGTTTTGAATGATTTTACAAGTACACTATTATTATTTATTTGGATTCAAGCTCACAGTAAGTTGACCTAAAACCGGTACATTTACGAAAATGACGATAAATATACGAATATCCCTGGATAATTTGTAGCCACCTTTCTTCGTAAACAGAAGGTAAAAAATTTTGACAGCGTTCCTACAATTCAGGATGAAAAGTGTCCTGAAATGTTACTTCACGACATAAATTATGTTCGTGCTAAATCTAATCAAAATCCATAGTATTAATTTTTTTTAGCAGTTATATAAAAAATAGTTGTGTTGGCATCCACGTCACTACTTTATACCAAAACGACTTTTAAAAAAAATTTATATTTACAGACACGTGTAGACTGAGTCTAGCCTGGAATCTGCTAAATTATTTCAGGACTACCAATTGGCTACCGTAAAAAAAAAAGGGGGGAATTGGGTGCCACCGTGGCCTTGCTAGACTCCCTTTCCCTTCTGGCCGGGGAGATTTATTCATTTATTCGGGAGACGGATAGAGAGAGAGAGAGAGAGAGAGAGAGAGAGAGAGAGACTGCACGCAACATGTCGCTGAACGCGAGAGAGTGTGGTGTGTGTTCGTGTGCCCACTTCTCCCTTCGCGTACGCAACAACTGGCATCGTGCTTGCTACGGCCCGAACTACGACCGGAGCTACGACCGGAGCTACAAACACACACACACACACCTGTGCTCTCGACGGAGACGTATACTTCCACCCCCCACCCCTCCCCTCCCCCCTA